>NC_089457.1:0-660214 GCF_026210795.1 Rhizophagus irregularis
TAACCCTAACCCTAACCCTAACCCTAACCCCTCCCCAACCCCTAACCTCAACCCTAACCCTAACCCTAAACCCTAACCCTAACCCTAACCCTAACCCTAACCCCTTAACCCTAACCCTAACCCTAACCCTAACCCTAACCCTAACCCTAACCCTAACCCTAACCCTAACCTCCTAACCCTAACCCCAACCCTAACCCTAACCCTAACCTCTAACCCTAAACCCAACCCTAACCCTAACCCCAACCCTAACCCTAACCCTAACCCTAACCCTAACCCTAACCCTAACCCTAACCCTAACCCCAACTCCTAACCCAACCCTAACCCTAACCCTAACCCTAACCCTAACCCTAACCCTAACCCTAACCCTAACCCCAACCCTAACCCTAACCCTAACCCTAACCCCAACCCTAACCCTAACTCAACCCTAAACCCTAACCCTAACCCTAACCCTAACCCTAACCCTAACCCCAACCCTAACCCTAACCCCAACCCTAACCCTAACCCTAACCCCAACTCCAACCCTAACCCTAACCCTAACCCTAACCCTAACCCTAACCCTAACCCTAACCCTAACCCTAACCCTAACCCTAACCCCAACCCTAACCCTAACCCTAACCCTAACCCTAACCCCTAACCCTCCTTAACCCTAACCCCTAACCCTAACCCTAACCCTAACCCTAACCCTAACCCTAACCCTAACCCTAACCCTAACCCTAACCCTAACCCTAACCCTAACCCTAACCCTAACCCTAACCCTAACCCTAACCCTATAACCTCTAACCCCAACCTAACCTAACCCCTAACTAACCCTAACCCTAACCCAACCTAACCTCTAACCCTAACCCAACCCTAACCCTAACCCTAACCTACCTCCTAACCCCAACCTAACTCCTAACCCCTAACCTAACCCTAACCTAACCCTAACCTAACCTAACCTAACCTAACCCTAACCCTAACCAACCCACCCTAACCCTAACCCTAACCCTAACCCTAACCCTTAACCCTTAACCCTTAACCCTAACCCTAACCCTAACCCTAACCCTAACCCTTAACCCCTAACCCCTAACCCTTAACCCTAACCCTAAACCCTAACCCTAACCCTTAACCCTAACCCTCTAACCCTCAATCCCTTAACCCTTAACCCTTAACCCTTTAACCCTTAACCCCTAACCCTAACCCTAACCCTAACCCTAACCCTAACCCTAACCCTTAACCCTAACCCTAAATCCCCTCTAACCCTAACCCTAACCCTAACCCTAACCCTAACCCTCCTAACCCTAACCCTAACCCTAACCCTAACCCTTAACCCCAACCCTAACCCTAACCCTAACCCTAACCCTAACCCTAACCCTAACCCTAACCCTAACCCTAACCCTAACCCTAACCCTAACCCTAACCCTAACCCTAAACCTCCTAACCTCAACCCTAACCCCTATCCCTATCCCTATCCCTATCCCCCTATCCCTATCCCTATCCCCCTCCCTATCCCCCCTATCCCTATCCCTATCCCCTCCCTATCCCCCTATCCCTATCCCTATCCCTATCCCTATCCCTATCCCTATCCCTATCCCTATCCCTATCCCTATCCTCCCCCCCCCCCATCCCTATCCCTATCCCTATCCCCCTATCCCTATCCCTATCCCCCTCCCTATCCCCCTATCCCTATCCCTATCCCCCTCCCTATCCCCCCTATCCCTTCCCTATCCCTATCCCTATCCCTATCCCTATCCCTATCCCTATCCCTATCCCTATCCCTATCCCTATCCCTATCCCTATCCTATCCCTATCCCTATCCCTATCCCTATCCCTATCCCTATCCCTTACTAGAAATTACGGAAATCTATAACTTTATCGAATGCATAAGCAAATAAGATATCGTACATATAGACCCCAACTTCGATAAAACAAATAAATATTTTGTAAATAAATACATATTTTAATAAAGTTTATTATATTTAACGATAGCAATACTAATATCTGTATAACGTTACCGATCTAAAATACGACTATTACTTTTCCTTTTATATGGTAAGTTTTCGGAAAGCTACTTACGGAATGCTAAATTGTTCTATTTTTATTGGTTAGACAGTTCACGCCTGATCGGTTACACCAACTAATAAATTCGTGATCAAAAAATGCTGATCAAACAACCCCGACTAATATATAACGAAGCTTGAATTTTATTTCATACCTCGTGGAAAGCGTATCATTAAAGATTTTTTATTTTCGTAGATGCACGCTTACGTTTTCGAAATTATACAAATTTTTTATCGTACAATGTTAAAAAACTTTAATGTTTATTGTTTTCACTGCGAGGATACCGACTAATATAATTATTACTACTAAGGATGCGAAGGCTTTATAGCCATTTGCGAATTCTACTTTAATGACTCTACGAAAAATTGCTTGGTTTAAGATAATGATAGATCGAAATCATGCGAATTTCTATCCATAATAATAAAACTTATGTTCACGCGTTTACGTTTTATTTCCATATACGATATAACAACGATATAATTAGGGTTGCTTGCCTAAACCTTTTTCAAAATCTTACGATTAGCTTTCCGTCTTAAAATTTTACTATAGATTTATTATAGCTTTCAGCAGAATTTCGCAGTTTCTACGGCATTTATAATAAGTTTCGGCAGTTTTTTAATATAACTTTAATATAGTTTTAGCAGAATTTCGCTTTTCGGCAGCAACGCCATCTCGCCTAAACCCCTAGGGTTTCGGCAAGCAACCTTAGATATAATTATTAAATATTCGGCCCCAGCGTTCCTGCGATTCTACTTTAATGACTTGTACGAAAAATTGCTTCGGCTTAGGATAATTAGTAAAGACGAAATCATGCGTTTCTATCCATAATAATAACAAGTTAAAAAAACCCATGTTTACGCGTATTTATTTTATTTCCATATAAAGCGATATAATTATTAAATATTCAAAAGTTTTTGCGTTACTGCTTTAACGACCTGTATGAAAAAATTGCCTCGGCTTTAAGAAGTAATCGAAATTATCCTTATGTTCACGTGCGTGTTTTTATTTTCTCAACTGAAGTAATTATTACGAGAAAGCTTTCGTGCGCCGCTTTAATGACTGAGTACGAAAAATTACCTGGTTTAATAGCGATGTGAATCGAAATTATGCGAATTTTCCTTATGCTTCACGTATTTGCTTTTTATTTTCTCAACCGACATATTATTACTAAGAAAGCTTCTTCGCTTTTACGAATAATCGAAGTAATTATGCGAATTGTACAAAAAATTTTCTGGTTTAAAATAACGTAAGTAATTATGCTGATTTATCCCATGTTCACGCATTTGTTTTTATTTCTGACTGCGACATAATTATTACTAAGAAAGTTTCTTTTCCTGATTTAGAATAATAAGTAATGTTTACGCGAATTTATCCTTATGCTTGCGTATACGTTTTTATTTCTTCAACTGACATAATTATTACTAAGAGAGTCGCTGCCTGCTTAACGACTAGTACGAAAATTTGCACTGACGTAATTATTGAGTATTCGAAAGTTTCTGTTAACGACCGGTACGAAAAATTGCTTGATTTCGGTTTAAAGAGTTTTTTTTTCATAAATAATCGTCAATTTTTTTTCTTCGGAAATATTTTTTTTTCTTAAATTGTAAAAAAGTCCACTTTTTCAAAAGTATCATTATGGAATCAGGAAATAAATCGAGAGAGTCCTCTCGTAAGAAAAATCGATGGAATTGCTAATCGAAAGTAAAGTTGAGCGATAAGCCAAAGCTGAGCTAGAAACAACAGTAAACCAACATCAACACCAGCGAAACCATCAACGACGGTTAACGTTCTTCGTAACTCAAGAGATAGGCTTCCTGCAAATTCAAAAATCGAACACTGGTCGAATGAAGGGGCTTACCGGGTAAATTTCATATACCCGATAGCCCTATTATACACATTTTAACCTGAATGGCAACCGATTTATCCACCCGATTTCATGACCAGTTCTCGGCGCAGATCAGGTATAAGTCATGTGACTTTCAGGTTAACATAACGGTAAAGTGCTATATACGAATATCGGGAGAATTTCAGCAATCCGATATTCGAACTATTTATAATATTAGATGTATATTTGCTACATCGAAACCCGAAACTTATTATTTATTCATTTATATATACTATATATTATTCATTTATTTATTTATTTAACATAATAACATATATATATATTTATTTTATTATTATATTTTTAAAAATTATATTCATTAATTTATCCTATTCTATCTATCTACATTACGTTGTTAATGGTTTGGAATATTATTCCAGTTGGTTCGATTCCAACAAACAACTATTTTTCCCAAAGTTTTTATGCCAACTCTTCCGAACTATTGCCTACTAATACCAAACGAATTAAGCAAGATGGATATTAGATTGTGGTGGGATAGGTTGATTTTGACTTGGTAAAATTGTGAGTGAAATATTATTTCGTTCTCTATAAAAAAAAAAGAACGTTTAGTAAACGTTCTTAACGAAAAATATTAAAAAAAATAAGTTCGTACGCATGTGTCAATTTCACACTGGTAAATGAAGGGCTACCGGGTAAATTTCATATACCCGATAGCCCTATTATACATTTTCGATTTTGACCTGAATGGCAGCTATCGATCCACCCGATTTGTGACCGGTTCTTGGCGCAAATCATGCATCTTTAATGTAAATTTCGGTTCCGACATCAGACGTATTATGAATATCGGCGGATAGAGAGAAATATCGCGTACCCCTAAATATTTCCCGATTTATCTAGATTTTCTTCCGATATAAGTATAATGTAATTTCTGATATGTTTTATATACTTAATAATCTATATATAATATTAGGTACGATATTTATATCATATTTGTAATTTTTATTAAAAATAAATTGAATTTAAATATTGAATTTAATATTAAATGCCACGAAAGTTTCCTAGTAATAAATAATTAATACAAATTCTAAATCAATAAATTGCTGATCTTTAAATACAGAACGGAAATTATTTCTAACGATCGATACTTTTCGCCAAAAAGACCTTTAAAATAAGTATCTATTCAGAACGGTATGAAGATGAAATTGCCCATGCTGCATTACGAGGTGGTTTTGAATTATTTTCTATATACAATTGATCATTATACCACCTCTTCCTCCCTACTTTTATATTCCGAATACTTTCTCCCGTCAAATCAGCATGTCGTAAAAAATTTCGAATCTATAGATAAAAATTTAATTAGTAAAATGTAAAATAAATATATTTCTTATTTTATGTATATAACCTACCTTACTACGATCTCCATTGTTTATCGTACACGTGAATCACATGGTTTGAATTTTCGTTTCGTGATGGGCGAATATTTCTGTTCTTTTCTTCGTCGCTACTTCTTCGTCTGACTCTGAAATTTCATCCGAATGATAACTTGAGTCATTGATAATCGCTTCTAAGCCTTCAATCCAATCATCCCATGGTATAGAAGGCTGAAGATCTGTTAGCTTCTGATCTCTCCTACTTAACATATGACGAAATCCTCTCTGCCGTCTCTCCTTTTTCTTTTGTAATATAATAAAATAACGAATAAATATTAGTATTAAAATGTAATAAAAAATCAATAAATTAATATGAAACTGATACTCACATCTTTTCTCCTGGTGTTTATACCAGTTCGTCGTTTGTTCACTTTCGATTTTAAAGGATCTTTTGAAACATTGTAAGCATCCCTTCGATGGCGATGAAGATTCTGTAAAACCTTCTTCAGTTCTATATCGGTATACTGAAATTTATTACCGAGAACTCTCTTTATAGCTGGAATGGTATCTTGAGTCACATGTCTTTCGATGTCAGTCCAACGGTTCTTATGATCTATCGTCAAAGAATCATCTAAACCCTTTAGAATTTGGACAATTTCGTCCTATATTAGGAAAAAATTTTAAATAAAGATTAACATGTTTACGCACAAATATCTTATACTAACCCGAAAGCTTTCTTGTATTCGTGATCCATTGGCTCTAAAACTTTCCGGACTTTAGTATATCTAGTTGATGATGGATCAGGAGACCAGGAATGTTGCGTCCTTGGTTGATCTTCCTTTTCTTGACGAAGTCCTCTTACTTCTCTTCCTAAATCCGAGATGGCCGTACGTAATTCTGAAATTTCTGATATATTATTAGTAGCCGAAATACAATTTTTATATCTATCATGTTTTTATGAAATTACCTTCAAGATTTCTCTCTCTGCTCTTATTCCTTCCATGATTTTCTTCACCAACATTACTTTCCCTTCTTTCTTCAATTTAATATCTACATTTAACAGATAATTTCCCGACGAGAAGAATGTGGAGTTCGTTTTCTATTCCTATTTAGTAAGACATCTTCTCGAGAAGCGTATGAAGACCGATTTCTATTCCTGCTTAACGAGATGACTTGCCGATGAGAGTACGGAGAGCGACTTCTGCTTCCATTTAACGAAACATTGCCCCGACGAGAGTACGGAGAGCGACTTCTGCTTCCATTTAACGAAACATTATCCTGGTGAGCGTATGGAGAGTTATTCTGCTCCTATTTAACGAAACATTGTCCCGAGTCCGGCCTCTATTTCTGTTTAAAGAAACATTATCCTGATGAGTGTATGGAGAGTTACTCCTATTCCTATTTAACGAAACATTATCCTGGCGAGCGTATGGAGAGTTACTTCTGCTCCTATTTAAAGGAACATTGTCCCGAGTCCGGCCTCTATTTCTGTTTAAAGAAACATTATCCTGATGAGTGTATGGAGAGTTACTCCTATTCCTATTTAACGAAACATTGTCCTAGAGGACATGGCGAAGACTTCTTTGCTCCTATTTAACGAAATATTATCCTGATGAGTGTATGGAGAGTTACTTCTGCTCCTATTTAAAGGAACATTGTCCCGAGTCCGGCCTCTATTTCTGTTTAAAGAAACATTATCTCGAGTTTGACTTCTATTCATGTTTAATGAAATACTTTTCCGACGAGAATACGAAATTTCTTCGAGTATGAAGAGTCATCTTGATGAGAATATGGAGTTTGACTTTTAACTCTTTTTTCTTGTAACGAAGTTTTTCTATACCATCGAAGATAATCTTAGAATCTGTAATTTTGCATGATTCTAAAAATTTTTTTAACTTACTTGTTTTTGTTCATTGTTGTATAATTAGGTACTTCGAAAAAAAATAATAAATAGATAATATTAGGCAAAGTAAGAAAAGCCGAGGATCTGGTAAGAAAATTAAGAAAAAAGAAAGAGTTTAAATTAGTTAAACTATATACGTATGTAGATCATATAAACGCGTTACGATCATAATTGAAACAAACTAACTTTAAACTATAAATCACAAATTGCTGGCTAAACAATAAAATACCATTATATAATTATTATAATAAATAATAAATTTCTCATTCTTTGTTAAAAGAATTCAAAATGTCTAATAATACAATTAGCGTTCAAAGTGTTCAGAAAACTCCCTATACTCGTCCTCCCCTGAAATCGAAAGTTTGAACCATGCTACTGTCAGGGGTTGCAAAGGAAAAGCAGTAGATCCTAACTAAAGCATCTCACACCAAGAACAAGACTAAACCTCAACGCAAAACTACCCGTAATTTTCCTGAAGCACCAGAAATTCCATTAGCGCCTCCAAATCCAGAAAATGATTTTAATTGTAACGATATGAGCTATAACGAAGAACCGCAAGAAGAGAGCTATCCCTTTTTAGTAAAAAGAGCACCAATTGCTTCTCAAAAAATACAGAAGGTCTGAAACCTCTCTTCCGGAAATAATAAATAAACTATTATCTGATAATGGTGACAATGCATCTGAAGAAGACAATGAAAGAAACTTTCAAGATATTACTTCAGAATATTCATCAGATGATTCAGAAGAAGATTACCAAGAATTTTGATGCACCTGAAATGGAATTAGGAGAAAGCAATTATGGGCATGCTGAAGGACTAGATCACCCTTTTTTGTGGATTGTTGTATGGATCTTGAAGTACCAGGAGAGGTGTCGGCTATCTAACGTAGCGATAAATTATCTCTTTAAATTTTTCCGCTACGTTCGTGAATATAGACGAAAACTTGTTTTCTACATTTCCTACATCTCTCTATATGGCACAAAAGAATCTCGGAATTTGTGCTCATTTGATAAAATATGCGGCTTGTGAAAAGTGCTGTAAATTGTATAAGGTTTCTGATGTATCTAGCAGTAATCCTAACCTTACGCCTAAATTCACGAATTGCATATACCAAGATTTTCCTAACCACCCGATGAGTCACAAAAGAAATGCTTGTGGAACTCCTTTGTATAAGCAAGTTTGTACAAAAAATGGTATAATTAAAAGGCCAAATTTAATATTTCCTACGGTCAGCTTGAAACATCAGTTGAATAATCTATTCAAGCGAAAAGGCTTTGAAGAATCATGCCGAAAGTGGGTTAACCGTCCTTCGACCCAGAGATTCTTACTGATGTATATGACGGGAGAATATGGAAGTCATTTAGTGATGATAATGGGGTAACCTTCTTTCGGCCAGAAACGGCAAATACTCACCTCGGAATAATGCTCAATATCGATTGGTTCCAACCTTACGAAAATTCTCAATATAGCACAGGAGCAATTTATGCCATCATTTGCAACTTGCCCCGAAATGAGAGGTTTAAACCTTCCAATATATTAACATTAGCGTTAATTCCGGGTCCAAAAGAACCAAAATTACATCATCTAAATTACTACTTGGCTCCTCTCATTGATCAATTAATTGAACTATGGCATGGTATAGACTTATCAGAAACTTTTGGTAATCCCAATGGTGAAAAAATTAGAGGTGCTATTATATGCTGTTCCTGCGATATACCCGCTGCAAGAAAACTTTGTGGGTATATATCTGCAGGAGAATTGCATGCCATCGATGTCTTAAACATGCCAGTTTTGATGATAGGAATCAACCGAATTTTGGAGGATTAGCCGATATAGATAGCTGGTTTATAGAAAGAAATGTTGAGGAAATTAAAATAATGCACTTGCATGGAAAAATTGCAAAACACAAGAGCAACGTCGGAATCATGTATCAAAAACCCTGGTACGATGGTCCGAAATATATCGATTACCTTACTTTAATCCTGTACGTTTTCTTGTAGTGATCCTACGCACTCGCCTTTTCCTAGCATTCTAATTGTCGGATCGTAATGAGCTCATTGGATTGAAGAAGGAAAATTAAACCCGGAAAACCTATTACTTATGCAAGAAAGGGCCAACCGAATCCAGGTACCAGCGGATATTGGTAGGCTTCCGAACAAAATGTCAACAGGAGAAGGCTTTTCTGGGTTTTCGCACTCAGCGGAAAACATTTATGTTAATATATGCAACGTCTATTACCTGGGATCTTTTGAAAGAGCCAGATCGAAGAATTTTAGCAAACTTTGTGCGTGCTTGTAATATTTTGGTATGCAGAATAGTATCAAAAAATAGTCTTATAGAAGCTCACCAACGTTTCGCTGGAAATGGTTAAAGAAATTGAGAAAACTTACGGGCCTAAAAAAATTTCTCCTAATTTGCATTTGTGTATACATTTATGCGAACGTTCATTGGATTATGGCTCATACTCGTTCTGGTGCTACTCAATGGAACGAATGAACGGGTTATTGGGTAATTTGATCATCTCCAGATACCAATAATCTATCATAATATACTGTATATTAATATTATTCTATCACATTTTTAGGATCGTTACATAACAGTCGAAGAAAAATTGAACCAGAACTTATGAAAATTATGCAAAATAATACCATTCTTGATGAATTAACATCTCACGCTGATCAAAATCAACAGCTTCGGGAAAGTCTTGAAATATTAAAGCTTAATGATTCGGTTGGAAGCCTTCTACGTACAGCGACGAAGACCACCGAACGTTTCGATTATTATCAGCAAATATAGAAGAAGGCGCAGCTTTTGGTACTGAACCATTTCCGGGCTCTTTTTAGGTCCGTCAAAAAAGATATATCTTTACAGCAAGATATTTTACTTTTATTGGCAGAATTTTATCACAATACGTACGATAAAAATTTTGTCACACTATCGCAACTTCATAACGCTCCGGACGGATCTATTCCAATTCTTTCGAAAGTCAATCAATTTAGCCGATTAAAAATTGGAACGGAAATATTTGGGTCAACATTGTCTTCCCAGCATGCAAAATCAGCAAAGATTTTGGCACGCTTTATCTTAAGCGATAATTCGTCGATACATATCCCGGCCAGATTCAATTTTTTTTTGAACACACCATTTGGTTACCTGAGGGTCCCTAAAACACATTATTTAGCCTTTGTAAGATGGTATAAGGCGGCTGAAAACCACAAGATAAGGTTTCACTGTAAGATAGATAAAGATGATGATAAATCTTGTAATATTGAGTTGTGGAAAGCAGAATTTTTTGAAATGGGACGATTGCATCATTCCCATACATAATATTTTATGTCGATTTGTTTCAGGAAGTTTCGAAGTTGGTCAGAGAAATCCAAAAAAATATATATCGGTTATTCCAATAAATAGAAAATTTAATATTTAAATATTGTTTCGTTAAAAATAATTATTTTTCACAAAAAGAAAAAAAAATATTGTCTCGCAAAAATATATCACAAAATATTATTTTTTCTCACGAAAAGAAAAAAAAAATTAAACAATAATGATGCAATTTTTTATTGTTTTACAAAATTATACTGGCTAATTTTATATCGTTTCACAAAAAATACTAATAATTATTTTTCTCACACGAAAAGAAAAAAAAATTTTAAAATAATTATTTTTCGCATAAAAAAAAAATATACGGATATATTTGATATATTTAAATAAAACAAAAAATCGATAGACCTATGAAAGCTTTCCGATTGTGCATATACTATATCAAAGACATATCGGCTAACTGATAGCTTTTCACAAAAAACCTGATTTTTTTGTATTACGAATATTACAAATATCAGTTTCTATGTAATGTAATATCATACTTAATTAGTATATCGATTCTTGCCTTATATGTTTAAGAAATATCAGAAAATTTTCGATTTTCCGATATGATCCGATATTTATTTGATGTTTCATATACCGATGCTTCTTTATTCGACCAGTGTCATCTTGAGCGAATTACCTACAAGAAAACGAAAAAAGTAACGTTAAAAATGTTACAAAAAAAAATAGAAAAACCCTTCTATTTACCTTTCGTCCAAAGTCCAGTTCGTAATCTTGTCTGGCGTTCCTACTAAAAAAGAAAGAAACGTTAGTACGTTTCTTTAAAACAATTAAACACCATACACCGCATTATCCCATATACCTAAGTCCAGGTTCTCCCAAATTCCTAGGAGTCCGGTAATCTAAAAAAACAAAAAAGAAACGTTAATACGTTTCTTTAACATAATTAAACACCAACGCTATACACTTCCCCATATACTTTACAGGGTTCTTCCAAATTCCTAGAGTCCGGTAACCTAAAAAAATGAAAAAAAGAAACGTTAATACGTTTCTTTAATACAATTAACGCCATACACTCCTCCCATATATTTTACCGGATTCTTCCAAGTCCGGTAACCTAAGAAAATGAAAAAAGAAACGTTAGTACGTTTCTTTAACACAATCAAACGTCATACGCCACCCATATATTATACCGAGACTTCCAAGTTCCTAGGAGTCTGGTAACCTAAAAAAATTGAAAAAAGAACGTTGATACGTTTCTTTAACAGCCCCCATATATCTAAATCCGATTTATTGAAAAAAAATATTTAGTTTCGACAAAAAAACTTACCGAATTTAAATACCGAGCTCAACAAATCCTACAAAAAAAAAGAAAAAGAAACGTTAAAACGTTTCTTAATAAAAATAAAGTTTCGTAACGATTTTCATTACGAAACTTACCATTTCGACCTTAGAGTACTGGAGCGGCGGAGCCTACAGATTCTACAAAAAAAAATAATAAGAACGTTAGAAACGTTCTTTGAAAAATAAAAAAAATATTGAAAGTTTGAAACTTACCCTCTCTTAGGCCTTAGCATCCCAGTCCGGTATAAAAGTCGAAGGGAGCCTACAAAATAAATAAAGAAACATTAGTAACGTTTCTTTAAAAAAAAATAAAAAAAAAAAGAATCGAAGTTTCAAAACGAAACTTCGAAACCTAACCGAAATCCAATATCCAGAGAGTATCTACAAAAAAAAAGAAACGTTAATATAACGTTTCTTACAAAAAAAAGAATAAAAAAAAGATTGTTTCGCAACGTTTAAACTTACCGTTTCAAAACACCGAGCCGAACACTTGAACCTACAAAAAAAAGAGAGAAACGTTAATATAACGTTTCTCAAAGAAAAAAATTTTTTTAAGTTTCGTAACGTAACTAAACGTCGTGAAACTCACCGTCATTTCGAATTTCACAAGGCCGAAATACTTGAACCTACAAAAAAAAAGAGAGAAACGTTAATATAACGTTTCTTACAAAAAAATAAATAAAAAATAAGTTTCGCGTTGTGAAACTTACCATTCGAGGTTTGCCATTTCGAAGCTCCCACTTGAACCTACAAAAAAAAGAGAGAAACGTCAGAATAACGTTTCTCAAACTCTCAAAGAAAAAAAAAATTGTAAGTTTTGCAACGCGTTGCGAAACTTACCGTTCGTTTCGTTGAAAAATGAAAAAAGATATTTCGAAGTATACTTGAAGTATATCTTCGAAATGTCGAATTTAATTTCGTCCGTCTAAGGAGCCGCCCAAAAGAAACCGAACCTAAAAAGAAAAAAAACGAAACGTTAATAAACGTTTCGTTGAAAAAAAACAAAAAAAAAATATATTTCGAAGTATACTTCAAGTATACCTTCGAAATGTCGAGTAAGGAGCCGCCCAAAGAAGTCGAACCTAAAAAAGCAAAAAACGAAGCGTTAATAAACGTTTCGTTGAAAAAAAAACCCCAAAAGAAAGACATTTTGAAGTATATATACCTTCAAAATGTCTTATTGATTTCCGTCCGTCCAAGAAGCCAAGAAGCCGCCCAAAGAAGCCGAACCTAAAAGAAAAAAGAAACGAAACGTTAATAAACGTTTCGTTAGTCGAAAAAACAAAAAAATAATTATTTCGAAGTATACTCGAAGTATACCTTCGAAATATCGAGTTCCGTCTCCAAGGAGCTGCCCAGCCGAACCTAAAAAAGCAAAAAAAACGAAGCGTTAATAAACGTTTCGCTAGTCGAAAAAATAAAAAAATAAATTATTTCGAAGAAGTATACCTTCGAAATGTCGAATTCCGAACCTATACCTTCGGCGTTCTGGACCTAAAAAATAAAAAAGAATATTAGTGCTAACGTTCATTAAAACAAATAAAAAAAAATTTTTTGCTTACTCCGGAAGACTGGAACTAATTTAGATACCGGTATATGTCTTCGGCTTCCTTAAAGTCTCCAAGAGTCCGGCATTTCCTTCAAAAGAAAAGAAGTCCGGAGACTACTAAAGTGAAACTTTTTAATCCGTTTCTGCATGTTGCAGATTATATTCCGAACATTGGACGAGCTTGCCAGAAGTTAGAAATTTGATTTCGAGTTAAATATTTGGTTCTTCAAAAGGTGTGATAAAAATTTATTTATTTAAAGTATTGTAAGAAAAAAGTTAAAAAAAATTAACTTTAAAGTGTAAAAAAAAAAGTTTATCAATTAAAAAAAAGATCGAAGATTTTTGTGGGAATAGAAATAATTACATGCCGTAAATTATTCCAATGACCTATCAGACTACTGATAGGTATAATAAAATTTTCTGATATTTTAATGATATGTCTTTAAAAAATCAGATTTTTTTCATAAAATATTATTAAACATTTCGGATTACCGATACTTGTAAATGTTTAATATTGCCTATCATGCCATATCGGGTTTCTGATTATTTCCTGATATTTGACCAATACGTTATTACCCGATATTTCATCATTTGACCAGTGGAAGGTATTCGCAAATATTTAAGAAATTAATAAAATTATCTTATAATTAATATTTATTGTAATTATGGTAGATCGATTAACAAAGATTGAAAATAAAATCGATACTTTAAGTAAAGAAATACACGAGTTTAAATCCGAATTAAAAAATTTACTTTCTGATAAAATAAATTTGTCATCAAGCGTTAAAAAATCATTCATAGTGGTAGGAATATCTTTGAAATATTTAATTTTATTATTTATTTACATTGTAATTATTTTGAATTTCGACTAATTTTAGGATGTTGTGAAAAATGTTTCGAAATTATTAATAAAAGTATCAATTTACCTAACAAAAGATGAATGTTATGGAGCGGTTGAATGATATTTAGTAACGTTCTTACATTTTTTTTCTATTTACAAATACCATTTTCTCTCTTTTTATAATAATTATAATCAATTATATTAATAGTGTTAATAAATTTTGTAAGTAATTTTAAATTTTTTGCCTATTATGTTATATTGCATTATTATAAAATAATTTAGCATTTTTGGTTAATTAAAAGGTTTTAGAAGGCTATATAAAGTTTTTCTGTAAATATTGGAACGTTTAGAATTATTTAGATTTATTGAATTTTAACGAAACTATCTAACTGTATATGCTTATTTTTATAATTTTATAACAATAGATATTTATGCTTCAAAATAAGTTAAGAGCTAAGTTAAAAAATTAAATAAGTTATTTAACAGGTATGGTGTTGCTTAGACTAAAGTTTTATCAAGTTTAAATGGTTATTTTAAAAAATTCTAAACATTTTTATAATAATGATATTGACTCTGTATTTATTTTCTCTTTATTTTTACAGAAATTCTATATGAAAATTTGGAATTTTTATATTATAAAATTGAAGCCTTATGAGGATTTAATTTGTAATTGTATAAAGGAGAGATTGAAATTATAAAACAAATAAAATTTTAAATAAAAACTAATTTTTTTGCGGAGCAAAGATTTTTTTCATTTATTGTCACATGACTGTTATAATATTTGATTGGCCAATTTTGTTTATTTTGATCATATGACCAATAATCATAATCAGTTAAAATTGCCTGTCTAAACTTCTCTATGATTAGTTTCTCCAAAATTTTACTATAGTTTTATTATAGTTTTAGCAAGGTTTTGGCAGTTTCAACATTTATAATAAGTTTCATCAGGTTTTGCTTTTCTCCAGAGTTTCACCAACTTTTTAATAAGACTTTCATATAGTTTCAGCAAAGTTTTGCTATTTCAGCATTTTGCCAATTTGCCAAAACCCCCTAGTTTCTTCAGCAACCTTATAATCAGTATTTGAATTTCATGCATAATCGAGCTGCATATACTATTTTGAAAACGGTGATAAATAAACCGAAAAAGAATGAAAAAATTTCTGAAAAGGAATAAATAAAAAAAAACAATAAAAAATAAAAAAAAATTGGGTTAACAAACCAAAAAAGAATAAATAAAAAAAATTTTGGTATAAAAAACTGAAAAGAATAAATAAAAAAAGGTAAAAAACAAAAAAAAATTTCAGTTTATAAAGCTGAAAAAAAGGAAAATAACAGTAATAATTCAGTTTAAAGAAACTGATAAAGAATAAAAAATAAAAATAAAAGTATTTATCAATCGGCAATTAGATCACGTGATATGTTGATACTGATTATTTTTCTTCCCATATTATATTATGATGCTAATATTAATTTCTAAATGCTTTTTTAATAATAAATCTAAATACTTTATTTTACACTAAAAAATAAATACTAAATTAAAGTATTTTTTATGCATTTTTTTAAATAGTAATTATAAAGTATTTATAATTAATATTTTATTTATATTATAATATAGTAATAAATAAATACTTTGTTTAAATACAAATAAATACATATAAACTATTAATACTCAATAAATATTGATTTTTAATATTTATTAAATAATTGCGCTTATTAAATATAGGCTAAATGATTTTTCAACTTCATGATGAACTGCATTATCTGAATCTTGGAATGATAAAATTCATCAAGAGAAGTACGGAATTTCTGGGATCAGCAAAAAATCTCTGATCTTGATAATAGGTTGGAAATTGTATCAAAGGAGACCAAATTACAAATGGCCATTTCTGATGTGAGTTTTTATTCTATTTTATATTATTTAGGTGGGGAAGGTCTGTTACAGTCCGGTTAAAGTCCTAGGACAGGACCTGGAAAACTATATATAAAGGTTACTGCCAAAAAATCAAAAAAAAATAGGAGTGCAAACCATAATATGATTGGTTGTTTTGGCTGCGTTTACTCATCCACGTTTCTATTTCAAATATAGTAATAAAGGTTTGCCTAAGAAAGGAAAGATTTTCACAAAAAAATTCTTATTGTTGCGAACCAACACGTGACTTTTACTAATTAATTTGGCGGTGACCTTTTTGAAAATTAATTATAGCCTCGAATCATGTTTGGCGGTAACCCCTATTAGAAGTTTTCCAGGTCCTCCTAGGACTTATTGGTCCTGGTACACGGACAGACCAGATTTAGTCAAAGACTAATACCTTGGACTGAGTCCAGACTAAGTCCGAACTATTGCTTTATTATATTTTATTTAATAAAAAACTTATAAAAATAGGCCAATTTTTTTTATTTTTTATTTTTTTAAACGTTTATTAGCTATTATTTAATTAATCAGCTGATCTAATGTTGATCATAATCATATATTATTATTATTGTAATACCGTTAAGCCACATTAATTTTTTTCACACACAACACAACGAAACTATTAATTTTTTCAAAATTATTTCTCCCTTTGCGGCTACTTCCAATTCCTTTCTCAAGCCAGCTTTTTGAACACAATAAAGCGCGAGCTGTTTCTGGAAGCATCCTATTATTCCTTGTACGGGTTATAGTATTACTTGCTACAGAGAAAGCTTGTTCGCATATAACGACTGGTAGCTTGAATAGACAAATAATCTCGTGCCATTGCTCCCAATGCTGGAAATTCTCGAAAATGAGTTTTCCACCATAGTAAAGGTTCAACATTATCATCACAATGGTAGTTGCAGACAAGATACCGATCAAGCTTCTTCATAAATTCCAGACGAACCCCGATCTCCTTACTGATCTTTCTGTTTGTGAATCTGAAATAGCCAACCGTCTTCTCTTCAACTGATGGAAATATTCACGGTTGCTTACTGTTTCTTGATTAGTAGTATTAGGTAATGATGTTAGAAGTGGTGATACATTATACTCGGCAAAGTGGCTTTTTATTGCATTTACTGCATTTGTTGATTCTTCTCCTGTTGCAAACAAAGTAAGTTTAGTACGTGGATCTAAAATTGTAGCTACTATAGTGGATGAATCCACCACTTCCCAATACTGTTTAATTTTTTCAAGGATTGATGATGCCATTTCACTCTGACTAAATCCTTCTTCTCCAATATAATCATCTAGATGCTGTTGAATCCCAAGAAATAAGAACCTAATACACAGGCAATCTCGATAAATCGGATCAGTTGGTTCCAGTAAAAATATCCGATATAACAAGACATCCGATATATCGAAAAAATCTCGCCAAACCGGATTTATATAAAAATATATGAAAAATCCGAAATACCAAGAAATCACATGATTTTTCGTTCAAAATTTTCAAAATTTTATTCAAAAATGAATATAATTTTATTATTATAAAAGAACTATCTGTCATACATTAAAATCAAAATATTCATTTAGTTTACTTTGCCTTTTTTCATTTATATTATCAAAAAAGATCCTTTTTTTCAATTTAATTAAATTTTTCATTTCTAAATTACCAATTTCTAAATCTTTTTGTTGAATATATTTAATTACATTTTCAATGCTATTTAACGCAACTATTGTAGAGATTTCATCTGCTCATATTACCTCTTCAATTTACTTCATTTGTTAAAATACAATGTCAACAATTTCTTGTAATGATAATTCCTCTTCAGCAGATGCTCTATTATCAATATTCATATAGTCATTCACAGCTAAAGGATCTACGAATCCTAACTCATCAATTAATGATTGTAATTCATGTCCAATATTATCTTCTTCATAATCGGAATTGTCTGAACATTCAGAATCTTCCATATTATTATTGGGAAGGATTCCAGCTTTAGCCCAACTGTTAAGAATTGTTTTTTTAGATACTTTTTTCCAGGCATCAGCAATTAAATTGATTGAATCAAAAATATCAATTGGGGGTGGAATGGGGTCTCCCTCTTCATAAAAATCATAAGCTTGAATACGATTTTGACATAGCAATTTGCGATATTGTGCTTTTAAACTATAAATAATGCCTTGATCTAATGGTTGAAGAAATGATGTTGTATTTGGTGGTAAAAAATGAACCTTAACATTTGAAAGACTATTGATGTTCTCAGATTCATGACATCTAGCATTATCTATTAGTAAAATAATATGCCGATTTTCTCTAAGCATTTTGGAATTTAATCTTTCAAGATAATGTTTGAAAATACTTCTTTGCATCCAAGCTTTAGAGTTCCAATAATACCAAACAGGGAGAGATCTTTTTTCAATTCCCTTTAATGCACATGGTGTTTCATATTTATGAATAAAAACTAAAGGCAATCTTTCATCACCAGAAGCATTACAAGTTGCCAAAATACTAACACGTTCTTTAGGACGTTTTTTACCAAGTACAGGATCATGTGCTATTGTTTTGGATGGTTCTAAACGCCAAAAAAGAGCAGTTTCATCACAGTTCCAGATATCTTTTAGTTCATATGCTTGAAGAATTTCTCGTAATTCAGCTCTCATTTGTGGAAGTTCATCAATAGGAGCACTGCCAGCTTCTCCTTTTTTTTTATATGTATGCAAATTATTTCTCTGTTTAAAGTTGCTTAACCATTCTGCAGATGCTGAAAAGTTGGTGATATCAAGTAAGTTAGCACACTCTACTGCTTTTTGTTGGATAATAGGCCCATTTATAGTTAAATTTCTTGAAATTTGTTGATCAACCCAAATGCTCATTACTTCTTCTAGTTGTGGATAAACACTAGATTTTTCACGAAAATTATTTGCATTTGGTAAAGTGGTATCAATGGAAAGCCAATGTTCTGATCTTTTTAAAATATCGGAAACTGTGCTAGTGGAAATTCCATATTGTGCTGCTAATTGAACACCACTAAGTTTTTGATCTCTTTGTTTTTCGCAGAGTTCTTTCTTTTGAGCTAATGTTAAAGATTTCTTCTTTTTATTATTCGTATCTTTGTTTTCTCTCATGCTAAAGTATATTTTGAAAAAAAAACAGTGAGAAAAATTGTTTGCCTAATTAATAAATGATTGACATAATTATTTCGGACTCCGAAAAAATTAATACGTCATATCAAGATTTTTTAACTATAGTTGATCTAGAATAAAATCCGATTTACGAAATATCGAGATTTTACTAATAAAGTCCGATATATCAAGACTGTTTTAATATAGATGATTTGGTTCCAGAAGAAAAATCCGAAATAGTGCCAAATCCGGTTTATCGAGAATCCGATTTATCGAGATTGCCTGTGTATCTGAAATAGTGGGATAAGAGGAGGCTGAAAGTAGTACAGTTGCCTTTTCTAAAGGCTCAAGTAGGATTAAGGTATCCTATTTATTTGTAAGTGTTAGAATTATTACTTATCTGTTTTTTAAAAAATTTAACTTACTCTAATTTTCATCTATCCTTCTGCATCTGGCATTAAATTTCCAATGCTTTAATCTGTTGCTGCTAACATTTCAATAGGACGCAATATTTTTTGAAACTTTACTATCATATAATATGTGCTATTCCACCGAGTTTCAACATCTAGTTGTGGTTTGTAATATTGCAAATTATCTATTGAACACAATTCTCGCAATCTATTGCATTTTTGAGGTGAATTTTTAATTTTTTTTATTATTTCACGTATTTTAACAATCTCATTATCAATAATTTTAATTCCTTGCTGTGCAGCTAAGTTTAAAATATGTGCAGAACATCTGTAGTGGCGGAAAGATTGATTGTTAAGTTCATCTGCAAGTTTTGCTGCTATTGTTCTTCCACAAACTATCATTGCTGATTCATTATCAGTGGTTAAAGCTAATGTTTTTTCAAGAATATGAAATTTTCTTAAAATTGAAATAATTGCATCAGCAATATTTATTCCAGTATGACGTGTAGTAAAAGACATAAGATCTAATAAAAAATTTCGCAAATTCCAATCATTGTCAATAAAATGAATTGTTAATCCAAGATATGCATCATTATTGAAAGTTGATGTCCATATATCTGCTGTGAGGGATATCTTTCCCGGAATATTATTTAAATCATATTGTATATTATCACGTTTTGCTTCAAAATAATCCATTGCTAAGTTTTTAATTCCATTTTTATCGGGAACTTGATATCGAGAATCAAAAGTATTGACCATTTGCCTAAAATACAAATTTTTAACTGATCGAAAGGGCTGTGCATCTCCAATTATCCATTCTACCACTGCATTATTACGCTCACTTTTTTTTTTTTCTGGCCAAGGATCAACCCATTTAAAATTCAAAATACTTTGATTTGTTAATGTACTTTTAACGTTCTCTATCATTATTTTATGTGCAGAAGAAAGATGTCGTTTAAAAGTTGAGATTCCAGTATCCTTTTCAAAAACTTTTTGACATTTGCAACAGACTGGTCTTCCTGGATATTGTGACGTTTTATCATTAAAATATTTCCACGCTGATGAAATACGACGAGTTTGGGGCAAATTTTCTTTCTCTGAGTTATTTTCTTTTTCCTCACTTATTACAGGATCTTGTGGTGCGTCTTGATTATACTCAATATCTGAAGATGATTCATATTCGTCATAATCAGCATCATCAAAATTATTATCTGACATTTTTATTGGAAAGGAAAAGTTAATGGTAAAAATGAAACAAATACAGAAAATGGAACAAATACAGAAAATAAACGCGGTTTATTTAATGAAACACAGGAATTTATTAAAACGCGATTGATCTACATTGATAATTAAATTAATCATATGATTACTGACTAGCTGTTAAATGATCATAACTTTAATTTATATTATTATTATTATAAAGACTAGTTTGGGACCGTCCTAATTAGATCCCAAAAATTAGGACTCAGTCCTGCTAAGACTGAGTCCAAAGACTCAGTCTTAAAGTCCGGGACTTGAACTTTCCCCCACCCTAATATTATTAATTGTTTATTATATATGTAAATTGACATGTTTCTATCAGCTCAAATACGTTATCGACAAATTCGAAGAAGTAACAACTCACTCCACTCTTATTAGAGAAAGATGGAGTTAGATTCTGAAAGGTGAATTGAAAGACAAGATAAAGGTAACACTGGTCGAAATCAAAAAAATTGGACATATGGAAAATCAGCTAAAAATCAGACCAAAATCGACTGACATTACAAATCAGCACATCTGATTGATGCCAATCGGACAATTTAATGAAAATCCAGAAAAAAATCATCATATTTGATTGACGGCTGATTGATACTGGTTGAAATCAAAAAAAAAATCAGACAAATGGCAAATTAACCTAAAATTTGCCCAATATTCAAATATGTACTTCCAATTTATGGAAAATTGACAATTCAATAAAAATTCAATAAAAATTCGATAAAAATCCAGAAAAAAATCATTATATTTGATTGACGGCTGATTGATACTGGTTGAAATCAAAAAAAAAATCAGACAAATGGCAAATCAACCTAAAATTTGCCCAATATTCAAATATGTACTTCTAATTTATGGAAAATTGACAATTCAATAAAAATTCAATAAAAATTCGATAAAAATTCGGCAAAAAATCATTATATTTGATTGACGGCTGATTGATGCTGATTGAAATCAAAAAAAATCAGACAAAATGACAAATCAACCTAAAATTTACCCAATATTCAAATATGTACTTCCGATTTATGGAAAATTGATAATTCAATAAAAATTCAATAAAAATTCAATAAAAATTTGGCAAAAAATCATTATATTTGATTGACGGCTGATTGATACAAAAAAAGTCATCAAAATTAACTTTTGAAAAACATGATTTGTCATTAAAATTCAGAAATTCGGAAAAATCAACACCAAATTTATAGTCAATTACTCAATTTATTATAAATTTATGTCTAAAACTTATAAGTTTATAATTGGTAATTGGATTTACGGCTAAATACTCTCTTGCATTTTGCTGGTTTGAGATTTGGTAACTTACTGGTACAAATCTACCTAAAATATGATGCACAGGTATTATACAATCACGACTTATTGGATAAAATTCGGTATTCCACAACTCAACATTACAAATTTCATCACTGCTGAAATAGTATCGAATATTGGTTGAATTTGCGTGTTTATACCAACGAATGTATGCTAGAAAATGTTCGACAGGACCATCCAGAAAGTCTACTACGTGAGTAAAATAATACTGAATTTGATCTGGGTAGGTGTCGACATCTTCATCATCCGTAATAAATTTCGCTAAGACGTACGAACTTTTTACATGTCTTAACGATAATGACGATCTAAAGACTTCTGAACCAATCTGACACCTTCCGAATTGGTTAATTTTGACCCTAATTATTATATCATTATCTAAACCTTCTACAAGAGGCCTCCGAAATCCAAATGATTCGTAAGTCGCATTATGATATTCGACCATTAAATTTAACATTTCACTTGAAAGTAGTATATTATGAGATACCGGCTTAAGAAATTCACCTGGGAAGCCTTCTTTGCCAGAAATCTGTGAATCTTTAATATTTTGTGAATTCAGCCAAAATCGATGCATCTCATCTGACGAAAATTCATCAGTAACTGAAAGGGACCCGATAGTACGCTGACTGTTTAGCAATTCAAGACCTTTTACTTCGATACCTGAACTTATGATATTTTCAATTTGTTTATCAAACATTAATCGACGCATAAGTTCAGACTCAATTTTCCTGTTGCTGTTTGGTAACGAACCTAAAAGTGCGAAATCAATAAATTATAAGCTAATATTGAAATCGTTAAAATCGTTAAAAAATCGTTAATGGATATTTACCTAAAATACCGTTTATACGTTCGAAAGAGAAACACCAGAACGCATATAATGGTCCATAATCAGATGAGCAATCACGCAAATGCAGAGAAAAATGAAGATTCGGTGTGATCTTATCTCTGCCGTGGTGATTCTCAATGAGCTTGACTATTTCGATAAGACTTCTATGGGCTTCATCCACCAAATTAGATTCTAGAATCTGATTTACCAAAATCGAACAAACCCCTGACAAAATGATTCAGGATTCTTCTATCTACGTCTGAAAGGTGTTCCCAAAGTGATACAGTTGAATAAATTGTAAAGAATATTCGCCACTGATCGGCCGTAAAATTGGCGAATCCCTCTCCACTATGAATTTTTCCTGGAATTCGACCTAAATCGGATGGTATCTGAAACTCGTCCATCTTTTTCTGAATTTTGTTCAAAGAATTTGGTGTCAAAATACCCCATCGATCCAAATTCGTTTTACTATCCACTTCGCAATGCCCAGAAATAAGCAATGCATTGGATCGACTGTAATAAATCTAATAAGGTCGAAATATGATAGATGCAACAATTCAGACCATCTAACGCCAGTTTCTTTGATGAAGCGCTTTCTAGCAGCGTCTGAGTTGCATCTTCGCCAACCTAATGCGTTTTGCCAATGCTCATTCGAATCTCGAGCAGAATACCCTACATCATCCATTCCAGCAAAATTATGCTGCCCATTTTCATAATTTGCTTTTTTCTCACACCTGTGACATGAAACTAAGGCAGAAACATGACCGCAAATTTTTCTTGCGGCGGAAATGTCACATGATACTAAGATTAAAGTGCCACGAACTCTCTTTCCATTTTCGCATTTATAAGTACGATTTAGTATTAACCCAGCCCAGAGTGTTTCCAATTCGTTAACTATTGCAGCTAAATAGTGGTTCACTTTATAGGTAGGCTGACCTCCTTGGCCCAGGTAAAATGCCGAGAGTCAATAAATTTTCACGTCTAAATCGGATATCGTGTGGCAAATTGCATATAGTGCGGCGTATACTGATAGCCAGATACTATAAATGGTACTATTATATGGCTGAAACCAATCAAGATTCAGCATCAAGCCAAGATGAGAATCGGCCACTTCGCTTCTGAAAAAATTTGGCGAATCTTCATTGTCCGATTCTTTAAAATTCTTCCACACTTGCCCATCATATATATCGGTCAAAATATTATCAAAATTCGACCGATTAGCCCAATGTCAGAGAGAATTTTCAAACCCAGGCCGACAAAATATAGTGGCAAGTTGTTGATTAATTCCAGCAAACGGATACATTAAATTAGGTCGTATTATTGTTCGATTTGTCGATGCGCTAATTTTTTCAGACAATGCCATATTGCAAAGACGTGATCTGTGAACTGAAGAATTGGGAAATTCTATGTGTTGACATTTCATTATAGCAGGATTGTCCTCTTGTTTGAAATCTACCACTTCCTCTTTTTTATACAATTTGCGACATTTCGGACAAGGTACAAAACTATGAAATTGGTCATTTAATCCAAGCCTTCTTTCTTGTTAAGTAAAGTGAATCTGGGAAATCATTAAAATCGTCACTACTGAACTCGCACAGGGCCAATTTCATAAATTTTATTAGAGTCTCAGTAGCTGTCTCTGCGATATTGAATCTTGTTTGAAAGTTCATTATCCAAAGTAAAATCCATAAAAATCAATCATAATTCGATTCTAAATATGGTGGGTTTTGAAATGATTCATAACTAGGTGGTGAATAGTCTTCAAAAATTTCAGAAATTCCAGAAATTGGATCATTATCTGATTCACTGCCTATAGACAATGTATCACTGTAGATATCTTCCTCTGTAGTATATTCGGATGATGATGAATCTTCTGGATCTTCTGAAATTTCTGGACGATTTGTATACTTTCTTGCACGTTGTCGAGGTAAGAAGTTAAATTCGACATCTTGATGTTCATCATCAACATCATCTTGATTACTGTTATCTGATTCTTCCGATTCTTGTCTAATAGATCCGTCAATCATTCGTCCAGCTGAAGCGGGTATTGATGTTTCACCTATTTCAAGTTGACGAACTTAAGACGAAATTGTACCTTGCGAATCTTGGTATTTTTGATGTCTAGAATCGTGAATTTCTTTTGTGCGAGAATCCACCAAGTTGCCATCACAATCAGGACAATTACAAACTACTAGTTTTCTTTTATTACTTGTTGGTCTAGCAGAAGATACTATTTCTTCGTTTATTATACCAGAAATTGATCTATTTCTACAAGTAGAAGATGGCTGATTTGAAGGTGATTCTTCATCATCAAGATCTTCAAGTATACTAGAGACTGACCTTTTTCTGCTCATTTGTTTAGTGTTTGAATAAGTTTAATAAGTTTGGTAAAATCCAAATTTGTTAAAAGGCCGATTTTTATAAAATTTGGAATAACACAAAATTTGTATAATTTGTATGTATAATTAATGTAATCCTGGCTTCTATGATTATTTCAATAATTTTTTAAGATTTAATATTTTTTTTCGCAAATTTGGCAATTTTATATAATAAATTTGCGAATTTTCTAATTAATATACTTTTAAAAATTGCAATATGATTTAAGCTTATTTTACAATAAAAAGCTTATTTTTAAAATAAAAAGCTTATTTTATTTTAAAATAACTTTTATTTACAAGATAATCACTTTATCATCCCTTTATCATTTTCGGATGCCAAACAAACCTTATCAAAAGAAACTGTAAATTTTAGCAAAAGTTGAAAAGTAACAATTTTGTATTAATCGAAGTGGTATTGCTATAATAACAATATATTTTCGATTTTACTGCAAATTTCGACAAAGTATAACTTGCCGCATTAAAGTATATCAAATTTTAACGCAGTAGAACGCTAACAATTTTCGTAATTTTAATTTATTTGTCTTTTTAATTATGATTTATAATTGATTTTTCAATCGAAAGAAATCAACGCAGGACACTAACGATTTTCTTATTAATTAATTGATTTGTCTTTTTAATTATGATTTATAATTGATTTTTCAATCGAGAAATCAACGCAATAGGACGCTAACGATTTTCTTATTAATTAATTTATTTGATTTTTTAATTATGATTTATAGTTGATTTTCCTCAAGAAATCAACGCAGTAGAACGCTAACGATTTTCTTATTAATTAATTGATTTGTCTTTTTTAATTATGATTTATAGTTGATTTTTCAATCGAGAAATCAACGCAGTAGAACGCTAACGATTTTCGTAATTTTAATTTATTTGTCTTTTTTAATTATGATTTATAGTTGATTTTTCAATCGAGAAATCAACGCAATAGGATACTAACGATTTTCTTATTAATTAATTTATTTGATTTTTTAATTATGATTTATAGTTGATTTTCCTCGAGAAATCAACGCAGTAGAACGCTAACGATTTTCTTATTAATTAATTGATTTGTCTTTTTTAATTATGATTTATAATTGATTTTTCAATCGAGAAATCAACGCAGTAGAACGCTAACGATTTTCGTAATTTTAATTTATTTGTCTTTTTTAATTATGATTTATAGTTGATTTTTCAATCAAGAAATCAACGCAATAGGACGCTAACGATTTTCTTATTAATTAATTTATTTGTCTTTTTTAATTATGATTTATAGTTGATTTTTCAATCGAGAAATCAACGCAGTAGAACGCTAACGATTTTTGTAATTTTAATTTATTTGTCTTTTTTAATTATGATTTATAGTTGATTTTTCAATCGAGAAATCAACGCAATAGGACGCTAACGATTTTCTTATTAATTAATTTATTTGATTTTTTAATTATGATTTATAGTTGATTTTTCAATCGAGAAATCAACGCAGTAGAACGCTAACGATTTTCGTAATTTTAATTTATTTGTCTTTTTTAATTATGATTTATAATTGATTTTTCAATCGAGAAATCAACGCGGGACGCTAACGATTTTCTTATTAATTAATTGATTTGTCTTTTTAATTATGATTTATAGTTGATTTTTCAATCGAGAAATCAACGCAGTAGAACGCTAACGATTTTCGTAATTTTAATTTATTTGTCTTTTTTAATTATGATTTATAGTTGATTTTTCAATCGAGAAATCAACGCAGTAGAACGCTAACGATTTTCTTATTAATTAATTGATGATTTTTAAATTTATAAATAGGACGATATGACGATATTGAACCCGCTTCGATTTTTTAAACGAATATTGAGTGAATATAAAATGTCAAATAATAGCAATAATAAAAAACAATAAAAAAATAACAAACAAAAGCAACAGAGGTTTCAAGAAGAAACACCTGACGAAGGATCTAATCGTCAACAGGGAAGAACGGAAGAAGAAAGTAATCCGAATGAGACGAGTGACAAGACTAATAAGTCGACTAGCAAATCGTCACCCACCAAGTCAAACAAACAAAAGCAGCAAAGGTTTCAAGAAGAAACACCTGACGAAGGATCTAATCGTCAACGGGAACGGGGAAGAACGGAAGAAGAAAGTAATCCGAATGAGACGAGTGACAAAACCAATAAGTCGACTAGCAAATCGTCACCCACCAAGTCAAACAAACAAAAGCAGCAAAGGTTTCAAGAAGAAACACTGAGCGAAGGATCTAATTGTCAACGGGGAAGAGCAGAAGAAGAAAGTGATCCGAATGAGACGAGTGACAAAACCAATAAGTCGACTAGCAAATTGTCACTCACCAAGTCAAACAAACAAAAGCAGCAAAGGGGTTTAAGAAGAAACACCTGACGAAGGATCTAATCGTCAACGGGGAAGAACAGAAGAAGAAAGTAATCTGAATGAGACGATTGACAAAACCAATAAGTCGACTAGCAAATCGTCACCCATCAAGTCGATCCTCAAATCTGCAAAGTCGACTAAGCCGACTCAAGAAGAGTCTGACGATGAGGTTATAGAAATTGAACCGCCAAATATTCCTAAAGGTAATTGAATTTTGGAAAATTGCTGATTGACATGTACAATAATTAATAATTTTTATAGATCAACAAGAGATGTTATCGGAAATGAAAAAATGATATGGGAATATTCGAATTCCACAAAAATTCGTATTAGTGGTTAAAGACGATCAAGGTAATGAAAGGATGATCGATGATGACGATACTGATTTAGAAGCAGGTACGATTTTGACTTCATTCGTATAAATTCAGAATTATTTGTAAAAAAATATAACTATTAATAAAATTCTTTATTTAGAAAATCTAAAATTAAAGAAACAAATTGAAGAAGTACAAGTAGAGAATGCAAAGCTTCAACGCGAAAATAACCGATTATTCGACGAAAATCGTTTTTTGACTCAAATAAACGAGGCCTTTGCAGACGAGAATGACGATCTATGTGAAAGCTTAAACAGGTATTCGAGAATCCGTCTGCTTAAAGCCATTCATAGGCAGACGGATCTCGAACAGCCGGTAAAATGTCAAAAAAGAATTAAGACAAAAAAGTCTGAACGATACGAGGAAGAATCGGAGGAAGAACGGTCTGGTTCTAACAATAATGATGAGTACGACGAAAAAGAAGCTAAGGTATATTAATTTTATTTGTCTGATTCAGTTATTTAAAATTGCAGTATTGAGTAATTAAGTACCGGTTATCATTATTTGATTGTTATATTTAGGCTGAAATGAAGTCTATTTTGAAAACCATCGATGAAACTCAAGGACTAGATTACAATGAAACGTTCAATAGCGCGAAAAATCTCAAGATTCGTCGTAAGCTAGTTCCTGAATTGCGTTCAGCCCTTGCTCCGTGTTTTCCCGCTTCAAATAAGCAACTTACAAAATGGTTGGGTTGTCTCCACAAGTCTCGTCGTTCTCATCAAAGATTAATGGATAGGGGAAAAGCTGATAAAAATAAACACTGGGTGCACTCAAACAATCGAGTACACGACGTTAGTAATGATTTATAATTATTATGCTGAATTTTATTCTGATTATGTATTGAATTTTATTCAAATTATAACGTATTTTAGAAGAAAATCTGCCGAATTAAGGCGGCAAAGAGATTATATAGTTTTGACGATGAACGGATAACAAAATATGATAAGCGTAGATTACTAAAGATGTTATCCAATCGCTTATTTCATTCTCCAGAAATAAGCGAGACAGATGAAGAAGACCCAACAAAGTCCATAATCGCTATTTACGACTATTCGTAGAGATCTGATGAGGTTAGAACTTCTGAATCTTGATTTTTCAGACGAATCGCTGGATTTAATTTTTATATTTTATTGTTTCTTCAGCTTAAAAATTTGCTACAAAATGTACTCGATATACACTCGTCAAATAAGTCGAAATTAATACGCGAACGTAGATACGATGACGAGGTACAAAAATATGACTGACCACATCCGTCGAATGCTCCCGAATGGTCTTATATCGTACAACAACAAGATTTAATATTCGATACTGATATCGATCAGGGTTTAATCACTGAATATGAAGAAGAAGAAGAAGAAGTTAGTAGAGGGACAACACCAGCAACTGGCAACACCACCGAAAATGATGAAGACCATAACAAGGAAGGAGAAGAAAAACTATCAAAATCAACGGTCGGCGACAATCATAATAATTCAGATTCTGATTTACATATGGACGACGCGCAATGAACGAATCTGAATTAATTTGGTAGAAAACTTTCTTTTTTTCGTCAAAAATCTATATATATATGTAATTAATATTCCAAATTATTAGTATTAGAATTTTCCATAATTCAAAATAAATTTGTCTTAATTCAGAAAAAAATTAATTACAATTCGAAATAAATTTACTGCAAATTTACCGCAATTCAGAATAAAATTTACTGCAAATATACCATAATTCAGAATAAAATTTACTGCAATTCAGACGCAATTCAGAATAAAATTAACCGCAATTCATTAAATTTTTACCGCAATTCAGAATAAATTAACCGCAATTCATTAAATTTTTACCGCAATTCAGAATAAATTTACCGCAATTCAGAATAAAATTTACCGCAATTCAGAATAGAAAATTTACTGCAATTCAGATTAAAATTTACTGCAATTCAGAATAAAATTTACCGCAATTCAGAATAGAAAATTTACCGCAATTCAGAATAGAAAATTTACTGCAATTCAGATTAAAATTTACTGCAATTCAGAATAAAATTTACCGCAATTCAGAATAAATTTACCGCAATTCAGAATAGAAAATTTACCGCAATTCAGAATAAAATTTACCGCAATTCAGAATAAAATTTACTGCAATTCAGATTAAAATTTACTGCAATTCAGATTAAAATTTATCGCAATTTATCAAAATTTATCATAATTCAGAATAAATTCACTGCAATTCAGTAAATTTATGAATATATTTTTTTAAACAATTCGGATCAAAAATACTAAGCAATTCAGATACAATTTGGATATTCTGATCGGCGTCAATCAGCCTGCCAATCGGAACTTTGCCTAAATTAATAAATCGGCCATCTTTATCACCAAATTCGGCCTAAAATCAGACATCCGATTTCTAGCCGATTTGGACTATTTCGACCAGTGTAATTAATGATGCCTACGATTATAGGTCAAAAAGTGTCAAATCAGTCACCAATCAGTCACCAATCGGGTGCCTGATTGATGCCTGATTGATGCCTGATTTCCGCCAAAATCTGACACCAATCAGTCACCTATCAGGCTGCCTGATTGTTGACAGATAGGTAACAGATTTATGACAGATTGGTAACCGATTGGTGACAGATTGGTGACCGATTGGTGACGAATGATAGTTAATTTTATGGTCAATCGATGGTCAATTTATAGTCAATCAATGGTAAATTAATGGTCAATTTATGGTCAATTTATGGTCAATTTATGGTCAATTTTATGGTCAATTTATGGTCAATTTATAGGTCAATTTATGGTCAAATAACCAATTGGTAAAATTTTCTAGTAGTAATCATATAACCAATAATAAAATTTATTATTACAGCACATAATAATATTTATTAAAATTATAAACTCTACAAACAATAAAATACATAGTGTCTTTATTTATTTATATTAATAAGTACATATGGGCCGATCCTTGGAATCTAATTTTTTTACACAAAAATAATTTTATTAAAGCAAATATAAATTATCATTTATATAAGAATAATAAATTTATACCAGATAATGCAAAAAAAACTAATTAATTATATAATTTTTAATTTTTTTTTAATATAAGATATCATTAAAATTTAAAAGATCAAATATAACTCTCATGACAAAATCATTGATAATTCTTCGTAGAAATAAGCTATACAAATAAATTTACATTCATTTGAAAGAGAAAATCGAGATCTATCTAATGAATCTAAAATCAAGTGAATTGAATCACTAGTTGTTCAGTAATCACGTTCAGTATATTATTGAATTTTATCTAAATTTGATCATTAATTACTTCACATATAGTGATTCAATTTGAATGATCTTTGCTCCCTAAGGTGATGCCAACTTTTATCTTTAAAATAAATTTAAAATAATTCGTTTAATATATGTAGATGTTTAGGAATCATCAATTATATTATTAATATAAAATTTTATAAGTTTGATTAAATCTATATAAAAAAATTTATTAAATACCTGTAGATGCAAGCTACACGAATGAAATTATATTCATTTGAAAGAGAAAATTGAGGTCTATCTAATAAGCCTAAAATCGAATGAATTGAATCACTGGATTGTGAATAATTACGTCTAATATATTTATTTTTAATTTTTAAATTTGATTTGACTTTGATCGTTAATTACGCCTCATCCAGTGATCCAATTTTCCTGATCTTTGATTCTTACGATAGAGCAAATTCTCAGCTTTCAAATGAATGTAAAATGATGACGTTAGCATATCTCCAGGAATAATAATGCACGATTTTGTCACCTGCATAAAGTCTGATCTGAAAATTTTATTTCTTACCAAAAAATGCTTTCATAAGAGAATCCCAAATTCTTTTACTTTATTTAAAAGATTTTATTTGCCATTTAAGGATTTTAGTAGAATAAATCTAATAAAATAATTTTAAAAGATAAAAAACAAATATATAATTAGTTATTTTGAAAAAAAAGAATATCTTATTATTCATTTTACAACTATTTTACATCATAATTATTTTTTATTTGCATGTATTTTTTACAAAGAAAAAACAATAAATTAAAGCTAAAAATTATGAAAAAATATGTCTTATCTATGTATATAAAATATTAAGTTTTTTCTTTTACTTACCACTTAAAAATAACTGCTATATTTGCTTATAAACTTTTTTGTCGTATTTAATAAAAGTGAATAGAAAAATGATGGAAAAGTGATGGGAGTGATGGGGAAAAAGAAGTGGTTATTACCGTTATTTTTGAATATTGATTAAAAAATTTTTTTTATTTTTTATTAAATCTGAGTTACGTAAATATGTAACACATATTTAATTTAGATTTGTGTAATGTTAATCTTACTAAAATATTAAATTTTTATAAAAATCTTAATTTAGACTAATTCCAAAAATTGGCACATATGGTGTAAATAAACATAAATAATTAATATTTAAAACAAAAACCATTCATAATCTTTTTTAAAAACAGATGTTAGTATATAACTGATAAAGTTAGTAATATTTAATAAATAGTAAAGAGTAAATATAAAAAGTTAGTAACCGTAGTAAAGTACAAATAAATAATAAATACAGTTAGTATTATGAAGAGTTTGATAAAATATATAAAAAAAAGAAAAATACATGATGATATTAGTAAAAATAAAGAAATATAACATTACATTAGTAATATTAAAAAGTGATAAAGTTAATATTATAAAATAAAATATAGTCAGTACAATAAATTTAATGACAAAAATACAATAATTAATATACCTGTAAAATGTAAAGAGAATAAGAAAAAAACAAACAGAAAAGAAAGAGCGTATATCAATCACTGCGCATGTAATAAAATTTAAGGGCAAATTTTTCTTATTATGATAGCCATATTAAAAATTATGGTGCCGTATAGTTATTAATTATATAATTTATGTATGTAGATCAAAATCGGCTAAAATAAATTTTATTGGTTAAAATTGATGATTTTCGAATCCATAATTCTGGCCAAATTTTGCTTAATTCCGGCTAATTTTATAATGCCGGCCTAAATTTTATAAAAATTGAAAAATGCAGTTCAAATGTAACATCACATTTATATAAAATAACTTTCAAACTAAATATAGAAAATAATACTTCTTGACAACATCTAAGAGTGTGTTGAAAATTTTTTTCAAATACTTTTTGTTTTTTAAGGTGGATCTTAACTAGAAGTTGGTACATTTTATTTGCTAAAAATAAGGAATAATGAGAAAAACTTGAAATTTGTCAAATATAGTAAATAATTTAAAACTCCAAATTAAGACAGAAAGTATTTTATATAATTTTATAACAAAAAAAAAGCTTAAAAAAATATTAACTCTAATAAATTTTCAAATAAACCCAGAATCTATAAAGAAAAATTTCCCTTTTTTTCATTATATTTGTATAATAGTATTATAAATTCTTTATTATTTCAATGGTTTTAATTACAAAACAAACTATTTTCTAATTTAAAAAACAATTTGAATATTAAAATAAAAAAATTTCGTGATGAAATAAATAGGAATCTAATATTAAAACATGATTGGACAAAAGTGGATTTACTAAAAATAATGAAAATTTTGTAGTTTTTTTTTAATTTAAAAAAAAATATATTATTCAAAAATAAATCTAATAATACTCTTCCCTTCCTTTTTCCTATAATAAATAAAATTTTATCATTATTTCATATTAAAAAATAGAGAAAATTTGATAAATTCAATAATAAACAAAAATCTTATTGGGTGACCGACCTTATTAACTTAATAAAAGCTGTTTCTTTTGAAAAGTTACACCTAAAAATAAAATATTTATTATTAGTTAAAGGATTCTCATTAAAATTTATTGAAGTAAAAATTCTTTTTTTTATTAAAAAATCAATTTTTTTGTGTTTATACAAAAACTACCCGAATAACTACCATTAAACCCTTAGAAAATCTTTTTTCTCTTGCAAAATTACATATATTTTTGCTATTAAAACTATATATTTATCCAAACTTTTAAAAGGGTCTCAAAAAAAGTTCATTTTTTAACGTAAACTTCTTGTATATGCGAAGAGAAAAAAAAAATTTCAAAAATGGAAAATTAACTTCAGAGACTAGTAAATCACATGATGTTCTATCAAATTACTTAATTTGTATGGGAGTTACATATTAAAATTGACGGTTTATCATAAAATGAAGTGACTCAAATATGGTTACACGAATTTTTTTTAATATGAAAATGATTTGCATATTACATGCGCGGTGATTGATATATTTTTTGAAAAATAAACAAACTCGAGTTTGGTAATTTATATGCATGTTAAGATCAGGTCATGTGCATAAAGATCAGACTGAATTTTAATTGGTTAATAATAGATAAATATCACATCTCCAGAAAAAATTTCAATTTTTACCGTCTCTCACCTTTTAAATTTGTATTAAAATTTACCTTAGACTTTCGGAGACCTAAATTTTTTTAAAATTGTTTAATTTATTTAATGTAAATTTAATAAAAAGTATATTGTTTTTTAATTAATGTTACGAATTCTAAAAAATTCTCTATTAAAAATATCTCATACAAATTCTTAGAAAATTTCAAAAAAAAATTCTCTATTTCCTATACGAATCTTAGAAAATCTCAAAAAAAAAAAAATTTCCATCAAAAACACCCTAAAAAATTTTACAAAAAAGAAATCTCTATCAATCAAAGATATCCCATACGAACCCTTCCTATACGAACTCTTAGAAAATCTCTTAAAAAATTTTCTATCAAGAAATCTCATACGAATTCTTCCTATACAAACTCTTAGAAAATCTTTATCAAAATATTCTATATGAACTCTTCCCATACAAACACGTAGAAATCTCAAAAAAAAAAAACTCTATTTATCAAAAATATCCTATACGAATCTTAGGAAATTTCTCAAAAAAAATTTTCTATCAGATATCCCATACGAACCCTTCCCATATGAACTCTTAGAAAATCTCTTAAAAAAATTTTCTATCAGATATCCCATACGAACCCTTCCCATATGAACTCTTAGAAAATCAAAAAAATTTTCTATCAGATATCCCATACGAACCCTTTCCATACGAACTCTTAGAAAATCTTTTAAAAAATTTTCTATCAAAGAATCTCATACAAATTCTTCCTATACAACTCTTAGAAAATCTTTATCAAATAATATTCCATATGAATTCTTCCCATACAAACACATAGAAATCTCAAAAAAAAAAAATCTCTATTTATCAAAAATATCCTATACGAATCTTAGGAAATTTCCCAAAAAAAATTTTCTATCAGATATCCCATACGAACCCTTCCCATATGAACTCTTAGAAAATCTTTTAAAAAAATTTTCTATCAAAGAATCTCATACTATACAAACTCTTAGAAAATATTCTATACGAACTCTTCCTATACGAACACGTAGAAATCTAAAAAAAAAAAATCTCTATTTATCAAAAATATCCTATACGAATCTTGGGAAATTTCTCAAAAAATTTTCTATTAGATATCCCATATGAACCCTTCCCATATGAACTCTTAGAAAATCTCTTAAAAAAATTTTCTATCAGATATCCCATACGAACTCTTAGAAATCTCTTAAAAAATTTTCTATCAAAGAATCTCATATGAATTCTTCCTATACAAACTATTAGAAAATCTTTATCAAAATATTCCATACGAACTCTTTCCATACAAACACGTGGAAATCTCAAAAAAAAAAAAATCTCTATTTATCAACATATCCTATACGAATCTTAGGAAATTTCTCAAAAAAATTTCTATCAGATATTTCATATGAACCCTTCCCATACGAACTCTTAGAAAATCTCTTAAAAAATTTTCTATCAAAGAATCTCATACAAATTCTTCCTATACAAACTCTTAGAAAATCTTTATCAAAATATTTCATACGAACTCTTTCCATACAAACACGTGGAAATCTCAAAAAAAAAAAATCTTTATTTATCAAAATATCCTATACGAATCTTAGGAAATTTCTCAAAAAAATTTTCTATCAGATATCCCATACGAACCCTTCCCATATGAACTCTTAGAAAATCTCTTAAAAAAATTTTTTATCAGATATCCCATATGAACCCTTCCCATATGAACTCTTAGAAAAACTCTTAAAAATATTTTCTATCAGATATCCCATACGAACCCTTCCCATACGACCTCTTAGAAAATCTCTTAAAAAAATTTTCTATCAAAGAATCTCATACGAATTCTTCCCATATGAATCTACGAATCTAATGTATAGTTAAAATAAATTGGTCAAATAAGAAAGTGAAAAAGAGAGAAATATATTACCATATTTGAAATTAACAGAGAAAAAATTTTTTTTAATTTTTTTTTTATTAATCCTTTTTTATACTGTATGTTGCATTAGTATCACGAAAAATTTTCCGATTTTTGATGATCTTTACATAGTTCTTAGAAAATCTCAAAAAAAATTTTCTATCGATATCCTGATACTGAACCGCCCTATACGAACTGTAAAAATCTAAAATTAAAGCTTCTATCAAAGAATCTCATACGAATTCTTTCTATACAAACTCTTAGAAAATCTTTATCAAAATATTCCATACGAACTCTTTCCATACAAACACGTGGAAATCTCAAAAAAAAAAAAATCTCTATTTATCAAAATATTTTATACGAATCTTAGGAAATTTCTCAAAAAAATTTTCTATCAAATATCCCATACGAACCCTTCCCATATGAACTCTTAAAAAATCTCTTAAAAAAATTTTCTATCAGATATCCCATACGAACCCTTCCCATACGAACTCTTAGAAAATCTCTTAATTGCCGATCCACAAACGAATCGGACCAAGATCGGCAAAATCAAATCTCCACTTCCAAAAAAAGTAAAGTCGGTCAATTTTTAGCCAAACCAATTAAATTTTTTTTTTAAAAAAACTTAGAGATTAAATCTATTTTGTAAAAATATAAATTTAAGTATTTCAAAACTCAAAATTTTGCAAATTTCTTTTAAATATCATCAATTAGCGAAATTTTAGTAAAAATTATTTATCATTTTTTTTTCTAATAAAAGTACTAGCAAGAAGTCTCAAAATTCACACATATATACTTTGGACATATATTAATAGAATATTAAAAAAAAAAATGATATAATAAATGTAAAAATATTTCCTATTTTAAGGTTAACTAACAATACCCAGTAAATAGTTTTTGTATAAATTTGTACCAAATGGGCTCATCCATATATAATTGGCTCTAGATTGGCTTAAATTTGGATTATTTATTGCATAAATTTGAGCTAATTTCGAGCCAATGAGCCCGTTTGGTATAAATTTATACAAAAACTATTTACTGGGATAATCTATTTTCCCATTTTTAATGCCTATATGAAACTTTTATAAATCAATCTTTAGGAATTTAAAAATGGTAATTTTATCTTAAAATATTAGTTCTAAACATATTTAAAGCATTTATTTTCAAATTATTAAGTGAAAAAAATTTTCAGTTTTATGTCGATGGTTACACAAATTACGATTTGAAGAAATTTAAAGTTTATTGGTGAAAGTTTGACTTTTTTAAGAGTTATTTTTGATACTTTAATAAAATAAAGCAAATGTCAAAGTTTTTTCATTAAAAATTTCAATTTATTCGATTAAAAATTGGTGGATATTCCTATATTGGAAATGCAGATTTAAGGGGTGGTCCGATTGGTACATGGATTACGAATTAAAATATTTTCTATCAGATATCCTATATGAACCCTTCCCATACGACCTCTTAGAAAATCTCTTAAAAAAATTTTCTCTCAGATATTCCATACGAACCCTTCCCATACGAACTCTTAGAAAATTTCTTAAAAAATTTTCTATCAAAGAATCTCATACAAATTCTTCCTATACAAACTCTTAGAAAATCTTTCAAAATATTCCATACGAACTCTTCCCATACAAACGTGTAGAAATCAAAAAAAAAAAAAAAAAAAAAAAATCTCTATTTATTAAAAATATCCTATACAAATCTTAGGAAATTTCTGAAAAAAAATTTTCTATCAGATATCCCATATGAACCCTTCCCATAGTAACACTACAAAAAAGAAAAAAATATATTTAAAAAAAAAAGAAAAACCTTCTCCCTCACTCAGCCCTCCCTTACCTCAATTCTCAAAGTCTGGCAATTTTTTTCGTCCATAAAAAGAATTTTTTTTTTCAAATCGGATAATGATCTAGATTACAGATCACATCTCACTCAATTCAAGAAAGTGACACAAATTGCAGTAAAAGAAGTTGATCAGCAATATTGTTAACCGATTGCTACCCGATTGCTGACTATTTGACTTATCAATTTACCGACTACGAACAGGTTTTCAGACGAATAATACGATCTGGAAATAATTTTTTTTCTCAATATTTACAATTAAAAAATTTGTAAATCGGAATGCCATTTATCTTTATTAAATGAATGTTTTTTAAGCCAATCAGTCACTAATTGGCTATTCATTTGGTAGCCGATTTTCATATTAAAGAATAAATAAAAATCCTGAATTCTTGAAAACTATCAGATATTGCAAACCAATCAGTAACCAATCAGTCACCAATCGGTTATGTCAGATTGGTGACCGATTGGTGACTGATTGTCAATAGTAAATTTAATATATTTATCAAAACAAACTCAAAAGCTCAGATTAAGCATAACTTGACTTGCTTTATAAAGCTATAATACTAATTTTTTGACTTTAATATAAAAATCAGATATTAGTAACCAATCAGTCACCAATCGGTTATATCAGATTGGTGACCGATTGGTGACTGATTGTCAATAATAAACTTAATATATTTATCAAAATAAACTCAAAAGTTCAGATTAAGTATAATTTAACTTGCTTTATAAGACTATAATGCTAATTTTTTAACTTTAATATGTAAATCAAATATTGTAAACAAATCGGCAATCAATCAGTCACCAATCGGTCATATGACCGATTGGTGACTGATTGACAATCTATGCCTGGTTGGTGACCGATAGGTAGGGTGTCCAGGATTTGACGTCGTGATGGCCCAAAAATCAGGCGTGAAAAATCACAAAAATCGTGAAAATCGTGATCCATAATTTCAGCCAGAATTACCATAATTCTGGCCAGAATTAACATAATTCCGATTATGAAAAACTTTTTAATAATTTATATTCTATACAAATTTTATTTATTTATTTACAATTAAGTAATAAATTTATACATTTATATTATTCATAAATCATCAATTCATTATTATAATCGTCATTATTACTAAGATTAAAATAAAGAAAATTAAGCATTTGAATATTTTCTTCTTTAAGCGCTACTCTTCTATCTGATAAAATGCTTTTATAACTAGAAAAACTACGTTCAATATCTACACCAGATACTGGCAACCATATATATATTAAAGCCAGTGAACTAAGTTCTGGTAATATATGTCTTTTACCTCGCCAATACAAATCCAAATCATCAAACTCTTCAATAGATTCATTAAGTCCACAGTAAATAGCCCATTCTTGTATTAAAGTATCAGTAGGAAGATAAAATTCTTTGATAATTCTATAATTTTCCATATTATGATTAGATGAATTAGATTGAATAAATCTTGGATCAAAACATTGTATTGCTTTGAAAAATAATAAAGCTGGATGATGAGATATATGTTTCTCACATTTTTCATTTGCCAATATAAAAGCTCTAGAAAATAATGAAACAAAAGATGCAATATCTTGATTTTCTTCGTTTAATAATTGGAATATTTCATTTGAAATTGGAGGATTCCTGGTTCCTGATGATAAAAAAGCTTGAAGAGATACTATTCGTGAATAAACAAATGGAGCTATAGCCTTGTTTCTTATTTTAAAGAATTCCAAATCATTGATTAATCTAAATAAATAAAGTATTATATTAGTAATATTATTATAAAATTATTAAATCCATTAAATTCACTTACCTTTTGCTATTATATGTAATAAAATATATAAATATTTTAACACAAAAAACATGGCTTCTGTTTTGACAAAATGTGTAAAGATCTCGAACAGCTTTTGAATCATGATTAATAGAATATTCTGCAGTAACAAAAGTTATTAAATGAGAATATAAAGGTTTAATCCAACATAAAAATAAAAACCATGAATTCCACCTTGTTTTTACTGGTAGGGGTGCTAAAGTAGGTGATTCAATACCATTTTGTAATAAATGCTCCTTCCATCTAATTTTTCTTTGTGAATTATAAGTAAATATCGATTTAAAATTCATAATTAATTTGTCAACCAATTCAAACTTTTGAAAGTTCACCCATGCTTCACCAATTAAATTAAGGATATGCGCTAAGCAACAATTGTGTTTTAAATTTGGTAAAAAGGGAGATAAATTTGAATACGCCAATTTCATGTATGAAGCGTTATCAGAAATAAAAAAAATAATATTTTCATAAGAAATATTATAAAAATGAATTGTATTCATAACAAATTGTGAAATAGATGAAGCGTTAACATTAGACAAAAATTCTGTTTTAGCTAATTTAGTTTTATTATCAAAACTAAATAATATATTAACAGCATGCCGGCCACAACGATCTGTTGTTTCATCAATTGTCAAACAAATAATTTTATTGATGACATCATTTTTCAATTTTTGGAGCGCTATTTCATATGATAATGGAAGATATTTCTCACGAAGTTGATTTGCTCCAGTAATTAAGCCCGCTATAAACAAAAATATATTAATAAATAAAAATAAAAAAGGCAAATTTGAAATTGAAATATCAGAAAATACATACCATTTTTACAATGATTTAATAAAAATGGTTTTAATTTCTCAATTTTTTCCAAAGGAATGTCTGCATAAGTAAATGCTTCCACTATCTCTTTATTAATTTTTTTCTCGTTCATTTAGTGTATTTTCAAAAGAAGGTAAAGTTCTTTGGATTAACAAATTAGAATTATTCTTGTTTTTATTATTAAGGTGTTTTAATGTTTTAATATGTTTATCTACAGAGTTCTTTCTTTCATGATCAATTTCTACATTGCAAAATCGACACCATAGTTTGTTTTCTTGTACGATATAGTTTTCACGATACTCGGCACTTTGAGATAAACGTATGTGAGGCGCGACCATTTTATTAAAAATGACTAAGCGAAAAAAAAGAGATTATCAATGGTTATTATCGGCGATACATTCATGATTTCACGTGACTTATAGTGTCTAAATAGCCAATCATATTTGAGTATCGCGAAAATCGCAAAATTTTGGCCAAAATTGCGGTATCGCAAAAATCGCAAAATTTTGGCCAAAATCGCTATAAAATCATGATCGTCAAATCCTGGACACCCTACCGATAGGTAACAAATTGAAAGAATCGGTCACTAATAGGTAACCAATCAGTCACCAATCAGTCATATGACCGATTGGTGATTGATTTTTCATATTTCGACCTGTAGATCCACAAAAAAGAATAGTGTAAGTTCGTTATTTATGTATATTTTATTGTATTTTTGTAGGATTTCTTTTTAAGTTCTACTGAAGTATCAACCAATGTGCTTATTAAATGGCGGAAAACGAATGAAGACATTCTTGATGAAACGGACAATGAGGAAAGTGATGTATATTTTTCAATAATCCATAGATAATAAAATTGGGGGAATATCCAGGATTATGTTTATCTATCTATTTTTTTTTCTATAAACAGCTTGCTAGTTATGCACATTCGCAGGAACTATTAAATGAAGGGTACAATTATCAGCAAGTTATAAACAAAAGAACGAAGTCAGGGGGAATACATCTACATGCCAAAAGGTAAAAAATTCTAGGTAGTAGAGTTAAGAGAACTTAAAAAATTCATGTATATTTTCTATATTTAGACAAAAAAGCGTGTGAATAGTACTACGAAAACAAATTATTCAGGCAAAAGGTCTTCTTCTGAGTTTTCTTCTTCTTCTAATAAGAAAGATGAAGAAATAACTTTTGATTTTACCAATCTTGAAAAGGATTTGTTTTCTAATTCCGAACAAATTATAGACAGCACGCATCAATTGTCCCTTATGCTTTTATTATTTTTCGTATCTCACAATCTGCATCCTTTTTTTAATGGGTTGTTGGTACTATCAATGTATCAAAAAGATTTAGAGAATACCAGATGAAAGCACTTGAAAAAGCAAAAACTGAAGGGTTGAAATATGATGACATTTATAAAATTTTGTAAGTGTTCGTAAAATTGATCAGCTAATGATTTATGTTGATCATTTTTCTGTTGTTTTTAGAGCTTTATCATCAATAATGGTATTCTACTGGCCTTGTCCATATTCTTCGTTTACTATTAAAGAATGGGAGGAAATAATGTTAACCAACCCATACAAAATTCAAGAATCTCCTTTTCCACAGTCAATTTTACTACATCTTCGTGAAACATATAATGACCATTTTATTTGTAATGACGTTTTTATGAATGGTGGCAAAACGAAATTGAGCAGAATAGTGGTATATATATTTAATGATTTGTAAGTTAACTCATTTATAATAACTGCTCATGAGTTACATTGTAATATTCTTTTTAACACATTACAGGTATAACTGTATTCCAGATATTGCATCACAAAAGATGATTGAGAATGAGTACTGTTACAAGTTTCTTCATCCAATCTCCTGTCCAATATTCTCTAATTCAAAAAAGGAATACAAACTAACATTGAATCATGCCAATAAAAATTCAATAAAGAGGCCAGACCTTAGTTATGTCATAGAAGGTAGTATTCCTAACAGATCAGTTCAGACCGGATTCAGCTTAAATCTGATCTGATCTGATTTTTATTTTAATAGATCTGATCTGATCCGAATCTGATCAGATCTGGTTCAATTTGATCTGAATCTGGTTTGGATCCATTTGAATCCGATTTGAATTTAATCTGAATCTGGTTCGGATCTGATCCTTGTCCTAAAAAAAGGAAGGGAACGTTAATTAGTACATTCCCTTAAGTAAAAATAAAAAAAAAACAAAAAAAAAATGAACTTACCATAGTTTGTTCTTTTTTTTAAATCCTGGTTGTTCAGCTTCATCTTACGTTCAGGTTTCCTAAAAAAAAAGGGAACGTTAATTATGTTTCCTTAAGTAAAAATAAAAAAAACAAAAAAAAGAAATGAACTTACTATAGTTCGTTCTTTTAAATCCTGGTCGTTCCTTCGTCTCACGTCCAGGTTTCCTAAAAAAAGTGGGAACGTAACCATGCTTCCCTTAAGTAAAAATAAAAAAATAAAAATAAAAGAAACGAACTTACCATAATTCATTTTTTTTTTAAATCCTGGTCATTCAGCTTCGTCTTATGTCCAGATTTCTTAAAAAAAAATAAAGGGAATGTTAATTACGTTCCCTTAAGTAAAAATAAATAAAAATAAAAATAAAAAAAATGAACTTACCATAGTTCGTTCTTTTTTTTAAATCCTGGTCGTTCAGCTTCATCTCACATCCAGGTTTCCTAAAAAAAAGAAAAGGAACGTTAATTAATATGTTCCCTTAAGTAAAAATAAAAAAAAAATAAAAAAAAAATGAACTTACCATAGTTCATTTTTTTTTAAAATCCTGGTCATTCAGCTTCGTCTCACATCCAGGTTTCCTAAAAAAAAGAAAGGGAACGTTAATTAGTACGTTCCCTTAAGTAAAAATAAAAACAAAAACAAAAAAAGAAACGAACTTACTATAGTTCGTTCTTTTTTTTAAATCCTGGTCATTCAGCTTCGTCTCACGTCCAGGTTTCCTAAAAAAAAGAAAGGGAACGTTAATTACATTCCCTTAAGTAAAAAAAAATAAATAAAATAAAAGAAATGAACTTACCATAGTTCGTTCTTTTAAATCCTGGTCGTTCCTTCATCTCACGTCCAGGTTTCCTAAAAAAAAAGAAAGGGACACTGGTCGAAATCAAAACTTTCGACCGTTAAGAGCTTTTGGCATAATTTTTGCCGATTAGTTATGTGATTTGTCACATTTTTTGACCAATGGCAAAAATTGGTAAAATCAATCACAAATCAACTAATACTGATTGTTAAACGAAAACTTATTCAGTCTTTTAGTGAAAAATCAACTTATACTGATTGTTATACGAAAAATTGCTCTTTTAAGATTATTCAGTAAAATTATACTGATTGGTCATATAAATCAACATAATTTTGCCAAATTTGCCAAACGGTAAAAATCAATAACTAATTGGCAATAATTTGGCAAATCAGTTGGTAAATGACTGAAAAAATCAGATGATCCAGATTGACATTTTACGGGTCTTTTTAAAATAAACTTTTTTAAACTTTTTAAACTTTTCGCCTCTTTCTTTCATCCATAAATATACACATTGAATTCGATAACTTTTTATTAAATCAAAAAAGTTTTGAAACTTTTTTTAAAAAAACGTTTTTTACATTAAAAAACGTTTCTTTTTTATACTTTTAGTGAAGAAAATCAGTTCCGGCGTGAATACCGATATTACAGGTAAAGTTTCGAAAAATTTCGAAACTTTCTTTTAAAAAAAAACGTTTTTAACTAAAAACGTTTCTTTTTTATATTTTTTGCAGGAAATCGGTTCCAGTGTGGATACTGTTTCCCTAGGTAAAGTTTTGAAAAAAATTTCAAAACTTTCTTTAATAAAACGTTTTAATAAAACGTTTTTTTTATTTTGTATAGGAAATCGGCTCCAGCATGGACGCCGATATTCCAGTTAAGTTTTGAAACTAAATGTTTTGAAACTTTTTTAAAACGTTTTTTAATAAAAAAAACGTTTTTTTTTTATTTTTTTATATAAAAATTCGGCTCCAACGTGGACGCCGATATTCCAATTAAGTTTCAAAACTAAAGTTTCAAAACTTTAATAAAACGTTTTTTAATAAAAAACGTTTTTTTATTAATTTTTGTAGAAAATCGGTTCCAACGTGAATACCGATATTCCAGGTAAGTTTTGAAATAAATGTTTTGAAACTTCTTTAAAAACGTTTTTTTATATTAAAAAATGTTATTTTTTTATTTTATTGTATAGGAATTCGGCTCCAGCGTAGATGCCGATATTCCAGATAAGTTTCAAACCATTTTCGAAACTTCTTTAAAAAAAAAAATGTTTTTAACATTTTTTTTTTATACTTAATTGTAGGGCTATCAGTTCCAGTGTGGATACCGAACCCCAAAGATAAATTTCGAAAAATTTCTAAACTATAATAAAAAATGTTAAAAATTAACATTTTTTTTTATTTTTTTGTAGGGATATCAGTTCTGGTGTGGATACTTCCAAAGGTAAGTTTTGAAATAAAGTTTCAAAACTTTAAAACATTTTTAATATTAAAAACGTTTTTTTTTTACTTTTGTATAGGAATTCGGCTTTAGCGTGGACGCCGACATTCCAGTTAAGTTTCATTTTCGAAACTTCTTTGAAAAAAACGTTTTTTAACATTTTTTTTTTTAATATTATTGTAGGGATACCGTAAAGTTTCGAATTTTCAAAACTTTTTGATAAAAATTAATAAAAAACGTTTAATTTAACATTTTTTTATTATTTTTATTAATTGTTTTGCAGGGAAATCAGCTCCAATTCGGATACCGGAATCCCGCAGGTAAAGTTTCGAATTTTCGAAACTTTACAAAATTTAATAAAAAAAACGTTTAAAGTAACATTTTTTTATTATTTTTTATTATTTTTTTTTGTAGAGAATTAGCTCCGATTCGAATACCAATCCTACAAGTAAAGTTTCAAAGTTTTTTTTTTGAAACTTAATAAAAAACGTTTATTTTAAACATTTTTTTATTTTTTTTGTAGGAAATCGGCTTCAATATGGACGCCAAAATCTCCTCGATCAGGTTTCAGGATGAGTTCAACATGGCATTTCGAAGGTAGAACTTCAAAATATTTCATTAATTTATCTAACGAACGTTACTAACGTTCGTTTGTATTTAGAAAATTTTTTTTTCTTTTTTTATTTGAACGAAACGTTTGCTAACATTTTCGTTCTTTTTTTTTGTAGATTCAAGATGCTCTCAAAGTATAATAGGGGTTTAGGGCATGGAATGGTTGATAGTAAGTTTCGAAGTTGATTTAATTTCAAAACTTTAAAAGAAACAATTTACTAATCGTTTCTTTTTTCTTTTTGTAGGCTTTCACTTCGGGTTGATAGATCGGGTAAGTTTCGAACTATTTCAAAACTTTTCGAAATTTTTTTTTATAAAAGAATCGGTTTGCTAACCATTTCTTCTTTTTTTTTGTAGATTTCCCCTTCGACTTTTTATTGGATCGGGTAAGTTTCTTTTGAAACTTTAACTTTTTTTATTTAAAAAATAGGTTACTAACCATTTCCTCCTTTTTTTGTAGGTTTTCTACAGATTTTTATCAGGTTAGGTGAGAATGATGGGTGGATGATGGATGGTGGATGGTGTATATAGATGATAGATAGCTATATATTAATTTAATATGTAATTTTTAATAAAATGAATTAATAAAATTTAATTAATAAATTATTATAAAATTAAAATCAGTAATCAATTATTAGGTTTATTAACAATCGTCAATTTGATTTTACCAATTTGTTTCCAATTTCTACTGATCGATTTGTTGACAAATGGCAGGCGTTATGGTGCAAATCATCTATATAATTAGTTGCCGATTTTTTTGGTACTGATCGGCTAAGGTCAGACCAAATTTCGTCCAACATTTGGCAATTTAAAATTTTGCCAAAATGGACTATTCTGACCAGTGGGAATGTTAATTACGTTCCCTTAAATAAAAAATAAAAAAAAACTTAAAAAAAAGGAACAAACTTACTATAGTTCATTTCATTTTTTTTAAATCCTGGTCGTGTCGTTAGGCTTCGTTTGTTCAGACTTCCTACTAAAAAAGAAGAAAACCGTTAATTACGTTCTCTCAAGTAAAAATAACAAAAAAAAAGAAACAAACTTACCTAGTTCGTTCTTTTAAATCTTGGTCGTCCGGCTTCGTCCGTTCATCCAGGAAAAGGTTTTTTTAAAAAAAATTTGATCTGAATCTGTTCAGATCAGATCAGATTTTCTTGTGTTATAATTTGATTTGATCCAAAATTGATCAGATCAGATTTTTTTAAATCTGATTTGATCTATAGATCAGAATTTTGAAAACTGAATCGGATCTGGCTCAGATCAAATCTGCGGATCCAGATCAGATCGGATTTTTTTCAGAGCACTAATAGAAAGTATACCAATCCTTAACTCAGAATTCAAACCTCTGTAGCATACCATTATAACATAAAAAAGATGAGATGAAAGTACAGCTAAAAGCACAAAAATCGATAAATCAACAGTTACGAAGAAAAAGAGATCCTAGAGAAGGACATATTCTTAAATATGGGTAAATGAGAGATTATATAGAAAGTTGTTATTTTTGTGTGTATTAAAGTATTAAAGTATCTTCTGATAATCAGGTAATTTGATGAAAACATATTTCATGAATTTGAGATATGACAGATTATATTCTTTATGGGCATTTCAAACGACAAAAATGGTGGTTGATAAAGCATCAATCCCATTAGCGGATTTTTCAATTAGTCATCTTGTTGCTTTAGAAGTATGTATTTTTTTTTGTCAACAATAACGAATTTTGTTTACAACTTTCATTTGTTCTTTACAATCATAGGAACATGTCAAAAAAATCATAAAGGAAAATATTTTTTTTATATCTAAAGTAATGTTAAAATAAAATATATTTATAATATATTGTATTTAAAAAAAAGACTATTTCTATTTGTACACTACGTGTGTAAACACGGGTCACGTGATTATTATCATTTTTTGGTGATCTGCATAAAAAATTTCCTATTTTAGAAATTTGTGTAATGAATTTTCATTTTTACAGAGAAATAAAATTGCCTTTTTTTGGATTGTGTAACGTTACTCTAATTTCCAAAATTGGAAATTATGGTAATTTTTGGCTGGAATTATAAAATTTGGCTGAAATTAGTAGAAGTGACATATAATATGTGACAAATAAGGTTTTTCCTACTAAAAAAATTCAAAGTCCCTAGAATAAATAGTAAAAATGGAAAACTAGGTGTGACATGGGTGACAAATTATAGTCACGTGATTCGTGTTTCGCACACTAGTGTATATTAAGAAATTATCTAAAAAAAATAAGCAAAAGAAAAAAGTTAAAAAAGTTTTCTTAATACTTTATTAGTTTGCTATATCAAAATAACCATATAATTGACAACCTTTACTGGCCAGATGCAACTGAATAAAGTGAAGTTTTTGACTTTTAAAAAGTTTAAAAATATTTTTCAAACCTTGAACAAACATATTTACTATTGTTGGAAAAAGTATTTAGGGATGTTAACGGTCTGGTCCAGACCGACCAGACCGTGGTCCAGTCCTAGGGACCAATTTTGGACTGGACCATATAGGACCGTCAGTCCTATTAGACGGTTCTATACGAAATTTTTTTAACTAAAATTCATAGTGCCGGCCAGAATTACAGTTATGTAACATTACACAATTCCAAAAAAAGGAATTTTTATTTTCGCAAAAATTGAAATTTATTGTCGCACAAGGTTACACAGATTTCCAAAAAAGGAAATTTTGAATTTTGTTAATTCCGGTAGAAATTATGCGACTAAGACTAAAATTTTTTTGGGATGCCATGATGAGCAATCTATCATACCGTGATGGATGCTCCCGATGCAGTTCAGACGTAGACGATTGAAGACAACCGAGACTGATCGGACCGGTCTGTTAGCATCCCCTAAAAGTATTACATTGTATAAATATAGTGTTACTTTGACCTGAAAATTCTGATTTTAATGAAATTTAGATTTCGACATTACGTAATCCTTACCAGAATTAAGAAAATTTCGACCAGAATTATAATTTAAAAATTAATAAATTTTAACTAATCAAACTAATTTAGCCAAATTTAAATATTAAATAAATATTATTTACCTAAAGACTATATCATATTAAGAATTTGTATTATAATATCATAGTACAAAAAATCTCACCACTAATTTTGCTGAAATGTTCAATGACTGTTATTATAAAAAAAAAAATAATAATTTGTATAGAAAAAAATAATATAAAAAAAAAAACCAAATGAAATAGCAGTATAAAAAAAAGAGCGAGCATAGTGTTTATTTTAAATAAACAAATGAAGGTAATAATAATCGGGATTTAACTTTCTTGGTCTAGAAAGGAAAGTCTAAACCTGCAGTTAGTTTAAGTTAAATTTTTTTGCATTTAAGGGAAGAGTGTAATCATATGACTTTTAATTAACTATCATAACACCAAAAAAATTTTTGTCTTTATTCAGATATATCGTGTTTAATAAAACATTTGTAAATTACTAAATATTAAAAAAAATATATTATTTTTAAATACTTTTACCTTTTAACTAAGGTTCATTCAGGGTATAGTTTTTATTTGAGACTTTAAATATTATATTTTGGAGAAAATATCAAAAAAAGTTCCAAAAAATTTGCGAATCACTTACTAGCCGAAAGTTTAATCTTCTACTGGAAAATATAATATTATTTTTTAAAAAAAGCATTTTATCATTTATTGATTTAACATATTTGAAATTTATATAAAGCACAAGCGGGCTGCCAAAAGTAACCGACTGCCTAAAAATTAATAAAATCAGTTATTTTTATTAATAATTTTTATATTTATTTTAAAATTAGAAATATAAAAACCTATTTTTAAAGTATTTTTATACTTAATTAATAATAAAATTATGTATAAATATCTAATTTTAATGTAAAAAAAAATTGACTTTTTAATCCAGAAAGAGCTGTAGTAAAATACATAATGGGAAAGATTTGATGCATTAAGTAGTAAATTTGTTATTTATTAAAATTTTTGTTAAAAAATTTCAATGAAGTATTTTTTTTCTATATAACAATAATTGTAAAGCTTAACAAATTTACTTTAGTTACAAAATTATTATTTTTGGCAAGATAAGTATAAAGTTATAATAATAATCATCTATCGTCTCCTCAAAAACCTGTTGTCCACCTGTTGGACATGCTGTAATTTTGGCCGAAAATACCGTAATTTTAGCCAAATTTCCCTTAAAATATCCGATAATGTTGGCCAAATCCATTTTATGCGTTGAATCGGCCCATATGGATGCCAAAAATTGATTTTTCAACTAAAAATTAGCTTATTTTCAAAAAATCAGAAAATTTGATTAGTAGTTGCTGAGAAATCCACTCCTAAAAATTGGTAAAATTGATGATCTACATATAAAAATTATAAAATTTCATCAAAATTCATGATTTAAAAGCAGATTTTTCCAAAAATTGCTGATTAAAATTTTCTGATTTTTTGAAAATAAGCTAATTTTTAGTTGAAAAATTGATTTTTGGCATCTATTTTGCTCTAGCTGCTCTGGTTAAAAAGTCAATTTTTTTTTTCACATTAAAATTAGATATTTATACATAATTTTATTATTAATTAAGTATAAAAATACTTTAAAAATAAGGTTTTTATATTTCTAATTTTTAAAAATTATAAATGAAAATAACTGATGTCATTAATTTTCAGGTGGTCGGTCACTTTTGGCAGCCCACTGTATGTTTTCATATATCTTTACGAAAATAATAACAAAATAATACATAATTATTCAAACTAAAGTGCTTTATTCTTGGGCTTCTCATTTAAATTTTTGTGCCATTGATAGTCTTATTATAATCACGTGACTACACGCTCATACACTTTATCACGTGTACGCAAACTCTTATATTTATCATAATATGTCACCTGTGTTACCATAAACATAAAGCCGAGGTGTGTTGCGATTTGTGGCGCAGCAAGATTTCCTATCCTTAAATGTCACATCCAAGAAAAGATTTTTTATCCAGAATTAGTTCAAAGATATAATGTAATAATAATGCCTATTCATGTAGTTTTACATTTTTTAGATCCAATTGATAAAACATTTGGGTTCACTGAACCAAACACTTTAGAACTTGGAAGATCTTCAGGGTTTATTGAAAATGAAACGTTAAGTAGAAAGCAAGGTAAATATCTATAATTACATAACAAATAACGTATTATAATATTTATTGTAATTCTTTTATTGATAGCTTCGTTTGAAGTAAAAAATGGACGAGTTTATGTTACCGCGGTAGGTAACGAGTAATTTAAACATCCTAATGTTATTAATGCAATAAACAACAAAAATTCTTTTCGCTTAGCTCGGATCCAATGCAATGATGAAAGGAAGCAAAATAATACGAAAAAATAATAAGATTGAAATATTTGATGGAGATACGTTAACATTAATGCAGGTAAAAATGTACAGTATATTCACCTAAAAATACGAAGTATAAATTTAACATTTTGTTCTTTGAAGAAAGAATATCCATTTACGGTTACAATAACACAAACTGAACAAAAAATTCCGGACTTAGATAGTTTGTTAGATGACAAAAATAAACGACAACCATCTCCTGGACCTATGACACGATTAAGAAAGAACTTGGGAGTAGGTGCTTCGACTTCATCAACACCAACATTACCTCCTCAACATAATTATGGATTAGATAAGCATACTCCATCACAATTGTTAAATGATATGCTTTCTTCTCAAAGTTCATTGTTAGGTTTTGGAACAGATGAAGAAGGCAATGTTAGTAACTTAAATAATCTGGATTATACGAAAAGAAGAGAATTGAGTGATGACGAGACAAGTGATGACGGAGCTAAGGAAATCTATGATAGTGATGAGATTAGTAGTATTGGATCGGGTGATAATATGATCAGTGATGAATCTTCATATCTAGGTAGTTCTTTTCAGTCCTCTGATTCTGAAGAAATGTCGCAGGAAATAGACGAAGATGATAAAAAATATAAGAAAGCTTCTCGTGATAGAGGAAGAAACAGAAAATATGAGCAAAGTAGGGAGGTGATGATGCAAGATAAAGAGGTGAAAGAGGTGAAAGAAGTGAAAAAAAAGACAAATGTTCGTAAAGGTAAAGAAAGATTAAGAGACTCAAGTAAAAGAAAATAAAGGAAAAACGGATTAGTCAATTACTTTAATATTGTTATTTATGATTAATAAAGTAATATAAACTTCATGTTATTGGCATGCGCACTAAGTAATAACTTAATAGTATTAAAATTTATAAACCAAATGGAAAGATATTGAGCTTTGTGCAAATTAAGTTAATTAATATATATGGTCAAGTTAAGAGTAATGGAGAATTAACGAATCATAGAAAGAATCATAGAAGAAGAAATTTCGGGAGTTAACTGATGGCATTCAGTTAATCCGAATTCTTTACTATGTGTGTACATATGCTTGTATTAAATAACTTTTTACCGTACAGTATACTTTATTATACAAATCATAAGATCATTAATTAATATATTAATTAATGATCTGGTTCTTTATAAGAATGGCAGACAATAACACCAGAGTCACGATGAGGCCCCGACCAACTAGTTGAAGTCATAAGTGGTAGATGAGGATGCCAACTAACATCTCTTGTTACTGGTCGATGTAAATATATTGGCCGAGATGTATTACGATTTCTTTCATTACGTATTGCTTCTATCACATCTAAAGATTGTATTATGCGACCATCAAGACTAAAAATCTGGAATTAATTTTAAAGTTTAATACTTAGGAAATAAAATTGAAAAATTAATTCAGCTCCGTAAAATGCTTACTCTGACACGGCCATCTTCCGATCCAGTATAAAGATACCTTTTGTTGAAATACAATGGTTAGTTTTAAATTTGATTAAATAAAAGTTTGATTAATACATATAATCATAATTTTGGAGGAATAAAAAGTTAAAATTACCTTTGTCCGGTAGTACTTATCGGTGAAAAGTGACATCTTATTAATGTTTTCAATACACTATGACCACGATATGTCATTACAGACACATCTTGGGGATGTTTAAAATGCCGATCACCAGGATAATTATTTAACCTTAGGGCATTTTTTTTTTTTTGATTAAGATTAATTATATGTTCAAACAATGGATTATTATTGAATTAAATTTACCTATAATCCCACCCTTGTCTATAATCTTCCAATTGCATATTCTCAAATCTTTCACCGGAAACCATCATCCTACGAAAAATTCTTTATTTAATAAAATTTTACATAAATTACGATCAACCTCAATTATTTTAATTACCTAATGTCCCATAATTTCATTGTTTGATCTTTACTATTAGATAAACAATATCTTCCATCACCTTTTGCGGTTACATAAGTAATTCCCTCAGTATGTCCCACTAAGACACCGCTTTCTTTACCACCTCTCATTGATCGACGATCCCAAACTTTAATATAAGTGTCATCGCTACCACTAAATAGAATATGAGATGAATCATCTGCAAAACATACTGCGTTGACATCATCATCATGTCCATCTAATTGAAGAAGGACATTTCGTGTCTCGATATCATAAACTACATAAAAAGTTACTAAATACCAACACGATAAATTTAAAATAATAATAATAATAATAATCGAAAGAATTTTACCATAAATTCTACTATCGCTAGCACCTCCAACTAACTCTCTAGAATCATTTGAAAAACGAATTGACCATAACTATAATAATAATAAAATTCCTAATTAAAAAATTTTGCAAAAAAATTTTCTTTAATTTATTAATTTACCCCATAATTATATGACAATCTTTTGGAGAAATCGAGAGGTATTTGAAAATCAACGTTAGGGTCCGTCTTTGCCAAATATACAATTGGTGTAATACTTGTGTATGCTAACCATTGATTATCTGAGCTAAGATTAGCATCAGTAATCGTCCATCTTCCATCTCCAACAATTGTTTTCGTTTCTTTAAATACATTAGGATTTGTAGTGTCATAAATATGTACACGAAAATCTTGGCAACAAGTATAAAAGAATGAACCATCTAGGGAATATTGTCCTGAATATGCTCTTACACCATAATTAACTGCAACTTCTCCATTAGTATTTGGTCTAAAATTCTACAATTTTGATGCAACGATAAATATGAAAATTATTAAATATTGAATTAAAAATATAATTATTTTGAACTCTTACTTTTCCAAAAGAAATTTTTGAAAATCGACCTGGTAATATTTCTCTTAACATAAGCTGATGACAAGCATTCTTTGAAAATAACTTTTCTGCATTCAATCCTTTATCCGGAGAAGGTTCAATCTAAATTAATAAAAATTGATCGGTAAATAATATTTTTCTTGTTTAAAATCAAAGTGGGTAAAATAATTTAAAAGTAACCCTCACAATTCCGAATTCTCCCGATTTCATTAATATTTCGCCTTTATTCATACCATCAGCATCAACTTCATTGTTATTATAATTTTCATTTGAATATGAATTTGAACTACTTTCGTTATCAGATTCTTCTTGTATTTCCAATGTTCTATGAAGTAATCGATAAATCCCCAATATTGGATTAATTGAATTATTTCCCATTAACCAAATATCAGTATTTGATTCATTAGAATCATCTATTGATTTTTTAATTTATTAATTTTATTGAATAATAATTAATGGCACAAATAAATGTTAAAAATGATATTTAATTTACCTGAATTATCTTCATTCTCGGTTATGGATATGTAAGTGGAATCTTCTTCAGTAATTCCGTCAGGGGATTCTAGAACCGGAGTAGCTACTTGTTCTGCTGGAAAATCACTAAAGTTATCGGACATTTCGCTATCGTTATTTGAATTCATTTTTTTTTTTAAAAAAAACTGGACAATTTACAAAAAAACAACCTGATATAATTTTTGAGTGTTGATTATTGATCTACACTATAAATCCTATGAAAAAATGGTAGCCAAATTTAATACTAGGTTACACATGATCTTGCACACAGATTATTTTCGGTTAATTACAACAAAATAAGATTTGAGAAAGTTGAAAAAAATGGTACAAATATTATAAGATCACATTCAATAAAAAAATATATATATAAACAGAAGAGACATATACTATATATAGTTCTTAACTTCTTTAATACTAAGCAATGAAAATTTGTTGTCCAAATTTCAAATTATTGAAAAAGATGAATGATGATAATTATTTTAACAATTAATAATCAATTTATGAATATGTTTCCGTGAAATAAATGGGTAATCTCGTGATTTCTATTTTAAACTTTAAACTAAAATTAGAGATTTCCCGGACGAATTCCTGGTCATTTACAAATTTCAAAAATTAGTATGATGAGTAACATTAGTGCGACAGGGGTAACAGTATTTCGCGCTAATTACCGGTGTGCAGATCATGTATAACCCGGCAACAAATCCGGCTATTATATCATTTTTCGTTTAAACATGTGATTTATTCTAAAAAAAAAAAATTTCTTAGTAATCAAGTGTAATCTCTTTGCTTAATAATTCTAAGAAACATTTAACTTTTTGAGGTTGGAATACAGTATGCTTGAAAGAATCATTTAAATGTGATCTAAAATTTATTTTTTTTTGTTTCAAAAAAAAAATTGTTTTTCCTTATCAAAAAATTCATAACACGTATTAGTTAAATCCTGGCTAATTAAAATTTTACTAGGATCGGATAAATGATCGGCCGATAGACCGAAGCTAGGATATAATAAAAAAATTTTACAGAACAAATTTTCAAAGCCATCAATTATACAACTACATTTGTAAATGGTGCCGATCAGGGAATTATTATGTGCTATTTTAAAATTGCTTTGATTATTAATTGCTAAAAATAATTAGTAATCTCATAAACCTGATTATAGTATAGTTGTAATATCATCTATCTATTATTACTTGATTCTTAACTAAAGAAGTTAAGAATTATATATATGTCTCTTATATGTAATCTTATAATATCGTTAAGCATTTTTCGAAATAACTTCTTTTTTTTTTAAAAAAAAGGTTTCCGAAAATAATTTTGTTATTAAGAGATTTATTAGTAATCGGGCGTAACTTTGCTTAATAATTCTAGGAAAACATTTTACCCTTTTGAGATTGAAATTTGTTTAAAGAATCATTTAAAAGACGTCCCAATTTTTTCTTGTTTTTGTTTCAAAGGAAAAAATGGCATCTTCAGATAGAATTGCATTTATAGGTTTAGGAGCCATGGGTATTCACATGGCTACGAATCTGCAAAATTATTTAAAATCTCAAAATAGAGAACCTCTTATAGTTTATAATCGTACAATCTCAAAAACGGAATCACTTGTTAAAATCGGAGCAATCGCAGCTCAATCTTTAAAACAAGTTGCGGAACAAGCTAATATTATTTTTACCTCACTTTCAAATGATGAAGCAGTCAATCAAGTTTATAATGAATTATTAGGATCATTAAAACCCAATGAAGGAAAAAATGTAATTTTAATTGAAACGAGCACTATTTATCCGGCAACAATTGTTAATATAAAAGAAAAAGCTGAAAAAATTCCAAATGTTCACATTCTTTGTTGTCCTGTATGGGGTCCACCCATTGGTGCAAAGAATGCTCAATTAATTATAATTACTTCAGGTCATCAACCTTCCATTGATCATGTTATGCCGTTATTTATACCTGTTTTGGGGAAAAAATCAATTACTGTTGGTGAAGATGTGGCGAAAGCCGCAAATTTTAAACTAGTTGGAAATTTTTTCATTATAGGAGCAGTTGAATTATTATCTGAAGGAATGACTTTATCTGAAAAGACTGGTATTGGGAGGGATAAATTAATGGAATTTATTGATTTATTGTTTCCATTCGGACCTTTTCAGAATTATGGTAAGTACCTAAGTACCTTACAGTATTAATATTTCTCATTTTATTTTCATTTATTTATTATTTATTTATTTATTAGGTAAAAAAATGCAAAAAGATACATTTACTACTGAAGCTGGATTTACAGTTACTAATGCTTTGAAAGATGTTGGCCATATGCGACGTCTTGCTGCGGAATCCGAGTGTCCGCTTCCAGTTGCCGATATTTTTCATCAACATCTTATTACCGTTAAGGCGAATGGTGGAGAGAATTATGATTATTCAGGTGCTGTTGAAGCATTGAGAATAGCTGCAGGATTATCTTCTGTTAATAAATGAATTAATCTTATCATATAATATTTTTTATTTATATGCTATTTTTTTTTTATTCATATGCTTTTAAGTATTAGCAGTAAATAAAGGAATTCCAATTTATGTTAATTTGTCAAATCTGGACATTTATTTGTATTCGTTAATTAAACGCATCAGTTATTTATATCACATGCAAATGATGTAATTAATTTATATATGTATTATGTATGCATCATCACACTAAAAAATCATCGTTGTTGGTAAAAAAAAAAATTTCAACCATAAAAAATCATAAATAATAACCCAGGCAAACTTACGTTCCGCAAGAGGCTTGTCCGTATTTTCGCTTTCACTTTCTTGTTTTCTAACTCCTACTATGAAAAGTATCTAAGTTAATTAACTATTCTAATTCATATTTATATACATTATATAAAGAGATTACCTCCAATATTGATTTGTGGAAAATCTTGTCCTATAACAATTTTCGAATTATGTAGCGTGAATATATATCTGATATATTGTAATGAAAAAAAAAACTGTGATACCCACGTTTTGTATTTTCATGTTCTTGTTTAACTTTCTTATAAAAATCCAACCAAGAAGGAAGCGCAGATACCGATGTAATCAATAAAAGTGTTATCAAACCAATTAAAACAAATTGATTAAACTTCATTTTGAGAGTTGTAAAGAAATTTTTTTTTTTTTGCATGAATAATTACTATGAAATAAATATAGAAATGAACGTCGATTAATGCTTATTTATATCAGCCAATTAATATCGATCACGCATGATTATTCAAACTTTTAAAGTTAAAATGTTAAAACTTACCACGATAAAAGCTAAGCCATTTTATTTCATTTTGTGCATATGCACATATCTTTGTAACAAACAAATTATGCACAGTAATATCATTTTTTTTTATTCTCTCTTTCCGATTTAGAATGTTTAATTTTCTATTTATCAGTTTAATTAATTAATATCATTATTTCAAGTATTTAATTTTTTTAAAAATTCAAAAAATTATTTTGAAATTAATAATTATGACAACAACGCCACAAGTTGAACAAGTTGAACAACAGAGAAGAGTATCAACTCCAAGTTTAAGGTTATCTATAAAAAGTAATTCCAATGCAGGTGATTAATAGTTTTTTTTCCTCATTTTTAACTTAAGAAATTGTTTTTTATTTTTTATTTTATTTTTATTATTTTATTTTTTTTGGTTTTTTTTTTAGCTGTTGAAGATTCTTTAAAAACTTATAAACTGTTAGAAGCACTCCGATCAGGTAAATTTCGTAACCAGGATTTCCTTTTTTCTTATTAAATCGCATACTAACCCTTTTTCCACGTTAATAGGAGACACTTCAACATTACAAACTTTAATATCAACGTACACTCTTCCAGTTCCTTCTTCTACTTCTTCCTCCACTCCCACTTCCTCAACCTCATCACAACATAATTTGCCATCACCACTAACTTTAGGTGTACAATGTGCCACAACCAACACAATAGAGTTCATCATATCAAATTTTGTTGGGAAAAATATTGATCTAAATCAAAGTGACCAATTAGGGAATACGGCATTACATTATGCATCAAAGGGAGGTAGAATCGATGTTATTGAATTACTGTTAAAACAAAAAAATATTAATGATACAATAATGAATGTGGATGGCAAACAACCTATCGATTTGGCTAAAAATCGGGAAATTGCCAATATTTTAAAAGGTAATGGAATGAAAGGGCCTTCGTTAGGTTTTTTTTTTTAAAAAAAAAGTTATTCAATATTAAACTCCTTTTTTCTTTCTTTCCATTTTCGTATAAAGAAAGCAGAGACGAATTTGTTGAACATGCAACATCATTATTTAAGCAATATATAACTAATTCAAATTATTCAGGACTATATAGTTTATTTTCAGATCCAAGAGCAGTAGCATTAGTGGATATAAATCATCAAGATTCAACAACAGGTGCAACATTGTTACATGATTCTGCTCGGAAAAAAGACATAGAAATGGTAAAATTTTGTATAGATCATGGAGCAGATGTAGGAATAAGAGATCGTAAGGGGAAGTTGGCAATAGAAGTGACAAAAGATGATGATATTAAATCTTTATTAAAACAAATTACACCGCTATTAACAACCACATCAATAGTAACCACTTTGGAATCTAATCAACCACCAAAATTAAAAGGTTATTTAAATAAATGGACAAATTATGCTGGTGGATATAAGAGTAGATGGTTTGTCCTAGAGAATTGTATTCTTTCATATTTTAAAAATCAAGATGATGCGGGAAATTCATGTAGAGGTAGTATAAATATGAAGATAGCAAAAATTTCTATTGATTCTTCTGATAGACAAAGATTCGATATCATAGGGAAGGGAAGTATAAGATATCATTTAAGAGCTAATCATCCTTCTGAAGCAAAAAAATGGACCATTGCTTTAACTCAATCTACTCAATGGCAACAACAAAATCATAGAGAAGATGGAGGAATGGTGTCACCCACTTCTCGTAACGTAACAGGAGAAATTAAAGATGATGATTCTAGAGTTGGAAGAACCGAAAGTCTTTCTCAACAAAATAATGATCAAAGATCAAGATCAAGATCACCATCGGATGATAGTATCGAAGTAGAAACAATACCATATGAAGATTCATATCAAATGACAATTAATTCAGCAAAAGCACAATTTCTTTTACAAAATCAACAACTTGAAGCGTTAATTACAATGTTACCACTACAATCATCCTCGTTGGAAGAAGGTAATGAAACAAAAGAAGGAGCATTGGTTGAAACATTTAGTAAATCATTAAATTTATTACAAAATTATGTCGAAGAAATTCTTAGGATGACAGAAGAAAGGGAAGAGTATTGGAGAAAAAAATTAGATAAAGAATTAGAGATCAAAAGATTATGGGAACAAAGTATGAGAGATTTATTTATTGAACGCAATGAGATGGAACAGATCATACAAGATAATGTTAAAGAAGAAAAATTAAGAAAAAAACAATTAAGATTAATATCTCCAACGAATAGTACGCCAATACAGAGGGAATCTAGTGAAATGGAAGTGAGAAAGAGCGAAGAGTTTCAGTCACGTGCTGTGGACTTAACCGTTGTTACTAATGGGTTATCGACGACGAGTGGAGAAAATCTGATCACAACTTCTTCAATGTCCTTGGCGGATGAATATGATTCTGATGAAGAATTTTACGATGCATTTGATGGTTGTTCGGTTAATGAAGATATTAACAAATCTGCTACAAAATTACCTTCTGAATTATCATCAGAAGGAATTAGTCTACCTAATTCTACCTCCCTGCAACCATATATATCTAATTCATATTTAGGATATCCAGAACATATTAGAGAGAGGTTGCCATTAGATCAAAAATCATTGAGGCCCGAAGTATCATTATGGAGTATATTAAAAAATAGTATAGGTAAAGATTTAAGTAAAATTACTTTACCAGTTTATTTTAATGAACCTACTAGTATGTTGCAGCGTATGGCTGAAGATATGGAATATAGTGAGTTATTGGATTCTGCTAGCAGACAACAAAATAGCGCCGAAAGAATTTTATATGTTGCTGCTTTTGCCATGAGTAATTATTCAAGCACTGTCGGTAGAATTGCTAAACCGTTTAATCCGTTATTGGTAAGTAAAGTAGGATCGTATACGGAGATTTTTAGAAACTATTTTTAATTTTATAATTAATCAATTAGGGAGAGACATATGAATATGTTAGACCCGATAAAGCATTTAGATATATTTCGGAACAAGTTAGTCATCATCCGGTAAGTATCACAAAAAAACCCATTAAAGATATGTTTATTATTCATATTAACGTAACTTCACTCTTTTTCCTCACATACCCGAATAGCCAATAAGTGCATGTTATTGTGAATCACCAAATTATGATTTTTTTGCCGAGGTGGACGTAAAATCAAAGTTTTGGGGAAAATCATTTGAAATATTACCACAAGGTGTATCACATGTAAATTTAAAAGTATTAAATGATTATTGGCCAAAATCTTTACCTGATACATTGAAGAAGCCGGCAAATGAAAATGGAGAAGTATTTATTGAACATTATTCGTGGAAAAAGGTTACAACTTGCGTGAATAATTTAATTGTAGGTACTCCATGGATAGATCATTATGGTGACATGATTATAACAAATCATTTAACCGGTGATAAATGTGTACTCACTTTCAAAGCAAGAGGTTGGAGAGGTAAAGATGCTTTTGAGATAAGAGGTTTTGTTAAAGATGGCGAAAATGATCAAGAGGTTTGGGAAATTGCTGGCAGATGGAATGAAAGATTAATTGCAAGACGTTGTGATATTAATTTGAGTGGTGCTAGTGAAGTTGATTTGGGTAGTGATAAAGCTGCTGAGCACGCTTATCAGCATCATACTGCAGGAAATAGCAATAGTTTAGATGGAATACCTATGACACCAATAAGCCCTTCTTCCTTGCAATATAGAAGACCTATCGTACTTTTATGGAAAAAATCTCCTACACCTGAAGAACCAATGCCTTTTAATTTAACACCCTTTGCTATAACATTAAATGACCTGCCTGGAAATTTAGTACCTTGGATAGCTCCTACTGATAGTCGTCTTAGACCTGATCAGAGAGCTATGGAATTAGGCAATTACGATTTAGCTAGTACTGAGAAGGTTAGATTAGAAGAAAAACAGAGAGAAAAGAGAAAGAAAAGAGAACAAGGAGTAGATAAAGAATTTGTTCCAAGATGGTTTACAAAGAAGATTGAGAAAGATACTGGCGAGTTATATTGGGAGTTTAATCATGAATATTGGAAAGAAAGAGAACGTGCTGGCAAGGAAAAAGTTGAAGGTAATGGTCAAGGTAAATGGAATATTGATGATGATATATTTTAACTTTTTTTACAAAATTTGATATATCTGAAACAATTTTTTTAGACAGAAACTTTATGTAGTTTATTTATATTTACATTAATTGTAATTACCTTTTAATAAAAAAAAAAAATTTAATATAAAATTTAAGTTGGATAAAAGCATTATATGGCTTAAATATTATACTTTGTTAATACGCGGAATCGGCATGCACGGTACCTTTTCAAAAATGGTAACCCACATTTTCTCGATCATGGAAATATAATTAAAAGTTCATCATAATGAGACGTAATGTAAACTTATATTACTTCCTCTGTGGTTTTTTTAGCGAGCTTAGAATCTGACATTCAGAAGCAGAGAACTGCGAACAAAAAATACAAATCTTTGCGCTAAATCTAATCAACTTATCCTAAGTCACTTACCCTAATCAGTATTTCTAGAGCTCCCTTCAGTCCTTCATGCTAAACGCATTAACAAAAAATCACGATCTTTAGGGTATTCGGACAAGAACCCGAATCCCATATTAACTACTGTTTTTTTTTAGAAGAACCCGTATATCTCAAAGGAGATATTTTATTACCCAACTGCTGTTTTACATTTACAGACTCCCAGTTTTTGGGTTAAATGAATTCAAATTATTTTTTTATTTCTTTTTGTAATGAGTCTAGATTTTTTTTTTTTACTTGTAGAATCAATAACAACCCTATTCTACATCATAGACACCCTCTTATATAGAACAATTTTGAATAGTGTGAAACACTCCACCTATGACAGTATTTACAGGTGGCGGTCTTTAACAAGGCCGAAAGAAAAATACGGATCGTTTAATTAGTTTTGTTCGATTGTTTTTATTTCCTTCCATTGGCGGGGAGTTCTGGAGGCGATCTTGGATTGACTCCGTTTCTTTCCCTTTCAAGGTCAGGAGTCATTGTCTGTCTGGTTTACCAGCTTGCGATTTGGTTCGTAGTGTTAGAATTATTCTCGCTGCATTTTTTTGTTAAATTTTATTGTTCTGATAATTTGTACTACGGCTGCGTACTCTCTGAAACATAAAAATAAAAATAAAAATAAAAAACGAAACCGAGATATTTCCTTTTACAGAGTTAAGTTAGTAAGAAATCAAGGTAATGATAAATAAGGTTTAACTACTACCTTCTCCTTTTCATCGTATAATTTCGTTCCAATATAATTTTGATCCACCGTGCTATCTAGTCCACTCCAATCACCAGTAAATGGGGTGAATTAATCAATACATCTCGTTTGAGATATAAAAAATTTTGATAAGTTGGTTCTTCATATTTTTCAAGATAAGATAAAAGAGCTGGAAAAAAAGTGGTTAGACCCCAAAACAATATTAATAATCGAGCGGCTTGGAAAACTAAAAATACCTTTGTAACCAGGAAAATACTTGGTATTCATTTTCTACTTTCTACTACTGTAAAAAGTTGATAGAATCATGTGAGACTAAAATAGTGTTGCGTTTGTTAGGGCGCAACTCAAGAGTGGTAGTTTCGTCTGAAGTGTTGCCTTTGTCTGGGGTCGTCTAAAGCCGTGTTCGATCACGTGATTTGTAAAAATTTATTTTTTACAAATAAAACTTTTTCGCCAATACATAAAACTTTCAAGTTACACATAGTATGTGTATTTTAGCCTGCTGTGCAAGTTTACTTAGTGCGCAACATGGGGTTTTGAACACCGTTTTTGACTTATTTGAATTTTTTCATTTTCGTCATCCATTTTTGGATATGATCGGCAAAGATTATTCATTCATATGTAAAGTCAAAAACAGTGTTTAAAACCAGCTTTTTTTCACTAAGTAAACTTGTAAAGCAGGCCAAAATACACTTATTCTATAACTTTCATACTTACATTAATCTTAGTTCATAAAAAAATGGCTTATTCATAAAATGTCAAGTCACATGATCGAACACGGCTTTAGACGACCCCCTTTGTCTTCATATTGAGGTGCGGATGCATCACACACTTCGAAATAATCGGGTTGGAATGTCTTGAAATCTTCATTCGCTTGCATTATAGCTTTTTGTTTTGTGCAACATGCACGGCGATTAAGGAGACTGGTGAATTTCCTGTCAAAGGTGTCTGTATATTTGGTGAGGTCAGATACTAGACCTTTCCTCTTGTGTAAATGTTTAGATGATGTACCAAGAAATTTAGCTTTTTGATCTTCGGCTATTTTCAATAGTTCATAATAGGTTTCGTATTCTTGTTGGATTACTTTGATTTTATCAATCCATTCTGGACTTCCAGGCGGGATAATTTTACTCCTTTTAGCCTTTTTGTTTACATATAGGTGTCCAGGAGGAACGTAAGGTAAAAGGTCCGTGGGGATGTCGAAATTGTAAGGTCCGTACGAACCCACTGTCGGTAGATTTTTTTCCATAGCAGGTAATGAAATAGTAGGAGTTATTGGATTCGACGACGAAGATGTGGGTGTGTCTTGTGAAGAATCACCAGATTCTACAGCCAGGTTTCGTTTTTTCCAAGCCTTGGAAGTTTGAATGAACCAAGGAATTGAAAATTTATAAACACTAAGATTTAAAACATATAGCTTTCTTTTGTTCTATGTAACGTAAATTTTTAATAGGCTTGATGTATACATCCGAGAACGAACTCAGAATTCCACGTTGATTACGGTAATATTTGTCAGAAAGTCTGAGGAAACGACCATCGTGTCTTAGGAAAGGGATTCTTCTGCTTTTACACCAGTATCGATCCCTTTGTTTCAGGGCGGTGTTAACTTTGTTACTACGATTGAATTGTAAATTTTCAAATCGTTTTCGATACATGTATTTACTTTGCATCGAGAGCACATTGTAATGTCCGTTGGCCTGGTATCTCACCGTGTAAGAAATACCTTGGCGATGGGAATAGATTTGTTTGACTTTGCATTCGTTCCAAGACTTAAATAGGAGTTCTGCATGATAAGCCTTGGGGGAAGGTGTATGGGTAGGTGTATCTACGGTTTTTGTGTATAATTCTAGGTTTTTGTGATAATTAATGCAGGCGCGTCTATTATTTGACATAATAAAGGGAGTAGGCTCTGTGGTGTGGTATTGAAATTCACCCACATCTCTCTCAAGGGGCGAAAAGTGATATTAAAGAGGAGGCCTTTCCGTTGAGGCCACCCCGTGATCCTCGCTCCTCAAAAAATTTTATTTGTGTGAGAAAATTTGACGCTTACTGCGGAATTGTATTAAAAAAAACGGAAAGGGGAGAGAGTTTTTTTTTTTTTGAAAGATCTCGGTTTCGTAGCATAGAAACTCCGTCATGTGAGAGTGAGACCGATCAAAAATGCGCAGTTTTTACTCGCAGTACATCACGTATGACGTATACTGATGAAATGAGATAAATACTCGGCCAACGGTACGCAGGAAACATGTAGCGTACGGTGAGCTATGTACGTCTGTATGGTCACTATGGTGTCGCGTATACGTTGTACACGGGTGTGACGCTTTCACGTGACTATGCATTAAAGTAATGGGATGTGTCATATAACATATATTTATCACGTGATTTGAGTGTGTTGTTTAGTTATTTGTCACATTTGTACCACGTCAACTGTTACATGTCGCACCGTATGCTACGCACATAGCTCACCGTACGCTCTATATAATCTCGGCCAACTCGGGAAAATTTCTCAACTCTACTGTACAATATCTGGTTACAAAGGTATTTTTGGTTTTCCAAGCCGCTCGATTATTAATATTGTTTTTGGATCTAACCACTTTTTTCCAGCTCTTTTATCTTATCTTGAAAAATATGAAGAACCAACTTATCAAAATTTTTTATATCTCAAACGAGATATATTGATTAATTCACCCCATTTACTGGTGATTGGAGTGGACTAGATAGCGCTTGGTCAAATCGTTTAATGAGAGCCGTACAAACTCATGTTCCAGACAAGTCTGAAGAAATACAAAAGAAAGTTTTGTTTTTTATATTTATCTTTAATTTTGCATAATTGCGCTTCTGAAGGGTCAACGTGCTGTTCAAGAAGTATCTGGTCAACGTGCTGGGCAAATAATGGGATAGCGCTCTTGAGGGGTCAACGTGCTGTTCAAGAGTATTTGGTCAACGTGCTGAGCTTCCCATAGATTTGCCTATAATATTTTTTATCACTCACATTTTACAATTACTCACATCCTTATACCTTTACATCTTCAAAAGGTTAAAGTTGAATGTCAAAGCGGTGGATCAAAATTATATTGGAACGAAATTATACGATGAAAAGGAGAAGGTAGTAGTTAAACCTTATTTATCATTACCTTGATTTCTTACTAACTTGACTCTGTAAAAGGAAATATCTCGGTTTCGTAGCATAGAAACTCCGTCATGTGAGAGTTATGAGAGCCGTACAAACTCATGTTCCAGACAAGTCTGAAGAAATACAAAAGAAAGTTTTGTTTTTTATATTTATCTTTAATTTTGCATAATTGCGCTTCTGAAGGGTCAACGTGCTGTTCAAGAAGTATCTGGTCAACGTGCTGGGCAAATAATGGGATAGCGCTCTTGAGGGGTCAACGTGCTGTTCAAGAGTATTTGGTCAACGTGCTGAGCTTCCCATAGATTTGCCTATAATATTTTTTATCACTCACATTTTACAATTACTCACATCCTTATACCTTTACATCTTCAAAAGGTTAAAGTTGAATGTCAAAGCGGTGGATCAAAATTATATTGGAACGAAATTATACGATGAAAAGGAGAAGGTAGTAGTTAAACCTTATTTATCATTACCTTGATTTCTTACTAACTTGACTCTGTAAAAGGAAATATCTCGGTTTCGTAGCATAGAAACTCCGTCATGTGAGAGTTATGAGAGCCGTACAAACTCATGTTCCAGACAAGTCTGAAGAAATACAAAAGAAAGTTTTGTTTTTTATATTTATCTTTAATTTTGCATAATTGCGCTTCTGAAGGGTCAACGTGCTGTTCAAGAAGTATCTGGTCAACGTGCTGGGCAAATAATGGGATAGCGCTCTTGAGGGGTCAACGTGCTGTTCAAGAGTATTTGGTCAACGTGCTGAGCTTCCCATAGATTTGCCTATAATATTTTTTATCACTCACATTTTACAATTACTCACATCCTTATACCTTTACATCTTCAAAAGGTTAAAGTTGAATGTCAAAGCGGTGGATCAAAATTATATTGGAACGAAATTATACGATGAAAAGGAGAAGGTAGTAGTTAAACCTTATTTATCATTACCTTGATTTCTTACTAACTTGACTCTGTAAAAGGAAATATCTCGGTTTCGTAGCATAGAAACTCCGTCATGTGAGAGTTATGAGAGCCGTACAAACTCATGTTCCAGACAAGTCTGAAGAAATACAAAAGAAAGTTTTGTTTTTTATATTTATCTTTAATTTTGCATAATTGCGCTTCTGAAGGGTCAACGTGCTGTTCAAGAAGTATCTGGTCAACGTGCTGAGCTTCCCATAGATTTGCCTATAATATTTTTTATCACTCACATTTTACAATTACTCACATCCTTATACCTTTACATCTTCAAAAGGTTAAAGTTGAATGTCAAAACGGTGGATCAAAATTATATTGGAACGAAATTATACGATGAAAAGGAGAAGGTAGTAGTTAAACCTTATTTATCATTACCTTGATTTCTTACTAACTTATCTCTGTAAAAGGAAAGATCTCGGTTTCGTTGCATAGAAACTCCGTCATGTGAGAGTGAGACCGATCACCTGAAAAAATGCGCAGTTTTTACTCGCTCACGTATGACGTATACTGATGAAATGAGATAAATACTCGGCCAACTCGGGAAAATTTCTCAACTCTACTGTACAATATTTTAGAGGGATAACAACGCTATCAACGAGCTTTTAATCATTTCTTCGAACGTAAGTCATATTTTATTACAAGTATATTCTTCTGGGCTTGCAAACTGTTAAGCGCGATGGTAGTCTAGTCAATAAGTTACTACCATAACCCATCGTGTAAGGCTTCGGTCGCACAGTCTTGCAAGAGGCTGGTTAAGCACAATGGCAGTCTAGTCAATAAGTTACTACCATAACCCATCGTGTAAGGCTTCGGTCGTACCGACCTTCCTCGGAGTACATTCTACTTAAAGTGTGCTCAAAGGGCTTTCTATTCTCATAAAAAAACATTTGACTAAGTAATCCATTTTGTACTTTCTTTATATGTCAAGTTATCCGGTAAAGATAGGTCCAATATTGAATGAATGTTATGTTCGTTCAACCCCGAACCATTGGAATTTTATCGACACCTGAATCGTAAAACGAAAAGCATTGCCACGAACACATATTTTAGTGCACTTTAACACTATCAAATGGTATTCCAGAAAAGAGAATGTCAATGTTTCAAGAAATTCAGGAAAAATGGATGGTGAGAACATAGATACGCATAATTTATCTCTTTTGATACGAATTTTAATACATTTATTTTATGCAGAAGGGGGATTTTCAATAAAGACTGGAGTGTGTACGTCGCGGAAAAATCGGCGTCAATATCTGTAATAGCATGTTATAACGTTCAAAGAAGTTAATCGGGAGGTTTCTTCTCACTCCTTAGTAAGTATATTCCTAAATTTCTGTATTATTAAATTCTATTAATAATAATTGTCGTCATTATGGTCAGAAACGCAAGCGTGATTATCCAATTACTCCCAACAAACCAATTATCCAACCGGAGATGAAAGAAATGTACCCGCAAGTGTCTTTTACAGAAAAGTTAAGGTTGTTTTTTAACAAGATGAGTCAAAAGAAGTTGGGCCAGGAAAGGACGGTCAAAAAGCTGAGGTCACTTTCGAAGACGAGTCAAAAGAAGTTGAGCCAGAAAAGGACGGTCAAAAAGCTGAGGTCACTTTCGAAGACGAGTTGGAAGGTTTAGAAAAAGATGATCAAAAAGCTTTTGAAGAGGAGTCGAAAGGTTCGGAGAAAAAAGATAATCCGTTCATAGCTATGGATTGGCATGCGTGGCTAGAAAGAATTCTGGAGGTCAGTAAAGAGCTACCTACAACTGCTTAATAATCATTTATGAGCTGAGCTTTGTTATTCTTTTTTTCTATTGTTTTTTTGCAGTTTTCGATTGAAGAAGCCCGAATTAACATTTTGACATATAAATATACACCCGCAAATGGATTCGAAGAAATTATGATAAAATACATCGGGAAAGTCTTAATGGATTTGTAAGTTATTTTTGTCTTTTTAATGTATAATATGTACTCTAATCAAATGTTGATTGATCATTAGTATAAATAAAATCATTGATGTTCCCAGTCATGTAATGACCATTGACGAAGTTGAGAGGGATTGGATTGTCGATAAAATTTCTCCGATGTTCACTTACATGCAAGCGACGTTCATAAACAAAATTAAATTTCAGTGGTGAGTGCTGTTCTTTTCTTAACTTATAAACTCATTGTTGACTACTTACATATTAATTGAAAATCATTGATATCGAGCCAACACACGAACGGCTTGTATTCGAAGGAAACACTACAAATAAATATCGGATGAAAGCAGACATGGTTGGGGTTCGGCTTTCTGACAGCCGGCAGGTTGTCTTTTTGGAGATGAATGGTGCTCCAACAGACTTTTTAAAGCCACACTCAATTGGTGATACATATAAGACGCTTCAGGAGCGAATTGATTCCCTAAATTCGATGCTTTTGAACTATTTGAATTATGACGTAAGATTCGCAGAGAGAATTCGCTCACTAACGATTCAAGGGATTAGTAAGTATTTTTTTCCGTTAATTGTTATTTTGATCAAAAGACAGACTTTCATTTGTTATTTTTTAACCGTTTTATCATAGGAGATCGACTAACTCTTAGAACGTTATTTTTAAGAGGAAAAAATGACTATAAGGATGAAGAAGAATTTTCTGCGGTTTTTCCACTTAGTTGGGACTTCCGGTTCCAATTCATTGAAATATTTGAATTGATGGAGTTCGTAATCGTATCTGTTTTAGAATATCCAGATGTCATAAGGGAGCTAATTAAGCATCCAGCAACCTCACCTGAATTTTCAATCCGAAACTGCATTTCATGTTCATAGCATTAGTTTTATTTTCAAACAAAAAAATATGATTATTATTTGTAGTAGCGTTCATACGTGAATGTCAAAAATAAAAGTTTACATTGAAATAGTTTTTTTCCACGATTTAGACTAGTAATTTTTAACCAATATATGCGAATGTGTTAAAAAAGGAGGTTACGTGCCAGTTGCACCGAAATAAATTCATTTTTTGATAATTTTTTATCCACTGCGTGGAGTCACATGATTCTGATCGGGAACGGTTTTTCATGGTCGCTAAAATAATTCTTTGCAGATCGATCACCTGAAATGCGCAGTACGATATCGGAAGCGCGAAGCCCGGAGATTCTTGCCGAGCCTTTCGACAAGCTGTTTCTTTTTTCCGAACCCGCATCATATATATATTGCGCTGCATACTTCATTGAAAATCTCAGCTGGTAGATCACATATTTTTATTGGCCGGAAGTGAAAAGAGTCTTCACGGTTGTCATATGACATAACATGTATCACAAGCTAAAACTCTATATCCCAATAATGTAATAATAACCGATCGTAAATAAAAAAGAGAAAATTAATTTTTTGCTATTCGCTTATTTATTATATAATGCAATAGATCATAATTTCATCGGTGATAAATATCCAGTAAATCCTGCTTCTAGTGAGAAGAATCTTCACAATTATCATATGATATGATATGCTAACTTATTTTCTTGCCTGGCTTATCAATTCAACCATTGACTTTTTTCACCTTAATGGTGTCCCAGAAATCAATCGCATTATTTCTAATGAGTTTGGGTTATAGAGTGGCTCCCCATCTTTTCTCTGAACCTCACCAGAAAGCTGAACCTTATTTGGATTGCAAAAAGGAAATTATAAAAATTATATATAGTAACAAAAAGTAATGCATTTCGCATTATTTTAATATTTTTTAATAGAAAAAAGTGCGAAACACACTACTTTAACAAATAAATGGTGAATTTCGCACCATTTTATTAACATTTTAATAGAAAAAAGTGCAAAACGCACCATTTTAACAAAAAATGGAGAGTTTTGCACCATTTTATTAATATTTTAATAGAAAAAAGTGCGAAATGCACCATTTAACAAATAAATGGTGAATTTCGCACCATTTTATTAATATTTTAATAGAAAAAAGTGTGAAACGCATCATTTTAACAAATAAATGGTGAGTTTCGCACCATTTTATTAACATTTTAATAGAAAAAAGTGCAAACCGCACCATTTTAACAAAAAAATGGAGAGTTTCGCACCATTTTATTAATATTTTAATAGAAAAAGTGCGAAACGCACTATTTTAACAAATAAATAGTGAGTTTCGCACCATTTTATTAATATTTTAATAGAAAAATGTGAAACGCATTATAACAATTTTTTGAACTAAGATTTGCGTAGCGTTACTATGAAAAAAAAAGTCACGTAGAGTTAAAAGTAAATGCATGCCAATCATTTGTGAGTTATATTAGTATTATTCAGGTAGTATCAGATTGATGTACATCGTTTAGTCATTAAAAGAGGCGTACTGAATGAATTTGAGGCTTGTGTATTTGATGTAAAGCCTGTTTATTTAGCCATTTTTTTTATCATAGATAGAGTGAACTTATACCCAGCTTTCTTGCAAGCATCTAGCATTTTTTCAGCAGTTTGATAGTAACCTTCAGGTCAATAATAGAGCTCTTGCAAAATGAAATCTCAATCAAGATTACGCACTTTTTGAGGATCGATATACTGTAAATAACTGGTTCTTCCATTCCAATTTTTTATAATTATGAAAAAAGTTAGTATCTATAAAGTTAAATTCTACTTATTAGTTGAGACGCTTTTTTCCTTGCACTTCTGCCTCACCTTTATGAGGCTTTATTTCTTTTTGCAAGTTCAGTAAAGTATTAAATCTTAACCGAATTGCAAGAAGATCATCCTTCAATTTGCTAAGATCAAATACAACAAATTCACCTTTGCAAAGATAGCTATTAATGACCATAGATGCATTATTTACATCATCAGTATAGCGTCTAATAATCTTGGAAATAGAGCTCCGAACAGGTCAGCCAAATTCAGGTCACCTGACCTGACCTGACCTGAAATTCAGGTCAGGTATGAGATTTTTAAAAAAAATTCAGGTCAGGTATGAAGATTGACCTGACCTGATTGACCTGTTGACCTGAAACTATTAATTCTACTATATAATAAAAGTGAGTTGCGGTATTGCAATTCACTTTTTTATATTGATTTTGTATAAAAAAAGTGAGTTGCGGTATTGCAATTCACTTTTTTTATATAGAATAATGTTATATTAAAAAAAACGTTTTGCAATATTTTTTTTCAATATTTTAATAAAAAACGGTGCAAAAACGTTTTTTTTTCATAATATTATATTAAAAAAAAAAGTTTTGTACCATTTTTTTTCAATACTTTAATAAAAATAGTCCTGAAATTTTTCAGGTTTCAGGTCAGGTCAGGTCAAACAGACAACCTGATATAACCTGACCTGACCTGACCTGAAAAAAAATTTCAGGTCAGGTTTATCAATTAACCTGACCTGACCTAACCCATTCGGAGCTCTACTTGGAAATATATAGATTTGTGGGTAAATTTTTGAGTATACATATAAACTGTACTATATGATCAGCTAAATTGTACTGTATATTACATAATTTGTGTGATTGTATGACAGTTTGTACAGTATAGCTAACAACTGCTGATCTGATCAATTTTGATCAATTTTGATAACTTTCATATTTTGCAAAGTAAAAAAAAAAATTTTTTTTTTGTTTTTTTTTTGAACAATGTGTTAAAGATTGATAAAAACTTACAAGTACTACACAGATTTCTTAAATAATCCTCTATAGAAATGGCAGAAAGTCCTGTAGAAAATCAAGAAATTATTGAAGAAGTATTTTATTTTAGATATACAGTCAAACTTAGATGTACCGATACTCTATATACCGATAATTGCTTTTACCGATAAATTTTTGTTATCCTGTTTCATCACTAATAAAAAAACCTCATTATGCCGATATTATATATAATTTCGTGATGTAACGTATACCGATACAACCTCCTGGTCCCTTTATAGTAATGTATATTAAGATGTACTGATAATTTTGGTTACACTAGTGTTAATTCTGGCCGGCACTATAAGTTTGGCCTGAGTTAAAAAATTGTAACTTTAAAATTTGAGCATCATTCTTAATTATGTCCGGAATTGGATTTTTTTCTATACAGTCAAACCTTGATATAGCGAACCCTTGATATAGTGAATTTTTCAGACAATTATAATAAATTTCCCCTCGCTATAACGAATTAACCAATCAAATCTCTTAAAATCTTCACTATAGTCTTATAGCGAAGTTGAGGTCTGAACCCTAGGGTTCATTATAACAAAGGTTGACTGTAATCATATTCACATTATACATAATATATTCAAGAAATTTTGGAAATTTTGGACTTGGAATTAAGTATAGTGCGAGCCAGAGTTAGATTTTGGCCTGCATTATAATCCACTAATTACATATATGTACCGATATTTCAATGTACCGATACTTTTTCCCCAAACTGGAAGCATCAGTATATCGAAGTTTGACTGTAAATAGTATTTTAACAGGTATTAAAATCAGCATATACTGATTTATTATTATATGTTTAATTTTGGTATTTAATCTTAAAGTAAAATGCATAGTAAAGTTGTGAATAAAGTTACCTACTAAAATTAGGAAGTTTCAGTATGTCAAAATTGTTGAAAGCTTATTTTGACATTTCGACGTTAATTCTCAATTTGTTGAAATACTTTAAAATAGTTTCAACAATGTCAAAATTGTCGAAACCTAAAAATATTACGTTTTACATAATAACTCAACATCCAATAATCCTAGAAAGATGCACCATAGCTCATTGGAACTGTCTCATAACAACAAGTCAAATGGTGGTTAAATCATCTTTTTTACGATCACTAAATGCTGAGATATTGAGCGAAATGTCAAAAATTGGCATTTTATATTTTGTGATACTGTACCGTTTGACATTTTACTTAATAACTCGGCATCCAATAATTGTAGAAAGATGCACCACAGCTCGTTGGAATTGTCTCATAATGACGAGTCGAATGGTGATTAGATTGTCTTTCTACTTTACTAGTATTTTACGGCCAGATCACCCACTGTCTCTTATGAGACTAGTCTCAGGTCAGTATCCTATCATCTCCATTGGGCAACTATTATACCGAGTATTTAATTCCTCAGGTAACAGTACCACTATTGAAGACATCCCCCATCAGGCCACATTTAAGGCTGATCTGAAGCTAAGAATACACCGCCTACTTGTCCTTAAACCCATTGCATGATACTGGTACTCAATTTATTTTACGACCTTTAGAAAGCACCTACTTTCATGGAGGACTTTTGACAGGTAACATCAACTATCTAAGATTCCCTTCCATACCACCATTTTGGTACATCAGCCTCACTCCAAAGCGCCACTACAGCCTGCGATTACCTAGTACCGATAGTACAGTTGTTTACCCAAAATGGTATACTTTATAGTGACCACTCAGACAGGAAGTAGCAGGCATCTGTCCAGGATCACCCCTTATGGTGGATATCAACCACCAGGGATCAAGTAGGGAATCGAACCCCATAACCATACTACCTGTTCTGTGCACGAACACCTTGGTTGGTCTAAGATCTAACAGAAGGTCAAACTACCACTAAGACATTGCACCCTCAGCTTTACCATCTAGGATGACCATCTAGCCATTACTGACCCCAAGTGGTATCGTAGAGTGACCACCCAGACAGGAAGTCACAGTATAGTAGTAACCTCAAGGACAGGACTGTGCACATGCCAATGGCTTCATAAGGAACATTAGAAGGACACCATGACCCTTAGTTGAAATGTGCAGCCTAACCGTACACACTAATTCACCATGATGCAGTCCAACTATGCTAATCCCTGTACCTTCACGCTATTGGTTGTAGTGTCCGCAGTAAAATTTGTTTAATTTTCGTGATCAATAGAATTGAACCTGCGACCTCACCATACTCAGGCTTAATGAGGATCTCAGTCACTTACCACTGAGAAAGGGTGATCAACCCCTAGATCGTCTTTCTACAATTACTGGATGCTGAGATATTGAGCGAAATGTCAAAAATTGGCATTTTGTATTTTGCGATACTGCGCCGTTTGACGTTTCGCTCAATATCTCGGCATCAAATATTCGTAGAAAAACAATCTAACCACCATTCGACTCATCGTTATGAGACGATTCCAACAAGCTATGGTGCACCTTTCTACGATCATTGGATGCTGAGTTATTAAGTGAAACGTCAAACGGCGCAATATCGCAAAATACAAAATGCTGATTTTTGACGTTTCACTTAATATCTCGGCATCCAGTGATCGTAGAAAGATGATCTAACCACCATTCGACTCGTCGTTATGAGACGATTTCAACGAGCTGTGGTGCATCTTTCTACGATTATTGGATGCTGAGTTATTAAGTGAAACGTCAAATGGCACAGTATTACAAAATACAAAATGCTAATTTTTGACGTTTCACTCAATATCTCGGCATCCAGTGATCGTAGAAAGACGATCTGACCACCATTCGACTCGTCGTTATGAGACGATTCCAACGAGCTATGGTACATCTTTCTAAGATCATTGGATGCCAAGTTATTATGTAAACGTAATATTTTTAGGTTTTAACAATTTTGACATGTCGAAACTATTTCAGCATTTCAGCATTTTGACAGGTTTTAGTTTCAACATTTTGACAATAGCCTGTAGAGTTTTGGCAGGTAACTTTAGTTGTAAATAAATGCTAAAATTGTTTTAAAAGTAGCTTTTGTTACGCTTTTAATTTTAAAAAAATGCAAAAATAAAACTGTTTTTGGCATTATTTATATTTAATTATTAATTATTTTGTTATTTATTTTACTTAAATAGTGGCCTACTCAAAATATTGCTAAATTCAGTAAATACTTAACAGCATCTGAAATTCGGTATTATCTAGAATTTCAAGAATACTCTAACATATCCAAAATTAGGTTCAAAACATGAGAAGCGTTTTTTATGACAAGTATATAATGTTCATATAAAGGTACTGTAAAAACCCATAAAGTAGGAAATTGTGACTTTTTTTCAGGTATTAAGGTGTCTAAAGAGCAAAGACAATGTCTCAGTATGAAAGTATGTGAATTTGCATCTAAAAAATTAAATACTGGACATATATCTGTTGATTTTACTCAACCTATCTTCAAAAATATGTTTAATGCTAATGAAAAATTTCACAAAAAAGCAACAATTTGGTTAGTAAAATTTTATATTTATTTAATTTATAGTCTTTTTTAAACTATATAACTGTTTAATATTATTTGTGTAGTATATTTGCCAAAGCACATAAATATAGTTGTGAACATATAAATGAAAATGGAGTAGTATAAGTATGTATAAATGTATAATATAGTATATAATACATTTTATAAAAAATTGTATTAAACCATTAATTTATTAATTTGTTATTTATAGGTAAATAATACAAAGAAAAAGTTTATTGGTTGTACTAAATGGAAGCCTAAAAAAAAAACCATCAATTCTGCCTAATGTTGATCTTGAATTATTGAAAATGATGTTTAAATAGTCTTATAATTTTTATAGTAAACAATAATTTTAAAATTTAAAGTTAACGATCTCCGCATCCAGTAATTCAATTTTTATAATCTTTATGCAGTTGGATTCAGCTCATAGAGAGGATTCCAATGATATGTATTTCATATCTGTAGCATCAATATTAACGGAGTTATTCACGTTTAAAATTTTATATTAAATTATTATAATTATAAAAATCATATAACTATGATGTAATTTTGACCATTCAACTTTAATTTTGACTTTTGACCTTCCCAAGTCAAAATATTTCTACTTTTGGGCTTTAATTTCAACTTCATGTATAATGTATACATAAACTCCTTTTTTTTGCCATCTGTGAACAGAACTTTTTTTGTCAACTTAATTGCTTGAAGGTTAATTGAAATTCCTCTGTCCATTCCTGACTCGCTTTCTGAGTTAAAGGACTTCACATTTATCTTACAAAAGTCTTTAAGTTGAGGTGACTATTGTACTAGTCTTAATAGTGTGATGAACTATTTCGGAGTCCTTCCTCTCGCTTGTCTCCTATTAAAATCACATATTTGCTGTCATGTGACTGTGTTCGACATGTCATAATTCAGGAGTTGCAAAATTTCGTGTATGGAGAGTAGAGCTCTGAACAGTTCTGGTTTAAACCGGGAACTGATCTGAAACTGACCAAAAATTCAGTTTAATTCTCAATTCGGTTTTGGAACCAGAACCGTCCAGTTTGGTTCAGTTCTATCTAATTTTAAGAAAAAATGTGAAAATCAAAATAACTTGGTAACTAGTGATCGTATAAAGATGAGAAATAGTGCATTAGAATTGTCTCATCAAGATGCATCGAATGGTGGTAAAATCATCTCTCTAGCTTCAATATATTACAAGATAATCAATGCTAAACATTTTTATAAAACTAGCGATAGAATCATATCTATTGATCCTAGAGAAATGATCTTAACATTATTCAATAGGTCTTAATGAGACGAATCTAATGAGCCTTTTTTCTTTTTTTATGATCACTAAATAACAAGTTATCTTAATTTTCACATTTTTTTAAATTTTTGAACGTCAAAAAATAAAAATTCCGATCTAAGATATAACCCATCTTCTACTGATTATATTGGAATGATCTTTAGCTCATTAGAACCGTCTCAATGAGACGAGTTGAATGACAGTAAGATCATATCTCTAGCATCAGTATATCATAAGATAAATCATGCTAAGCAATTTTAGAAAATTAGCATTAGAAAGGTATCTATCAATGCCAGAGACATGATCTTACCGTCATTCAACTCGTTTCATTGAGACAGTTCTAATGAGCTAAAGATCATTCCAATATAATTAGTAGAAGATGGGTTATATCTTAGATCGGAATTTTTATTTTTTGATGTTTGAAAATTTAAAAAAATGTGAAAATTAAGATAACTCGTTATGTAGTGATCATAAAAAAATGAAAAAAGGCTCATTAGATTCGTCTCATTAAGACCAATTGAATGATGCTAAGATTATTTCTCTAGGATCAATAGATATGATTCTATTACTAGTTTTATAAAAAATGTTTAGCATTAATTATTGCGTGATATATCGAAACTAGAGAGATGATTTTACCACCATTTGACGCGTCTCGATGAGACGATTCTAATGCACTATTGCTCGTCTTTATACGATCACTAGTTGCTGAGTTATTTCGATTTTTGCATTTTTTCTTAAAATCAGATAGAACTGAATCAAATTGGACAGTTCTAGTTCAGTTTTCATTTGGTTTCAGTTCTTACCCGAACTGGAAAAAAACTGTACCAAACCAACCCATTTAGAGCTTTAATGGAAAGCACTGCTGCTTTTCTTATAATGAATTCCTTATATTTTTTCTGCAGTTCCAGCATTTGTTGGTATATGAAGTCTTTTACATTTGGACTGATTATTAGTATGTTCCATTCTTCACTTTCTGTTAACAGATGGAATTTAAACAAATAGTCATGTGCTTTCCTTGCCATGTTGTATACATGATTGTTCGACATCTTATTTGGGACTGTAACATCGGGATTGATCGTTAAGATATACGACATTATGTTTAATGTTAATTGTGCTTTTTTTAATCTCATTTTGAGTATGTCTGCCTATTTCGTTTGTGCATTAAAGCTACTAGGAATTCCATAATTTGCGTGGCTATTTGGTTTTTCTATAGGTTTTTTAACTTGCCTTGTGCTGAATGTAGGAGAATATTGTTGTGACAACTAGTAGAAAGTCGCGCTTTATGTTTGACTACCTTCATGACTGGTCTGAAGGTTTCTTCGTATTTCTTATCCTCCCAGATGGTGGTTTTTAATCTGTATTCAAACCTTGGGAATAAAATGGTATTTATAATGTATATTGTCTGTACGTGGATTATGTATTTATATTTAATGGCCCCTAGTATTATCAAAATTTCTTTCTTCACTATCAATTCTGTATGTTTGTCTCCTTTATCTGCCTTGAACCACACTCCCAAAATTCGTATTGTATCTAAACTTTTATTAGCAAACACTTTGTCTTTATTTTTTCCTATTTTTATAAACCTTTCATTTTCGTTGCTATCTTCTGGATTTACAACTATAATTTCAGATTTACTTCCATTTATCTTAATGTCGTTAATGTCAAAGAATTCATCAGCAATTAGTAATATTTTTGTTACTCAACTTTACTTTTAGCTATCTACTGTGTGTCGTTTGCGTATACTGAAGTAGCAGTTTGTATTTTTATACTCTGTTTCTCATTGCAGATTACGTTATTTGGCCATTCCAGTTTCATTGTATAACCTGACAATTCATCTTTTTGTATTCTGTAAAGCAAAGGGTTGTAGAAAATCCTCTATATCAGAGAGATATCACCTCGCCTTGATCAATACCATCCTGCGCAGTAAAGGCGTCTGTTAAACCATATACTATGATAATTCGCATTTTACAGTTTCTATATATGTTTATGATGAAGTTAATGATGGTACGTGGCAGTTTAATTCTTTCCAAAGCTTTTTGCAGAGGGATCATTTCGACGCTATTAAATGCCTTTGCCATATCCAGAGATACGATCTATAGTGTTTTATTTTCTTCACGGACATCCTCTAAGATACTGTACCCTATGAAAAGTCTTTATACTTAAAATATACTTAAATTTTATTAAAATATACTTAAATTTTATTAAAATATACTTAAAATAAATATCAATTTTAATTCGCGATATACTTATAATATACCTAAAATGTATCTAAAATACTTTTAAAATATACTTTTAATGTACTTGTTTTTTGCCCAAGTACTTAAATTATACTTAAAATATACTTAAACTAGAATTTAAGTACAATATAAGTGTATTTTTTACATGTTTAAAATATTCTTAAAATATGCTTAAATTAAAATTAAAGTACAATATAAGTGTATTTTTTATATACTTAAAATATACTTAAATCAAATTATAAGCACATTTTAAGAATATTTTAAACATGTAAAAAATACACTTATATTGTACTTAAATTCTAGTTTAAGTATATTTTAAATATAATTTGAGTACTTGGGCAAAAAACAAGTACATTAAAAGTATATTTTAAAAGTATTTTAGATACATTTTAGGTATATTATAAGAGGACTGGGAAAACTTATAATAAAGGTCACCGGACAATAGTAAAATGATGGTTTTGCCCAAATTAATAAAAATTTTTCTTAAGTAATTAAACTAAAAATCTAACAAATCATACAGAAATGTCTGAAAAATAAAATGAATCATAAATTATTCTTTTAATATCAATATTAACTGAGATCATTAAATTTTCCAAAAAAAATTTTATAATAACGCGAACCACTTTTTAAAAAATTTACTAATTATGCGAACCACCTTTTTGTGTTACACAGAATATATAAAAATCTAAATTGAGTGTATAAATCATGCATTTAACTCTAAACTTAAACAGATAAGTTTAATCCACACATTTTGGCTTCATTAAAAATTGTATATATAAAAAATTCAATGGATTTTACTAGTGTGCCGGGTACTACAGTAACCTCCATTATAGGTTTTCCCGGTCCTATTATAAGTATATCGCGAATTAAAATTGATACTTATTTTAAGTATATTTTAATAAAATTTTAAGTATATTTTAAGTATAAAAACTTTCATAGGGTGTTTATTATTGTTAGTGGAATTGATATTGATTCGCCTGGTAAGTCTGTGTAATTTGATCCTTTCAAGATTGCGTATTTGCTAAGAGTACTACCGAGACGCTTTGTAATAATTTTGACCGTGCATTTGCGTAGACATTCAATTAAAAGTATTGGTCTCATTCTTACCAAATTATAATCCCAATTGTATGTCTTGGGGATCGGATACAGCTGGGATATCTTCCATTTTACTGGTATGTTTTGCAGGTAATAACACAAATCCGTGTATCATCTGAATAATTTATTTACTTCAGTACCTGCTTTCTTTATTAATTTGTAGCTGATGTTCGATATACCCAGAGCTGATTTATCATTCATTGTGTTTAGCATCTCGTTCTATTCTTATTCTATCAACATATCATCTAAATGATCATAAATTTGTGGATCGATATCAACTCATGGTTCATATATGTCTTTCCATTGTTCAGGTAGATTCTCAAATTTGTGATTTCTTGAACGGAATATTAATGAGAATGTGTTAATGACTTTTGCTTGGACTTCTTCTTTAGAATTCAAGAGGATTTCCTTCTATGTGTCTGTGGCTATGCAGATCCTATTTAGGTTAATTCTGGAGTAAATCTTGTCTAATATATTATTGATCATTTTCCGTTAATCTGTAGTGATCATATTGTTTCTTTTTTCAATTCTCCTCTTTATTGTTGCTTCTTTACAAACTTTATCTTTCAATTTAATTATTCTTCTGATTAACTTTAACCAATTTCTAGTATCACATTTCCACATATACCAATCTGTGTTTTCTGTTAGCTGGGAAATATTAGTTCCATAACGTTGGTTGAACAATTTGATCCTTTCTGACGCCTTGATTAACCTGTTCCTTTCAACTCATTTTTGTATAGTTTCCTCATTATACTTTTTATGTATAGAAAATCTTTACGTTCTTTTGAGAAGTCTTCTATTTCTTTATAATTTCTATTGAGGTTAGTTTTGGTACCTCCTACTTTTTTGTGTGGGATGTACTTGAGCGAGGCCTGTTGTATACAGTTACATATAATGTCCCATAATTCATTTAAGGTATTTTCATTTCATCCGTGAGTTTCTATATAACTAAAGGCTTTTCGCTTCTCTAAGAGACTCTTGAAGTAGTTTTTGTATTTGTTCTATTGTTCATTTGTGGTGTTTTCATAATCATATATAATGCATCTTGTATTTTTCTCAGCTTTTCTATTACCTTTGTTATTAGTGACTATTATATCTGTGAAAGAGATTTCTGCGAGTGTAATATTATGGTCACTATCTGTGATATCGGCTGATTGGTATATGTGGTTTTTTTTTAGTTTAGCTTCAAGCTTCAGGTCCGTTCAGCAGATATAATCAATTCTGGTTGATGTAGTTTTGTTTGTCTATATAAAGCTTCTTTTTTTTTATTTAGTTTCCTGAATGTATTCACAAAGAAAGAGTCGTCTAGCCATGTGATGATGCTTGAAGTTTTTTTAGTGAGTTTAGATGGGCTACTGTAATCCATTGATTTGTCAAAATACGAGTTCAAGTCTTCTATCAAATCATAATATCTAATTTTTTTACTATGATTCATAAACTCATTTTTAATGTGATTAGTCAATTCGTTTTGTTTCTCTGTGTTTGATGGTGGTATGTACACTACGTCCATTACGAGTGTACAATTCTTAAAAAGTAACTGAGCTTCTATGTAATAAGCATCTATCCTATTAACCTTTCCTAGGTGTTTTTCCCATTTCCTATTAATTATAATACAAACTCCAAATCCTTTAATCTTGTTATTCTTGTTGGTCCAGAATAAGATATATTCTGGATTTTGCTTATTCCAAAATTCTCCATTTTTCCTATCTCTATTAGTTTCACATATGCCCACAATGTCAGCTCCTTTATTTGCACAGTAGTCCATTAAAACATTGAGTTTAAAATCATCAGGACCAAGTCCGTTAATATTATGCTCCATAAATGTTAATTTAAATGTGTTGGTGAAACTGTTGTTATTATTTTTATCCTACCCTTATTATATGTGTCTAATGTTCGTGTCTTGTATGTGAGACGCATTGTTGTTTTCCTGAGTGTTCTTGGGAGAATTTTGAATTTGTTGGAACTTTCCCTTTCCTGTCTTTGTTTTGCGTGTATTTTTATATTTTTGTTTGTTATTTCAAGTAAATTATGTAGTTTTCATTTTTCGTTATTTTGTTTTTTATCTTCCGTTTAAACCAGCTAAAGGTTTTCTTAATTCTTGAAATTGTAATGTTTTTCTACTATAACATTATAAAAAATATATATTCTATAATAATATTTATAACTAATGAAGTCGCGAAATATTTATTTTTATTTTTCAATGTTTGCCAACTCCATAATACGAATATCAGCCTCCTATTCTTTTAAAGCAATTTTACGCTCTTTAAGAGCAAGAACTCGCTCTTGATATTCAAGTTTATTAAGTTTGAAGAATGATTTATTTTTTTTATCTATTTTATCATTATTATCATCATCTTCAGTATAAGAATTAATCACAATAATTTTCTTAAACTTTTTCTTATTATTTGACTGTGCATTTTGTTTATGCTTAATAGGAACTGATTTTAAAGATTTTTTGATTTGCACACTTGCTAAAGATGTAATAATTTTATGTAAATAAGTTGGTTATTTAAATTAAAAGTAATAGATTATTGCAACTCCAGTTTATCTTGTTGGAGAATCTTCATAGTTAAATCTTCTTCATATGTAATATTCACTTCATTAATATCTATCCTTTAAACTGTTTTGCAGCAAAATTTGTCTACAATTTTATCTTTTAATTAAAGACACTTTTAAATACCTTAAAATATTTTATTATATAGACCATATTTTTGTAATACAGACACTGGCGAAAGTAATGGCAGTCAGCTTTTTTAATTTAACTTATAAATTTTATAATAAAGCTATAAAATTTTTTTTATTTTCGGGAAGAGGAGTCAAAAATACATATATTTTATTATTTAATTAATATTTAATTTGGCCTCCATCTGCATCAATGCATGCTTTAATTTGACTTCACATGCTATTATCGCAAATAACTTCACTACTAATAACTATGCCATTTTCAAGAATGTTTCATTTCTTTCTGAATAAATTGAGAAATGACCTGCAATTTTTTTTTCATTTTTTGTATTATCATTTTATTAATATATTATTTCAAAAAAAAATCCAAACACTTTATTAGAGCTTAATATTTGAGCTTTGAAATAGATAAGAAATACTCATTATGAAAGATGAACTTTCATACTACCTCGAGAGTTGTTATTTTGCAAATTTATTATAATAAAAAGATCGTCAATGGCATAGAAAATTACATGGTTAGTTAAGAAAGCACGTATTCCAAAGTTTTCCTAATGACAATTACCAATATGTGAAATGATTGTCACTTTAATTTTGGCAGTATTTTTATAAGGAATAGCTTTAGTGTAACATTTAGAATAATAAATATTTTGAAATTTGACATTTTATTAAAGAGGAGGATGCATTGCTTATGGAAATGCAAAAAATTTCTAGTTCAATTAGAAATTTCCTAAAATTTTATTTCAAGAAAAAGTTAACAGCTTTATAAATAAATTTAATTGTTATAGAGGCCATTTTGGGTAATAAAATAAAAATAATGTCAGTATTTAAAATTACTTTTTTTTTATTGCTTTTTAAATGACTATTTTACTGTTCAATTTGGTATAACAAGTAATGTTTTAATCGGGATAGTAATGGAATTATGACCAAATTAAGAAGTGATATTCTCACCGCCATTACTTTCGCCAGGGACTGTAAATTCTATAGTATTTTCTAAGTAAAAATTGAAAAAAAAGTTCAATTTAATTAATGATTTTTTAAAAATAAATGATCGACAAATTATAACAAATAGTGGCTAAATTTTTTAAATTGAAATATCTTTTTATCCATTGACCCTAAAAATATAAAATTACCACCATTTGATGTGTCTTAATGAGAAGAATCTGATAAAAATAAAATTGTCCGTCTACAAATATTATATAACAGGATAACTTATAAAATCTAAAAATTTATAAATTAATATAACTTTTTATTTATCAATCTTAGAATTATGATTTTATTACCATTAAATGCACCTTAATAAGAGGAATTTAACAAATATAATTTCATCTTTCTATGTTCACTAGATCTTAAGATAGTATTTTAAATATTCAAAAATTTTTTAAATTAATTTTAACCTCTACAGTTTAAAGGATATATTAAGTTATAATAAAAGTTTTATATAAAAGAATATGAAAGAGCTTGATTTTATTACAATACTATTGAGATATTTAAAAGTTTTAATGTAAAACATGTAAAGAAAAAAAGAAAAAAAAAAATTTTATTATTTTATGATATTATAACCCTATAAAAAAATTGGATACGTTTTTTATAAAATTTTTATACGATTTTTTTCCTTAGGAATAATGTATCATAATAGGATATGGAAAAATGCACAATTCTGTATCACCAAAAATATGGTTTGGATATGGAATTTGCATGGGATTTATATGGAATTTACATGATTTGATCACTAATTTTATTACGAAATTTATACGATTTGGTCACTGAATTTACTATTTGTATTACAGTTTACTATAATTGTATTTACATAAATCTAATTTCACTTTATTAAATTAAATAAAAAATAAAAAATAAACAAAGTACAAATACATTATGAAAATTCCCTCTTTATTAAAACCACCTATTGCAATTTAAATTATCTGTAAGTTCAGGTTCATTTGGAATCAAACAACCTAAAAAAACAAAAAAAAAGATTGGAAACAAAACCTCTCATCTGCAATCGTCCAAGTTACCAAAGGTCAGCATTCCTACAAAAAAAGAAAGAGAACTCCAGAATGTTTGACCTATATAAAAGAAAAGAATTATGAGGCGTCTAATGAAAAAGAAACTAAAATAACAAAATAAATCCAAAACTGACCTACAAAAAAAGAAGACTCTGAAGCAACAAAACTGAAACAACCTACAAAAAGAAAAAAATCTGAACCCAACATACAAAAAAACAAAAAAATTTGAACTGACCTAAAAAAAGAAAAAAATCCTGAATCATCCTACAAAAAGAAAAGGACTTCCAAACTGATCTACAAAAAAAAAAAAGAAACTGAATATTCTCACAAAAAAAATCTGCTGGCCTATGAAATTAAATATAAATAAAGAATAAAGAGGAATAAAGAATAAACCAAAAAAAAAATTTTTTTAAAAAAAAAGAAGAGTGGGAATAAAAGAAAAAATTTTTTTTAAGGGAGTGACGAAAAAAAAATTTTTTAAAAGTAAGATACGAAAAAAAAAATTATTTTTAAAAGGGGGTGACGAAAAAAGAAGAAAAATTTAGAAAAAATAACAAAAATAAGACAAGAGAAAGAGAAATTAAGGAAAGAAAAGACAGAAAGGAAGATCAGAAGATTAAACTCATCAAAGTAAGGGTTTATATAAAAAACAAAAAACGTATCATAACAAAACAATAAACAATCATGTGATCTCGTGTTATGATACGGAATTTTTGTAAAATTATCTTCTAAAAATATTAAGTTTAAAAATTCTGTATACATTCCATATGATTAATTTTTTCTGTATACATTTCTTATACATTAGTTTTTTAAAAAAATGTTCAAAAATGAATTACTTATTAAATATACGGAATTTGTATACAGAATCTATAGAAACGTACATAAAATGTATATAAAACGTATTCTTTCCGTATATATATTTTTTATAGGGTAATTATACTTCTCCGCTAATTAATTACATTATATTTTGGCAAGCGGACCAATTTACTATTTACCATATTTTTCCAAAATTAGTCACCCCTTTTTTATAAGGATTTTGGTTAAAAAACTTGGGAAGGTGCTTAATTTTAGAAGTTTTTTTACTAGTATTTTATATAAAAATCTTTTTATCAAAGTTCGAAAAGTTGGTAGGATGCTTAATTTCAGGAAGTGACTAATTTTGGAAAAATATGGTATTATAAAATTATTATGAATTAATTATGTTTGTCAAAATACATTATATCTGTTAAAATAAATTTAATTAGTATTTTATCATTTTGACGAAAAGTATAGTCATAATTATCACATTATTATTTCATATAATACAAAGTTACTAGCAAATAGTAATACACATCAGTCCTTATAAATCATATACATGAAATTTTATGTAATACACCATCCCTATAAAAAGATTAAAATACTTTACTAAAAATGGCCAATTTTTTGAAATGATTTTGTAATAATTTTAAAATACTACAAAAATACATTTAATACATCAAAATGTTTTTATTATATTTTTGCTATTATTTTGTAATTATATTGTATCTAGGTCTATAAAAATAACTCAAAATAATATCACAATAGTTTTTTAATGTTTTTGTTATTATTTTATTATTATAATATAATTAACTTTGATATTATTTTAATATTTTAATCTCAAAAATACCTCAAATATATCTTGATATATTTTAAAAATTTTACAAAATAATTGCACAATTGTTTTGAAAGCCATTGTATCTAGGTCTATAAAAATATTTCAAAAAATTGGCCATTTTTAGTAAAGTATACTTAAAATAAGTATCAATTTTAATTCACGATATACTTATAATATACCTAAAATATGCCTAAAATACTTTCAAAATATACTTTTAATGTACTTGTTTTTTGTCCAAGTATTTAAATTATACTTAAAGTATACTTAAACTAGAATTTAAGTACAATATAAGTGTATTTTTTACATGTTTAAAATATTCTTAAAATATGCTTAAATTAAAATTTAAGTATAATATAAGTGTATTTTTTATATACTTAAAATATACTTAAATTGAATTTTAAGTACATTTTAAGAATATTTTAAACATGTAAAAAAAAATACACTTAAATTGTACTTAAATTTTAGTTTAAGTATACTTTAAGTATAATTTAAGTACTTAAATAAAACAAGTATATTAAAAATATATTTTGAGAGTATTTTAGGCATATTTTAGGTATATTATAAGTATATCGTGTATTAAAATTAATACTTATTTTAAGTATATTTTAAGTATAAAAACTTTTCATAAGGCATATGTGAGGTTAACCCTAGCCTATACCACTGATTTCTGTATTACTCTTGTGTGATTGTGCTTGTACGACAAAATCATGTCATAGTTATTTTGCATTACACTTTATCTTTTTCAATATTACCAGAAAATTTTTTCACCCTTACACCAATAATTTTAGCCTAAATTATCCATCTGAAATTATCAAAATCATCAAATTAAAATAATGATTTACAATCATAATCATACATTTTACAATACCAATAAACAATAAACATTTGACTTTAGCACATTTAACATATCAGATATATTTAAAATATATTTTTATCTTTATTCTTCATTTAATTGTTTTTTTTCATTATTTTTTTTTTTGCTATTAAATCTTAAACATGCTTGTCAAGAGGTACAGTGTAACTAAAGATATGGAATAGATTACACAGAAATTAATGTTAGATAGTGATAATTAGTTAACTGAAAATATAATATGGATAAATAATTAGCCGATGGGTAAATAATTAACCGATAAATAATATTTATAGTTTAGTTTAGTCACGAGAAAGTCATATGATAATACATCTTTTATTTCTTATTATTTTCTTAAAATTTTAATAGAAAAAGAATAGTAGATAGTAGAAATAATTTTCTTAACATGTATAAATACAAGTGGGATTCATTAAGAATTCTGCAGTCAGTTTTTGCTCAATAAAATAATATTAAAATATTAATTATTAAAAGTTATTCAAATATGAATATGCTCATTGTACGCTTGAGAATTAATTAATATTATATTATAAATCCAGAGAAGTAAAGTAAGGGAAATTATCCCAGTTTAATTATTATATGAATTGTAATAAGAAGTTAAAAGGAACTCTTGCAGTTTGTAAGAGAAATTATGAGAATGTAAGAGATATAAATGAAAGAGAGCGAGAAGTTAAGAGATTATAAAATCTAAACCAAGCATAATATTGAACTGAGTATGAGCTTAGTCTACCGATATATGGCAGGTATCGGTGATAACGGTAATTAAAAAAAAGGAAACTTATAATATGCTTATTATTAAAAGAAGTAAACTTAAAATAAAGAAAATAACATTTTTTTTTGTATAATAAACTGTATTACCATATTCGTTATTGCTTAAAGAAAGAAAACAAAATAATTGGTAAGTAATGTAATAGATAAAATTTAGAAGTTTATAATATGCTTATTTATTTAAAAATTACTTTAAAAACCAAAATTTAGTATTTTTTTGGTTAAGTTGTTACACATTTTAAAAGTATTATTCTAATTTTTTTATATATTTTCTTAGATTATAATAATAAATTTAACGCCTCTTGTATCTAATAATAATATTAATAAGAATAAATCTAATTGTAACAGCCTGTTATACATCTTATTTGTAACAACCCCCAATTTTATCCAATTAAAATTTTAGATCAGGTGTAATGTAAAACAAAAACAAAAGATCAGTCGTGTAACTAAGACATAAAAAATTTTAAGAAACTGCTTATAATTTAAAATTTTGTCTATGAAACTGTTAAAGCTCTGAACGGGTCAGTTTGGTCTGGATTATAGACGGTTCGGATTAGAGCTGAAATCCGTAAGAACCAAACCGAAAAACCAGCAGTTCGGTTCAGTTTAATCCGATTTTTATAAAAATGCGAAAAATCGAATAGCCATCTATCTAGTGATCATACAAAGTCGAGCCATATATCATTGGATTCGTCTCGACGAGACGCGTCGAATGGCAGTAAGATCATGTCTCTAGAATCGATAGATCACACGTTAATCCACGCTAAATAATTTATAAATAATTGGAATTAACAAGCTATATATCGGTGTTAGAGACATGATCTTAGCACCATTCGACGCGTCTCAGTGAGACGAATCCAATGATATATAGCTTGACTTTGTATAATCACTAGATGGACGGCTATTCAATTTTTCACATTTTTATAAAAATTGGATTAAATCAAACTAAACCGCTGGTTTTTCAGTTTAATATCCGAACCGAACCGAATTGAATTTTGAGCCAGTTTCAGATCAGTTTCCCAGTTTATCCTGAACCGTTCGGAGCTTTAAAAACTGTCTTAAGTACATTAAGTAAAAGTTTTCCAAATTAAAATTTGCATATAAAAATTTTATTTGTGAAACACATATTAAATTTATTATTAAAAAAAAATAAAAAAAGGATGTTACAAATAAGATATGTAACAGGCTGTTACAAATACATTTTTTCTATTAATAATATGTAATAATTTTGCAAAGGTGCGAAAAAAATCTTCCTTCTAGCTCATTTATTGCTGTTAATGAAAAATCTTATTGTATATGCAATACCTGTCGTACTAAAAATAAAGCAGTTTATCAACAAAAATTAATTTTTAAACAGGAAAATGATGCAGATAATAATGATCAAATAATAGTGGAGTTTCATAATTTTTATGATTTTTTCATGTATAATTATAATTTGTTTGAATGTGCAATTCATGATAAAGATGAACAAGAGAATAGCGAAAATTTAGAATTTAAAGTTTTGTGTATTGTGGATGTTAATACTTTAGAAGGAAACCCCAAAAATTAAACTGACCATATTATAAAAATAATTTCTGATATTGATGAATATACTTGGATGTAAAATATTGATATTTATTTAATTAAATTTTTTATTTTATTTTATTTAATTTGATTTCTTATTTTAATTAGAATTAGTTTTAAAGATATCACAAAGTATATAATGCAAAAAAACCCAAAGCAATAACGTATCATTACTATTACTCTTAAAGGGATTGTCTAGAAAAAAAATAAAAGAAAAATCCTGATGTAAATAAGCATTGTGATAGGCAACCAATGCACCATTTTTCTTGTAATAGTTGTGTTAAGTATGTACAAAGTAAAATTTCCTAATAACTACTCTAATATAATTAAACTACAAACTATTCGTCATACCGGTAGTACCTCACGTGTGTACTGTTGAGTGATCGTTTGACTCTAAATTTCACAGGATATAAAAACTTTTATATTAGAAAATATAGATCTACTTTTATGAGAAATCTACAAAAGACTTGTCAAACGTGGTTTAAATACTAATATCTGTTAAAAACAAATTTGTTTTTAGTAAGTAGAACTTGGTAAAAACTGATATAAGCAAGATGAAAATGCTTTTATTTCTGCAAACAAATGGCTTAAGGAGAAGTCTTATGAAATTATATTTTACAAAGAATTATCAAAAGCTTTTGGCTTTTTAACCAAATTGTGGAATATATTATAAAATTTTCAATTTTCAATTGGTGAAATTGGAATAAATGTTATAATTAAAGCTCTAAATGGTCTGGATTGGTTCAAGTTGGGGAGTAATCCAGGACTGGACTGAAAAATTAGTTTATTTTGGTTCAGTCTGATTTATATTAAAAGGAAAATCCAGGATTAGACCAGACTGGGCCAGTTATTTTGGTCTAGTCTAGTCCAGTCCTATAATAAAAAAATGTTATGAAAACGTTTTTTTAATTATAATTACTTGAAAAAACATTTTGCAACATTTTTTCGTTAAGTTAATTAAAAAACAATGCGAAAACATTTTTTTTAATTAAATATACTTAGAAAAAACGTTTTGCAACATTTTTTCTTTAAATTAATTAAAAAAATATTGCACAAACGTTTTTTTATAATAATATATTAAAAAATGTTTCGCAACATTTTTTGTTAAATTAATTAAAAAAACGTTGCAAAAACGTTTTTTTAATTAATTATACTTAGAAAACCCATTTTGCAATATTTTTTTTTAAAATTAATTAAAAAAACATTACGCAAATATTTTTTTAATTAAATATACTAAGAAAAAACGTTTTGCAACATTTTTTTAATTAAATATGCTTAGAAAAAATATTTCGCAACATTTTTTCTTTAAATTAATTAAAAAAATAGTATGCAAACATTTTTTTTATAATAATATGTTAAAAAAATGTTATGCAACATTTTTTTTATTTAATAATTAAATAATCACAACAGTTTTAAACTATTGCGAAAATATTTATCAGTTCAGTCTGGTCCTAACCCGTTTAATTCAACCTGAGTTAAATTTATAATCCAAAATTGGACTGGATCAGACTGAATATTATAGTTCAGGTTGAAGCATCAATTCAGACTGAACTAATTCAAATTTTCAGTCCAGGTTGTCAGATTAGGACTGATCCAATTAGAGCTTTATGTTATATATAAGTAAGTGTATTAATGCATTATTATATATCATTGTAGTTATCCATATAAGTAAATTAATTCAAGTAATTTATATGCATATAGTCAACCCTTGTTATAACGAACCCTAAGTTCTAGACTTCAACTTCACTATAAGGCTATAGTGAAGATTTTAAGAGATTTGATTGGTTAATTCATTATAGCAAAGGGAAATTTATTATAGTTGTCTGAAAAATTCATTATGTCAAGAGTTTGCTATATCAAGGTTTGACTGTATTTCATTTTTTAGATAATACAAACAATTTAAAATTTGAGCTATATGTTATTCAAGCTGAAATTGATGGTATGGGATTTCTGATGGTGTATTTATTTCTTAAAAATAATGGAAATTGTGGTAATGATATATGAACAAAAGTAATTATTAACTTTTTGTTTTAATTAAAAATTTATGGACTTGAACCAGATTTTCTTATAATAGATAAGGATTTCACTCAGATTTCAGCTACGTGTTCTGTATAGAAAAACATTAAAATACAACTGTATCTTTGATACATATAAAAAGCAGTATTAGCAAAATTGTTAAGTAGCAAAAATTCACAAGTTAATTATAATGGTCTGGTGATTTAACAAAAATTTTCTTTTATTGACCTTTCATTTAAACCAACTTTAACTAAAGACAAAGACTGTGTTTATCCAAAAGAATTACATTAATTAGTTTAAAACTTTATGAATAAACACTTATACCAACATCCAATAATTCCAATGATAGATGGTCAATTTTTTTTTTCAAATGTCATTTGGATAATGGCAGTAGAAAAAGCATTTAACTTTTGTATTCAGCACTTCTTACCATATATTTGGACGTATCTGTGAAATGAATGGTATAGTTCAGAACATTAGAAATTAGTTATGACTAAAAGCAGGATGCAGCAATAAAATTTCTATATTAAAAACAAATATATTCGTAAGTATGACTTTTTATACAAATTTTTTTGTTTACACTTAGATTTAGTTGTTTTTGTTATTATGGAGCAGGTAATTCCACATAATCAAAGAAAATTTGAGCAGATATTTTTATTAAAAAGAGAAAAAGTGGAATGGTGAAAAGTTTTTAAAAGAAAATGGAAAGAACTTTCAACATAAACAATTAATAATAATACATATTTAACTGATGTTAACAACTGGATTTGTGGTTGTCCAGCATTTTTGACTAGCCAATTTTTCATTTATAAACATCTCATAAGGTGTAAAGGAGTAGTACCTATTGAATTTTTTAATCAAGTTTACCATCATTGCCAATATCCATTTCTTAGAATTTTGTTACTACTAATAAGTGATTTCAAAATATCTATAATAAGTTTAGAAGGTGATAATTTATATGAAGAAAATGATTTACAAAATTGTGAAGAGTTATATAATCAACTTATAGTTACAACTGAAAGAATACTTAAAGTTCTTAAAGGTAATATAAGAAATAATTAATAATATTTATAGCAAATAGTACAATCTTTTATTAATTATGTTATTTAATTTTTATTTAAAATAGATCAACAAGATAAGGGGAATTTCAGATGGGTGAAAAGTATTGAAAAAAATTTTAAACCAATAGAAACTATAATGTCTGAAATTATTTTATACAAAAGAAAAAGGACAATGCCTTGAACGTTTAAGAATCATTTACACAATATATTATTTTTCGATTGATTTTTGTAAATGTTTACAAATTTTTTGTTAATTGAAGCAATAAAATTGATGTGAAATAGAAGATTCATTAAGGTATTTTATAATTATTATAATTATATTTATTGAATTTTAATGGTAAACTCAAGAAATTTATAATTTTTTATTTTGGTTTACTTTGGAACGATTGTTCAAAATGTATTTAAACATTTTTACAATATTAAAATTCTGAAAATAAATTTAGGCATAATTTTTCTATAATAAAATATTGCTAAATAATTAAATAAGGATTAATTTTACATTTACTTCTGGTGAATTTCACCAAGGTGAATTTCACCTTGATCTGCAATGCATTAAAATTTTAAATTTATCCCAGTGAAATTCACCAGGTGATTTCATATTATACAAATGTGTAACACATATTTTGTTTTTTGCTTTTTTGTAGTATTATTTTCAAAATGACCAGCTTTTACTGGAACTTCTTAAGATAAGATTTTTTTATCTTCTTATTACTTCGCTAGTTTAATGTTTTTTTTTTCTTATACTAACTTGTTAACTTGTTTTTCAGAAAACAACAATTTCAAATAACTTCAAGAAGTTTAAGGTAAGACTTATTTTTATTTCTAGTATTTTTATTTTTCTATCATTCTTTTTGCTTTTACTTTGTTTTTAATTATCCTTTTCATTTATCATTGTTACTTTCGCTTCCATATCATTTTTTATCACTTCATATCACTTCATATTATTTTTCATTACTCCATATCATTCCATATCATTTTTCATTACTCCATATTGCTTCATATTATTTTTCATCACTTCATATCACTTTTCATCACTCTATATCACTCCATATTGCTCCATATCATTTTTCATCACTCCATTTCATTTTGCAACATTCCACTTTATTTTTTATTATCTCAATTCATCACTTTGTATTGTTTCATTTTGTTTTACATCATCCAATTTCTGTTTTTATCAACCTATTTCACTTTCATTTCATTTCTCATTATTGTAAAGGATTATATATATTATGCATTACTATAGGTTTTAAATTAATAAAAAATTTGGATTAAATGGTTAGTGAATGGGTTATATATGCCACCCAAATTATTTTGAGCTGCCGTAATTATAAGTAAAATCCCAAATTCAATTATGACATCCCAAATTATTTTGGCACTTTACATAGTAAATTATATATAAATTGAATGAATTACGACATCCCAAATTATAATTATGGCATCCCAAAATAATTTGGGCAGCATGTATAGAATGGATGTAATAGTTTAATTGAAGTTATATTAATATTCTTGTAATTTAAAAAGAAACTTTTTGTCAATAAAACTTTAAAAATTAATGCTTAAATGGTCAATAGAAAAAACTTTTTTTTACTTGTTTATTCAAACACAAAAAAAATTTGATGCGATAAATTTTACTAAATTTTAATATAATAATAAATATCACGTGATATAATGAATTTTACCTCCGGTGAGCGTTAAAATGATCCATTAAATAAATTTCATTAAATATTTAAAAACCACTGTATAACATTATAGCTAAAAGAAAAATTTCTTAAAACTCATTTATTCTTATTATAATAATAATTTTGGCCTTTTAAATATAACTTTTCGATAATAAAGTTTAAACAAAAATTTTGATAATTTGAGCTAACTAATTCAGGCAAAATTACAATAAGATCACATTGACTAAAATGGTGTACAATCTTAAAGGTGTCCTTAACGTACAGTAGGGATGTACAATATTAACGTACAAACTGGCCCGAGTTTAGGAGTTATGCACTTGCACGTGATAGTGTTAACGTTAACTCTGGCCAGTTCGTACATTAATATTGTACACCCCCACTGTACATTAAGAAATCCCCAATCTTAACGTACACCTGGTGGCCCGAGTTTAGGAGTTATGCACGTGCACGTGCATTAATTCGGGCCAGTTCTGTATGTTAATATCATACGTCCATGGCCTTAGTATACGTTAAAGAACCCCATTTTAACCGATTTACCATAGTAACACCACCAATTTTATAATTAAAATTTCACCCCACGTGACCGGTGACAGTTAAGGGGTTGTGAAAAAAATAATTTTGGAAGGCAAAAAAAAAACTAAGTCCCTCAGATAAATATAAACAGTGAAAACGCGGTGGGGTGTGATGCCGGTGATGAATATTATTAGGTCACGTGGGGTGAAAATTTAGTGGTGTTACTGGGGAAGTGGTTTTAACCGTCACCGTTCACGTGACTGCCGCGTTCGCGTTGTTTATAATTATTTCAGCGACCACCCCTAGGGATGTTAACGGTTCGGTCCATCCGGTTTTCGGTCCAAAAACTGGTGGTTTGAGTACAAAACCGAACCGTTATAGGTTTAGAACCAGAGTTTGAACCGAAGTTTGGACTGAAGTTTAGACCGAAGTTTAGACCGGATATTTATAGTATTTTATACAAAATTGTGTAATGCAGATCATGAATTTAAATATATCGTATATCGTCAAAAAATTTTTTATTATAAGAAAAAAAATTACCAACAAAATTTCACATAATGTAAAAAAAAGGAAAAAAAAAAGACATATTGCAAGTATTGATTCAATTTTCCATTCTTTCTTTTTCTGATATCCAATTTTTCATGCATATAATTGCCCTTGCCGTTTCAGGATCTAACCTATTTCTAGTTTTTGAAATAGTTAATCCCGAAATTGAAAATGCCCTTTCTGATGGAACCGACGTTGTTTGGATTGTTAAATAATCCTTAGCTATTTGAGATAGTACTGGGTAATCCTTTTCATAAGTTTTCCACCAAATTAAAGAACCTGTATTACTATCTACTGGAGAATTTAAGTATCGATCTAATTCATCATGCGATACTTCTTGACGAATATTATTTGGATTAAGTAAATTAAGAAAATAATCACGAGATGATCGTGCTGGTGCTGATGGTATGGTTTGATTATTTAAGGGTAAATATGACAAATATAATTCTTGTAATTTACTAATAATTTCAGTTATATCATTATGACTAAATAATGTGGTTTTGTAGCGTGGATCTAATATTGAAGAAGTAATGGAAGATTGATTCAAATATTTGTCCCAATAGGCTTTCAATTTATTACAAATTGCTGATGCTATTGCCTTTTGTGTATGGTGATTTCCTCTTTGATAATGATCCAATTTTTTAAACATTCCATTAAAAACCAATCTTATATCACCTTGTGTAGGATTTTTTGATGATGATAATAAATTGGTTGCTTCATACATAGGTTCTAATACCTTTGCTAATTCCTGTAAAAAAAAAATAATAATTAATAAATATATAATTATAAAATAAAATAAATAATAATTTATAAAATAAAAAATACCTTAATATGTCGCCATTCAGATATTGTTGGAAATAAATCTCCAAGTTCTTCAACATTTGTTGTTGCAAGTAATTCTGAAACACCCTGCATTAAGATTTGTCTATTAATCATAAAATATGTGGAATTCCAGCGAATGTCTATATCTAAAATTGGTTTAAGAAATTTAACTTTTTTAAGGGTACAAATTTCTGATAATTTATCCAAAAATAATGGTGAATTCTTGATTTTAACAACAAATTGACGAAGTTTTTTGATTTCATTTCCAACATGACTCATTCCTGCTTTTACTGCTAAATTTATAATATGTGCAGCACATCTGTAATGAGTAAAAGCCATATTATTAAACTCCTGATCTAATTCAGTTGCTAGTTGATTACCACATGCTATCATGTTGCTTCCATTGTCTGTAGTTAATGCAAGAATATTATTACTGATACTAAACTCTTCAAGAATTTGTAAAAGCTTGCTAGTAATTAACCCAGCTGTATGAGAACCATTTACAGGAATTAAATCAAGTAAGAGATTTTTTAATTCCCAATTGTTGTTAATATAATGCATTGTTACTCCAAGATAACAATCTTTTGAGATTTCTGAAGTCCAAATATCAGTAGTAAGAGAGATTTTTGAGTTAATTTGTGAGACTTCATTAATTAACACATTTTTTCTCATTTTATAATTTTCTATGAATTTTTCCTTTAAGGTTTGTCTGCAAGGTAAAATATAGTGGGGATTCAATTTATTAATTAATAATTTGAATTCAGGATTTTCAACAATGGTAAAAGGTTGCAAATCAGTTGCAACAAAATCAACCAAAGAATCTGTGATAGGTTTAGATTTTGATGGAGAGTAAGGTTTAAAACGTAAAGTAGTTTGGCGGGTTTCAGGTTTTTTATAATGTGATGGATGTTTTTTAGTTAAATGACGTCGAAGTGTAGATGTTGGATTACCAGGTGAATAAAGTTTTGCACACAAAATACACTTATAGTTTGTAATTAACCAACTTTCCTCATCTTGAATTTTTTGAAAAAACTCCCAAACATCTGCTGACAATTTCTTATTTATAATTCTTTCATCATCAGATGCTAAGGAATCATCTGATAAATTATTATCGTCATTTTCAAAAACTCCCGACATAGTTGTAATAATGCAAGGTGATATAAAAAAATGTAAGAATGTAAAATCCGTTATTCTTTTATTGTAAAAAGTTACGCGTGCAGATACACGTAACCGTTAATTGAACCGATCTAAAACCGGTTCACTAAACCGGTTTCTATCGGTTCGGTCTCGGTTTGGTTTGACGTTTGAACTGAACTGAAACCGGTCCTATGATCAAACTGCGGTTCGAACCATCCAATCATAAACTGTTAACATCCCTAACCACCCCCTGTAAGTATATGCAAATTGTTTGAATGCTAGTTCATTCACCTCATTCACCTCAATTTTTAAAAACACGTAGGTATGTATATTTTTGTAAAGCAAACAGGCTAAAGCCGTTCCCAAACCACTGATGCATTATGGCTATATCTTTATCCACATCAGCATCTATGAAAATGACGTCGCAAATATCACAGGAAGGTTTCTTAGATTTCTTCGAAAATAACTCGACATGGTCGTTACTAAAGTTTCTCCACTATAGAATGGGAACCAAAAGCTTTACGTATGAAAAAGATAAGGAACATATGTTGTACAGAAGCACGTTGATAAGCCTTTCCAACGAGCGAGCTCGAACATGTCTTCTCGCTTTTGAAGTTAAGTATTTGAGATGTGCAATACGCAAGTAATAGCTGAGTTCAAGGGCTAGAGTATGTTCCGGTCTTAGGACACATCGTGACATATTGACGACCATCGAGTAACCAGCTGGATTCGTTCTAGCAGGAGAGAGAGGAGTTCGTCTTCCCTGAATATACTACACGTTAGTTCAACAGATTGGGTTCGTCCTAATTGGTTGTCAGGCTTCGTGCTGTGTTACAATCGCATAAGATAATTAAAAAGTACTATTCGATCTTATACTAACCGATATCCATTTCTTTTTAATGAAAGAAGGAGAAAACTTCTCAAAGTGTTGAGAGTTTCTGGAACGGGATCGAGAAAAACCGTTTAAATGACAATATCGAAAAAAGATCGGTCTGTAAATTGTGCTTTACAAATTGTTTATATACTGCACTGTACATAGAGTAACTCATTGATTTGTAAATAGTTAGAATACATCAATGAAACCATAGATGATTCGGTCAAAGATTCCAAAACTGCAAGAAACTATTTATCCAACGAGCTAGAATCATTTGTAACAAACTCCAAGAAGCGAGATTGTGTAAGTTATTAAGAAAATTCAGTATTATATTTATGTTTTTGTGTAGTAATTTTACTTTCTTCTAACATCTAGTCACCTATGGAAAATTCTCGAGATTCTAATATTCACACACCAGTTCATAACAACAAGAAGGTCAGGCTAAGTTCAATTCTATATCTCTTTTGTTTCATTATTTCGTACTGATACTATGCCTTAACCATTTGTTTTAATGTCATAGACCAGAACAGAAACCTCACTCGATAAATACATTAATGCCATTAATGCCGTCAATTCTATTCAAAACAACACAGAGTCTGCCCACACAGAGTAAATTATATTCTGCCTTTTACCTATCTAATAATTGTGCGTTAATTTCACACGTTTTCCTTGTCGTAGCCCACTCTGGTGGGGTGTTCTAGACTTCCGTGAGGAGAACGTGTCTCCGAGTCCAAGTCTTCCCCGTGCAAAAAATTTCCTACCAGATGATGAAATCGATCGTTTGATGAATATGATGAAAAGTACTATTCGAGAAGAGAGTGAAAAATTAAGTAAATCCGCTAAATCGCTTATAGAGGCATTGTTATTATCGGAAATCGTCAGTCTCCAACTTCTCGCAAAGGAATGTGGTGCACGCGGAATAGCTGGTGTATGTGATCTTCTGCAAAGATCTTCTGATAAAATACAGGTGAACAAAGTTTTTTATGTATTATCTTGATGTCTACAAGTATAACAAACCAATTTGTAATAGGATGTTGTCGATGTCGATAAAAATATAATTCAAGATTGTCTTGCGAATATAGATTTTGATGATGAGACTGCAATATATGTCGGGAGATGCATTCAGAACACGTAAGTTTGATGATTTGGTCATTACATTTGTTATAAATTTAAACACGGTATTACAATATATTAGTAAACTCCAATAATTATAATAGTTATGAATGGATCCAATGTTTTCACGGACAATGTAATTCTGAACGAACCGTCGACATGTACCTTGTCGGACCCTGTGCAAAAACTCCGAAAACCATATTCATATAGTAAGAAATTTGGCTTATTCTTGACCATTTGACTGTATTATTAAGCTTTTTTCCTTTATAGTGGCGAAAACCATTCGGATGCCGACCGTGAGGATAAAACAGATCGTTCCGGGACTAGTCGTGTTGGCAAGCCATGCGATTTTCTATATTGGGTAAGTCTCGTTCGGTTATTAAAAATTAACAAGTTAATTCTAACATAGAATTTTATATGTAGAGCTCATCTCGAGAAGCTGGAATTGGTGAAAACAGCGGGCCAACCCACAAGGATAATCATGACAAGGCGAGAACAAACTTCGTAGATGTAATTAAAGTCGCCAGGGCTCAACGCATCGAACTTGAGTATCAAATTATTGAGCAGAGTGGAAGAAGTCCTCTACCGGAGAGCCTGCAAAAAGCGATGACATCGATATTGATACCGTTCTTTCACATAGTCGGAATGAGAATTCGGTTCTATCTTCTTATTCAAATCAGTGGAGACCAATATGGTGTTTGGGACTGGGCCTCGGAGTACCTACCGACGAAAGATACAGACGTGGGAGAAGTCGCTCTATTATGTAAAAGATTTTTAGTTTACGGGGTACGTCGGTTTTTTTGATCAATTTTGCTTTGAGTTATCAAGCTTTTACTAATAAAATTTAATAGAATCTTGTAGAACGTGTGGGACGAGCGTCAAGCATTCTTGCTAAGAGAGCTAAAATTTTCAAAGAAGAAATAAGCAGGAGCGATGAGACTTCCCAGCCAACAGTAGGGCTAGATAAATTTCGAACTCCTGTAAAAAAGCCGGCAAAATAAGACTGCTACATATATTATGAGTACAATCCTTTGGTTCTTGCGGTATATTTGCATAAGTGATCAACTTAGTAATTAATTAGTAATTAATTAAATCATATGTAGTTATTTGTAAAAATTAATAAAGATAATTGTGTACATCAAAATAATAAATAATGAATTTGGATCAATGTATATGTATAATTGGCCTTGTGAAAAAATAACGCACTTGAAGCATTTAAAGTTTCGAATTTACTCAATAAGACCTAATTCTTGAAGATGTTCAGGAATAACTTCATATGGGTTTTCATAATACCAAACATACCTTAGTGCAATCTGATTCCGGCTATATAAAACTTTATATTTCAATAACGAACGGTCATGTGACTATATAATAGCCCAGGCCAATTTTATAGTGCTGGCCAGAATTACTAGTAATTTTTTTGAAAATTTATGTTAAAAGAAATTATAATTTTGGCCAGCATTACAAATTTGGCCTAAATTACCTATAAAGAAAACTAGTTCGGTATATTATATAATGAATTTACTATATACTGAACTAAACCTCCTGAAACGAAGAATTCATTATATTCAGAGTTGACTGTACAGTCAAACCTTTATATAACGATATGTCGGGACATATATGAAATTTTTAGAAAATATCGTTATATCAAAGTTATGCCAATATTTATATGTCCTCACATATAGTGGGAAAATAAAATTTTATCAGTATAACAAGTTTTTAATAGTATATCGGTATATCAAATATCGGTATATCGAGGTTAAACTGTATTCAGTTTTAATGATTTATATAGGAAAAATAAAAAAATCTTTATTTTGACTCTATTTTATTGTTTATTCTTGATTTTAATTTTTTCTTTTATTTTTTTTACAAGTATTAGACTTCTTAGTTTTTTTTAGCTTAGATTGCCAATTTTTTTTAAAATGGATAAATAAGTAGTTTATTTTTGTTAGTTTATTGCTTTTTTATCTTCATTACTAATAATAATCTTTTATTTTCTTTTCCTTTTATTTTTTCATCATTTTAGTTTTGTTCCCTTATTTCATTTTCATTCTTCCTTTTGTTTTTCCTTTTATTTATTTCTTTTTTTATTCCTTCTGTTTGTATTCTCTTTTTTTTTTATTCTCTTTTATTTATTTTTTTTTTAACTTTTTTTGTCTTTTATTTTTCCTTTCATTTTTATTTTGATCTCTTTTCTTTTCATCTTTATTTCTTTTCTTCATCTTTTTATTTCCTAATTTTTTTTATTATTGTTAAGATTTCTCTTTTTTTACATTATTATTGTTACTAGTTATGTCAGATAAATAATTATAAAGTTTTAATTTTGAATAACTGTATTTTATTCTCCTATTTAATAAAACCATTTTGTTACAGAATTTTATTAACTAATTAAAATAATTAGCCAATCAAAAATAAGCCAACCATAATTTTATCACGTGATATGACGAGTATAATGGGGATATTACCGATTGAACTGAAGCCTTCATAAATTGGTTACACAAACGAAATTGCATATTAAAATTTCGCTTTTTATTATTTTTTTCGACACGCACACATAAGAAAGTAGCCGATCTCAGAAGTTAAGTTTGTTCGTATTAGCTTTATATAGACGAAGTTTTTTCATCCACTGGTTAATTTCTTTCGTATTTTTATATGTTTTATTACATGACAATAGGAAGTTAGAAATTACAAACTTTTTTTTTTGAGATTTCAATAAAAAATAAATTTTTTTTTTGCTTAAAACATTTAAAAATAGTGTTTTCTTCTTTCGTTGTGCATTATTTTCAAGTATTTAATAAACTTTTATATATTTTTGAGGTATTTCAAATAGCCGATCAAGTTTTTTGAAATATATAGAAGCGAAACCTTGACAAAAATTATATATTTGTGTAGTTTCGGATTTTGTCATTTTCGGGGGCTAAATTACTATAGGCTTCAGTTCTGGTCTTATGACCATGGCCTGTGTAACCTTGAGTTGGCCCCTAGATATTACTCTTAAATTTATGGTCTTTGATAATTAATAAAATAATCACTAATTTTAATAATCTAAAGAATATAGGTTAAACATCTATATGAATTTCATTATATTCCCAAAACAGTCATCTTTGGAGTTAATTTATTTGAGTATCTTAGGGTAAGGAAAGTTAGTTTAGGCTGAAATACTTTTCCTTGAAGATTATCTTAGAGTTAGGGTAAGGAAGGTCTAGGCTGAAGCTTTCACTTTTGGAGTTCGCCCTTGTAAAAAAAGTAAAAGGCTCATATTTCCCATATCGATTCTAAGAAAATTTGTGTAAATCACGTGGGGATATAATATCCGAATTCCCGATTCTTATAATAAATTAAAATTTATGTAACCAACTTGTAATAGGTAGTCGCCAGGAATACATTGATGCGCCCAGATTTTTCGCACTACATTTTCATATTTTTCTTATTAAACAAAGTAATCATTGGACGCTTTCTATTTCTTTTTAATTCAGCGTACAAATTTAATTTAATTATTAATTACTTGATAAAAAGCAAATCATTATTTTTAGAGATGAAAGAAATTTCTATTTTTCGTATTAAAGAACACATTACTCACATTTTAATTATTATTTACGAATCAAAATTTTTTTCTCAAATATCGCGGCAGTGTTGTATCCTTCTTAGATTTAGTTGGTTGTGGTTATTCGACATTCGATGCAGATTTAATATTTCGAAATTTTTATATAAATTCGAGCCTAAGGTTTGCTCCTACAACTCATCCTACCCTTTGTTAAAATCTGATAAAAAAATTTTTTCACTCTTTTAAACATATAAATTATATATATACATATATATATATATATAATATAGACAAATACTTTTTATAGATTTTATAATTTTTTTAATTAGATTTTATACTTTTTCAAAAAAAAAATTCATCTTTAATAAAAATGATTTTCTCATCGAAATACATTAATTTATTTGTTGTCGTTTTGGTTTTGGTATCCTTGCTCGGACCCTTTGAAAGTGTTAGCACTGAAAAGATTTCTCGAAGAGATAGAAATGGTAATAATAATTTATTTAATATATTATCCAAATCGTTATAACAATCATGGGTCTAATCAAATATTTTCACATCTTTTATATATTCCAATAGATTCACCATTTAAAGAAATGTGTAAAGGTTTTAAATTTGATAATAAATTTACCGAAGTTAGAAATGGTGAAATCGTTGAAGTAAAATGGTCAAAAGGAGAATCTAAAATGGATAGAATAGCAAATTGTGAAATGTTTGGCGAAGGAAATAAAAAATTTTGGAAACAATTATGGACCGGTAATCTTAAATTTGATAATTCTAAAGTATTAACTTCGAAAATTAAATTCGAAGTACCAAAAGGTACTAAATTGCCTACATTCATTTTATTACGTACTTGGGGTGTCTCCGATAAAGGTCCTCAGTGCACTATCGTCACGTAAATATCAAAATTTTTAATTTTTAAAATCTTTTCTAAGAAAAATTTGCAACTACTAACAAAAAAAAATTTTTTTTAATTTAGTAAAAAATTTAGGATTGTTCCATAAAATAATTTCTCGCTCAATTTTCTAAATAGTATAGTAAAACATCTAATCCGTAAATCGGGTTATAATTATTGGTACTTTACTGCATTTCTTCATTTCAATAAACCTAAAATTTATCGTAAAGTATAAATGATGTTAATCTTTTAATTATGTTGCAGAAATCTTTTATTTGTTTTTCAATTTTATATTAAATGTACTGCAGTGTCACGTTTATATACAAAATAATTAAATTGATCCCTGCATCAACGCATATATATCGCCATATCACCATATACAGTATTGTATAATTTGTATATACAATTATTGTTCATATTAGGAGTTAAAAAGTTTATATGTATTATAAATGATTATTTTGTCATATACCACCAATTATCGTAATACCAGTATATACTATATAGTATATCTAATGGAACAGTTTTTTAAAAAATGTTGGAAAGCTTGTACAATAGTCAATAGCCCTATAAAAAAATTCTGGAAAAACTCTCATATTTCTAGTTTTTTATTCCAAAGAAATTCAGACACGTGATCATTTTTCTGAAAAATTTTTTATAGGGTAGATGCCAATCAAAGCAGTGTATGATTCACTCGAGACCATTTTTCACAATAAATATATATAATTTTTTTCAATTTTTATAGAAACTTTTATTAATAAGATCATGACCTTTTCAAATATATGAAATAATTTAGCAATTTACATAAGTTATAACTTTCTTACAATACACATCATTAAATGTTATATAACTTAAATTAAAGCAATTTTTATTAGAACCTTTGCAACATTTTTTACAATTAGGCGAAGCAAAGTTATAAAATTGGGTTCCATATCACAATTTGCCCTTTTTGAATTCAGCTGCTCCAGATTTTTTTTTAAAAAAATTTTTAACCAATAAGATTTAAATTCGTTATACAAATTTTGTACTTAAATACCATAAAGTCCCATATATAAGCAACCTTTTTTTGTTATAAGGATGCTTATATTTGGGTAGTATTGGCCAAAATTATCATAGTGTTGGTCAAGAGTGTTTATTTTCGGTAACATAAAAATCTGGAAGTGCTTATATTCGGGAATGCTTAATTCAAGACTTTATAGTATTTACACTAACTACTTATTTACCAAAAAATTTGAGAGATCGTATATTAGAAAAATCCTTAAAAATTTTTGCCTCCAATAAGTTTATATAGCTAAGATACACCCACCTGCCAAAAGTATCTGGGCACTTCTAAAAAATAACCATTAAATCACATTATCTTGACATTCAGTGATCAGGATTTAATGATTTATGATTCGTTGGATTCGTCTAATTGAGACGCATCTAACCGCAGTATTTTCAAGTCTGTAGGTTCAATAGATCAGAAGTTATCGATAAATGTTTAAAAACAGTAAAATGCAAATAACTTTTGATCCATCAATCCTAGAGACTTGAAAATAATAGATACAATGTACCTTAACAAGACAAATCTAATGAGGCATATTTCATCTTACTAGGTTTAATAGGGAAGAAAACGTTATGAAATTTGTATTTGCTAAAATTTTAAAGATAAAAAATGAATTAGCGACAAATTTGTGTATAGGTTTCTATCCAATGCCAGGAAACTGGTGCTTCTGTTCTCATATTATCTTCCGAAATATATTCTGCATACACAGAGTGGCCATTAATATGATCCTTTTTCCACAATTCGCATAAAGTTTTTCCAGAGTAAGCAAAATTCCGACGTGTCAAATTATCATCAATTACTTTTCCATTTCGCAAATGATTGCCATATTTATCATGGGAAAGAGTAATTCCTGCAAGTTTTTCAGATAATGATGCCATACTTCATTTCACAGGATTGTAAGCAGATTGACCAGGCGCATGTGTACGAACTGTCATGTAATCCAAATCTGCACTACGAAAATACTGACAATATTCTTTTATATTTTTTAAATGACGTGAATTCTCATCAGGTCCTCCATCTACCAGAAGAACTAAAATTGGACGATGCATGTTATTATTATCCAAAAAAGATGCCTGAAAGTTTTGAAGATATTGAATTTTCTTTAAATCATACATGTGACTTGAAGCTGTTGTTGAAAGCCATAATTCTGGTCATACAAAAATTGCCAAACGTTCTGATCGCATTGACCCATTTGTATCAGTTGGATCAATTACAAGATATACTGAGGGAATTAATTTGTGTTTTGATGATACTGGAAAATCATGATCAGAAATAGATACAGGCTGATTTTGTGATTGAACTGTTGAAAAAGTACGACCTACTGCTGGAATTCCCAAAGGAACTTTTGCTTTATCATCTTGTGAAATAATAATTGAATTTTCAGGAAAAGTTTCTGCAAATTGTCTAGCATCTTTTACCGAAGCTAAACAATAATGCCCATCTTCATGTGAGTTCATTTCATTTCTAGATACTGCAACATTCCTAATAAGAGCTGGATGATAATGACATTTTGCTTGGGTGGAATTTGGATGACGTGGTAAAAGATATATTTGAAGACAAGATTTTGACATATATTGTTGATAGTTTTCTTTCATAGCTGTTCAAAGATGAGAAATAGTGTGAACTTTAATCCACTCTTTTCTTCGCTGATTATCTGCTGAACCGAATTCTACACATGCATGCAACTGATCATATAATTCTGGATTTTTGAGAGCATAGGAATTAGGAAGGTCTACCTGAAGAATCATATTTTTCTACAATATTATTTTCTAATAATTGCCGTTTTCGTTCCTAAAGTTTTTCTTGTGCTGCTGCATGTCGCTTTAAGTAGTTAAGTCGTTTATTTTGTTGTAGTATTACTTGTTTTTCTGTATTTATTTGATTCACAAGATGTGTACACATAGAACTATCTGTTGCCATATCAAGCATAGTAGTATATTCTGCTACTTTTTTTTGTGCACGTTCCTTTTCATTAATAGTATAACGTTGTGCTGTTGCATTTTGTGATATCTGATTTTCCTCATTAAATTCAGAACGGATTTGTGCAGTTTCTTGTATAAAAGGTCTAGGAGGTTGGGAATTTCTGAAATTTGAGACTTGAAACCTATATCTTGCTAATGGAACTGGGGTAGTTAGATAAGAGTTAATTATATTTTTAATTTCATTTATATCATTTTTTTTTATTTCAGTCCACTTTGTATTTGCTTCCTCTAACAATTGTTGTTTTGGTAGGTTTGGATTAGAAAGTTTAACCATCTTTTGATATGCTGATGCATTGCAAAACTCATGGTAAAGAAGTGTTGGACTCTTGTATAAATATTTTTTTTCAAATTTTGGGCTTGTCAAAAATGTTTGCATAGTTTATTTTTTTTAAAAAAAGCAATCGTGAGAATTTAGATTATCAATCAGCCACAGTATTTGATCACAAGGGGGGGAGGGAGTTGAACTCTATATTTATGTCTAAACACGTGATTTCTGGCTCTTCCCTTACAACTTCAGAGCGTAATTACACCCCTTTGGTCAAATGAAATCAACTTTCTAAATTAATTGAAAATTGTTCAGCAAGGTCGAAACTACCTACATGCTAATTTTTATGGGTATAAGTATAATACTTATGGAGAAATTGACATTTTTTGTAATAGTATTAATTTTGAATTTTTCTTTTGCTGTTTATTAACTTTATTAATTGAATATTGTTAATCTACTTGTATATTATGTTTAGTTTAGCTTCACAACATATTTAAAATTGGATTTAATAAAATATATTAATTAATAAATATATTTTATAAATTATATGTGTTATAATAAAAATTTAATTAGGTTAGAAGATCAATTTGCTTATTTTTATATAATTTTTAAGGTTAGCAATAGAGTTCTGAACAGGTTGACCAAATTCAGGTAACCTGAACCTGAATTTATCAGGTCAGGTTTAGCAATTGCAATTCAGCATCAGTTCAGGTTGTAACATCAATATAACCTGAATGACCTGTTGACCTGAAACTATGATTTTATATAATATAAATGATGGTATTATAATTCACTTTTTATATTGATTTTATATAATAAAAGTGAGCTGCGATATTGGGATTCACTTTTTTATATTGATTTTATATATAAAAAGTGAATTGCGGTATCGGGATTCACTTTTTTATACTGATTTTATATATAAAAAGTGAATTGCGGTATCGGGATTCACTTTTTTATACTGATTTTATATATAAAAAGTGAATTGCGGTATCGGAATTCACTTTTTTATACTGATTTTATATATAAAAAGTGAATTGCGGTATCGGAATTCACTTTTTTATATTGATTTTATATAAAAAAAGTTAGTTGCGGTATTGCGATTCACCTTTTTGTATGATTTTAATATAAAAAAGTGAATCGCAATATTTTCAAAAAAAATGTTTTGCACCATTTTTTTTGAAAATTTTCAGGTTTCAGTTCAAGTCAGGTCAAACAGATAACCTGATATAACCTGACCTAACCTGACCTGAAAAAAAATTTCAGGTCAGGTTTATCAATTAACTTAACCTAACCTGACCCATTCAGAACTCTAGTTAGCAATGCTTAGCAATCATAGTAAAAACCTATGCTCAGAGCTACTAATAAAAAATATTTTTGGGACCTTACCTATATAAATATTTTCTGGGGTCCTGTGGTTGTCCTCAAAGTAAAGTATGAAAACATTATGAGAAGAAACCACTCAAATCTGCTAATTATTTTTTGGCCAAATGTAATTATTGTAAGACATATTAGCCTCGTGGTCATCCAAATAAGCTAAAAGATCACTTAGCAAACAACTGTAGAAAAGTTCCAGAACTTGTTCATTCATTCTACTTAGGTGTACACAGGTCAAAAAGTGAAAAATCAGGCATCAATTAGTCACCAATCAGTGCCATTTGCTAACTTTTGATCCAGTAACAGAAAAGAATGAAATATAGCTCATTGGAATCATCTCAACAAGACGAATCTAATGGTAGTAAAATTGCAATTAAATAAAATATAAATGATATTTTTTATTTTTATATTATACCTATTTTCTCATCAAGTATTAATTCTAAAAATGCGATTTTACTACCATTAGATTTGTCTTATTAAGACGATTCCAATGAGCTATATTTCATCCTTTTCTGATCACTGGATCAAAAGTTAGCAAACTGCCTGATTTAGAGCTCCGAATGGATCAGGCCAGGGTCAGGTTAATTGATCAAACTGACCCGGGAATTCCAGTCAGGTCAGGTCAGGTCAGGTTATATCAGGTTATCTGTTTGACCTGACCTGACCTGAAACCTGAAAATTTGCAGAATTATTTTTATTAAAGTATTGAAAAAAAACGGTACAAAACTTTTTTTTTTTAATATAATATTATGAAAAAAACGTTTTTGTAACGTTTTTTATTAAAATATTAAAAAAAATATTGCAAAACGTTTTTTTTAATATAACATTATGAAAAAAATGTTTTCACAACGTTATTATTGAAATATCAAAAAAAACGTTACGAAACATTTTGAAAAAAAATTATTTTTAATATTATAGTAAAAAACGTTTTACGCAACGTTTTTCTGAAATATTGCGATTCAACATTTTTATATTAAAATCATATAAAAAAGTGAATCCCAATACTGCAATTCACTTTTTTATATTGATTTTCAGATAAAAAAGTGAGTTGTGATATTGCGATTCACTTTTTTACATTGATTTTATATAAAAAAAGTGAGTTGCGGTATTGCGATTCACTTTTTTATATAATAGGCAAGATAATTCTTATTCAAATAATAAAGATATCAATATAAAAAAGTGGAATCAACATCGCAACTCACTTTTTTTATATAGAATCATATAAAAAAGTGAATATCTATAGCTACTTTTATTATATAAAATCGAATATAAAAAAGTGAATTGCAATACTGCAACTCACTTTTATTATATAGTAGAATCAATAGCTTTCGGTCAACCGAGTCAATCAGGTCAGGTCAATCTTTATACCTGACCTGAATTTTTTTAAAAAATCTCATACCTGACCTGAATTTCAGGTCAGGTCAGGTCAGGTTACCTGAATTTGGCTGACCTGTTCGGAGCTCTAGCCTGATTAGTAATGGTATTTGGCAAAAATGCTAATCATCACTAATCAGTTACCAATCAGCTACCTGATTGATGACCGATTGGTAACTGATTAATACCTGATTTTTCACTTTTCAACCTGTGGTAGTTTCTGCATGAGATTTTGAAAGGGAAGATACTTTTTCTTCACCAGAAAGTAATAATAAAAGAAAAACTCAGGTGAATCAGTGGGAGTTAACTGATTAGTTTAAGTCAATTATAAACATAAATTCTCAAAAAAAGGCTTCTATTATTTGTGCTCTTGTGCACGTATTTATATGTTATGGTATTCTGTTCTCAATTATTAAGAATCCATTTTTTATTGAATTTTTTCATGAAATGAAACCAGAATATGAGCCTCCAATAAGCAAATTGCTAAGTGATAGACCTTTAAATTAAGAAACAGCAAGAATTAATGACAAGATTAAGAAATTTCCCGAATTTGCTGCTAAAAATTTTTTTTTATTATATGATACTTCCTTCTTCCTTAAAGTGAAATGGCATACCACTAACAGATAATGAAAAACTAATGATAATAAAGTATGCATAATTATCTTCCAAAGACTAATTTTACAAAAGAAAGTCATCTGGAGCTTAAATTACACAAGTAAGTTGCTGAAATACTAATTGTACCAAGAGTACAGTTGAGAGTATTGCATTAGACTGGAATAAGTACAGTGATTGCACATTTACACCACATAAAACACTTTGGATGGCCTAATCCAACTTTAAGCATGAAAAACTGGAAGTCAATATTGGGTTTCAAATGAATTACAAACACTAAAACTATTGGAGCTAGTTTAAATACACAAGAAAATGGTACCATTTTCTTGCATTAAAATAGCAAAACAATATGATCATGAAGTTTTTATATGTCATCTATTACTATGAACTACAGCTTAGAGTTTCACAATCTGACCCGACAGATCGGGTAACCTGATAGGTTTAAAGATGTTAGCCATAATTCAAAAAAGTGTCGTAATACAAAATTTTTATATACCGTAATTAATTAAGGCTATAAAAATCTTATAGCCGTAATTCAAAATTTTTTAAAAAATAATTAAGGCTAACATCTTTAGATAGGTTAACCCGAAATATTCAGGTCAGGAATTCGGTCAGGTTAGTACTGATTGGTACCTAACCCAACCCGTTGACCTGACATATATTTGGGTTAAATAAATTAAATAACGCTGAAACTTATAATGATTCTGGCGTTTTTACATGTAAAATCAAAAAAAAATGCTAAAACTATCAGTTTCAGCGTTTTTACATATAAAATTAAAAGAAACATGCCAGAACCAATGATTCCAGCATTTTTACATGTAAAATTGAAAAAAATGCCAAAACTAATAATTTTAGCATTTTTATATATAAAATCAAAAAGAAAAATGCCAGAATTAATAATTCTAGTGCTTTTACATGTAAAATCAAAAAAAATGCCAAAACCATCAGTTTCAGCATTTTTACATATAAAATCAAAAGAAAACACCAGAACTAATTATTCTGGCGCTTTTATATATAAAATTGAAAAAAAATGCCAAAACTCAGTTTCAGCGTTTTTACATGTAAAATCAAAAAAAAATGCCAGAACTAATTATTCTGATACTTTTACATGTAAAATTGAAAAAAATGCTAAAACTATTAGTTTTGCATGTAAAATTAAAAAAAATGCTGAAACTATCAGTTTTGGCATTTTTACATATAAAATCAAAAGGAAAAATGCTGAAACAAATAGTTTCAGCGTTTTATATATGTTGTAGGTGAAAACGGAATCTATGTGGATTCCGAATCCACATATGTGGATACGGGATGTTGGGCCAGAATTAAAGCATAGTGCCGGACTATGATTTCGTAATGCTGGCCAAGATCCGATTTCCACCGGTATTCAGAAACCACATACAACATATATAAAACAAAAAGTAAAAAATGTTACAAAATGTTTTTTACAATATTTAATAATAAAATTTTGGTAACCTGAGTTACCCGAAGTGATCTGAATACTTTTAGGTCAAATGGGTCAGATAGGGTCCCCGACCTGACCTGACCCGTGTAGAACTTTACTACAGCCAATTGAAGGTGTTTAAGCAGTTGTAAAAGGTGAAATTGTAAGATCCTAAATTATTGCCTGTTTGAAATATACTTTTAAATGCATTAAAAAATGAAATTAACTTAAAAGATTATAATGAATTTTAGAAAAAAGTGCTTAAAATACCAAGGCATATTTTAGTATATTTTGAGGCTAACGAAAATGTCCAATTAATTAATAAAGAATCTAATAATTATAGTGAATCCAATGGTGATACACAATTTGGTGTAATAATGATATTATACTATTTCTGAATATATACTAATAAGATTTATTTAAAAAAAAATGAAATTTAATTTATTAAAAAATTTTTTATTGACATTTTTTTTGATGTACAAATCTTTTTGCACTGGATCATATTAATTTATTTAATTAAATCAGTAACTAATACAATACAAATATTACATACAGTAAACAAGTAAACCAAAACTTTGAATGCATAGAAGTTGATCTTCTGATACATCACATGTTAAATGATGCTGACATTGATAAAATATTAATATTTGCATAGCTACAAAAATAATAGATTTCATGAGATTTCCACATAAGATCTTAAGAATATCTGAAAATTACAAACCTTTAAACAATTTCTCCATATCACCATAATATCCAGTAATATTCTCAACCATTGCATTTCCTACAACTTCTAAAAATTTGATCTTCATATCAATTGCGCTTCATCCTGAAATTTACCTGATGATTTTGGCCTTTTATTTCATTTCATTACCTTTTACATAATTTGCTCTCTATTTCTCTACTGGAATAAATAATAAATCAAATTTATCATATATGATACAAATAAAACCAAATATGATATACAATATAATAACATACATTTGGAATCTAATTTTATCATTTAAATCATCAAATGCTTTCAGAATTAGAGGATTAACAAATGTTTCCTATAAGTAATCTCCAATGTATTCGCATTATGAAGAATGTTAAAAGAAAAGTTGAACAAGCATATACTAAAATGAAATATGAAAATTAAATGGATTGTGTTAAATTATACAAGTAATAAGATATACAGTATGCTTACAATTGCCAATAGATATCTTGCACCATAAATTTTCATAATGTTTTTTGAAATCAAATTCATCTTTGAAAATAACCTTTATTGATGATGTTTGAACATTATCATCAAAAACAGATTCCACCTTTACTTCAAGGGCAAGTGCATAACTTATCAACCAGAAGTTTAATGCTTTCTTCCCATTTTGATCAACATACCATATTCTGTTTTTCTTTGGCAGATGGTTTCATCTGAAAGAAATGAAAAATTATTAATCTAAACTGATGTGATAGTTAATATAATACATACTTCCTCCCAGAATTTTCTTAACTAAATTTTTTTCAAAGAGGTTGATGATATGATATTTACAGTTCACATTTTCCATCTTTGAAATAAAGAGTTGAACTTTGGTTAATGACTCCTCATTTTCATTGACTTCTTCCTATTTTTCAAAAAAATCGTCATCAAAAAAATTGTCATCTGACTGAATTTGTACACAAGAACGTTGAACAGGAGTGCAATCCAGAGATTGGGAGGAAGAATGGTTACAGGAGAGTATTCTTCGGCTGGTCTTTTACTTTCTAAATGTGTTAAAAAAGAGAAGGTTCTCCCTCCTAAATCATTAGAACAATATACTTATGATTAAAAAGAGGGATCTTTTAATTGTATAATTGAAAATAACTAAAAGACCTACAAGTTCACTTTCTTCTTCCTTTTTTGACATAGTTTTAACTCTATTACTGAGGATACCCAACTGCAGTTCTTGGGAAATAACAGCACTTTTCATGAGATGATTATTTCCAAGCTTCAGTATATTACTGGCAACTTGCAACTAATAAAAGCAGTTACTGTAAATAACTTATTATGTGTTTTAATGCAACTTGAATAGAGAACAACCTCTAGAATCCTGATCCGATGTAATTCAGTCTGCTCTTCCCAGAATATTTTGACAGAATCTGATTTCGTTTCATACGAATGTTTATATATATATATATATATATTCCCAAAGAATAAGAATTATACGAATTTAATAATAATAACAATATTATAAATACAACTTGTAAGAATCTTAGGAAAAGACGAAGGTGATGATTAAACACAACACTAGCTCTGGGACCCAGGACGGAGCTGAAGTGTAGACATTGAGCCGTGTAGACTCCCCCAGAGGAGAATGCAACCGCCCCGTTCAGGATCATATGCTCGTCAACAGAGTTTAGAACCATTCCCATTGCAAGTACGTAACCCGCAACAGTAGTTGAAGATGTATCTTTGGCTCTGCCTTCATCAAAAAACAAAATAAATAAATAAATTATATCACCTTATAATCATCAAGCGTTTTTGTATATAAAATTTGCAGATTGTTCAAGGTCTTTAGCGTAATTCAAATGCTCAGTATCTTTCTTAAGTTGCTCATCTGGACACGTCTTTCTACGACACCTCAAAAAAGTCTCGAGACTTGGAGTATTTTCTTCCCAGTATTCTGCAACAAATGTAACGTAAAGATCATTCAATAATTGTTCTACTAAAATTGTAGGCTTTTTCTTCGGAAAGATCAAGTGAGGTTCAAGAGATTCGAGTCTAAAAGAGAAAAAAATGAAACTTTAGTAACCGTTTCATTATAAAACAATTTGAAGAAAAAAACTCACCTAAATCCGCGTCCAAAAAAACCGAAAAACCAACCACCTAAAAAAGAAAGAAAAAAAAAGAACTGTTAGTAACAGTTCGTTAAATTAAATAAAAATGTAGGAGAAACTGAAAATGGGAAACTTACACGTACAAAAAAAGGATCAAAGAGATCTGATGAGCAAGTTGCCTAAAAAGAAGAAAAAATGAACTGTTAGTAAGTTCATTGAAAAAAAAATAAAGAAAGAATCTTAATTTTACTTGCAGAATCCCGTATCAAAAGTAACTCTCCCAACCGTCTATATAAAAAGAAGAAAACAACATTTCGTTAAAGAAACTAAATTCGAAAAAAAATATATTCCGATTCCCTTACCAAATCTGAAATCCGAAATCCATGTGTCCCGTCTAAAAAAAAATAGATAAAATCAAAACGTTAACATTTGTTTCGTTAGAATTAATAAACTAGTAAAATAGAGAAAAAAAAACTTACCGAAAATGAACTGCCTACCAGTCACCTAAAAAAAAGAAAAAAAAAAATAACGAAACGTAAGTAAAGTTTCGTTAAATACAAAATTCATGTTGAAAACTCACCAAAATCCAACGTGTCTAAGAACCTTCGAAAAAAACAAAAACTCTTGGATCGGAAACACCTTTTCCGTTGAGTTTTTGGATTTTTACGTGAGAATGTCCTTGAATCCTTCCAGGGTTTGAGGGAAATTTTCCAAAGAACCGATCACCTAAAAAAAAAGAAAAAAAAATAAGCAAAAGTACAGTAAGTAAAGTTTCGTTAAAATATGAAATCTAAGATATTAAAAACGTACCGAATCCAAGATCCAAAGTACCAGTCGCCTAAAAAAAAAGAAAGAAAATAACAAACATTAGTAACGTTTCGTTAAAATAAATAAAGAAAACAATGTAAACTTACCAAAATGCCACGTGCAAAGGAAGTCCACAGAACTGCCTAGAAAAGTAACGTTCAGTTAGAACGTTTCTTAGAGAAAGAAAAAGAAAAAAACGGAAGTTTTCGTGACGAAACGTACGAAACTTACCGTTTTCCGAATTTCTAAATTCCCAGAAACGGACCCTACAAAAAAGAAAGGAAACGTTAGTAAACGTTTCCTAATAAAAGAAAATTTTTCTAAAATAAATATTATAAGCTTCGTAACGAAACGAAACTTACTTACAACGATCAACTTCTCGCAGGGAAGAAGATTGTAGTTATTTCACAAATATTAGTCTTGAACTTGGACTTTTGAATGAAGGAGGGCGAAACAGACATCCCGAACCTATAAAAAAGAAAAGGAAGCGTTAGCAAACGTTTCCTAATAAAATAATTAAAAAAATAAATCCAAGTTTCGTAACACTACGAAACTCACCATTTCAAAGCTTCCGAATTCAAAGCTTCCGAATTCAAACTCTCCGACCTACAAAAAAAAAAATTAAAGGAAACGTTTCCTAATAAAAAATTAATAAAAAATTAATTTTAAAAGTTTCGAAGCGAAACTCTTCGGAACTTACCGTTTCCAAATTCAAGGTCGAACTCGCCGAAAAGCCCTACAAAAAAAAAAAATATATATATATAGAAAAATGTTAGTTACGTTTCCTAAAAGAAATTTTTAAAAAAAATTAATTTTATAAAGTTTCGAAGCGAAAAAACATACCATTTCGTTTTTTGAAAGATTCCGGTAAGGGTGAAATTGAGGGGAAGCGAAAGAAATTGAAGACCGTGAGAGAAAAAATTAAACTTTTGCTATGTAAAAAGCTTAATTTTTTTTCGCTATACCGCAGCAGGCGCAGCTGAAGCTGCGGAAAATTATTAATTTGATATCACGTGATACAAGTGATACATAACTTAATATAAATAGGATGCTTTCCCCCGAAAAAATATTTTTAGATATATATACTCATATACACACACATATATATATCTATTGATTTTAATACTTTACGAAAAGCCTCTCCTCTGTAAACAAGTAGATGCCAATTAATACCTATAGGGGGAAAGCCATTGCTACTCCCTTCACCTGTTTATAGTGACAAAAAGAGGGAGTACTGAAATAAAATAAAAGGCCAAAATTCTTGGATAAATTCTGGGATAAAGTATAATAGAATTCTAAAAATTTATATAAACATAAACAATATGGATCAGATTTTTAGAAGTTGTAAGAAATGCAATGGCTGAGGATCATGGTGATATGAAAAAATTGTTTAAAGGTTTGTAATTTTCAGATATTTTTATCTTAAAAACCTTATGCAGAAAGTTTATGAAATCCATTATTTTATAGCAATGCAAATTTTAATATTTTATCAATGTCAGTACCATCTAACACATGTTACATCAGACTCCTATGATGAGAAAACAGTTAAAAGTGTATTAGCTCAATTGTTTGGCAAAACTGGTTAGTTAATTGATTAATTTGTATTGTGTCAGTTACTGATTTAATTAAATAAATTAATATCAGATTTTGTCTTGTTTTATCATTTATATTTGACATTATAGAATTGAATTATGGATTACTATTTAAAGTTGCAAGAAGTATCACAGAAAGTACAGAAATATTCACCATCTGATGAAAATCCTCTAGAAGATCACCATCTAAAAGGAAATCGGCAAAACAGTAATAGTTTAGATACCTAATATTTTACATCACATTTTGCATGTCATAATTTGAAAAAAAATAACATTAATTAGTTAAATAATAAATGTAATAGTTTATGTAGGTTTACATTGGATCTAGTTAGAATTGCTCAATTATGTGATTTCTAATAAAACTCGTAGCGATCTTGCTACTTAGCCTAAAAAAAAAAAATAATTTTGTTAATATTACTCCAATCACTATGAAATTATCAGTTACTAATAAATTTCTACTAATGAAACGATTCTAATGTAGATTTATTTTGCTAATTGGTATTTCGGATTTTATCATAATACTTATTTATTGTTAAACAGTAAATGGCATATCACGTGATAATCACATAATATTTGGGTTGTGAAATTTTGCTATACTTTTTATGTATATTATGTATATTGTATATTTAATATGTTTGTGATTTATTATTATTGAAGATCTACTATAACATGTGTTTAAGGGAAAGATCCATGAAGTATGATTTGCATGCTTAAGGAAAATTTTAATATAATTTTATGCGCTGGGACAACCTGAAACGCTGATACATGTGCTTACCATATGGAGGTTATCTGACGACTGACGCTAAACGTGTCAATAAACTGTTCGATCAATTTCTTATCTTAAAATAATTTTACTCTCGTTTATTTTCTAACACCAATTTAAAAATTAAACTATCTACATTAAAATGGGGAAAAAAAGTGAAAAGAAAAAGAAAAATCAGCAAGTTACTCAACAAGAAGTACCATCCCCAAGTGGGAATAAATCCCCAATTGTAAATGGTATTTCTACTGAGAATACTGAGAAACAAAATGTTACTGTAGAAAATTTAATTACTGAGAATGAGAAGTCAAACGAACAAACTATACCCGAAACAATAACACAAAAGAGCGATTTCAATGATAAGGTTTGTTATGCGTTCAATGCTAATTTTTGTAAATTTTATATGAATTATTGAAACATTATATTACTATTAATATCAACAGAAGAATAACAAAAAGGAAAAGACAAAATCAAAAATTGTATGTGACAAAAACTAATTAATAATATAATTACAATAATTGATATCTCTGCATATATTAATTCAAACCTATTTTTTAGACGAAGAAACCAAAGAAGGCTTGTTTTTTTAGCCTATTCTCGATTAAGAGGCTTATCCTCTTTTATATCCTTACTGTCTTTTTCTGGTGCAACGGAAAAACTCAAAAACAATGCAATTCGTATGAGGAAGCGTTTTGTTTTAACGGAATCTCTCAACATATTTTAAATAATGATTTTTTTCACAAGTTCATTGAACCAGCAATAACTGTGGTTAAACAAAATGTTGATGTATATGGCAAACAGGCTTTGAATACAGTTTCTATTCAATATGAAGCTCATGCTAAACAATATGTCAACCCTTTGCTTGAATCTGCTCAGCCTCATTTGCAGACTGCAAGAGAAGTGTCTGTCGAATATGTATATAATCCAGTTGCAGAAGGACTAACCAAAGTACAAGAGTATTATAATGATAACGCTAAAGTGCATGTGGATAACTATTATAGTCAAGCAGTGAAATTATCCGCTCCATATGTTAGTCAAGCTCAAGAGCATGTGTCTTATGTCTATGAACAAGCTTCAGAGTATAACAAAAATACGGTTCGCCCTTGGTATCACAAATCGGTTGTTCCTTTTAAAGATAAAGTTATTATTTATTATGATACAAAAATGGTACCTTTTGTTTATCATATCTTGGAGATTATTAAAAACACCTATCACGAAAAAATTATTCCCGCTTACCATAATCATGTTGAACCACATATTTTGGAGCTTTTTTTAAAACCTAAGACTGAAAAAGAGACCAAGACTGAAGCGGAAAGGAAAGCCAAAGAAGAGGCTAATAGGAAGGCTAAGGCAGAAGCGGAAAGGAAAGTCAAAGAAGAGGCTAATAGGAAGGCTAAGGCAGAAGCGGAAAGGAAAGCCAAAGAAGAGGCCAATAGGAAGGCTAAGGCAGAAGCGGAAAAGAAAGCCAAAGAAGAGGCCGATAAGAAGGCTAAGGCAGAAGCGGAAAAGAAAGCCAAAGAAGAGGCCGATAAGAAGGCTAAGGCAGAAGCGGAAAAGAAAGCCAAAGAAGAGGCCGATAGGAAGAAGGCCGAAGAGGAAAAGAAAGCCAAAGAAGAGGCCGATAGGAAAAAGGCCGAAGAGGAAAAGAAAGTCAAAGAAGAGACCGATAGGAAGAAGGCTGAAGCGGAAAAGAAAGCCAAGGATGAAGCTATCAAGGCTGAAACAGTGGCCATTGCAGCTGCTAATAAGGCTGTCCGTAATGCTCTCAATAAAGAATTTCCTCTCGTCAAAAAAAATCTTACTTTAGCTCTCGATGATTATGAAAGGAAAGCTACATCCATGGCACAAGAAACTTTACGTGAGATTGAAGATAGAATCGTATCTTTAAAAAAATCTGGACCCGAAGATCTGGTAAATTTAAAAAAATTCGTAGAACAAATCAAGAAGGATAGCACAAAAGACCGTAAAGCAAAATTTAACGAAATAAAAGATTCGGCGAAGAAATTAGTAGATAATATTAGAGAATTGATCGAAATTTCGGAAAAATCATTAGATATACTAGAGGAGGAAAAATTTGATGAATTGAAAAAAGAGTTTAGTATTAATCTTGTTTCTCAAATTTTTACAACTAAAAATAATATTTACGATCAAGCTGACAATAAAGAAGTAGATGATAAATTAAAGGCTGAGATTGAAATGACAGCCAATAATATTGCTCAAGAATTAAATGAAAATAAGAATAATGCTTCGTTAAGAGTTCGGGAAATCTTTGCATTAATTAAAAATAAGATAGGTTTATTGAAGTCTATTGTAGATGATGTAATTAGAGATATTCATTCTTATATTAAATCAGAGAAAGAAATTTTAAAAAACGAAACTAACGAAAAGATACCTGAAAAGAGCGAAGAGAATGATAATAAGAATATGGATGAACCAATTATAGAGTCAAATTCTGTTCAAAACCAAATACCGGTGCAAGTAGAGAAGCCAACAGTTAAAGAAAAGACATCATCTACTCAGGATCTAGTTTTAGAAATTCTCAAAGCTCGGCAGGATCCAGTTTTAGATATACTAAAGAAGGGATATGAATTATTTAAAGCTAACGAGGCAAACGAACCAACAGTAAAGGTTCAATCTGTAGATAATGAAGATGATGAGGATGATGAGGATGATGAATCTGAAAGCGATGAATGTTTATCAGATGATCAATAATGTAAAAATAATATTTAGGCAGGTCCGTTTTTTTTTTGGTTTTTTTTTGAATTAAATTCTTTCTATAAACTATATACTTTACCTTTTTGGTATTATGAATTCATTAAATTATTATTAGTTTCTTTTGGTTGGACAATTTTTTTTGTAATATCCATATGTAAATGATAGATTTAAATATTATAACGGAAAAATTCGGTCATTTGATCAAATATAGTTTCCTGAAAATTCCGATATGAATTTTAAACGCATAAATGACATAAATGATTTCTAAATATAAATTTTGAATTACAACGAATAGAAATTTAAACTTTAAATTTTACTTTATCTCCACGGAACTTGTCGGATATGATTCTATTGTGAGAACGAAAAAAATAACTCTATATAAATTGTTAAATAAAGCTGCACGGTGTAACTTTGAAACTTTTTTACAAAAACTTATTTAAAGTACAGTAGGTCGAGAAAAACTTGGTATTTTTTCTTAGAATTGTAAATCAATGATTTTTATAATACCAACGCGAATGTTGTCGACCTGTGAGTAAATCTGTGCTAAAATTATTATTAAATCCATTTATATTAATTTGTTGTTTCTAATACAAATAGGTAGTCGAACCTTATTAACACGCGAGGTTTTATCACAGACTTATAATAATGTTCGTAGAAGTTTTCACCAAGATACTACTTTTAGTAAAAAGTTCAGTTTATTAACCGTGTCTACTAAATCGTCTTCGATCCAATCCATCCAATCACCGTTTGCCAAAAGAAATGTTGCTTCGTTGGGAAAAACACAAGGTAAATTGATTTATATTTAAAAATAGATTCGTCGATCAGTTTTAATTTTATGTAATCGGTTTCACCAATTTCCTTTTTTTTTTATTAGGGAGATTGGTTATACTAGGTATCATTGATAATTTCATTAAATATTTTTCATGTTTGAAACTTAATTTGAATTTTTTTTAAATAAAATTTATTTTGCAATTATTTGAAATTTTTTTTTCAAATATGAGGATCTGGATGGGCAGGTAAATTTTTTAATGCTAAAGTTAGATGCATGTTACTGAATAAAGATTAATTTGATCATTTGTCTTTTGTTAGGATATAAATTGATACAGGATATGGATACTAAACATTATGAAGTTATTGTTGTCTCTCCAAGGTAATATATAAAAATAATATGCGCAATTTATCATGATTGTATTTTTTTACTGATTCATTCTTTATTCTTTATGATTTAACTAGGAACTATTTTGTCTTGTAAATAATTTCTAGTATATACATATTCATGTTACAAACTGTATTTTTCTATTTGGACTTTTATTCCCAACTAAATACATATATATTTGCACATATAGTACTCCGTTACTTGCATCATCATCTGTAGGCACTTTGGAGTTCAGGTGTATATTGGAACCTATAAGGAAGTATTCTCCTAAAATCCAATTTTATCAGGCTTATGCAGATACCATAGGTAAATAAATATTTCAACATTTCTCATCATTTAGTTATTTCTCACTAACTTATCTAATTTATTGATATGTAGACCTTAAACAGAAGATAGTTTATTGTACCTCTAATCTTGAACGCAGTAAAAACAAATTCTCTCTTAATTATGATACTTTGGTTATAGCCGCTGGAGCAAATTCTAATACCTTCGGCATTAAGGGAGTTGGAGAAAATGCATTATTTTTAAAAGATGTATCTGATGCTCGCAGAATACGTCAAAGAGTGATTGAATGTTTTGAACATGCGGGTCAACCAAACATCACAGAACAAGAAGCATTTGGATTACTTCATTTCGCTGTTGTTGGTGGAGGTCCTACTGTAAGTATTATCACAGATGCCTTTTTATTAGGAAAGTACTCGATAAATATATTGAAAATTTTTTCCATTTAAGGGTATCGAATTCAGTGCTGAGCTGTAAGTAAATTTATCATTTATTTATGAGATACTTTTAATAATTACACTTCTCTACTAATAACTTGTATGAATAGGCATGACTTTATTACAGAAGACATGGCTCGTTTATATCCGGATTTGATTAATTTAGTCACAATGAGCGTGTATGACATAGCGCCTCAAATTCTTGGTTCCTTTGATCAATCTCTTAGAGAATTTGCTACTAAAAAATTTACAAGAAAAGGAATCAAAATCAGAACAGGACGTAAAGTAAAAGAAGTAAATGAACGTAAACTTATAATTGAAGAAGATGGAGAAGTGCCATATGGCATGTTAGTTTGGGCAACTGGTATGATATCTTAGCTAATATGTTAAAATATTTTGCATGTATAGTAATTAATTTGTTAATTGGTTATAGGGTTAACCGATAATCCATTAACACGGTCAATGGGTAATCAAGTTGTGAAAGACAAGTCGGCAAAAAGGTAATATTTAATCTTTATATTGAAATCTTACCTATAATGACTTTTTTTGTTAAATTTAATTAATAATTTAATTATCTATTAGACTATTAACTGACGGTTTTTTAAGGGTTTTAGACAAAGAGTCTTTTCAACCTATAGATAATGTGTAAAGTTAAATTCTATTCTTATTACATAATATTTTATTTTAATTTTATACTTTTTTTGCAGAAAAAACTTTAATCAATTTTTTATACAATTAGTTATGCTTTAGGTGATTGTGCATCAATTCAAGATTATGATCTTCCTGCTACAGCTCAAGTAGCTAATCAAAAAGCTGTATATTTGAGAAAAGGTATAATAATAATATATATTTAATTTATTAACTATTATTAAATATTTTATATTTAATTGATTTTATTTTTTATGAAATTATATTTATAGTTTTAACTCAAATTGCTAAAGATAATCCAATAATGGATATAAAACCTTTCAAATTTCTTAATCTTGGAAGTATGGCATATATTGGAAAGAAGGAGGGTAAGATAATTGTATTTTTTAATTGATTTTTTTTTATATATTTCTTTCTATTTAATTATATCATTTTTGTCAGCTGTTGTTGATATGACACCTGTAAGCAACAAAGCTAAAGAAAGTGGTAGATTAGCATGGATATTTTGGAGATCTGCATATTTTACAATGACAGTTTCATTGAGAAATAAAATGCTAATGTAAGTATAAAAAATAATTTTAGTAATAATATTTTAAGGAATTAATTTGATTTTTGCATTTTTTTTAGTCCTATGTATTGGATTTTAACATGGTTATTTGGAAGAGATATTAGTAGATTTTAAAAATTAATATTTGTATTTTTATTATATATTTTATCAAGTTTTTTTTTTTAAAAAAAAACAAATATATTAAAAATTATGTAATTTTATAGTCTGATTTGCTATTTAATTAATTATAAAAAATAATTATATATATTATTATTGATAAAAGTATTAAATAAAAACTATTTGTTATATTTAAAAAAAGAATTTTTTTAACTATCACCAGGGGTGATGATCACCGGTAACTAAAATTATGACAATAGATTAGCATTAAAAAAATATAGTGCCAGTAAAAATTGATAATCCTGACCAATGGTGATGATTATAAAAACCTTTTAAAAAAAAAAAATTATAATTTTATATTTATATTGGTAATAATAGCCATATTAAATTGGCCAAACCAAATTTTATTGGTTAAAATTGATGATTTTCGAATCCATAATTCTGGTCGAATTTTGCTTAATTCTGGCCAATTTTATAATGCCAGCCTAAATTTGATAAAAATTGAAAAATGCAGTTCAAATATAATATTGCATTTATATAAAATAACTTTCAAACTACTTATAATAAATTTACTAATAGTTTTTACTTTAATTATATTTATATAGTATTAAAAGTTTATATTTAACAATTTATTTATATTTATATTTTAAATATATTATTTATTTCTTTTAAAAAAATTTGTAATTTTATATCTAATTTTGCAAATTGTATAAATATTAATTATAGTACCAAGAGTTTATATTTAACAATTACTATATTAATTTTCTAAAAAATAATATATGTTAACTATATATAGTAGTAGTTTAATAATTTTTTAACCAAAAACATATATATATTTATATATTTAATAATTAGATTTTAATAATTTCAGTATTATTTAAATTAATTCATTAGAATGAATTAAATTATAGTAAAATCATCTTTTTATAATCAATATTAATAGAATTATAGTTTAATAAAATATTTAAATATAATTTTAATCAAATTTATATATTAATTATAAAAGTTTGCTAATTTGCATTCTAGATGAAAATCACACAAGATGATAATTATCACTCAGATGATTTCACCAGTATTTGGCTTATCATATTATTTTTATACATGGCCTGGTAATTTCCTATTTTCGTATAAATACATAATTCGTAATCCTGGTAATTAATTACCAGATTTTTTGAAAGAGTTTAAAATTTGTGTGCATCTACGCATATGTGCACCCTCATGGATATATTATATATAAAAGTCAAAAATGACATTCTAAACCCTTCATGGCTCATTAAGTAAAGTTGTAGAATAGGCAAAAATACGCATAATAAATAAATTATTAAGGCTCAATAATATGTACGTAAGAGTTGCGGCATGAATATTTAAAAAAAATCAGGATTTTACTAAAGTCACGTGATAAATAATGATCGACAAATTTACTATATAAAAATTACCACGTATGCGAAGCACAAATTTTATTTCCTTTTTGAAAAATACGTAAATATATAATTATTTATGTCATACGTAATTAGTGTAAATATTATTGGTTAATCATGGGTCATATGCTTTTTTTATACAAAGTCATTAGTCATATCAGTGGGATACTACATGTGATATAATTATATCACATATGGTATCCTACTTACTCTAGATTATAGTACCACATGTAATCTAAATATCACATATAATCTAAATACCGCATGTAATCTAAAATATCACATATAATCTGAATATCGCATATGATCTAAATATCACATATAATCTGAATGTCACATATAATCTAAATGATGTGATCTAATTACCACATATAATCTAAATAATATGGTCTAAATACCACATATAATCTAACATTTTATTATTTCTTATACCATTTTTACATTCTAGTTATGTCTTTAAGTCTTTCTTGATATTTGTGTTTTTTATGTTAATATACTTTTATTACCATAATTACCACACACATATATAATCTAAATATCACGCTTTTCTTCTTGTTTTTGAATCGTTTACATGCTAAATTTTATAATGCTATTGTCGACCTTTTGTAGCTGTTTGAATACCTACTAGTTTTATGTAGGACCGGAAAAACTTATAATAAAGGTCGGACCGGACAATAGTAAAATGATGGTTTTGCTGAAATTAATAAAAATTTTTCTTAAGTAATTAAACTAAAAATCTAACAAATCATACAGAAATGTCTGAAAAATAAAATGAATCATAAATTATTCTTTTAATATCAATATTAACTGAGATTATTAAATTTTCTGAAAAAAATTTTATAATAACGCGAACCACTTTTTAAAAAATTTACTAATTATGCGAACCACCTTTTTGTATTACACAGAATATATAAAAATCTAAATTGAATGTATAAATCATGCATTTAACTCTAAACTTAAACAGATAAGTTTAATCCACACATTTTGGCTTCATTAAAAATTGTATATATAAAAAATTCAATGGATTTTACTAGTGTGCCAGGTACTACAGTGACCTCCATTATAGGTTTTCCCAGTCCTTTTTATGTCGAGGTGATAAGCTTCTGCGCCTGATTAGGTGCTGGATTCTATATTGGAGTATTTACCCTTTGCGCCTATTTGGTTGCCTTTCTCGATACTGAATAAAGAAAAAAAGGATGGCGCAGTAATTTGATCTAGATCTGTGATTAATTTTAGCTGGACACTATGTCATAATTCTGGCCGATTTTTTGGGTATGTAATTTGAGAATCCAGTCTGGCACCATGGTATTTACCTAGTAGCTATCATGGAACTGTTATGGAACTGTCATGGAACTGGTAGTTTGCTAGCTTGGATGCTGAGTTGTTATATTCAAGTATCTGGCCAAAATTGTGAAATAATGCTGGCCGGTACTGCATCTTACTGTACAGTCACGTGACTTTCACTGACCCATGGGTCAGAGAATTTGAAATGCAAATATAAATATATCACATCTTATCCTATAAAAAATCGTCAAAGAAGGTACCAAAAGTACTTTGTTAAGTTTTTTTATCGTCCCTATAAAAATTTTCTATCCCTTCTTGAGGACGCTCTTAGGAATAATCTTGATATCATTTTTGGGCTTCTTAATACCCCTAGTAAAAGTAAAGTTAAAAAAAAAAAATATCGAATCCATCTTATATGTATGCCGTCACCAAGAAAATTTGTTAGTGACGCTCTTAGTGATACTCTTAGTGACACCCCTGTATACTTTTTTTGAAGTTTGGGAACGTTCAGTTGTCTTCCTTTATATCTGTCACTATGTCACTAAGAGTTACTAAGAAAAAGTAAAGTTTTAGGAAAAAAATCAAATTTTCTATGAGTATCAGTATGGTATATCTATCGATATGCTATATATATATATATATGTTATATGTATGCTATATTTTTATTATACCTATAGATAAAAAAAAATAAAAAGTAAAGTAGTCCAATTTTCTTAGTGACTTTTAGTGGCATGGTGACATTCATCTAGAAACCTTTTGATGGCTCTAAAAATACGAAATAGCTATAAATTTTGTCACCAAGAGCGTCACCAAGAGCGTCATCAAGAAATTTTAGTGAATTGAGTTCGTCTAAAAGGCCATAGGGATAGTGACAACTTTTTATTCTTGTTTAAGTTCTTTCGATTAGCCTAAAATTACTTGAGTGGAATCTCTTTGGGACCATCAGCTTGCTTAGCCAGCTTTTTCTGATAGTAATGTTCTTTTGATCTATATTTTTTTGCATGCGTATCATAATAGTCATATTTGGATCTTGTCATCTCTTTATATCCGCTTTCTTTGCAAGCAACTTGCCTAGAATCTCGATGGACTTTACATCCTTTTGGATTATAGCATCTCCGATTACACACTTCGCCAATCTTAAGAATATATGGACAATAATAAAAATTTCAGGGTGTCACCTTTTTTCCGCCTTCCATTTATGTATATCGATTAATAATCTCAGATAATTAATTTCATTTTAAACTTTTTTTTGCGAATAATATACCTTGAAATTTGGTATAACTATAAATTATCGTAAATTGCTTGAGAAAAAAAATGACTGAACAATCCAAGCTTTCAGAGTTCCTCGACGCGCCCTCCACCCTGTACTATTGTGGGTTTAAAGCCTCCAATATAGGTAAATCTTTATATAAAATTCGTGATGATAGTGTTAAATCAAGGCATTTTCTAGGTGCAGATAACGAAGATGAAATAGAAGCCATACTCTCAAAACGTGAAGGCCATTCTTTACACAAAATTATTGATGGAAATGAGCCACTCCGTCCTGTTATAGACTTTGATTTGCCATAAGAGGTGTACAATAACATTAACCCTAAACTTACGTGTAAAGAAATACTAGATTTACTCAATCATGCCTTTAGGGATGTCTGTCTTAAAGATGTTAGCCTTAATTATTTTTTAAAAAATTTTGAATTACAGCTATAAGATTTTTATAGCCTTAATTAATTACGGCATATAAAAATTTTGTATTACGACACTTTTTTAAATTACGGCTAACATCTTTAGTCTGTCCACTGGTCAAAATTAATACTATCGGATACCTATCAGGTACCTGATATATGTACAATATATGTGATATATGTGTATGATATTTAACAATGCTACACATATCAGGTACCTGATATGTGTAGTAGAAATGTAGAAAAACAGTGACACATCATGTAAATATCACATATACAGTACATTTTACACATATCGGATAGTTAAATATCAGTCACATATCATAGACTTATTGGGTACCCGATATATTATGATATATATCATATAGATATCATACAGATATCATACAGATATCAGACGGATAGATATAGGATAATGATTTCGTATTAATACTAGTAGATTTATAATTTAATTCAGGCAAAAAAATTATAAAATGCAATTATAATTTGTATTTTTTTTTTTAATTTTAATTCAAAACTTTATTACAATTTAAATTTATTTACACTTTTTAATTAAAAAAAACAATTATACTAATTATACTTGAATATTTGAATAAATATATATAATATATAACTTTTACTAAAAGTAGCATAAAAATAAAATCACTTGTTTGCTTATACCTGTTTGATTATTTAAAAGAAGCATTAATGATAAATATATTAGTAAGAGAAAAGAGAATGTTATTAAAAAATATTAGTATAGATATATAAATATAGAAAATATTAGTAGAAACATTAGCAGAAAGAAAAAGTTAATAGAATAAAAAATGTTAGTAGAAAGAGAACGTATATCAGTAGTAATATAATATTAATAGAAAATATTAAATAGTAGAAATATTAATATAGTAGAAAAAAATAATAGAAAATATATTAGTAGAAGTATTAGTAAAAGGAAAGAAAGAAACGAAAAAAATTGGTAGAAAAACATTAATAAAGAAAAGAAATATTGGTAATATATACCTTTTTATGCATTTCTAGATATAACAAATAAAAAAATATATAAAAATATGTATTTCTGAATATATTAAATAGATAAAAAATTGTTTTTTAAGTAAAAAAAAAAATTGAAAATGAAGAAAAGGTTTTAATAAGATAAACAAAAATGTGAAATGTAAATATTTAAATCATGTGATTACATGATACAGTCTACCCTTGATATAGCAAAGAAACCGTTCTGCACCTCAAATTCGTTATAGCAAGTTAACGAAGAATTTGAAGAATTTGATTGGTTACTTCGTTATAGCGAGGGAAAATTGACATATTTTATTGGCTAAGCGTCACGTGATTCGTTATATAAAAATTCGCTATAGGAAGGGTAAACTGTAATAATATTACGTAACTTACCACATATTATTTTATAGCCTGACATATGGGCTAATCTGACGCATAAACCAAATGTCACATGGCAAAACAATGTGATAAAATCGTGATTATTATGATCACTCAAAATTTGGATATGATTGGCTAATTATTTGAAAATCAAAATTACCGTGATTTGTGAAACAGGTCTAATTTTTATTCTTTAGAACAATGAACGCCAAGAATAAAAAAAGCTCTTTTAATAAAACTACGTGTTCTTTATGTCAATTTACTGACAATTCAACCCGTCTCTATACAAAAACTAAACTTTCTTTACACCAAAGACAACTACATCCCAATAATCACGTCATTCCACATATACAACAACTTTTACTTGATAGTATTTCTGATACTCAAGTTCGAAGTTTTTGGAGTTCCTTGCTAGTCAGAATTGAAAAAAAGCTTTCATATCACCGTTCCAAAAGTGGAGTCAGGCAATTGACATGTGAACCATTTAGTGAAGAATTATTTGTTAAAATTTTTTCTAATGAGGAAAGCTTCACCTATATACCTTATTTAAAAAAATATAAATGCGTATTTACAGGAGAAGCAGGATATAACCGATTAGGATACTTATTTGATTGTAAAGATTGGGGAGAAAAAAATCACGTTAGCGGAACAAAGGCTTATGTGTTTATGGAGAATGAAGAGCGGAAAAAGGATGTAACTTTTATTTGGTCTGATTTTGTAGTAACAAGAATTCGTGATGGCAAAAAACCTTTAATTTTACATAGTCCAAAATTGGTGGTTTCTTTTACAATTTTTGCCGGTTATTTTGTTCAAAGTCAAGAGGATGATACTAATGCAAACATTTTTAAGAAATGCGAAGAATGTATTATGAGTGATAACTCAAATAATGGTACGTTTTATTTAATTAAAGCTAATAATAATTTGTTTTATTAAAATTAATTCCATTTTTAAAATATAGAACCAAATTTTTATTTAGAAATTAACATTTAATTTTGTATATATGTTTTTCTTATTTTACGTTATAAAATTTCTCATATTGTTAAAATGTCATTTATAAAAGCTAACAATAGAATAAAATTTTTCGATAATCTTTCATATTTTTCACAATAAAAGATATTTTATATTAGTTGTATAATATTTTATAATTTTTTTTTTATTTTTTATAATTATATAAAAAATCAAGGATTTGAACGGATGATTCTTTGTTTAATACATCGGGGTGTATCATTAATTAAGTAGTATAATTGTCTATTTTCAAACGACATGATATCATGTAAAACGGAATGATTGTTGTTATTATTTCTTCCTCCCATAGTTGTCCCCCCAAAAAATAATTTCACCTAAAAATAAAAAAATAAATAATTAGTAATTTAACGCCAAGCAATTAAGTTACAATTAAATCATACATGTAAATGATTTTTCTTTTCTATACTTGAAGTAGAAAACTGTCTCATATTTAATCCTTTATGTTGTAATTTCCTTAAAAATTCTGGAATATGAAATACAAAAATATGCATATATGGAGTTATATCAGTAGGATTAAACATGCCTCTCTTTTGATTGATAGAATTTGATTTTCCGATAGTAGGTTCACAAAACAACTTGATCCAATTTTTCGCATTAACCTCAAAAGAGTCAATTTCAGCATCAGTAAATGAATCCTTGCATAAAAATTGATATAAACTAAAGAATTCTTTCCATAAAAATGATATTTTTCTTCCACGATCAACAGCAATAAATTTTGTTACATCAAAATGTTGTAACATTATCAATTTATCAGGTCCAGTCAAAGATGTCCAATCCCAAGACTTTCCTTTGAATTTTGATTCAAAAAACTGGAAATGTGTCAAACCAATTCTTTGCATTTCCTTTTCAATTAAAATTTTGGTAGCCTTTTTAAATTCATTTAAATCGATCATTAAATCTTGGAATAGACAATCCATTAAAACATCAGTTATTCTTAACATGACATGTAATTCGTCAGGGATCCAATGATCAAGTTCGATTATTGGAAAAAGACTTGGATGTTCAATACCTAAATAAATTCAACCTTTTGCAATATTAGTAATAGTAGAATTATTATCACAGACTCTTTTATCAATATCAATTTTTATATAAATAAACTATCAAATAAATACCTTTCTTATTTTCTGAAATATTCCATTGTAAATTTAAGTTTCCACGTGAATCTTTTGGGCATTCACAAAATAAACAAAAATATTTTGAATTTGCTGCTTTTAATCCTTTAACGAGAGCCATAAATTTCCAATCCCCACTAAAGTAAAATTCAATGCTCCATGTAATGTTATCTTGGTCAATAAATCCAGCACTTTTTAAAGAATCTAATTCATTACTGAATTTTGAGACCGCAATAGAAAGTTTTTCATATTGTTCTTTACCTATGTATAATAGGATACTTGATAAAATTTAAAATTAGAATACAATAAATAAATTACATTTATTTAATAAAAATTGATTTTACCAATATTGTTTATCAGGTTTTAATACTTCATCTCCTTCATTAAGTAAGCACATTGTAAACATAACGTGAGAATATTTATTTGTAACTATATGACTGTCACCACCAAATTTTAATTTAATATTATCGCCAATATTTAAAATTGATTTTTTTTTCCAAATTGGTATCAAAGTATTTAATAAATCTTTAATAGAACGATAAGAACAAATTCCACTTTGATCATTAGTTAAAGAAAAATTAGAATTTACAGAATTATTATTAGAAAAATTATTAGAAGAATTATTAGAATTATTTTGTACATTATCTAATTCTATTTTACAATTATAAATTGGAATGATTGTTTCCATATATTTAGAAATTTCATTTCGCCTATTACTAATTTGATATTCTCTTTCAAGATTTGGACTAATAGCTGCCAAATGTCTATACCCATCTCTTGGTATTAGTGCTTCATCACATGCACAAACAACCGCGTCCTGACGAATTCTAGTAAAATCTAAATTAACTTTTGATAGATCAATCCCAACTATTTCATCACCAATTTCGAGTTCAATATATCGAATTTTTGTGTTATCAAAATTTTGTTGTTTTAAAATTATTTGTGATGCCCTTTCAATATCTTTAGCTAGTAATTTTATACACTTGTTTTGTTGTGAACGTGATGTAAGAGCAGTGAAAGAATTTTTACGATTGATAGGTATCAAAATAGATTTTCGTGCTTCAATTAAACAAGGAATATCAAAACCAAATAGAATAGTTCCAGAAATACGAGTTTTTTTATTTAATAGCTAAATATTTTTTTTTTAAAAAAAAAATAAAATAAAATAAAATACAATTAACAAACAAATTCAATATAAATAATGAACAAAATAAAAATGATTAAATATAAAAATTCAATAAATTACCATTAAAAAGTCTTTGCCAACACCCGATGCAGAATTATTATTTGAGATATATCGATCAATACCTTGTGAATCTTTCCAGTTAAGTATAAACTTTACCGTCCCATTAGATGAATAATTTGTTTCGCAAATAATGTCATACCCTTCTAAAGTTGTTTCAACTTTATAATTATCTGGTATTTCATATTCAGGGCAATTTTTTGATGTTCTCTTTGTTTTTTTTACATTGGAAGGATAAATACCTAACGAATGAATAATGTACTTTCTCGAATGAGATTTGCCACCACTTTCATAATAGATGGTAGTAATTATATTGCTATTTGGATAATCATGAATAAAAGTGCGATTTGAATTCTAACAAAAAAAATAAATAAATAAATAAATAAATAAAACACAACAATAAGTAAAACAAATCAAACAAAAAAAATAGCAATATAATAATTTTTTTATATACTTGTTCCATATTATCCATTATAACTAACTGAATACTTTAAAAATTACCAAATTGGAACGTAATAGCAAGCGAAATTTGTAAAATATTTCAGGTATCGTTAATGTTAACTCAAAATAAAGAAAAATAAGGGTATTATTTATATACTTTAAATGTTTGTACTTTAAAAATTGGTATATTTTAAAACAAAACCAGTTTATATAATATAAGAATGAATAACCAATAAAACGACGATTCCCCGACGATTCTCCACTATATTGTTTTGTTGAGAGAAAATATTTTCTTCGCTCTCCTATTTGGCGATTATCAATATAGATTGTTTTGTTACACAAATTCCATATATATCCCTCAATTTTATCACCTGATTATTACTTAGTGAGTTGAGTCCGATTAGCCCATATGAATACATTTATAATTAAATTTGGTAAAATTACGTCGTAAAACAAAAATTTCTCAATCCAAACGACCCCTTGATTAAAAAATTATCAAAAAAAAAATCTTTCCAAATGAACCCTTAGAAAATTTCTCATCAAAAAAATATTTGAAATGACCCCTCTAGTTAAAAAATTTTTTTAAAAAATCTCTTCAAATGAATCCTTAGAAGATTTATTAAAAAAATCTCAAAAAATCTCCCAAATAAATTCTTAGAAATTTCTTTATTAAAAATAAAATGTCCCAAATGATCCCTTTAGTTAAAAAAATCCCAAAAAATAATTTTCCCAAATGAACTTCTAGAAATTTTCTGTTAAAAAATATCCCAAACAATCCCTTTGGTTAAAAAATTCTTAAAAATAATCTTCTCAAACAAACTCTTAGAAAATTCTCTATCAAAAATGTTTCAAACGATCCCTTGGTTAAAAAATTCTCAAAAATAATCTCCCCAAATGAATCCTTAGAAAATTCTCTATCAAAAAATGCCCTAAACGATCCCCTTAATTAAAAAATTCAAAAAATAATTTTCCTAAACGAACTCTTAGAAAATTCTCTATCAAAAAATGCCCTAAATGATCCTTTTAATTAACAAATTCTCGAAAAACCATTTCTCAAACGAACTCTTAGAAAATTCTCTATCAAAAATGTTCCAAACGTTCCCTTTAGTTAAAAAATTCTCAAAAATAATCTCTCCAAATGAATCCTTAAAAAATTCAATTCTGGGATGGTGTTGATTTACCTTCTACCGATTTGCATCCAACTGGTAAAAGAATCCAGATGGTGGTAATTTGCTGCAGCAATGACATACCAGCTGCTAGAAAATTATGCGGTCATATTTCAGCATTAGTTGGCTGCTATCGATGCTATAAAATAGCTAACATCAGCGGAAGAAAGCTTAATTACGGAGGGTTTGATGACATGACCAAGTGGTTCGTGCAAAAAGATCTAAATGAACATCGACGCAATGCCGAACGTTGGCGGTTGTGTAAATCTAAGTACGAAAGAAAAAAACATGTTTCCAAAACTCACGTACGTTGGTCAGAGTTGTTAAGATTGCCGTATTTTAACCCGATCAGATTTCTTGTGGTTGATCCAACGCATAATTTATTTTTGGGAATCGCGCATTGGATCGTGAAAAAGTTGTGGATAGATGGTGGGAAAATAACAAAAACCCCATCTTAAATTGATGGAAAAAAGAGCAAAAAAGATCCAAGTTCCAGTTGATTTAGGAAGGATACCTTTTAAAATAGCAACCGGAGAAGGATTTTCTGGATATACAGCTGATCAATGGAGGTCGTTTATTATGATTTATGCAACACCGATTATGTGGGATCTTTTAGATGAGGCTGATAAGAAAATTTTAGCAAATTTTGTAAGAGCCTGTACTTTGCTTGTTTGTCGAATTGTTAACAAAAGCGCACTGCTCGAAGCTCATTACCGACTGCACCAAGTAGCTCGTTTAATTGAGGAAAATTACGGACAGGAGAAAATAACTCCAAATATCCATTTATCTCTCCACATCGTTGAATGTTGCCAAGATTATGGACCGCTTTATTTGTTCTAGTGTTATTCATTTGAACGAATGAATGGCGTATTAGGTAAAACACGTTGATTGTTGAAAATCAAAATTTCTAATTGGCAAATTGGTAACGGATAAACTTATTGTTTAAATAGGTTCCCTTCCTAATAGTAAACGTACTATTGAATTAGAATTGTTGCGTATCATCGTGCAAAATTTGCGGTTAGACAGCTTAATATCCGCCTAATCGGATAATGCAAAATTGATGAATGCATTACCTTTGGTTCAATCTCGATTAACAACTGGAAGTTTGGCAGCTTATGATGGGTTTGATTTTAATGAACTTTACTATTTTATGCAAAATTTTCATCAAAATATCGATAACACGATTACTACTGGTAGCGAATAATTTTCGGGAGAGATGCTTACTCCAAGAAATCGAGTATCGTTACCAAATGCCACATATGAACTATTGGTAAAATATTATAATGATATATACGATTGGAATTTTACATCAATTGCTGATTTAGCTTCGAGTGATTTATCATCAGAAGATTCCAATCAATCAATCGTTGTATTGCCAATCGTAACCCAATTTGGTCATATTCGGATTGCTGCTGAAATTTTTGGGTCAAAAAGTGCACCCCGATATCAAAGAAGTTCATATATTCTGGCCAAATTTATACAGAATGATGAGTCCATAGACATTTACCCTGGTCATGTTCAGTATTATTTCGAGCATACAGTTCAGCTGCCAATCGGTCCTAAGACGCATCGGCTCGCTTTTGTCAACTGGTATTTATGAAGCTGGCAAATGAGAAAACAAGGTTTCATTGCAGAATCGGCAATTGGGATGATAAAAGTTGCAACGTTGAATTGTGGAAATATGATTTCCACAAATTATCTAGAGATGCCATCATGCCGATTCATAACATATACAGTCGATTCTTACCTAGCAAATTTACAGTTGGCACACAAAATCCAACTACTTATATGGCAGTCATACCAATTAATAGACAATTTCATTTGTAATAAAACAGAGTTCATTTACATTTAAAATAAGTTATCTGATAAATAAATTTATAATTTACTAACAATCGGATTACAATTTGTTTTAAATTTATAAATTACTAACAATCGGTCACTATTTGTTTTAAAGAGAGCAATCGGTAAATTAAACTAAATGATAATTATCAATCGGTAAATTTAAACTAAAAGATAGTTATCAATCGGGTATTAATCTGATTGATACCCGATCGAAGTGTACACCAATTTCTAACTATTGAATAAATCAGGTGACCGATCAAAAAAAAAGTTACCAATTGGGTAGATACCTGATTGGTCAGCATTTTACCTGTATTTATTAACAAATTTATTCTTTATTTAGAATTTATTTAGGATTCTGAAGATTACTAAAATAATTCAAATTTTAATATATAATTAAAATTTTAAAATGTGATATTTCAGTTAATATTATACTCAAAAAGATGAATTATCCCTATAAAAAGTATTTATATTTAAGGGAAAATGTCATTGGCGACCCGTATCGCCAGTGCGACCCTAAATCATTTGATCAAATTTGATTGGCTAACTAATATTTACAATTACGTCAGCCTTCAGTTCTTTGTTATTATTTTCCCCTTTTTTTCGTTATTCTTTTTCCCTCCTTTTTTTGTTTCCTTTTCTCTTTATTTTCGCTTTACTTGTTTTATTTTTTGACTTTTTTTTCATTTTATTTCCCTTTTCTCTTTTTTGATTTTATTTTCCTTTCTTTTTTTCCTTCTTTTTCATTTTTTTTTGGTATGTTTTTTCGTTCTTTCTTGCTATTTTTTGTTTTTTCTTTTTTTATAGGTCTTTGAGGTTCTTTACAGTTTTACAATTAAGGCGTACATCCTTTTTTTCGCCTTTGTTTTTTAATTTGTTCTTTACTGACTCTCTACGTTGTTCTTTAACTCCTTCCTTTTCAACATTATGTGACGCGTTTTACTCTTAACTTCACAGGTTTTGTTATTATTTGTTCTTTAACTCACTTGTTTATAAGTTTCATTTTTTAACCTTATTATAGGCTTTTTTTCGCGTTAAGTATTTTTTTCTTTTTTTTTCTTTTTTATTCTTTAGGTTCTTGTTTTCATTATTCTTTACTAACTATATTTTCTCTACTTTATGCCACTCTTTGACTTCGCAGGCTTTATTTTTCAATGTCATTGGTTTTGTTCTTTGATTTCATGAGTTTCATTATCATTTAATTCTTCAACTTTCTTCGTGGGTTTTGTTCTTCATCTCGATTTTGTTTTTTACTCTGTTGTTGTCATTTTTTTTTTGTGTATCAAAATTACTAGTTCTGTTAAAAATAAAATATAAATTTTACAATGTTTCTCTATTAGTAAACTTTAATAATTGATTTTTAACCATACAGTATATCATTATTTTATTGCGTAAATCAAAAAACTTTTTGCGAATTAAAGTGTTGCGAATTTTTTAACGAAAATAAAAAAAGTTGACCAATCAAAATATAGTATAAAATCACGTGATTAGGGTCGCCATGGCGACAGGGTCGCCATAAACTAACGCCCTATATTTAAAATATAATTAAAAACTTTTTAAAATATATTTAAAATATACTTAAAATATATTTAATTTAAAAATTGCGAAATACTTATAATATACTTAAAATGTATTTAAAATTATCTTAAAATATATTTTTAATATATTTAATTTTTGCCCAAATACTTAAAATATACTTAAATTATATTTAAATTAAAATTTAAGTATATTATAGATATATTTTTTACATACTTAAAATATTCTTATAATATATTTCATAATATATTTTAAGTGTATTTTAAGTATGTAAAAAATATACTTATAATAATCTTATAATATACTTAAATTTTAATTTAAATATAATTTAAATATATTTTAAGTAATTAAATATATTAGACATATATTTTAAGATAATTTTAAGTATATTTTAGATATATTAAAAATAGGGTTTTGTTTTTTATCGCCATGGCGATGCATCGCCAGTGTCACGTGATTTTATAATTCCGGCCGGAATTAAAAGATCGTCAAGAAATTTCCTTTTTTGGAAGTTTTGTGTAACAAAAACTTGAATTTTGCTGAAAAATAAAATTGCCTTTTTTGGATTGTGTAACGTTACCTAAAGATCCAAAAAAGGATATTTTGGCCAGCGTTATAAAATTTGGCCGAGATTAAGCATGTAATGTATAGGAAGTGACAAATAGTATTTTTTGCACTGAAAAAATTCTAAGTCCCCAGAATAAATAATAAAAATGGAAAACTAGAGGATGTGACGCGGGGTGACAAATTATTCATATATGTAAAGTCACGTGACACTTGCGACACATCGCTATGGCGATTTTTTATAAAATCCTTAAAAATATATTATAAGTATTTTGCAATTTTTAAATTAAGTATATTTTAAATATATTTTAAGTATATTTTAAGTATAATACTTTTTATAGGGTATATATTAAAATATTTATTTTGTTAAGATAAATTTAACAAGCTAAAGATCATTAAATCCAATTACTAGATCCCAAAATAGTAAAATCTAAAATTTACATATAACTTTGTATATTTAAAACAGAAATTAATTGTAAAGTTTATATAAATTCAGATCTGAATTTTTTTAGTAACCTTTAGATTCTATTTATTCAGATTAATTTTATTTGATTTTAAGAATTCATCTTTAATTTCAAATTATTTAGGTTTACAAAAGGCAATCAAAATTATCCGGCCATTTTATTTTGCTAAAATTTTGTTGATCATGATGTGTTAATGTTATATAAATAAGATATAATTTTGTATTTATAATCACAATAAACAAATTCCAATGCTTCATATTTTTTGAAAATATATATGAAGTCACCCTATTGTATGAATTTTATAAATTTTACAATTTTGTGTAAACAAACTTAAAAATATTAAAAATATCATAATTTCGCCAATATCGATCTGATCGACCTGTGCTTACCACCATTCGAATCGTCTCAATGAGACGGATCAAAAGAACTATAAATCGGAAAATTTCAATCACAGGATCAGAAAATATTGTAGATGACATTTAGGCTTTTAGAGCGTAATCATGTGATAAATATCGATCTTACAAACATTAAATTATTACCATTCAAATCCTCTCAATGAGACGAATCTGATGAACCCAAAATTTCAAAATTTCAATCACTAGATCTTAAAATAACCTTAACATACAATTTTAAATTTTAAAATTCATGAATTTCGCAAACTCGAAAAATTTATAATTTACATAGTATTACATTTGCATAATACCTGTAATTAATATGTAATATAATGGCATAATACTTTTTCAACATTATGCTTGCATACCTTATTAAATTTTCTAATAAAACTACTTGAAAAGTACTATGTTAAAGTTGCATTGAAAGGTATTCCTCCAGAATATTATAAAAAATCTATCAATAGCATATCTCTGTGAATTGGGGAGTTATTTTTGCAAATGGAGATAGAATTTATTATTAAAATTTTATCTGAATTAGTAAACAAAGACATAATGAATTTGTTTAACCTAAATTTTTATTGCTATATTATATATATATAAATTATTTCAACTTGAAAAGTGGCCGGATAATTCTGATCGCCCTCTGTATTTTAATTCAAATTTTAACAGTTGGAATTATTAGCTATGACTAATAATTTAATATATATGGTTCATAAGAAAATTTTCAAAATAGTGGAAAACTGAAAAATATATATATACGTATATATATAATTCAAATCAGTATTCTAAGATTACTATTTGGATTTACTAATATATGCAGATATTCAAATTCAATTAGAATTGAAGGATTAATTTTAATTGACCAGATTACAGATTAAAACATTACTATAGGAAAATTTTGTATTTATATTGTAAATAGTTTTATTAATAGTTTTAAAGTGTTATAGTTTCATATAAATTATTATAATTGATATAAATTTACTTTAGAGATGTTTAAAAAAACAGAATAAAATATGTTAATAAAATTAGGTTAAATCATCTAGGTGAAATCATTCTAAGTTATAATAATCCTATAGGATATATTATATAAAAAAAAAAGTTTTTTACTTCAAATCACCGGGGGTGAGTATCACCGTTGGCAAATTTTACTGGCACTCTATTTATTTAATGCTGGTCGATCGTCATAATTTCAGTCATCGGTGATCATCACCCCCGGTGATAGTTAGAAAAATTAAAAAAAAAAATATATCGTCATTAATTTTATTAACTAAAAAATTAATTATAATTATTTATGAATTATAATTCAAATTAGATAATTTCATATCCTAAATATAAATTTATAAATTTATGTAAATTTATACTTTATATATATATCTACATTGTTTTCACAATAAAATAGATATTGTGATAATTTGATATATACTTGTTTATACAAAAAAAATATTTAATATGTAATATATATTATATAATGATTTTTTTCTCCAATAAGTTCGATATTTATATTCAATCTTTGATTGTAACAGAATAACTAACTAGATAATAATATATATTATAATAATTCAACAATACAATAATAACTAATAAACTATTAAAATCTTTTACCTTTTCTAGGTAATATCTCTTTATTACCCATGAAGCTTACCATTTGGCCTACCGTTTAAAGCTTCCAAATTTGGATTTTTTACTGCCTTGGTCTTTTTTCTCTTAAGCTTTCTCCATTGGCCATTTGACAAATTCATTTCAAATATGAAAGTTTCTTGAATTTCCTTGCCTTCATTAGGGATTGGCGTCTTTTCTTCATGTAAAATAATATGGCGAATCTCATCTTCATTACAAGATACTCCACTTGATATACTCATAAGTTTTTCGCGTTCTAATTATTTGGGAAAATAGATATTAATATATCATAAATAGATAAAAAAAAAGAGATGTATTTTTGTTCAACATTACGTTCTGGTTTAGTGTGATGTCCACCTAAAAAGTTTATTATGAGCTGACGGTTGTCTCCGTGAATCTTATTAGATTTATCAAGAACTGCTCCGCAATTCATTTCGAATTGTTTTCTCATTGTTTCAGTCATTTCGATCTTGGGTATTTCTTCAAATTGTGATTTTGGCAGTTCTAAATCTGCAGCCATAGGATGTTCAGATACTAAGGGGAAGAAAAATAAAATAAAATAAAATATATGGGATTAGATAAATTATAATATGTAATAATAATGATGATGTTATTACCTGATGATACTGGCTCAGCTGTAGTTGATGTATTAACTGGATTTGAACCCGAACCGTTCTGTGATATCATAACAGTGTTGAAATTATCTGTTGAGTTATCTGGCTGATATAGATGCGTTGGTGATAATGAAGACGTAGGTGCCACCGCTTTCTTAGGCTTCTTGTGTGGCAATTCTTCATCCGATACAATTTCATCTTCAACTGTTTCATCATCTGTAAATATAAATTTATGAATATTAATTAAACCGATTAATAAATTATCGATTCGAATATATAAATTTAAAAAAATATTATTTAATAATTTTATCTATGAATTTGACATTGACATTTCATAACAATAGCAAATAATTTTAAAATAATAAATGCTAATTGCTATAAAGGCTATGGTCACAATGTGAAATAAAAATACTTTACTATTAATTTTCTTTTTTTTTCGTGTAACTGCTAAATAAATAAATAAAATTTCCTAAGTCAGTAAAACATAAATTAATTGTTTTGTTCTTAATAAGAGCGAATCTTACCGGGAACATTAGTCGGTTGTATGTCACCCATTTCATTAGAAGCCGCTGTTGCTGCTGCCGCCGCCGCCGCTTTTGCTGCAGCCTTTTCACGTTTTTCTTTCTCTTTTGCTAGTCTGGCTTCCTCCTTTAGTTTTGCTTTCTCAGCCTTTTCACGTTCTTTTTGTTTTTTTCTCCTCTTCTTCGCGTCTTTTTTCTTCTTGACGTTTTTCCCGTTCCTGTCTTCGCATTTCTTTCATTTGTTGTTCCTCTGACCGACATCATAGAAGAGAAAGTAATTTACACATTATCAAAATTGGCTACACTGAAATATTCCAGTCAAAGGAAAAAATATACATCAAATAATAGCCACACAATATGATAAAGTACTATGTGAAATATTCGTACCCATTTGTGTTTTAAGTTTTGTTTCTTCTTGATTTCGTGTTATAGTTGTTGCTGTTGTTATATCAAGCATTTGAATTTTCGTCGGTTTCACATATTTTTTTCCTTGAGTAATTTTTGGCTCTGTTGGTGAATCTGGTCCTTGTGTAGATCCAGAAAAAGATCCTTATAACAGCAAATCGGTATTAGGAACAATTAATTATTATAAGAACATTTATTTAATATATTAAATAACGCAATTTTAATTACCACGAGAAGGATTCGGAGGTCTGTGGAATGGTTGTGACAATTGTGAAGGTCGACGTTTAGGAGGAATAAATAACGAAGGCCCCGATGAAGTAGTTGATCGATTCGAAGGAAGGCCTTGTGATGAACCAATCCGATTCTGATCTGACATAAAATTAAATCCTGTTGCATTGACAGGAGAGGTTAATCCTGGCGAAGGTGGTGGCATTGCTACATTGTTCAGGGCATGTAAACGTTGTTGCTTTGATATTTCAATTCCCTGCCTTAAAGTAAAATGTGAAGAGGGCGAACGAACAGCTTCTGTGTTGATTGAAAGAGTTGAAAAGGCATCACTTATGTCACGATCTATAAAAGCATATTCTGTCGGATGAAATTTTATTCCAGTTTGTTGTACTTTACATTAAATGGTACTTTGTTAGTTTTGAATTTTAACAAATTTCCGCTTTAAAAATAGAAGAACATATATCTTACTGCGTTCCATTAAACTTTGAAGTCCAAGCTGAGCGTCCTCAGGAATATGTTGTTCTATGTTAAGGTCAAGTGTACCTGTGGATGGATAATTTTGTAACATTTTTGATACTAAGCGGACCCACTCGTCATTGTCATTGCATCCATTTGTAATTATCTAAAATTTGACATAATCGAAAAGAATAGAAGTAGATGAGTAAAGATTCATACGTAATAAAAAAAGATGGTTGTATCAGTTACAGTTTATTGAACAGGCGGTTAAGTATATTATTTAGTTTTAAATTTACTTAAGGCATTCCTCAAGATGTATTATTTTATTCCTCTAATAGTAATAATATCACAAGTAAACTAAAACTTTTCTTATACTAAATTTTATTTTTGGAATATAAAATGAATGACAATGTCTAAAAAAAGCGCGATGCCATAAAATCAGATGTAATGCATAAAAATTTTCGTATTAATAATCAACTCGAACATTACATATTTGTTGTTTGCCATATCTTTAAAACGCGATTCAATTTACAGTAATTTTTTTAAGCGATTACAGAATAAATCTTGCAACACATACCGCAGTCAGTTCATTTCCCATACTACTCAGCAAGAGTTTCCTAATGCACAAAAGTGCAAACAAAACTCCCAGCTTAATGTTAGAAGGATATAAGTTCCAACGACTACAAATATGCTGCAGTATTTCCCTTGTAAGTTCCGGACCTACGATCGAAGGAAACAACCAAGGATTGGTTGACGACTGAATCAACCAATTTTCAACTCCTTCTGGCGTATTGCGATCCGCGGCCATTAATAAAAGTTTATAAGTGCTTCAGTGGATAAAAATTACAACTTTCACAGTAGCGTTACGGACAAGTCTTTGTTGTTGAAACCGAACTGAATGATCAGTGCACGATCCCAAGTTGGGTGGAGAAGAATCTACTATTTTATACATACGTGTGTAGCTGGAGTGTGAAATAGCAGTTTTTGGTCTTTCTTCAAAACAAATTCACGTGATCATATAGTTAGTAATTGAATCAGCAAATCAAATGAGTTATCCGGGTTGAGTTCATTGCGATATATCATGTGCATTTTTTATTTACAAATGAAAGGAATTAATTGTATTTAAATATGCGTAATAAGTAATAATGAAAAGAAATTCAAGAAATTAATGTTTGTGAATTAATTTTGCGAAATTATTTCCAGAAAAAAGGAAGTTTGTGACTCGTTGGCTCCCATGCACTAAAAAAAAATAAATAAAAGATTAGTTAAACCATCCGATAAATTTATTTATTTTTCAGTTGATATTTCAACCTTGGGCTCAGTTTGACGTCTATAAAATTAACAATTATTACGTTATTAAATTAGTTAAACAATTAAATATATTTAAAAAAAGGAAATTAACCTAAAGCAAGTTTGAATGAATGATTTTTCAATCTCTTCTGCATTTAATTTGTATGCGCCTTGAATAAGTACTGACGGAGTAGATTGTCTCATAAAAGGGTTTTCGATAAACGCACGACCGTTATAATTCGCAAAAAGGATGGGTTGTTCTAGAAAATTTAAATTAATTTGAGTATTCATAGATAATAATGTTTAATCAATATATTTCACATACTCGGAAGTGCACGAATTTGTTGTTCATTTAAATGAATTGTTTTTTTCTTCTTTCGGGGAAAGTTGGGTGCTTTCCAAGCGAGAGTCGCGGCACTGTCTGCGTTATCTGTATAAGTCCTTTTAACCGACCTGTGTTGCGCCACAATTGAAGAACCTTTGTTTTTTATAAAATTCGTCTCTTCACCTTAGAATTAACGAATTGACAAGACCTTAATCATAAATTTTCGCCTTATACATTACTTGTCTTTTTAAACCTTCGAGAATCTTCTTCAATGTTAACTTCGTCAGTTTTCTTAGGCTTCGGAATACGTGAAGAAGTTCTAATAGCTTTTGTCTTGATACCCGATTTAGTTGATTTTTTAGCTAATACTTCAGGAGTCAAGATCTCGGATGGAAGTTTAAAAATCTGCTGATGGCAAACTTTTTCAAAGTCGACTAGCTTAAAATATCTAAAAGATACATGTTCTGGGATGACTACTTTAGAATTTGAAGACATTAATATTTCCTTTAATACGAAAGTTGGGAATATTTTATAGTTAAAAAACCAAATCAAAATCAGGTTAAGAATTATTTAAATAAGTTAATTATATATGAACATTAATTTTATTTACTTTTAAATTATATAAATCACGTTCTTTTTATCAATGAATATTATATATATATATGTATAATAAATTTTTCTTAGGAATGAAATATATCTGGAAAATAATAGTTGCTTATATCATGTAAATAATAAAACAAATACTAAATTATGCTAAATTCTTTTAAAATTAATCAAACAAAAATAAAAGTATGAGATTCTATCAAATTTTAGGATTTTTATATTAATATATAGAACCTATACAAATTCTAATAGTAAAAAAAAAAATATAAAGGATGATAAACAAAGTTGTACCAAAGTATCCACAATATTTTGACTGATCGCCCAAAAGAATAAATTTCACCATTGCTTTAGAAAGCATGAGAATCAGGGCATAAAAAAAAAATTGTTCAATACAAATAGATTTTCACTCAATTCTTTAACTTTGGAACGACTTATTAGGCAGATAACTGTAATTTTACCGATAAGGATGGTAGTTATGTTGTCCACGTACTTGGTGGCTACTGTACAATGCACCACCCGAACCACTATTATTCATGGAACTAGAATAAGAGGACCGAGTAGGTCCACTTCGAGAACTGTTGCCGCCACGACCATACATAGGAGAAGTCGGATGGTGGTGGTGGTGGTCTCTATAATTACTTTCATCCCGACCGGGAGAGTGTCGATATGCACCTAATCGACTGCTAGAACTTGGTCCACCCATTGCTGAGCCACTCCCAGATGATGGCCCACCTGAACCATAGCCGCTTTCTCCTCTTCCGTACCATTGGCTGTAAGATCCTCCACGACTTCCGGAACCTCCGTAACTGCTACTACTACCTCCATATTGACTATTATAACCACCATACCTACTAAATGTTTTTAAAATAAAAATATAAACGTAAAATAAACAATATATTAATAATAATTAATAAATTTCTAATTTGCAATCAAATATTACCTTGAAGAATAATAAGCATTCATAGCATTATATTGAGCATACCCGCTAGGATAAGAACTTGGATAATTATAATTGGGATATTGGCCGTATCCACCATAGCCCGAATATGAACTAGGATTGTAACTGCCAAGACCAGAATATCCCCCGGAACTCCCATCTTTCCCAACACCGGACATTCCATATGGGGAACTATATCTGCTACTAGCTGAGCTAGCTGAAGAGGATAAACCAGACATAGCAGCCGCGGCTGATGCTGGAGACGATGATCCGTAATTTCCTTGATAAATATTAATTCTTTGTGATTTGTGTTTAGGCATTGCACGCTTCACTTCAACCTATATATTAAAATTAAATTGATTAATAAAGTACAAATAAAATTACAAATAAAATAGAATCAATTTACCGGTTTATTTTGAATTTCCAAGTCGTTTCTACCCATAGCCTTCTCAACTGGTTCAGAAGAATCAAAAGTGATAAACCCAAAACCACGAGGTCTACCAGTATCACGATCAACCATCAAGGTCGCATCAATGACATTTCCAAATTGAAGGAAATATTCTTTAAATTCTTCTTCAGATACTTCCGGCGCAATACCTCCTACAAAGATTTTTTCGGTTTTTTCTTGTTCTTCACGTGGGATGGCTCGTTTGGGATCAATCTATATTTTAATATTGATTTACATAAATCATTTTTTATTCACAAACATGAAAATCGACAATATCAAGGTTTTCCTTAATTTCGGGCAGTACTATGAAGATTTGTGATTATAATATTCCTACTTACAATTTTCCCATCCAATTGATGTTCTTTCACCAATACGGTATTGACAATGGAAGGATCTACAAATGTGAGAAAACCAAAACCACGAGATCTCCCTGTATTCGGATCTCTCATAACTATACAATCCGTTACTTCACCGTACTGTGAAAAGTATGATTTAAGGCTCTCTAATATTAATTTAATTTATTTAACCATAGGGAATTGATTTGGTATTAAAAAAAGAAAAATAAGAAGATAGATGAATAAATCGTTGAAAGTATTTAATAATAAATATTTTATTCAAAATTGAATAATAAATATTGAAATATTCAATGAAAAAGTAAAAATAATTCGGATTAAAGATGATCCACTCAGAGTTCTTGAAAAATGATGCTCAAGCTAATCAACTTTCCATTGAACTTCGCAAATCCAAAAATAAAATAATAAATGACAAATTTCTCTCTTAATAAAATTGCATCCTATAGAATATCTCTTATGTTTGATTGTCTCTTTAATAAATATATGAATCAACGATGAGAAAAAATTTTTTAACTAACGACAGATTGTCGACTAGCATCTTTCATATTAAATATATATAAAGAGAGCGAGAGAGAGAGAGAGAGAGAGAGACCACAACGCATAGGAAATAAAATAAATTGTAAAGAAGGCTACGGTAAGACTAAAATACAAGAATCTTACCATCGGTTGTTTCCCAATTAAGACCTCCTATGAACATCTTTCTACAGTATTCAATGTGAACGATTTATGGTAAAGGAATACAGTTGATAGATAGATAGATAGATAGATGTATTCGATATATATAGATATAATAATTTATATATATAAATAGTGTAAAAAAAAAGTATTGGGGAAAAAGAGAAACCTATTAGTTGTAATTTATCTGCAATGCTCTAAAGAAATAAAAATAAACCTAACCACAAAAAAAAAAAAATATTATATTATAGTATCTTCGAAAATTTTATATTTCTCCCTCTCCCTCTCTTTCCATGCTACATCATAAAATTGTAATCCAGATTTCTTTGTGTTATATTTCTCTATTTTATGATTTGTATAGGCAATTTCCTTCCTCAAGGCTAATAATTATAATTTTTTGTGTATAACTATATGTGTAAGTTTGAGTATTAAAAGCCTCTCCAGAGTTTGCCTTCTTTCGATTTTCTTTCCATATATTAGAAATCATAGAAGTGCATCATGAAGAATATTCCTGGATCGCTGGTTTCGAGCAAGACAAGAAAAAAAAAGATACGGAAAAAAAAGAGGGGGAAAACTCCACAGAAAATTGCAATCTAAAAGTTTCAACTAAAAGAAAATTGCAAAAAATATTATCAAAGCGATGATACTTTACCCTTCTTCGTGTGTTGATGCTTTATTATTTTCTTCTTTTTTGATCATCATATCAGTTTCTTGAACTGATCTTCCATCTTGTTTAGAATCTGATGATTGGCGAGATGACGAACTGTCGGCTGCCATTGTGAACTATTTGTTGCTTAATAATTAGTTTTTTACGATTGATCTTTTGGTTCGAATAGTAAACTCCTTCACTGAAAAAGCCTGATGTTTATAAATATATTTGACTGTTAAAAAAATGTATTTCAATGTAAAAACTACCCATTAGTAACTTACTATATATATATTTTCAATAAGAGCGGGCTGAAAACTGGGACAAAAGGTTATTAATTACAACTCCTCTGTAACACAGTTTTTATTTGTGTAAGAAAACATTGTAAATTACTAATACGTAAATTATAACACTGCGCCAAATCTTTTGTAGTATTGACGTAAATTGAAGAAAATGAATTTACATATAAATCATGTGAACACATGAAATTAAAGATATTATGCACCTAAATGGCTTCCATCAAATTATATTATTTTACCTTAACAACAACAAGTATTACAACAAAAAAAATTATTATTACAACAACAACAACAGCAACAGCAGAAGCAGCTCTAACCAGCTAAACAATATTGGTATCATTATTCCTTTGCTGATGGCAAGATTAAAGATAAGACAGTAAGAACAATGATATACAAAGAAATGCTACAGTATTTACCTAAAGTCACTCAAGGCAATTTGCGAATTCGAACTTATAGAACTAAAAGATTTCTTATGCTATTTGGAGAAAAGGGTTGGGTAGATAGAATTAAGTCAGTCACTTAGCGCGAGCGATATTTCTAGATTAAACAATGCTCAATTTCAAAATATTATAGACTAACGATAGCAGAAACGATCACATCTCAAACAAGTAGGACTAATCCAACCTATATTTTTGCAACAAGATATTGGTTTAGTAGTTATTATGGCATTACTGATGACATCATGCCCATTATGCAAATTAGGTCATGATGATGAAGAAAGTATAGAAAGTAGGTATAAAGCCGGATCAGCATGAAATTGAGATAACTGCATAATCTGGGGTCTCTATGAGACTGCTCATGTTTCATTGTGATATTTTTAGGGCTAATTTATATCAACTATTACCTAATTTAGATTGTTTGCAGTCATGTAAAAAGAAAATAACCGAGTCTGAATCCCAAATATCTGGATTGGCATGCTCAAATTAACTGGATTACCATGTATTTTGACAGATAAGATTCGGTCCAACTTATATAAAAAATATAAAAAAGAAACTGGACATGAGCCATGGCAATTGTCAGATGTGATAAGTATGTCAGCACCTCTGATTTCAAGCCTATCTCTTTCGAAGCCAAACCTTATCCAGAATTAATTATCAAATCTATGTTAGAACATTTCACACGAAATAGTTTTAGGTGGAATTAATAATTATAATTTTGCATTTGCTCAACCATGGAACTTGCCATACCCTATTTGTGATGGAAAACATGGGAATTATGGATTACATGGTGAATGGTATAGAGAATATTGTCTTACCTGCGATCGTAGCATAGACGATCATGTAAGATCGATCAGTTACCTCAACTGAAATGCACAGTATGATATCGGAAAAATTTTTGCTGAAAGAATAGAGCTGTGTTACGTAAGATTTTTGCATATTTTTTTTTGTATTTTGACCTATTTTTTTCTCATACGATCAATAAAGCAAAGGCGCAATTAGCGCAATTAATTTACCAAATTTACAGACACATAATAGAATGGATTGTGAGATGTATGCATATATATTTTTTTTATTGATCCAGAACATGATCAATATTATGTATCACAGGTACAAGTAATTGTGCCAAATAATTTATTCTCAAACTTTCTCATATATTCCCAAAATTCTTGTGTACACAGTGTATATTATTATTAAAAAAAAGGGCGCTTAATGATCTTTACATACGGATAATGTTAAATTCTTTATTGTTAAATTAAGAAGGCTGTTGATCAGATTTTCGTGATGTAATCATATTATCGTAATTTTTCCCAGAAGTGTATTAGTAAAGCAAAAAAATTCAAATTAAGCTTACCATTATTAATTGCTCGGCTAACTTCTTGAAACATGTCATCACAATGTTAATCAATTTTCCCGCCTCTATAGATGTCCCAAAATAAAACAGACATATCTCTTCTTGTTATATATCAGCATTTTGATCTTTGCCGAGACTATCATCACGCGTACAATTGGTGCAATATTACTTCCTGTGATGGAATATTATCTAATCTAGTCAATTTCACATGCATTGTCAGCGCAGTAAAATTTTCTGAAAGATCATACTGGAGATAAAAAATTTAAGCAATAGGAATGGAATGTTGTGAAAATGAATCGTGATGGTTAGTATGAATCAGAAATAATGCATTTTTAACTCACTTGCTGACAACTCCAAAATTTATGCTAGGTCCGAAATTACTTAATCTCGTGAACTAAAATCAAAACTTTCTCTGTTATCTGCGTGGGTGGGATAGATATAGTTTTATTTCGTGTTTATAGAAAAGAGTATGAGCCTAATCTTATAGTTAGCAATATTAGCGATGGAAACAAATTAGTTGTAGATATTTTTTGAAATGTGAGGGAGTAAAGGAATAATATGATGCTAGAACTCACATTAAAAATGGCCTAGAATCCGCGTACACCCTGCCTCTTTGATAGCATAATACAGTACATCTCATTTGCTTCTTTATCATTTTTCACTTCCCTAATAAGAATTCACTCATGTCAGGTTTTATTTTTTTAACACATGCATATGGCAAATAAAAAAATTTTACGTATAAATAATGATGCTTGCATACAATTATGTACTTATCTTTGATATGGAATTTGGAAATCAAAACTTTTGATCATAGTAAAATGTAAAAATAAATAATTTTTGTATAATCTTGCCAATAAATTAAATACTCTGATAGCATGTCGATTTCTATGCCTATTTTGAAATGATCTATGCTTATATCAAAATGGTCTTATGTCAATTTAGTACAGTCTATGTCTATATTTCATAAGGCGATTTCTCAATCAAAATTGCCTAATTTGATATTTATTTGCCAATTTTTAAATTATTACGTAACCTATTAGGATGTCCTATCCTGCTTTTCATATCTTTTCATATAAATATCCATTATTTGTATAGTAATTTATATATATTTACAATTAAATTTTTACAGATTTTGATATTTGTTATAATAATAAGTGTATACAAACATGAATAAACTATTATTATTAATAGTTTGTTACTTTTTTATTTATTATTACAGCTTAATACATTTATAGATGGTTTTTACTTCAAATTACCAGGGTGATCATCACCGTTAGCCAGAATCATCCCTTTTTACTAACACTATATTTTTTAATGCTGTTCGATTGTCATAATTTCAGTCACCAGTGATCATCATCCCCGGTGATAGTTAGAAAAATTCTTTATAGATAATGTACATTTTTTAATTTGTAATATGGTTTCTTAATTTACAATGAACATATATATAATCTTGTAAGTATTAATACATATATTCTCTAAAATTTATTTAAATCGTAATAGATTTTTCATGTATAGCGTAATCTTTATTATTTTAAATTATTGTAAATAATTATCATTATTAAAAATAAACATTATTACTTAACATTTTATTCAAAATAGAAAAGAAACAGTTTATAGTTTTCTAATTACTCACTACCTATATTACTTTCAGTAGCTCTTTAATACTTACCAAAGCTTCTATAATATTTTAAGATGAAGTAATTTAGCTACAATAAACAAAGAAGCATTAGAATCTGAAAGCCCTATTTTTAAAAAATTAAAGTGAATTTAATAATAGTTAGTACTTCATATTATTAAAAGCAACAAAATCTCATAAGGATGCAATAAGATAACTTCCAGCTGGCCATTATCTGAAACGAATAAGGTTGCTTGTCTAAACTTCTTCAAAATCCTACAATTAGTTTCGTCAAAATTTTACTATAGATTTATTATAGTTTCGGCAGAGTTTTGGCAGTTTCGGCATTTATAATAAGTTTTGGCAGTTTCGCCTTTCTCCAAAGTTTTGCCAGTTTTTTAATATAGCTTTAATATAGTTTCGGCAGAATTTCGCTTTTTGGCGAAACGCCATCTTGCCTAAACCCCTAAGTTTCAGCAAGCAACTTTAGAAACGAACTACCGGTAAAATACTTTTTAGGCAATTCAAATATTGCCTTGTGAGAAGTATACAGTCAACTCCCTCTATAGTCACTCCCGTTATAGTCACATTCTACTATATAGTCACACCAGTTGAATGTTCAAAACACTTTATTATTAAAATCTATCCTATATAGTCACAATCTATCTATAGTCACTATCACACCTATCCTCAAAAATCTTATATTAAAAAGAACCGTTTATAATCACAGTTATATAAAGAATATATTAAATAACTTGGCATCTAATAATCGTACAAAGATGTATCATAGCTTGTTAGAATCGTCTCACTGAGACGAATCGAATGGTGGTAGTTTTATCCTTTTCCGATCACTGGCTGACGAGTTATTCAACAAAATGTTAAACATCGGCATTATAATATTTCTTGATTTACGTTTACTGCGCCATTTAACATTTTGCTAGATTTCTCAGTACCTAGTGATTGTAAAAAGACGATTTATAGCTCGTTGGAATCGCCTCATCGAGACGAATCGAATGGTAGTAAGCTCATCTCTCTGTGATCAATATTGACGGAGTTACTACTTAAAAACCATTTAATATTTTTTAATTTCGGAAATTGATCTAGTGATTGGATTTCGATGTATCTTATACCATTAGATTTGTCTCATCAAGACGAATCGAATGGTAGTAAGATCGTCATTCTAGGATCAATATTGGCAGAGTTATTATACAAAAACCATTAATATTTTTTTAATTTTGGAAATTAATCTAGTAATTGGATTTCGACGTATTTTATACCATTAGAACCGTCTCATCAAGACGAATCGAATGGCGGTAAGATCATCTCTCTACGATTAATATTGGCGAAGTTACGATACAATAAAGTTTTAAGTATAATTCTGGCTAAAATTATGTTAATTTTTGGCCGGAATTATGACATACAAATATAAGAAATTTTTTATATAGTCACATCTCTTTATAATCACCAAATATGGACTGTCCCAAATGTGTGACTATAAAGAGAGTTGACTGTACATTAAAACTTGATTCTATTGAGTACAGTATAATTAGCAGCATGTATCACAGATACTCAATTACTTTATCGCTAAAATATGAAAAAGAGCAATCAAGTTCACTTTCACTAGTATACATAAGCATTGTAATAACTGAGAATATAATAAAATAGAATATAGATAAATAATTATCTGATAGATAAATAATTAGCCGATGGATAAATAATTAGCTGACAGGTAAATATTTATAGTTTAGTTTAGTCACGAAATAGTCATAAGATAATATATCTTTTATTTTCTTAAATTTTTATTAGAAAAAGATAATAAATAGTAGAAATATTTTTCTTAAAATGTATAAATATAAGTAGATTTCGTTGGAAATTCCGCAGTTCGACTTTGATAAATAAAAAATTTTAGTTCGCCATTAATAACAACTAACATACTCTTTAGCCTTTTCTTATGAGTAAAAGTGCATAATTGGGAAAAATAAATTAATATGAAAATTATTAAATTTGGGGAAATTATCGCAAATTAAAATTTGGGTAAAAAATGATATTTTGTAATTAATTTTATTTATTTTTTTTTATTTATTTTAAACCAGAGATATTATTCAAATTCAATACGTCAGTGACAACATACGATAATTAATTTTATCTTATAGGTGGCATGTTACATTATGGTGAATGCTTCGAGAAGTTAAAAAATTGTTGTCTTTATACAAAATCTGAATAAAAAAAATAAAAGAAAGTTTATGAAATTATAAATAGAAATTGAGAAAAATATTACTATATATGAAAAAGGATATAGTAAAAGAAAATTATATAAGAAAAATGTTACTATATATGAAAAAGGATATAGTAAAAGAAAATATATAAGAAATATTAAAATATTATTGAATAATATATGAGAAATAAAATTAAATAAAAATATGTGATATATTGAAAAAGTATATATCAGAAAGATTAATGAGATATTCAAGATAATAATGAAAATAAAATTTATAATGAGAAAGAATTTTACATATTATAAAAAGTTAATAAATGATTGAAAAATTTAAAAATATTATGTGAAAAGAAATTATTAGTAACAAACCTGTAAACTACTATACTTCTATAAAGAGGGTAAAGGCAAGTCTGGTATAAGTTACTAAATGAAAAAGAAAATTTAATAATATTAGTAAATATAAGAAATATTATTATTTGATATATGAGAAATAATTTTATTACAATAAAAGAATTATAAAATGATGTGAAATATTATAAAAGATAATAATGAATTATATGAAATAAAATAACATAATAATGATGTAATATAGAATAAAAAGAAAATTGCATAAGCATATTACGTAAACAGTATAAAACGTAATAAAAAGATAATAAAATATTTAATCAGAAAGAGAGAACATGAGTTCAGTTATAGAAATGAATAAATAAAATAAGAATTATACTGCAACAAGTCATGTGTTAAGGTGTAGTAAAAATCACATGATTAAAACGTAGTAGAAAATGAAATGTTACATAAGTCACGAGAGTAGTACAAGTTAGAGATGCGATCTGGATGAAATTTTACAATCTGTGATCCGCACGGATCAATCCGGATTATCATAGGATTAAATTCGGATAATCCGGATTAACTTCAAATTTTGGGTATCTCAGCATCCAACGATCGTATAGAGATGCACTATAGCTCATTCGAATCGTTGCATTGAGACGATTCGAATGAGCTATAGTACATCTCTGTACGATCACTGGATGCCGAGATAATTGGCAAAACGTGAAACATCAGCATTTTTATTTTACGATCATGCAAAATTTTACATTTTGCCGAATATCTCGGCATCTAGTAATCGTATAGAGATGCACAATAGCTCATTCGAATCGTCTCAGTACAACGATTCGAATGAGCTATTGTGCATCCCTGTACGATCGTTAAAAAAAATTTTATTAAAATTGCTTTATTTTTCATAAAATTAAATGAGAGCTGAAATTTGATAAAATTGCGGGCAAATTTGCCCGCAGTTGCTTACAGTTTAAGGGATAAGATAATAAACGAAAAATAAAATAATATGAAATAAATTTGAATAAAAATCTTTGAAAGTTAATATAAGAAAAAGATTAAAGTTATTAAAAATTTAATTTTGATATAAAACTGTGAGAACCCTAGTGTAAATAAGAGTACACTGGAAGGATCCAGTATAAATAAGCCTTTATTTTATTAGTGATCATATTAGTCTGATACTGGGCGGCCCCAGTATAAAGAATGCCTAGCTTTGATCACAGTTACTTTGCGCAAAATATAGAGATTTTATAAATAAAATCGTGATTATAGATTATATTATAGAATATATAGAAAAATTATAGAAATCAAAGCAAATATTAGAATTTAAATTATATGATAAAGAAATAAAAGATAAGATAGTAATTTAAAATGATATTAAATTAATGATAAATTTTATAAAATATAAATAAAAGTGAAATTGTGAAATATTTAAATAGATAAAAAAATGTCTGATATATATGATAAATAGGACCCCGGATATCTAATATAAAGGTCATAATGGACTTTTGGCCAAAAACACCCCTTTTTGCTGAAACTCAAAAAATCGTTTTTTGTAAATATCTCAGCATCCAGTAATTCAATTTTAATGAACTTTTTTTATTTTGTAGCCCTCATTTAGCTCTACAATTTAAAAAAAAAGTTCATCAAAATTGGACCACTGGATGCCGAGATATTTATAAAAAACGATTTTTTGAGCCCCTGAAAAATGGGCCAATCTGCCGAAAGTGTGACTTATGACCTGTTTTGGAGATATCCGGGGTCCTTGATGAATTAGAAGAGATTAAAAATAGACATGAAATAGAGAAATACAGTGAATTGAGAGAAAAATATCAAGTAGATCCTTCATGTCTAAAATGTTATAGTACTGATGAAATAGAGATAGGAGATTAGTTTAAAAGATTTTGGAAGATTTTTCAAAAAGTAATACTGGAAGCAATGAATTATAACAGAAATAGTGAAATACGTATGTAAAATTAATGAAATACATAATATTGACAAGAAAAGATGGAGAAGAAAGGTATCCATCTAGTAAAAAGAAAAGAAATAAAGAATCTGAGAAAATAAGAAAAGAAGAAGAAAAACTGTTAAATATAGTTGTAAGGTCGATTAGATATAGAAATAAACCAGATTATAGAAAAATAGGAATTATATTAGTAATAAAAGTAATATGTAAACATTATATACTTAGTGAAGATAATGAGTTCATATTAGATGATCAAACAGAAGACAATTTATTAGAAAATAAAGAATTGTTAACATATAAATATATCATAGAAGATAATAAATTAGATATAAGATTTGCAAAATTTAAAGAATGGTTAAAAAAAATAGAATTAGCAATTATTAGATATATAGGATATGATACTATAAGAGATTTTAAAGAAATATTACATTTAGAAGAAAATATAGCAGAAGAAGAAAATAGAGAGAAAGTTAAGAAATTTCAGAAAAATATAATATACCGATGGTAGGATGGAAATAAATACCCAAAACCATGGATGTAACAGATATGATAATAGAGAAAATTGTAAAAACAAAAGGTTTTGTTGAAGAATATAATGACATAGGAGAACTAGAAAGTTCAGATGACATAGGAGAGTCAAGCTCAAATGAATAAGATGAACATATAGAAAAAATATATAGAAATTATTGGTTAGAAAATGGCTATGAAATTGATATTAAAGAAATAAAAAAAATAATAAATTTTGGAGTAAATTATGAAATAATAAAAACCAAAGAATTTATGAATTTTTATAAGACTATTGAAGAATTAGATGATAAAGGAATAAAAGAAGAATTAAAAATATGGCAGTATATGTATACAATAGAATGTCTTAGTGTTTCGATCTGGATAAAACCTCAAATATTTTAACATGGGATTATGATTAAAAAAGGTTACAAATTTCAGCTTTGAGTGGACTATAATTTCGGCCAGAATTAAAATAATATTATTCCATAAATTTTTATTAATTTTGGTAGTTCCAGCCTAAATTAACCGAGCCGGTATCCAGATAAAAACCGGATAAAACTGCTACAGATCGAAACTTTAGAATGTCTATCATGTAATAAAATGATATTGACAAAGGAAGCAGTAGAATATAATAAAAAGTTTATAGAAAGAATATGTAAAAGCTGTTATAAAAAAGAATTAGAAAATTTAAAAGATGAGAATGAATTAAATAATGAAACAGAGATTGAGAAAAGATTGGAATGATTGAAAAATCTAATTGAAGGTTTAGAAATTGAAGTTTTTGATAGAGAATTATTAAGATTAATAAGTATGGAATATAGAGATGTTGATATCTTAAGTGCAGACTTTATAAGGTTATTTCAAGAATATAAAAATGAATCAGATAAAGAAATAAAGAAAATATTAGACGAATATCTAAGAAAATTTGATATTGAAGAAGAAAATGAAGATTCAGATAACTCAGAAAAGATCGGAGAAATATTAAGTCCAGAAGAACATGAGATTTAGGAAGAAAATATTAAAGGTTTTGATGAGAATGAATTTGAGAATGAAAATGAAAATGTTATAAATATAGAAGGTTTTGGTTTAAGTCAAAACTCAGATTCGAATAATTCATTGAATATTAAAGATTTTGATAACAAAAGTGAAATATCTGATTACAATTTACAAGATTTATTTCAAGAGAATATATTGTTAAATATGGCAAATCAAGATCAAATAAGAGGATAATAGAAAATGCTTTAGGATTCGCACCTAATGCATTAGATAATGCATTAGGAGCAGAACAAACTTTAGCAGATAGAATTCAAACTGCAGGAATAGGAGGAATAATAGGTATGCCAACTTTTAGTGGAAAAGAAGATGAAGATGTTAACGATTGGATTAGACAGTTTGAAGTAGCATTTACGGTAAGTGGAAGACCAGAAGAAAATATTAGACAAAATAAAGCAAATATAGCAATAACATGTTTAAGAAAAATCACATTACAATGGTATAATGAAGAAAAAGAAAAAGTAACAGCTAATTTGGTAAATTGGTGTGATCATAATGATAATAGAAATTTGAAAAGCAAATTAATCAATAGATTCACTAGAGAAGATGTTAAAAGAAGAAAAATGATAGAATTAACAAGGATTAAACAAGAAATAAATAAAAGTGTTAAAGAATATACTAGAAGGTTTAGGTTAATATTAAGAATTGCAACTAGAGGTCAAGCATTACATGAAATGTATCAAGTAAATTATTTTATCCAAGGATTAGAACTTATGTTAGAATACCAAGTTAGAAGAAGTAGTTCAACAAATTTAAATGATGCAGTTAATATAGCAAGAAGAGAAGAAGAAGCTAAAGGTAAATTGTTAATAAAAACAATAGGTTTAAATATAGGACAAGTAGGATAAGAAAAGAATATGGAAGAAATTTTGAAAGAAGAAACAAATAAATATAAAAAAGAAAATGAAATGTATCAAAAAATGCAAAAGCCAGTTAATAAAAAAGATATTGATGATATAAGTAAACAGTTAGAATAATTTTAAGCAGAAATGTTAAATGAAGTAAGAAGAAGTCAATCAAAAGGAAATGTAAATAGAAATACAAATACAGGATTATGAGATGTTTTGAATGCAATGAAGTAGATCATATAAGACCAGAATATCTACAATTAAGACAAAGAAATAATTATAGAACACAAAATAATTTTAATAGGAATAATAATAATGAAAGAAGAAATAATAATAATAGAAATATAAATTTAATGGATTACAAAAGATATGACATTACGAAGTTGATCAAATGTTAGACTTGTATTCATCAAACACAAATTATTTAATAAATGCTTAAATTTTATATTTACTGAATGCTTAATGTTTTATGAATACCTATTTGTATTTAAAATAAGCATTTATAATAGATTACAAATTAAATATTAATTATTAAATACTTCATATATAATTGCTACTTTAATAAACTACTTAAAAAAATATTTTAAATTAATACTTATTAATTGCTATGAAAAAAAATATCAATTAAGCATTTGAATTTATTATTAAAAAGGCATAGAATATAAGCATTTAGATTTTGTTATTTTTATATTAAGTCTTAAAGAAAAATGTCCCAAATTAGTATTACGCGTATCACATGATATAGATAATCTTTTTTTTACAAATTTTTTTTCAACGAAGCTTCACCTTTTTTACCCTTCTATTTTTCCTTTCCTCTCTTTCACTTTCCCATTTTTCTTCCCTTTGTTCTCTTTTTTACTCTCTCTATTTCCATTTCCTTTATTCTTTTCCTTTATTCTTTCCTCTTTTTTATCCTTTCCCCTTCTGTTTAAAAAAAAAAGTTAAAATCAACCACAAAAAAAAATCCAAACTTTTTTAGACTAAGAATATAGGGGTTTTGCAGTGTAATATATGCAAAACTACTAAAATTAGTTTCATAAAATCATCTTAAAATGCGAAACTGCAAAACTGTCAAACTGTTTTGACATTTCGCTGTAGTATATCATATGATATACATATAGTTCTAATATTTATAGATCATGATCATATTCAATATATATATATACTATATATATACAATTTCGGTTTATTTGGTTTATTTAAACTAAAAAAATTTTTAGTTCCAGTATCGGTTATGATTATCGATCTGATCAATTAATAATCTTTTTTATATAGAAATTCTTTAGAAAAAAAAAAATTTACTATCACGTATAAAATGTTAAAAAGCTAAAAGCTAATTTAATGAAATTGTAAAAAAAAAATATTTTTATAAAACCTTTTATCAAGTAAAATGATAAAAGTTAATTAATTTTTTTCTTTAGAAATGTTCCTGTTTGGTAAGTTGATTTATTTTTTTTATTATCATTTTTCATTTCTTTGGTTCTAATTTTGTTTTTTTTTTATTAGATTTCGGTTACTTCAATTTTTATTATTTTATAGAAAACCACTTTGAAACTAATTGCACTGGTTTAACATTTTCTTTACCGGTTAAACTATTTTTTTGTAAATTTCAGTTTTAAGTTCAAGAAATAAATTTTTTGGACGCAGAATTTTTGTAAAGTGTAAATGGTAAATTTCATAGTGAAACTTATCATTTTTTCCTTTTTTTTTCAATAGAAACGCTAAATAAGCTATTTTTTTGTAGGTTTTTTTAAAATATCGGGCAGTAATATTGAAGCTTAATAATAGTAAGTTTCATTGTAAAACTTTACTATTTCTTCCTTTTTCCTGAGCTTGGATTTCGGTAAAGAACTCTATGGTAAATTAAAGGAAGAAATGTGTGAAGCTGAAATTTTTTCTTTTTATTTAAGAATATTTCTAATAATGCTAATGTTTGTTTCATTCTTTTCTATAGGAACGCATCTGGACTCAGACTTTAGCTAGAAAACTTTATGAAAGATAAGTTGTAAATTGAAGGGATCGGAATTGTATTTTGGGAGCATTACTAACATTTCTTTCTTTTTTCTTTAGGGATAGCTTCATTTAGACTTTTGGTTTCTTTGACACGTGAGTCTTTTAATACATTTTTTTTTATTTTTCTTAATTTAGTTATTTTGACGAACTGTTATTAATAGTTCACTTTTTTTTTTTTTTAGTTTTTAGCTTAACTAAAAATAAAATAAATTGTGTAAGTTTTGATTTTTTTTACTAATTTTTATTTTAATATTTTTAACAAACTATACTAACAGTTCTATTCTTTTTCTTTTTTAGGCAGATCTTTCAGGTTTCTGGGATTTAGACGTTAATAGACAGCTTGAACTTTTGAATACTTAAATGCATAGAAATTTGGTAAAAGAGGGGCCATTTTTATTATTCTTTAATGAAATATTTACTAATATTTCATCTTCTTTCTCTTTTTAGATGGCTTCTTTTTCAGGGTCTTTAAAGAGTGCGTATTATGGTATTTAAATTTAATTTCTTAACCTTCTTTAATATAACGAAACATTAACCAAATGATTTTATTTTTTATTCTTTTTTAGGTAGTTTTCAGTTCTTTAAATATGACATTTCAGTAAGTAATTTTTTCTTTTATTTATTTAATGAAACACTTATTAACGTTTCGTCTTATTTTTTTTTTAGTCAGCTTCTTTGAAATTTCTTTGGCACAGATTCGTAAGTTTTTTTTTTCAATTTTTTTTCTTTTTTTCTTTTATTTATTTTTGTTTATTAACTTTTGTTTATTACTTCTTTTTTTAGTCAACTTCTTTTAAACTTTCTGAGTACGAATTTGTAAGTTTTTTTATTTTAATGTATTTCTTTTAATGAACATCATTAATGTTCATTTTCTTCTTTTTTTTAGACGGTTTGCTTTTCAGATCTGGATGCATTGGATTCAAGTAAGCTATTATTTTTACTTTGTTATTTGTTTTAATGAAATGAATGAAACGTTTTCTAATATTTAGATTTTTATGAATATTAGTAGGAAAAATCAAAAATAATTTTTTGAATTTATTTCTTTTAGCGAAATGTTCTTACTGACGTTTCAATTCTTTTTTTTTTAAGCGATCAGATTATTGGATGCGTAGATTTTGATTGGTATTAGAATTTTTCTTTGATTTATTTCTTTTTAACAAAATGCCTTATTAACGCTTTGATTTATTTTTTTTCTAGATGTTCAGATCTTTGGACGCGTAGAATTTTAGTAAGGAGAATTTTTTTGAATATATTTCTTTTAGTGAAACATTTTTATTAACGTTTTAATTTTTCTTTTTTTAGATGACTTGATTAGGACCCCAGAAACTATATATAAAGATTGTTTTAAAAAACCAAAAATTTTATATGAACTTTACCCAGAATCTTATTGGCTAACTGATCGAAAAAGGAAAAAATTCATAATAAAATTGGTGTGACATTCCTTTTATATATTTAATTTAACTAAATATAGCAAGATCTTCAAAAAATTTTCCTTATAGCTTTACCCATTTTAACGGTAACCTATCTATAGAGTTTCTGGAGTCCTACCTGATCTCTATATATAGTGATGATCTGTGGCTTGTGATAGTTCTGTTCTGCTTTCAGTTTTTTTATACCGCACTTTCTACTACTACTAAAGAGTGTATGATTTAATTTTGTTTCTTTTTGGCTGTTACTGAATATAATATCCTATTATATATGGAATTTCACAAATTTCTAATTTAAATAGTAGGAAGGTATGAAAAAGTAAATTAGTCATAATATAAAGATACTATATATTATATGTAAATATGTAATATAATAAAAAAAATGTATAAAATATAATAATAAAATAAATATAATAATAAAAATTAATTAAATTATAATGTAATAAAATATCAATACTAAAATGGTGTTTATTATATAATTAATTTAAGTATTTTAGTTATATTAATTTCTATTAATCAATTAGCAATAAAAAAATAATGCTTATCAAATACAAGCTGCGTTGAAATTTGTTTAATAAGCACTTAAATTAAATATTCTTAAAGCATTTAATAAATGATTGGTAAATGCTTGGTTTAACTTCGTGATGATTACGATTAAGGTTGCTTGTCTAAACTTCTTCAAAATCCTACGATTAGTTTCGTCAAAATTTTACTATAGATTTATTATAGTTTTGGCAGAGTTTCGGCAGTTTCGGCATTTATAATAAGTTTTGGCAGTTTCACTTTTCTCCAAAGTTTCGCCAGTTTTTTAATATAACTTTAATATAGTTTTGGCAGAATTTCGCTTTTCAGCGAAACGCCATCTTGCCTAAACCCCTAAATTTCGGCAAGCAACCTTAATTACGATAATAATAAATATTATGATAATGATAAATATTATAATGATTACGAAATATCATATAATTATGAAAAAGAAATATATCTAACTTTAAGAAGTGGTAATCATCAGTAAATTTTTTGGGGTGCGGATCCTTAGGGATTTCAAAAATCCCATAATTAGTAAGGATCCTTCATTAAGGAACCTTTTCCACCAGCGAGAATTTCCTATTATAAAATTTTTATGGAATCCTCAAGGATCTTAAATTTACCAATAAGGAATCCTTAAGGATATTTGTTTTATATTTATTTATTTATATTAACAATAAAATGTATATTTTATTATATTTATTTATTTATTTATTAATAATATATTGCAAATTGCAATTAACAAAAGTAATGAAAACAAATAACACTATTTATATATAAATTATTATACCATAATATATGAATTATTATAAAATTTACATATGACTTATATTCCTTGAACGATTTGAGGCCATTCATGTCTAATTCTTTCAAATAATTGTGATTTGATACACTTTAATGCATCAGAACCTTTTGTTGTAACGCCAGATTCAATATCATTAGTCATAATACCCTAAAATAAATTGAAAGAATTATGGTTAAAAATTATAAAAATTAAATGAAGTAAAAAAAAAAAGAAAGACTTTAATTACCGTTATTATAAAGACTAAAGAAAAAGCAAATGAGAACACAGATTAAGAGGTTATCTTAGAACGCTTATAGAACCATATTATAACATAGTTCTGAAAATCTCTGTTTTTAATATTTAAAACTGAACTTATGAAGTTGAATTAACAGATGTTAGTAAATGTCTTTTTAAAAGAAAAATAAAAAACCTTTTACTCCTCTAAATACATACCTGACTCCATATCCAAAGTCCAGAATCAGCGTCTATGAGAAAGAAGCAAAGGAATGTTAGTAAACATTCTTGAATAAAGGGAGACAAAAAAGTCTTTGGCCAAATATTTACTTAGTTCTATATTCAAAATCAAAAAGGCAGGAATCTACAAAAGAACATTAGTAAATGTTCTTAAAAGGTAAGTTTATTCACTTTTTACACCTTTGAGCAATACCTCAATATAAGATCCAAGAGATCCATTTCAATTATAGAAAAAAAACAAAAAGAAACAACCTAAAAAAAGAGTGAACGTTAGTAACGTTCTATACAAAAATTAAGGTTGCTTGTCTATACCTCTTCAAAATCCTACAATTAGTTTCGTCAAAATTTTACTATAGATTTATTATAGTTTCGGCAGAGTTTTGGCAGTTTCGGCATTTATAATAAGTTTCAGCAGTTTCGCCATTTTCCAAAGTTTCGCCAGTTTTTTAATATAACTTTAATATAGTTTCGGCAGAATTTCGCTTTTCGGCGAAACGCCATCTTGCCTAAACCTCTAGGTTTCGGCAAGCAACCTTAACAAAAATCCTTGCCAGTATGTATATATCTGTGTCGTCAGGCTGGTAGTGTGTCTCGCTACGCTCACCCACCTCGGCCTCATGACTTCGCAGTACTTACATCCCCCTCCGTAGGGCAGAAAATCCCTATATATCTGAAACAATATGAAACAAGATCTGAAACATAATAATATAAGCAAAAAAGGATAAAATAAGGGAAAAGAGAGGAAAATAAGAGAGAATCAGAGAGGTGTTTCGATGTTTCAGATGTTTTGGCAATTTTGGTAAAAGTCAGGCGAGGACAACCCCCCCAGAAAAAGTTTTGATTTTACCCCCCAGATCCGAAACTTCTGAAACATCTGATGAAACAGATTCAGGATTCCATTCATTTTCTTATTGGAGGCAGTGAGATAGCAAACCAAGTGAACAGGTAGGTTAATAGCCCCTAGAAGGACTGTCGAGTCACAAAAGGATAGCCGGGTATAAAGATGTTAGCCTTAATTATTTTTTAAAAAATTTTGAATTACGGCTATAAGATTTTTATAGCCTTAATTAATTACGGCATATAAAAATTTTGTATTACGACACTTTTTTGAATTACGGCTAACATCTTTAGCCGGGTAGGAGCGCGGATCTTTGGAAAAAATATATTCGGCAATTGAAGATTAGGTAACTATAAGTAACATACAATGATGAACTTACACGCAGCCACTTCTCTTGCCAAAGACCTCGGACTTGATCTTGTAGACATCTATGGAATCCGTAAATAGATCCAAATGCGGGCATTACCCTTCAACGATCCCGATATAGTAAGAGAGATGGTCAGAAACCTTCCGATCAAAGAATTCAGAAAACATCTCAAGATAAACAGACTCTGGTACAACGGTTGTAAAGCCGAGTTGTGGAAGAGGCATAAAGAAGCCGAGGAGGTATACAGCAGAGCGGCAGATAAGTACAGGGAAGCTGATAATCCTGCAGAGTCATATTTTTTGTCCAGATTTTTACAAGGATTGATGACTATGTAACCATATCATCAGGTATCCTTACATTTTTCAACAAGGATTGATGGTGATAAGGGGGTGACAGGTTGGGTACCGCAGTTTTTGTAGTATGCCGATCATGGTGGTCACATGTTGGACTATCATTGGATTGACTTATCTAGGTAGATCTTAGGTTAAAGGATCGTTCGCAATGAGGTGGGTGTCCTTTGTTTGAGATCGTTCGCAATGAGGTGGGTGTCCCTTAGGGGATTGCACGACACTAAAAAGTTCCCCATCGGCTGGACTGCACGACACTAAAAAGTTCTCTGAGGTCTTTGTGAAATAGGTTTGTTATCCATAGTATGTAGTCAAATAGGGGAAATTGAATTTTAGGTATTTCTGATAGTGCTAATGGTAGCTCGGAGGTTCTTTACCGATTCTAGGAGTGGGTACGGCGCTGGATGGGTTACGTATAGCATAGTCGACTTTACTCATTTTGAAATATATTTGGGGGGAGTAGCCGTAGTTATTTATATAGAGAGGGTGGGGTTTTTAATCTTAGCTTTTCTTACATATTTGTAATTTCGGAAGATTATTTGTTCTTTGTTTTTCTATTAGTTCTGCACTTGTTGCGGTACTTTATAGATACATTTTGTCTTTCCCTGCAAGTTTAAAGCATTTCGGCATTAATTAATAAAATTCAAGCCTCAAATGCTTTATGTTTATCTCAACAAGGATTGATGACCACGTAATCTTCATCATTAGGCATTCATGAATTCTTAACATAAACTAATAAATTTTTAAATGTTCTCTAATAATTTCTAATATGTATTAGATGGAATAGCATCCATTTGTTCATCTGGCCATTTGTACAATAATGTTCAGGATTCCATCCATTTGATTTGTACAACAATGTTCAGGATTCCATCTATCCATCCATTTATACGTTAAAAATATAGCATTAGATGGAATGGCATCTATTTGTTCATCTGGCTATTTGTATAATAATGTTCAGGATTCCATCCATTTGATTTGTACAACAATGTTCAGGATTCCATCCATCCATCCATTTATTAGTCCGGAGCGTAGCGAAGGACTCTATATGTTCTAGCCGTGGTGGTATAAAATATCCCGTTGTCCGTCCGCTTGTTCTTTGAGTCGACGTTTAATTGGTTCTTATATTACACGAAATTATCTCGATCAGTTAATTGAGCATGTGATTATCTACCTATATACTGATAAGCTCCAGACTACGTAACGGTTTACCGTTTCCCTAGTACATTAAAAATATAGCATTAGATGGAATGGCATCCATTTGTTCATCTGGCCATTTGTACAATAATGTTCAGGATTCCATCCATTTGATTTGTACAACAATGTTCAGGATTCCATCCATCCATCCATTTATACGTTAAAAATATAGCATTAGATGGAATGGCATCCATTTGTTCATCTGACCATTTGTACAACAATGTTCAAGATTCCATCCATCCATCCATTTATACGTTAAAAATATAGCATTAGATGGAATGGCATCCATTTGTTCATCTGGCCATTTATACAATAATGTTCAGGATTCCATCTATCCATCCATTTGTCCATTTGAACATACACATCAGAAATGAACACTTTACCTTTACTGAGTGGTTATAATATTATTCACCATGATGCCTCCATGTCCTAAATGTGGAAAAAATAATTTTAAAAGTACTCGAGATAGAAACACTCATCTGAATCACAGAATTCCATGTATACCTAAAATTACTGAAGTAATTAGCTATCCAGAAACTATTCCAGAACCTTCAGAAGTTGGAAATAACCTTCCAAACAATCTAAAGTATGGTGGTATATCATCTGTAGAAGAGCTTAAAGCAACTATAGATGAACTTGCTTCACAAATGTGAGCAATTTCTTGGCAATTAAAAAATACATCAATGGATATTAAGGGAGTGTCAGGTGATATAACAGATTTATCAAATTAGCAGGAAGCAGCACAAAGTAAAATACAGGATCTTGAGGAAACAATGTCTCAACATACTGCTTCAACTAAAAATTCTGTTCGAAACCTTCAAGAAACATTATCTCAACATACTGCTTCAACTAAAAAATCTGTTCGAGATCTTGAGGAGACAATATCTCAATATACTGCTTTATCTAGTAAATCAAGTATTCATAGTATTCCACTTTCAACTGCTAGTTCTAAAACTTCACAATTTACATATGATCCTACAATAGCAGATTTAGAACAGACTGAAGAGGATAAAGAAATGGCTAGATTATATATGAATCAACTTTTATTACTATTGAGATCATGTCCACTTGATATTGAGGAATTTAAAGAAGGAAATAATATGTTACAATGGCTTTTTGCTAATAATATAATAAGAGATGATAAATCATTTTGCTGGCTTTCTGCATTATTATATAGTCCAAAGCCAACAAGAATTTCTTTAGGGAATCCTGGTAAAGAGGATTAACTTAATTTGCTATCTCATCAGTTCAAACTAGTGATTAGACAAAATTTTGAAAGAGTACTAGATAGAACATTTAAAAATTTATTAGTTTATGTTAAGAATTTATGAATGCCTAATGATGAAGTTACATGGTCATCAATCTTTGTTGAAAAATGTAAGGATACCTGATGATATGGTTACATAGTCATCAATCCTTGTAAAAATCTGGACAAAAAATATGACTCTGCAGGATTATCAGCTTCCCTGTACTTATCTGCCGCTCTGCTGTATACCTCCTCGGCTTCTTTATGCTGCTTCCACAACTCGGCTTTACAACCGTTGTACCAGAGTCTGTTTATCTTGAGATGTTTTCCGAATTCTTTGATCGAAAGGTTTCTGACCATCTCTCTTACTATATCAGGATCGTTGAGGGGTAATGCCCGCATTTGGATCCATTTACGGATTCCATAGATGTCTACAAGATCAAGTGTGAGGTCTTCAGCAAGAGAAGTGACTGCGTGTAAGTTCATCATTGTATGTTACTTATAGTCAGTGTTGTACATGGGACATGTCCCGCCAAAATTTTAATGTCCCAGACATTGTCCCGTCCATGTCCCGTTCACGTCCCGTCCAAAAATTGTTCAAGTTTACAATTTGTCTTATCAAGACAGCACCTAATGGGCTATAATTTATAATTAAGATCACGTGATTTTAATGTTCCAATGTCCCGGACATTGCTAAAATCTTTGGACGTGTCCTGGACTGTCCCGTCCCGTCCTGTCCATAGACATGTCCCGTCCCTATGACAACACTGCTTATAGTTACCTAATCTTCAATTGCCGAATATATTTTTTCCAAAGATCCGCGCTCCTACCTGGCTATCCTTTTGTAACTCGACAGTCTTTCTAGGGGCTATTAACCTACCTGTTTACTCGGTTTGCTATCTCACTGCCTCCAATAAGAAAACGAACGGAATCCTGAATCTGTTTCAGATGTTTCAGAAGTTTCGGATCTGGGGGGTAAAATCAAAACTTTTTCTGGGGGGTTGTCCTCGCCTGGCTTTTACCAAAATTGCCAAAACATCTGAAACATCGAAACACCTCTCTGATTCTCTTTTATTTTCCTCTCTTTTCCCTTATTTTATCCTTTTTTGCTTATATTATTATGTTTCAGATCTTGTTTCATATTGTTTCAGATATATAGGGATTCCCCGCCCCACGGAGGGGGGGATGTAAGTACTGCAAGGCCGTGAGGCCGAGGTGGGGATGAGCGTAGTGAGACATACTACCAGCCCAACGACTCTGTCTTTGTTTCAATGAAAATTCAAAGTTAATATCTACAAAAAAGGAAAATGAACATTACTAACAATTTTATATTAAAATGTAAATAAAACTCTAGAAAAGGTATATTAATTCATTTCATTACCAATTTCACTTTTTATTTTTTGTTTTCATTTAATTTTATTTTTTTATTATTTAAGTTTCGGCTGCCTGGATTTAGACTTTGGTAATGGCTTATAGAGTTATGATAAGTCTTTCTAGTTTAAATTTATTTCGCTATTTTTTATATTTTTTTTATTATTTATTAACTAATTTTTTTTGTTATTTAGAGTTTATTTATTGGTTTGAATGGTAATTATGAGTTTTAAAATCTAAAAAGCCAAAAGGGTATTATAGCAAACGAAAAGTGTTATTACTTTATCAGAGTATATGAAATGAAAGCATCGGTATTGTAGATAGTTATCCAAAAAAAAAGATTGGCAATCAGATCTTTTAAAAAAAAGGGATAATTTTTTTTCCGAAATTTGTAACGGATAAATATTACACTTATGATTTAGGTTTTTTTTTTAAGATCAAAAAAATTTTTTTTGGTTTTTATGATAAACCAAGTTTTATTCTATATATTTGATAATTTATTTAGTCTCATTTTTATAAAATTTCATATAAATTACTTTTTCCTTCAATAAATAGTTAAGAAGTTGTAATAATGTGAAGTCTTCAGTAAAGAACCAATTTTATATAGTTTTTTTTAAAGAAATAGTCAGTCATACTAAATTATTAACTACTTATTATTTTATAGGAATGGAACATAGGCTATTGGACACTAAGATTGCTGGAGAAACTAGGGGGTTTTGGCAAGTTGGCGAAATACCAAAATAGCAAAACTTTGCCAAAACTATATGAAAGTCTTATTAAAAAGTTGGCGAAACTCTGGAGAAAAGCGAAACCTGACGAAACTTATTATAAATGCCGAAACTGCTGAAACTTTGCTGAAACTATAATAAAATTATAGTAAAATCTTAGAGAAACTAATCGTAGAATTTTGGAGAGGTTTAGACAAGCAACCTTATTGGACACCTAGCTTTGAATATGGAATTATGGAAGGTATAATGGTTGGAATTAAAAGTAAGGGAGTGCAGTAATTTTTTATAGAAAAAATACTAATTAGGACATGAACACAGTTTTAGGACTTGTAAACTTTGGATTTAAGATGGATCCACATCTCAAAAAAATTACTGATGATAGATATGGAGAAGATTTAATTGATGAAATGGAAATTAAAGATGTTTCAATACCACCAAAAAGAGAATATGATATGAAAATGGATATTGATGGTGAAAGAAGAGGAGGATTTTCTACTAAAGAAGAATGAGATAAAACATATCAATTAAGAAGACAATATAATCAATGTGAAAGATGTGGATTAAAAGGTCATTTTATAAAAGAATGTCCAAATTCAGGAATGAAAAGAGGAAACAAAAATATTAGAGTAAGAGTTAATATACCACCAGAAAAATATGTAATGGATATGTTTAATGAAAAAGCAAATATAACATATGGGCAAATTTATAATGAAAATCCAAAATTTAGAAAAATAACTAGAGATTATAATGGATATAGTAATGTATAACTACACTCAAACCAACCAATAAAAAGTGTAGATAATAAAAGTGAAACGGAAGGAATGAGAAGTGAAGTTATAATAAAAGGAAAATTAGTATCAATAATAATAGATTCAGGAGCATCAGTTAGCTTAATATCAGATAAATTAAGAAAAGAATTAAATATTCCAATAATAGAAAAGAGTGATATTAGATTTATAATGGCTAACGGAACAAGAATTGCATCAAAAGGAAAAATAGAAATAATAATAGAAATAAATGAAAATACAGAAATAATAATAATTATGGATGTAATTGAATCAGTAGAAAAAGAATTAATATTAGGAAATGATGTATTAAAGAAAAGAAAAGGATAATAGATTATAATGAAAAAGTATTAATATTAAAAGAAAATGAAGAAGAAATTGAAATACCAGTAGAATATGAAAAAGTACTAAGAGAAAATGGAAAAGAAACTGAAATACCAATAGAATATGAAAATAATAATGAAAATATTAATGATGATAATAATAGTGATGATAATGAAAATGAATATGAAGAAATAAGTGAACGAGAAATGTATTTAATAAATAATGAAGAAAAAGGACATATTATAGAGGAAAACTATTAGGTCTTGGCTATAATAATAGAGAGATATTAAAGATGTATAAAGAATGGACAAATGAAATAAAATATAAAGATTTAAAGAAATTACAAGAAAAACAATTAAAAGATTTGGTTAAAAAATATGAAGATATTCATCAGGAAATTAAGTGCACGTGAAATAGTGCATTGTTTTATGTCAGCACAGATCAGCGTAAAATCACATGATTCTGTGAAGGCAACACAGAACAGTGCGTTAAATCAGCCTGTAACATTGCACAAAAAATTGCTACGAACAGTGCGATATTTTATTATTTTTATTTACTGCTTTACATAATAATATTATATTATTACATTATATCATAACAACTCAAATTATCTAAATAATAATATTATGCCAGTTTTACCACATTTTCCAAATTTTATTATTCGGCTTCTTGCAAAATTTCATTTTCGTCTAATTCACTATTATATTCACTATTAATTTCATTATTGTTATTTTTTTTATTAAGCTAAAATTTAAAATGTTTGATTAAAATAAGGAAAAAAATAAATATATAAAACAAAATACAAATTAATTTAATACTTTACATACCCATTTTTCTATAATAGAATCAGTATCCCATTTATCCATCCATTCTTGTACTTTTGATGATGATATTTCAACCTGATCATATGATGGATCTAATAACATCCATGCAACTGTAATACCGAATTTAATGTTATTTTCATTTTGCAACTCTTCTTTCATAAACACTTTTCGCAAAATATCTTCAATAAGTGAAGGAGAATTTGGTTCATTATCTATTTTATTCCACAAATTAGATTTTGCTTGTTTAACTTGTTCTGATTCTTTCCAAGATCTGACTTCCGTGGGACTGGCAAACTTGTTAAGTTTGTGAGAAATTAAGTTGAAAGTAGCGTAAACTGCATCTTTTATCTTGCGTACGTAAGAGCTCCTATAATTACGAAAATATTCCAATGTCTATAATATAGGTATTAAAAATTGTAAATTGAATTTAGTTTTTATACATTAAAATTTTGATAAAATTTTTTACAATTGAATATCCAGCATTCCAGAAATTATCCCATCCACTTGAATCTACAATTTCTTGTAATTTTTTGGGATAATCAGTTTGAATTTTTGATTTGAAAACACGTTCAATATCTGCATCTGACGGATTTTTATTTTCTTGAAACAATTGATGACAAGCTTCTGTCATTGGAACCTAAAAGAAATATTATAAAATAGTTATATTTATATCTAACTAAGATAAAAATTTTATATTATTACCTACATCCCATCACAAATGTTTTGTATCCTTTCTTTTCAAACGTTGCTTTACTTTTCCCTCCAGTTGATGTACTTGATTATTAGTAGTTAATGATGGTTCTTTTGTTAAAACTGCAAGCATGTTTTGTAGGAGTTTATGATTTTCATAAATATCACTTTTTAACTCTGCATATTTTTCCTGCAAAGTTTCAATTGTCATATGTTGCTTCAGCTGCTTTTCGAGGATTTTTTCAAGAATAGAATGAGTATTTGCATCAAGTTTAACACCTAAATTAAAAAAAATAAATATAAAATTATAATTTGACATAATATTTATCAAAAATAACTGCTTACATTTAGATGGTAAATTACTAAGTTCATGCAATTTTTTACGCTTAAGCTGTGCATCTTTAATTGTAAATACAGTTTAGATAATCAAAATGATACTATATATAGAAAAAATTTTTGTAACACTCACTTATCCTTTCGGTTAGATGAGATGTTGATAAATCAGGTGTATCAGATTCACTGTTTATCGATTCTCTTTGATTTTCGCTAAATATTAATAAATTTCATTATTAGATATAATTTTAATGTTATAAACTCCTTACAAAATGCATATACCTTTTATTAGTATTATTAATCATAGAATCGTTCAAATCATTACTATCAGATACAATAGTTACAACCGGAAAATCTTGAGAAGTAGCTTGATGTTCAATATGTTCTTTTGATAATGATATGTCTTGCGATATGGAAACTCGAGAATTTTTTTGTTTTTTATTTTCTTTCAAATTATTCCTTCTTTTTTTTCTGTTTTGTACTTCATCAGTTTTACTTAATTTAACCTATAAAATTCACGTAATAAGGTATATATAATATACATTAATGTTAGAAATATCATAAAAAATATTAAATAATTTACTATAGTTGTTTTCTCATGAGAAGTTTTATTAGTTTTGAGTAATTCTCTAAGGGATATGGCAGATTCACTATCTGTAGTAGTATTACAGTTTTTTCTCCTTCCTCGTCTTGATGACATTGTATTTAAAAAAAAGAAAAATGTTTGATCTTCTAAGATATGAAGATTATAATATTATGATGTGATTTGATCAATTGATCGTAATGCTAATATCATGATGTAATCCAACAAATTAATAATTTCAAAATCACAAGACTTAATTAATATATAATTAATTGAAGTTACCTAGGTAGATAAAATTTTTTGTATTTTTTGTATATGATTTAATGATAAAAATCTATTGTATATTAAACAACAAAATTTTTTGTACAGAATGTTTAACTGTCCATATCAGAATTGTAAAAGAACCTTTTCACGCCATGCTGCTCTTCGTGAACATATAAAATCTCATAAAGGTCAGGCCTATTGGGAAATATTAAACAGTGTTTCAGAAGATTCTTGTATAGAAAAAGTAGAGTGTTCCAGAGAATTTGTGATAACGGTAATTATAACAATGTGTACTTAAATTTTATACTTTTAATTAATATTGTATAACCTTTTATATACTTTTTATAAAGGATAATGTAGATGAACGTGAATACAATGTAGATAACGATCATAATGTAGATGATGATAACAATGCCATTATGGAAATTGTAAATGAAGATGTTGTCAATGAAAATATTGCTGATGAAAGTGTTGTAGACAGAAGTGTCATAGATGAAAACATTATGGATAGAGGTATTATGGATGAAAGTGATAGTGATACTGATTTTGAAACATCTGAAACCATCATCGATATTGAGGAAGAGCCAGTTTATGATCATATTCATAACTACACTTTATATACTCCTAAACAAACTGATAAAATATCCTTAATTGATACAAGGTCTATTTCAAGTCGTAATATACCACAATTTCCTGATGCTGCATATTCTGAATTTATGGAGCTCATATCAACACATCACTTATCTAATTTAGCTGAAAATGATATATTGAAATGGTTTTGCAAACACCATCTCTGAGACGATATTATTTTACCAACAAATACAGCACAAGGTCACGAATTTGTTAGTTCTATGGATATTAAACATTTATTATATCTCAAAACAAAAATATTAAAATATGAAGATGAAGAATATTTTCTTTATCATCGACCTATTTTTGAAGCTATCAAAGAACTATTATCTAATATCGATATCATAAATCATTGCCAATGGAATTGTTCACCGGATTATATTACCAATGAAAATGGACATCGTGAGTGTGTATATGGAGAGCAATGGTCTGGAATGTAGTGGGAAAATGCTCAAAAATCAATTGGGACAGGATTAAAAAAGGTTTTATCTATAATATTATATTCCGATGCAACTACATTAGACCATTTTGGCAAAAGTTCAGAACATCCTGTTTATTTATCATTAGGTAATATACCTAATTGGCGTAGAAACAAACAGGATGCTAAAGTCTTATTAGGAATTTTGCCTAAGCTGAAACCACTTCATAATCGTAAAGAAAATAAATCAGAATTTGCATCTGCTAAAAGGATGTTATATCAATATTGTTTTGATATTATGACTAAACCAATATATGAATGTGATGGATTAGATATTAAAACAGACAATCAAATAATTTGGGCATTTTCTTTTCTATCAGAATTTATAGGTGATCTGCCTGAAGATGCATCATTAACGTTAACTTACAGCTCATCTCGGAGTAGTCATCCTTGTCATATTTGTACTGTAACAATTGATGAATTAAATAATATTAATTTATCGCAATCTCAAATAGAACTAAGAACTCCCAATAATATGCAAGTTGTAATAAATAACAACCTTTGTCATGAACACTGGTCAGAATAATCCATTTCGTCCAAATTTCAAATTGACGAATGTTGGACGAATGTTGGTCTAAGTTTGGCTGATCATTGCCAAAAAAATCGTCAAAATTAAAATGGACGATTTGCACAGTTCGCCTGCCACTTGGCAATCACAAATCGGCAAAAATTTGTTATTATCGGCAAAAGATCGGAAATAAAACTATTCGTCAAACTTCTATTGGTCAAAATAGTCCATTTCGTCTAAATTCAAATTGCCGAATATTGGACGAAATGGAGTCTAATTTTACCTAATTATTAATGATTTTTATATACTGTATTTAGCTTATTTTTAATTTTATAATAACAATCAATTATATTTTGTTATTTCGTTTTATCAAAAATTACATATTAAAAAATTACATATTAAACATCTAATATCTACAGTATCTATCTATTTACACCAACCATCTATCATCTACCATCTATTGTTTACCATCCACTCATCCAAACAATCTTAAAATTATCTACAAATAAAAAAAACGATTAATTAAGTTTCTTCAATAAAAAAAACAAATTAAAGTTTTGATATTCGAAAGCTCACCTGGAATTCCATCCATGTTGTAAGCCGGAGTCCTTACAAAATTAAAAAAATAAAAGAACCTAAAAAAAAAAAAAAGAAAAATGAAACATTAATGATTGTTTCGTTAAAATGACTGATTTAAAGAAGAAAATTTTCTTACCGAATTCCATATCCAAATACTTCAAAGAATCGGCCATCTACAAAAAAAAAAAAGAAATAAGATATTAAAATATTTTATTAAAAGGTATTAGTTATTTTATTTCAAAGAAAAAACCCCTTACCGAATTTTTTACATGTCCAAAGATCCAAAGAACCGGTTACCTAAAAAACAAGTAAAATATGAGTAAATGTTTCAGTAAAGATTAATTCAAAGAAGAACCCTTATATAAATACTTCTTTGCTGAATATATACGTTTCTAAAGATCTAAAGTGTCAGCCCTTAGCCCTCTAAAAAAAAAAAATCCGTCCTACAAATGAGAAGAAATCCAATCTAAAACCGAAAGAAATAGTATCTGCAATCCAAAACCGAAAAAGAAAATTCATGGAGCCGTTCTACACAAAAGAAGCTGAAAGAGAAATCCAGAAAATCTGGGAGGCCAAAAAAGAAATCTAAGGAGCTGATCTACAAAAGAAAAGAAAGTAAATCTAGGAAGACGACCTACAAAAAAAAAATAAAATAAAATTAAAAATAAAAATAAAATTAACAATTAAAATAAAAAAAATATATATTTTTGACCTGTCATGCACCAAAATGTAGAATGAATGGGCTTTGGCTGGCTAAAAATAGGATCCTCTACATCACATACTTTTAGAGAAGGAACGATACTCCAACCCTCTCCACAAAAGCTGAAGCTTATGCTATATTTGCGGCTTTACTGACTATTCCACATCCTCACAGGTTACAATATACATGGACTCAGCAAATTGCATCCACACGTGGAAGATCTGAAGATAGCTGTCTAAAAAATCTATAAACCCGTCTAAAAAAAAGAAAAAAACGAACCGTTAGAAACTGTTCATTAATTGTTTTAAAAAAAAGTTTTGAAGTTTTAACTTCAAAACTTACCCATATATCCAAAGCCTAAGAACCGAAAGCCGAAATCTACAAAACAGAAGAAAAAAAATTAAAAAAAATTTTTAAAAAAAATAATTTATTTTAAAAAAGTTTTGAAGATTTTACTCCGAAACTCACCTGTATCCAATGCCCAAGAACCAAAGGCCGAACTTACAAAATAGAAAAAAAAAATTTTTAAAAAAAATTAAAAAAAAATAATTTTTTAAAAAAAAGTTTCGAAGATTTTACTCCGAAACTCACCCGTATATTCAACACCCAAGAACCGAAGGCCAAACCTACAAAAAAAAAAAAAATTTTTTAAGAAAAGTTTCGAAGTTTTAACTTCGAAACTCACCTATATATCCAACATCCAAGAACTGAAACCGAAACCTACAAAATAAAAAAAATATAAATAAAAAAAAATTTATCCTATCAACGCCAAATAGAAGAATAAGGGCGAAAGAAAGGAAAAGAACGAAAGGAGAAAGGGTGAAGGAGCCTCATTAAAAAACAAGCTTTTTTTTAACTTGATCTGGATAATCTCGTTAAAGATTATGCCACAAATAGGTAATTGTGACGCAATTCCGCAAATAATCTGTAATTGTGGATAAATTACGGAATTGCAAAAAAAATACTTTTTTACATACTGTAAATAACATAACTTTAAACTTGATTATTATTTTCTTATCATTAAAGTAAAAGAAAAAATCATTTTTCATTAATAAATTTAAAAAAAGAACGATTTTTTTTTTAAAAAAAATGGATCGGCCGGTCAATTTGACGGTTATTGATGATTCGATTTTTTAATATTCATTCAGTCATAAACCGGATAATTCAACAGATATTGGATATTATCTGGCTGAAACACCTTTTTTTGGTGTTTTTTTTATTTAAAAATGATATATATATTAAATATTAAATCGCTATATTAATTAAATTAAAAAAGAAAAAAAATATAAAATAAGGCAATTCGGCCAGATATAATTTGACGGATATTGGATAATCTGTCAAATTATCCGGCCAAATTTAGATTCTTTATTTGCAAAAATGCATTTTTTTACCAATTCAAATGCATTTTTTTGAAAAATATGATAGAAACACATTTTTCTGTTAGTAAAATGTGTTTTTTATAATAATGCCACATTTGCAGACTAATTGCGGAATTGTGCAATTGATTGTCAAAATCTGCAATATTATTGATATTAATTAAAAAATTTGGTTAAAAATCGTCAAGTCGATCATCATTGTTAATAAAAAATCGATAAAAAAAAGTATTGGTCGATTTATGGTTTTTTTTTATGTTACAACTCAACCAAAAATCGACCAAAAATTGACCAGTTGATTTATGCCGAATTTTTTCCAATTTTTATAATTAGCCGAATGTGTGACGAATCACGTGATGACAATGACGAACTTTTGACGAAAGGTATTAATGCCGAAAGAAATGATTTCGACCAGTGGAATATTCTATTCATCCAATGCGAAATATCTTTTGGAAGTTCTCGTAAGAATATTTTATAAAAATTACTTTATCCAATATTTAACTTTAGAAATAATTTATTTATCGTACGTGCGATGCAAATTTTTATGTTTATCATTGCCATTTTAAGGGGGGTGGCAATGTATAAGCAGGTTGATCAACATAAATAATTTACAAAAAAGGAAAGTGGCGATGCATCGCACGTGCGATGAATAAATTTACTCTTAACTTTAAATAACTTAAAATAATTTTATATCCATTTTATAGTGAATTGAATATTTATAGTGCTGCAGTACCAGATCGCATGCATCATTGCGATCTTGGTTTATTCAATTATCAAGTTAATTTTGCTAGAAATTATATTCAATTATATTGTAGGAAAGATGGAATTAATGAATTTGATAAACATTTGGCAAAGATCCCACGTTTTCCCGAGCTAAAGATTTTTAAGAGTGGTCTTGGTAATATTGCACGTTTTACAGCAGCAGAATTTCGAAATATGATGAAACAATTGGTCTTTGTTATTGATGGTCTAATTGTTGCAAAACGCAAATCAAATTTAAGTTTATTTCAAGCAAAACAACATGATTCTAAGCTTGTAGATTTATTTGTATTCTGGAATAGAATGTATATTTTTAGCCGTAAGGATACTTTTACAGATTCAGAACTTGATAACTTTCAGGTACATTATAAAATTTTAAAATATATAATTATAAGTATTTTATTAATATTCTTTGATCTATTATTTTAGAAAATGATTATTGATTGGGCAAATAAATTTATTAATTTATTTACACCAATTGCAGATACTGAAATGAAATACCCAAAACTACACAATTGGCAACATCACATTATTGATGCTATACGAAACTATGGTACAATTAATGGTTTCACGACTGAAACTTATGAGTCGTTACATAAATTTTATATTAAAGCTCCATATAGAATGTCCAATCGGCGGGATGCAACTTCACAAATAATTAATTTGGTATAGTTCAATTATCATACCGTAACTATTAATTTATTATATAAAATTAATCAATCATTTATATCATATTAGGTGCGACATGATAGTATTTTAAATTATCTCTAAAAAATAACATCTCCACCTTCAATCAAGAAACATCGTCAAATTAAAACATTAGGTGGAATTGAGGGCAGCTTTACATTAGATACCTTTAATGACTTTGTTGATGAATATAGAACTACTCACTTTTTAGCATTAGAAGCTGAAAAAGCATTTGAAGTATTAATTGACTCATTAAATCAATATTTTGATCTTATCGAAAATATTACTGATAAAGATGTTGAAGCAACAATTATTAAGTGGTATACTAGTGCATTTATTAGAGAAGTTGATACTATACGAGCTAAAAGCAATTATTACAATGCACCTGCTTTTAGTGATATTGCAATTAATATGAACGAAGAGGAGGCTGAAAAATATAATACAATTGATGGAGTATGTTTTGCAAAGGTAAAAATAAGAATTATTATTTTGCATATTTTTATTTAGATTTTAATGTTATTTGGATTAAAAATTCCCGGTCATAATGAACAAGAATTGGCATTAGTTCATTGGTATGATTTTAAATACAATGACTTACACCGCTTATTTAAATATGATTGTCCATACGTAAAACATATTCCAATGTTTACTGTTATAGCAATTGAATCTATTATTGAACCTGTTCACATTATTCCATGTTTCAATAAAACAAATGAATATTTTGTAAATTATTTTATTTTTTAAATATAGTTCATCTATTTTTTGAGATTACACACGTCAAATGACCAAAAATAGGCAAAAAAATGGTACAAATCGCATAAACTATTCGCAAATTTGTATAAACTATTTACAAATAGTATAAGTTAATTCGTAAATAGCCAAAAACAGCCAAAAATAGCCAAAAATAGCCACTGCTTTTTGCGCCATTTTTTTTGCTGATTTTTAGCATTTCGACCTGTGTTAGTTAGGTACTGTATATTTTTCTTTTTTGTATTTGTTTCTTGTGTTTTATTTTCTTACTAACTTATTTTATTTCTTTTATTCTTTAACTTTATGGGTTTTGTTCTTTATGGAATTATGGTTTTCATCCTTTTGACCTTTTAAATTATTTTCATTCTACCTTTTTTATTTTTGTTCTTGATCACCTTTCTATATATTTTCTTCCTTTTCGTTCTCTTTTCTTTTTTTTGTTCCAATTTTTCCTCTTTCGTTTCCTTTTTGTTTTTACTTTCTCATTTTATTTGGTATTTCTTTCTAGATTTAAAGACACGTCTAATATTAAGTTTGAAGAAAATAGAATTTCGTCCTTTTCATTCTTTAACCTTGGCATTTCGTTATTTTTATTCTTTTACTTGTTATTTTCATTCTTATCTTTGATGTTTTGCCCCTTTCATCTTTTTAACTTTGAAATTTCATTATTTTCATACTTAACATTGCAGTTTTTATCTTTTTATCTTTAATATCAGGGGTTTTGTTTCTTTGTAAAATGTGACACGTATTGAAAGAATTAATTAATAAACGAAATTACTTTGGATTGCTATATTGTTTGTTTTAATTAATGCTTTAATTTTATTTTTTAAAAATATTTTTTATAAAAAAAAAGTGGGATTTTTTTATCGAAGTTAAAAAAAAATTAGTCAATTAGAGTTTAACCAATTAAAATTGAATTTTAAGAGAGGGTGAGTAATATCCCAGTTAGCACTTGTAATTTGTTTTTAAACGTAAAAAAAAAAATTGAAATGTGCGTAAAACAAGATATTAAACAGTGCATTAAACTATGCTAAATGATCAGTGCGCAGTTTTAGCTAATGATCATTGCACAAAATAATCAGTGTGTTGTTTATTGCTGATTGGCGATGATCATTGCAATGATTAACATATTGAATTTTACAGTGTTTTTTCAATGCATTGTTTTATACCGATCTAATTTACTGATGTTTGTATGTATAAAGATAAGAAATTAAGTAAAACAAATATAGTAAAATGTAATATAAGATTAGAAGATGAAATGCTAATAAATCAAAAAGCATATTGGTTACTTTTATTCTTAATTTTAATTTTATTGGTAATATAATATCTAATGTTTGATTGGATTGGCCTGAAGCTGAAAGTATCATTTATAGAATATTCATGATTATTATGTAGTCCAAATATATTCTAATAAAATGGTACGTAATTCAACATTTAAAAAAAAAAAAAAAAAAAATCAAAAAGCATATAGAGAAAGTACAGAAAATAGAGAAATAATAAAAAGAGAAATACCGTATTTTGCGGGCCACAGTACCCCCTATGCACAGTACCCTACACAAAAATTTTGTCAGATTTTTTAAATACCCAAATATTTCGCACGGAGACATTCAATTTTTAACCTCCAAAATTTATAAAATATCCGGGGTACAACACAAGAAAAAAAAACATATACACTGTATAATATCCGGGTATTTATTATCAACTTTATTTATTATATATGATATTACAATATGCAATACATTGTTAAAATCCTTCAATATAGAACATTATTCTTCATCAGAAGTTAGTTCTTGATTTTGATTTCCATCTTCTCCGCTACTATTATTACCACCATTGTTTTCTTTACTCTTACCTTTATCTGTTTCAATTTCCCATTCATTTTCATAATCATTTTCTTCGGTATATTCATTTTCTTCATCATCTGAATTATTTATATCTACCTCATCATCATCCTTCGGCATGCCTAGTAACTTATCATAATCAAATAAGTCATTATCTTCTGAACCATCGGTATTTGTTGAAACTCCACAACATTTGAAAGACCTTTTAATAAGATCTTTGTCAACATCATCCCATGATTCCTTGACCCATGTTGCAACTGTTGAATAGGAAGGTCTTTTAATCCTTCCAGCTGGAGTAAGAGCATGAATGGTAGAAGACATCCAATCATTATATCGTTCTTTAACCTGCAAATTATAAATAAATGTTAACAAAAATCAAAGAATTTATAAATAAAACATGCTAAATTGCTAACAATAAAAAATTTTAAAGAATTATATACAATTTTTACCTTAGCTTTAAAGCTTTTGTTAATTGCAACGTCTAATAGTTGCAATTTAGATGTGCAACCACCTGGAATTACGGCAATATTTGTATTTTTTTCTACCAACCAATTTTTAACAGAACTTACAATGGGGGTCTTCACAAAATTCGTGATTAAGATTATGATTGAGATTAGAGGTTAATCTGGTTTCACAAAAAACGTGATTGAGATTAAGCTTAATCTCAAGCTGATCGTGATTGAAATTTTATATGAAATTTCAATCTTACTCATCAAGTAAGATTAGAATAAGATTAGCATTAACTTCGTTAACCTGGCAAATTTTCTTGAATTTTTTTTTTCAATTTAAAAAATGTATGCATATTTTTTATTTAAATACTTTTGAACGCGAAACTATCGCAAAACGCGAACTTTTTTTTGTCATTTTCCTTAAACCGTTTTCTTTTAAACACTAAAAGTTTGTGATCTTTTTAATAAAAAAAAATGGAATCTACCCATGAAAATAAAAAAGATAAAAATACTGAGAAACCTATTAAAGCTTCAAGAGTCAGATGGACTGAACCTGCTATTAAAGCTTTATTGTCTTTTCTTCTTGAACATAAAGAAAAGCTTGAAGATTTAAAGTATAAACGTGGTGCTACATCTAATCCAGAAAGTGTTCAATTGTGAAAAGATGCTGAAGCTTTTTTTGACTTTTGAATTTGAACAATCTTATAGTGTTGTTCAAATTGCTAACAAGTGGAAGAATTTAGTAGATAATTATAAGGTTTTTATTTAAAATTACATTTTCTTTACTTATTATTTAAATTTATTAATAAATTTTTTTTTATTTAAGTCGCAACTTGCAGCTTCAAAAAAAAGTGGTGGACCTCCCATTGTTATTCAATATAAAGAAGAGATTGAGGCAATTTTGAATAAGGATAGGCCTACATTAAATCCAAAATCTTGTATTGATTCTTAAACCGTACTTACCAAGAATAGAAAATTTTGATCTTGCGCAAGAAGATTTTGAAGACAATAACAAGACAGAAATTACATATGAATTCCCTAAAATTGGTAGAAAATATACAAATAAACGTGAAAATAAAGAAGTTGATGTTAATGTAGATAATCAAAGCAGAAAAAAATCCAAAAATCATGGAGCTATTTTGGAAAATACTATTTAAAAATGGATGGAGCAACAAGAAATTAGGCAAATAGAATTTGACAAAAGAAGAGAAGAAAAAGAAAAAAGAGATCAAAGGGAAAGGTCAGAATTGCTTACAATGAAACATCAATCAGATATGATGTTATTTGGTTTATTAAATAATATTACAGAATGTTTGAGTTCTTTTCAAGGAAATTCAAATAATCAATCAGAAAAAAATTTACAAGGTATTTATTATTAATTCCAATGGTAATATTAAGTTTATTTATATGTCACGTTCAAATTCAAATGTTTGTGTTGCGTTCAAATCTTGATTTTTGCGTCACATTTAAATTTTGATTTTTGCGTCATGTACAAATTCAAATTTTTATTTTACGATCAAAATCTGATTTTTTATATTAAATTCAATTCTAATTTTAATTTAATTAATTTAATTTTAATTCAATTTATAGATGATTTGCCTCAATTTTCTTCAAATTTCATGTACTTGCAAAGAAATTTACAAACATCTTTACCATCTTTTGCACAATTGGATGATTCTGAATATAAAAATGATAGAAATGATAGCTCACGCACCCAATAATAAATAATGTAATTCTTTTAAATGTTTTATGAAATAAATTGGAAAATATATGTTTGTAATTTTTTTAATTCATTGATTTATTACTTAATTATCAATTGTATTTAAATATCTCCTCTGATGATTATTCCATAATAAATCACATATTGCATTTCTTATAGCATTACCTTCTGATGTTTCATTAACATTTGTTTCACTATTTACATCAGTTCCTGTATCATGATATTGTTCTTCTGGTGGTAAAAAATTGCGTCTTTCTTCACAAATATTATGGAGTATACAACAAGTAGTTATGATATGTAGTATTATTTCAAATGAAACTTTTAAACTATGAAGAAGACATCTCCATCTACCCTTTAATAAACCAAAAGCTTGTTCTACTTTGATTCTTGTTTGTGAATGTTTACGATTGAAATATGTTTGTTTTTGAATTAATCCTCTACCTATATCTTTATAAGGAACTATTAACCAACTAAGATTCGGATATCCTCCATCACCTAATATGTATTTATTATTAAAAGTTGTTACTAAATTATTAAACTTATTATATAGATTAGAATTTACTAAAATTCTACTATCATGTGTAGAACCTGGCCAACCAATACATATATCTAAAAAACTTTTTTTATGGTCAACCACTGCTTGTAAAACAATTGAATAAAATCCTTTTCTATTAAAATAATCTACAGGAAATAGATGAGGTGCTTTAATTGGTATATGACTACCATCAATAGCTCCAATAACATTAGGAATTCTTCCTGTACCTTTGAATCCATTTGTAATTTCATTAATTTCTGATTCTGTATTTGGAAAAACAATTTTTTCTGCTAGAAATTTTGTAACTATTACATTAATAAAATCTCTTAATGCATAACTAAAAGTTGATTCTCCCATTCCAAACCTATTACCTATAGACCTAAAACATTCTCCAGTAGCAAGAAACCATAATGATGTACCAACCTTTTGTTCCCATACAAGTCCAACTATACCAGGTCCTGTAATTTCTCTTCTTAAATGTGGTATTATTTCACAGTATAACCATTCAAATGTAGACCTGGTTAACCTAAAATGTCTTTTAAATTCAAAATCTTGCATATTTAAACATATTTCATTAAACCAATACTGAGATATTGATCTATTTAATCTTCTTAAATTGATTCACTCATTAATTTCTATTCTATTAAGTTGTAAATATAGCAAGTTTAAAGGTAAAATGTTAAAATTTTCTTCCTCTTCTTCTTGTTCAGTTTGATAAGTAGCAATTAAATTTTCTTCAAATTCATTATATTTAATAAGTATAATAATTATTAATATACAAATTGAAATTTGGAATTCCCTGTTCATTACTGAGAAAATAATATGTAATATAAAAATTTATGTAAAATTTTAAAAGAAAGTACGAAAAAAAAAATTTTTAAAGCATAACGGTAAATCATTAATCTAATGTAACACAAAAATTTGTGAATCAAGATTGAAACGTTAATCTCAATTTCAAGCTGATCTCAATCCCAATCTCAATCCCAATCTCAATCACGGGTTTTGTGAAGACCCCCAATATATTTAAAATTGAATTTAATAAAATATATTAATTAATAAATATATTTTATAAATTATATATGTTATAATAAAAATTTAATTAGGTTAGAAGATTGATTTGCTTATTTTTATATAATTTTTAAGGTTAGATATCAACAATGCTTAGCGATTATAGTAAAAACCTATGCTTAGAGCTACTAATAAAAAATATTTTTGGAACCTTACCTATATAAGTATTTTCTGGGGTCCTGCATAATGCGTAATGTTTGATTAAATAATTTAATAAATTGACTATAAATCATATATGTCAAAATTTGGCCAATTTTTAATAATTTCTGAAATTTGGCTGAAATGTATAACAGATCAGCTGATTTGTTACATGGTCAAAAGTTTTTATTTCGACCAGTGATTGTATTATCATTAATTTCTTGATAGTCATCCAGTTCTTCTGAATAAGTATCTACAGTCAAACTTCGATATACCGATATTCTATATACCGATAATTGCTTTTAACGATAAATTTTTATTGTCCCATTTCACAATTAATAAAAAAACCTCAATATATCATATTATATATAAATTCGCGTTGTAACATATAACGATACAAGTTCTTTGTCCCTTTATAGTAACGAATAGTAACATTGTATCGATATTTAGGTTACACATTCACGTGCACTTATCTTTTTTTGCTCTTTAGATGCATGCAACATTTCGGTATCTATGAAATATCATTCTTGAAATAATGCATTTAATGAAAGTATCAAAAATTCATTACAACCAAAGAAAAGAGATGTTTTAACGCACGCGCAAAAGCGTCAACTCTGTTAGATTCTCAGAAGACACCACGGCTTACTTAACAAGAACTTGCAGCCATATACCAAATCAAGCAAAACACTGTGCTCTGATATTTTAAAAAACAAAGATAAGTGGCTGCTTGTAAATCCCAATTCAGAAGAAGCAAATAAATAAAGAGAAAGGCCACTTTGCTTTCCTCAAGTGGAAGAAGCTCTTGCGCTGTGGTTAACAAATGCTCTTGCTGCAGGAGTTATAATTAACGGTGATATTTTACGTGAAAAGGCAAAAATTTTTGTGCGAGGGTTTGAAATTGATAATTTTACCGCTTCTAATGGATGGTTAGAGAAATTTAAACAACGCCATCATTTAAAAGAATATGTTAAGTGGGGTGAAGCAAACAGTGCACCATTAGAAACTTTAGAAGAAAAAAGGAGAAAATTACGTGAAATTATCAAGGATTATAACTTAAATGATGTTTTTAACTGTGATGAAACAGGTAATCAAGATCTTCTTCAAAAATCCAAATAATATTCTAACATTTTATGTTACTATTTTCAGGATTGTACTGGGACCTGGAATATTCAAAGACACTAGCACAAGGGCCACTTTCTGGAAAATAGAAATCAAAAAAACGGGTTACTCTTCTCCTTACATGTAACGCAACTGGAACTGAAAAATTGAAGCCGACCTTTATTCACACATACCAAAATCCACGAATATTACGCAGAAAAAAAAGGAAGAATTGCCAGTTAATTACTACTGGAATTCAACAGCTTGGATGCAAGTTTCGATATGGAATGATTATCTTACAAAATTGGATGCACGAATGCGATTACAACATCGCAAAATTCTTTTAATTGTTGATAATGCTCCAGTACATGTCATAAATGAAAATCTAAATTTAACAAATGTGGCTGTGCATTTTTTGCCACTAAACACTACAGCTTACTTGCAGCCCTGTGATGCGGGAATTATTAATTCTTTTAAGGTTAGTGATGGTTTTTTTTTATTCTTTTAATGATTAACATAAATTTTATTTTAAACTTTAATAATTTAGGCGCGTACCGGAAATTACTTATCAGAAATAGGATTGAAGCATATGAAATTTCACAGGAATTAAACAAAGGAGCCACCCCTTTAAATATTCATGATGCCATTAATTTTAGTAGTGATGCTTGGAATTCCGTAAGTCAACGGACAATTTCTAATTGTTGGCGCCATACAGGAATTTTACTGCAGGATGATATAGATGAATCAGATGACGAAACTGATGATGATGATGATCAAGCAATTCGGGATGAAATGGAATTGCAAGATCTAATTGATCAACTCCCATTCAATGACCCTATGAATGTGGAAGAATTTCTTCATATAGATGACTTTTTGAAGGGTAATGAAGGGTTAACGGATGACGAAATTATATCAATGGTAAAATCAAATAACGAACCAGAAATTGATCTGAATGAAGGACCTATGGAAATAATTTCAAAAGGAGAAGCTTTGAGTCATTTGGATAACCTTGTTGTATTTTTTGAGTATTCATCCGATGTTTCTGTTAATCCAAGTGAATTAAGTATATTACAAAAACTAAGACATCAAGTGTTGAAATCATATATTAATAGTTCAAAACAAATTACATTAGATAATTTTATCCAAACTTTGTAATGTGATATTAAATAAATACTAACTGTATTACATGAATAAAAATTATAAAATTTATAAATTTGTATATATGTGAAAAAATTTTTATACCGATATTGATCAACGTACAATATATATATCGGTATATAAGATTTTTATGATATAACGATAATTCGATCTACCGATGATTTTTTCCCAAACCAACAGTATCGGTATATCGAAGTTTGACTGTATACTAACATCTTTTATTAAAGAAGGTTGATTATCATTTCTAAATTTATTATCGAAGTCATACAAATATTGAAATGAAAACTAAAACAAAAAAAGAAAAGAAAAACAAAAGTGTTAGTTAACAAAAAGCAAAAAAAATATGACTAAAGATAAACAAAAAGCTAGAAACACTAAAAAAGGAAACAGAAATACTTGAAGGAAAGAAGTATCTTTAGTTCGCTTATCACCATCATAGATTTCTTGTTTTTCATTGATATTAAATATTAACCTGTTTGATATTTCTTGCAACATTTTAGTATGCAACTTAAGAAGATTTTTATCTTGGAAAGTATGACAAAGTTTTGCAGATAAAAGTTTAGAAGAAAAAAAGAAAAAAAGAAAAAAAAGTATTTTATTAAGTAAAGTATATGGCAATTTGCACAGTAATGAACAAATAATGACATAAATAATTTTTGCATAATTTGGCTAATACCACGTGATTAAACAAAATTAATAAAATCACATGATTTGTGTTTCGCACACTAGTGTATTTTAAGAAATATTCTAATAATTAAACTGATTTTATTAATTTAATAATTATATTTTACATCAAAGTAAAGGTTAGAACTATCCAGAAAAATCTTAGTCAGTTAAAAACTAGTTAATCAAAGGCTTAACCAATTAATTAACTAATTAATATAAAAAATATTTAAAAAATTTTTTTTGCTAAAAATTGTAAAGAAAATTATTTTTCATTAATATCATTATTAATAAATAGAAAAAAAATATCATTATTAATAAATAGAAAAAAAAATTTGGTATTAAAACTTTAGGTTTGAAAATATATGACTGAAATTACTAAGTTGCTGAGGTGTATTAAGTAAATCTAACCAGAATTATAGATTTATAGTTAAAGTAATTTTAACTGGTTAACTGTTTTTAACCAGTTAATTAACTGGTTAACTATGATCATTGAGTAATTATTACATTTTGTTTAGTTTAAACTATAGTTTTTAAATATTTTTTATTTATTTTTTTTTAATTTATACATAAAATTATATTGTAAATAGCTAAAAGTAAATTATATATATGAATAATATTTTTTTTTATAATTTAACATTTTTTACATATATTATAATATAATAATGAATTTTTATATATAATTTATGATATATGATATATTTTGACAATATTAAACGTGTTACAAAAAAATTTTATTTTAATAAAATGCAGTACTTAACATATTATAAGTAATAATATTTATTATACGTTATTATATATATGTTATCACTTTTGGTTATAATATCATAAACATAATACATTGTCATAATTAAATCGATACAATTTAATATCTTGTGATTACCAATTCCTGAAACTATAATGATTAAAAAACATAATTGTTCTGTTTTTTCGCCGCAATTAAACGATTAAAAAATTAAACAAATTTGACGATTTAAAGAAACGATTTTTTTAATTGTTCCTTTTATACCTTAGAACGATATCTTTAAGTTAAAAATCATCTTGCATTATCATTTAATTTCTTTTTATGTAAGATAATCTTACTAAAAAATTATTTTTTTTTTTGGTTATCATATCTTATGCAATCAGATTTTATCTTTTGCATCTTTACACAAACAAAAACATCATTTTTTTACTTACAACTTGTTACGTAAAAAAAAAAAGGTGGGTATAATACGATTTACAACAATACTAAGGTTTCAAACTAATGTAAACAAAAAGACTGAATAGGTATAATAATTAATAATTATTCCGTCAGTTTGAATTTTTTTACAATTGGCGTTCATATATATGCAAGAATTTTTATTTTATGCTTACACTAAAAAAATTTATTTTATATTATTGGAAAAAAAAAAAAACTAAAAAAAAAAAAACTAAATCAATACGCGCATGAATCGTAATTCGTAAAACCTTGAATCTCCCTGAATCTGAAATAATTAAATTGGGGTGTGGAGTGGAAATATGGCGCAGAGTTACTGTGCGAATGTTCGAATGTGCGAATTTCAAAAATCAGCCAATCAATAATCGCCATTTACACTAGTTTCAAATATTGATAAGATCAACAAATTATATTATTTATATCCGAATAAAAAAGAAAATTCCTTTCCTAATCAGTGATTACATTGTTATAAAAAAAAAAAAAGTTTTTTTACGATTTGCTAATCTCAATTGGGGAATGCCCCACTCTTGGGGGGTGGGTAAAAAAAAAAAAAAATTTTTTTTTTTTTTTTTAAACTCATTTACGAGAAAAAAGAAAATATATTCTTTAAAAAAACTAAAAAAATCATTTAAAATGATTTAATCCGAGAAACCATACATATATGTTGAATCACGTTATACCATAATTATTTCCCATTCACAACATGATAGTAAGTAAACCTTTCATTGTAAAATTTACCCTTCGAATGAATTAATCGACTCAGTGCTTCTTTCGAAGAAATTTTTAAATATTTTTTTTTTAAATATTTTAATATTTTTATTATATTATCATCATTTTACGTTAAAATGGGAAAAAAAAAAATTTTATAATTTTTTTTAATGGATTTCAGGTGAAATCATACAAACATTGCATTAGAATATGATCGGACGGGAAAATGAAAGAAGAAAATTCCTAACGAAAAAAAATGATTATTTTAAAAAAATAGAAGCAAAGACATGGGGAAATCAAATAACGAAAAAGAAATTTTTTTTTTTTCGCCCAAACGTATCAATTATGTCAAATAAACGAAGATCATTTCCTAATTATTTTTAATAGCAGATGTTGAATGCATAATTTAAATAAAACGTGCTTAAATTATTTGATGAGAGCAGGGACGATAATTTTTCGGACATAACCATACAATATGACAAACATGACAAAACTGCCGTTTTAGTTGGTTCAACAAAAAATCTAATCTTATCTTATTACAACATTCCTAATTAGATTAAGAGGCTTAGATTCAATCATTTCATTAATTATTTACGTTATTTACGCCATAAAATTATTATTATTAATTCAAAAGATGTATGACAACTTATTAAAAAAAAAAAATTTCCCTACATTATTTGTAATTGCTTGAAATGTACTACTAGGGAATTTCCATTGAAAAATTTTAAAATGAAATAACTTGATTTGACAAGCTAATATCTTTTTAATCATCTAATCTTATCTGACACGTTTTTAAAGTTTACTTTTCGTTTTTTAATATAATATATTATTATTATTATTATTATTATTATTATTATTATTATTATTATTATTATTATTTATCATCATTATTAAAAGAAATTATTTTCTTAATATTTAGTACAACCAATTACGCGTCATGTAAGGGGGATGAATATCTCAAAAAAACTTGTTTTTTTTTGAAATCCATTTATTGTTTTCATGCTTTCATTTAACGCCAATTTGACCGTATTGCGTTAGCATATCTTGGCCCCCCCACAATTTTCTTTCCTTTTCCTCGAGTTTCTAAGTTGCGATCGACCAAATAAATTTTATGTCGGTATATGACATAATTATTATCTGCAACCTCCCAAATCTAGATATTAATAGGGCTTTCTAAATTTTTTTTTTTATTGTATAAATAAATAATAATGTGAAACATAATTATGGGCTATTGTATTCAAAGCAATTGTTCATTGTTATTTTCCCCTAGATTAATACTTTTATATCTTACAATAGTGTCCTTAGGAATTTTCAGGAATTTCTCGGTTTTTACCGCAGCAAATAAAAACAATCGCGTGAATAAAAGATTTTTTTTGTTTATATTTTTTTGGTGCTGTTGTGGGTGTTGTGAGTTTGTGGCTATTTGGAATATTTGGAATGCCATGATCGAATGATTAAAATTGTGATGAAAAAATTGAATCATTTGACCAGCCAATAGAGCTCGTGAGAAAATGCCACTTTCCACCCCGCGAACGAAAAATACCTAAAATAGAAAATAATCAATATAAGGAAAAATAAATAAATAAATAAAAAAAAAAAAAAAAAAAAAAAAAAAAAAAAAAAAAAAAAAAAAAAATATATATATATATATATATATATATAATATAATGATATATATTATAATAATAATATATGTATGTATATAAAATATAATATAATATAATAAATATAATAATAATAATATAATAATAATAATATACAGTATATATATATATATATATATTATATAAAATATATATATAATATATATATCTGATATAATATGTATATATATATATATAAGAAGGAGTTATTGGCATATAATTATCATCAACCACTAGAAAGTTAAACTTTTCACACGAAGCAAATAATAAATAAAATTAAATCAAGATAAAAAAAATATTATCTTACATTTCATAACTGATAACCGAACTATAATAATAACAAATAATAAATCTGATAATTATTTATATAGACATTTTATTTTATTCATTTATTTTAGTTTAGTTTATAAAGTACATATTTTTTTTTTTATACTGTTTATACTGATATGCAGCTTCTGCAGCTTTACGTTCTATTTATTTTTATACTGCAGACACTTGAACAGGAACAGTAACCTTCTTTCAATTATATACCAATTACACCAAGATCTTTTTTTGGTGTAGGACCAAAAATTTAGAAATTTTTTTTTTTTTTTTTTTTTTTTTTGAAAGAGTATATGATCCCTCGCTTCATCTCCTACTCATCTCTCTTTTCTCCTATTATTTTACAGCCCTCCCCTTCTTCTTGCCTTTATTATTAAAAAATTTTATATTTCATGTTATACGCTTTTACTCTTATTAAATACCTTGAAACCGCCTACCCAATTCATATATAGAGGCACGAAATAACAACTATCCATCCCACCCATATAATATCAACTTTTCACTTTCTTACCTTTCCATAAATTCTCGAATTCAATTTTTTTGACCCTTACGATATATTAAATTTTTAGTGATCAAATTTAACGTGTTCATCTACTTAAAAAATGGAACCTGTGAACATTATACAACAATTTCAAAATTTAAATCTTGATTCTACACAAGGTGAGTAAAATAAGGAATTATTCCTTTTTACCTTTCTTTTTATTTCTCTTTTTTTTTCTATCTATTTTTCTATCTTTTTTTTTTCCTTTTTTTTTTTTTTTTATAATACCTCCGGCTTATCTCTATATTGTGTAATAAGAATATAATAATAATTAATAATATATATATATATATATATATACTGTATATATATATATTTATTTATAGATTACATTGTCTATTGTGTTTCTTTTTATCTTATCTTTTGTCTTATCTTTGTTACGCCTATTTCTCGATTTGATTTATTGTTTGTTTACCTCCACCTTTAAAAACCCCGATTATGGCAAATACATGGCAACACACAAGTAGTCTAACGTACACTACTTTTTTTTTTTTTCTCTCTTACGAATTTTATTTTGATATCGGCCAAAAAAAAGACTCCCTCTTCACAATGCCAATTTCTTCGCAAGAATATATGTATCACGAAGGTCATATAGATGATAACGAAGTCGCTGTTAGTAGATATGAAGGGGAGGATAATGATGAAAATTACGAAGATGATTTATATGTTTCTCCATCAAATTTTGAATCCATCATCAAGGATCCATATCTTTTAGCCTTCTTCCGCGAACTATGTGAAAATAGAAGTTATGGTTCCCCCGTTTCTAGTTTTGAGAGAACTTGCTATTTTAACGGTGCAAATTCATTTGCGGTAAATATTTAATTTGCTTTATAAAATTTATTTTGTTGGTGGCGCAGAACTTCAAAATTTTGTTTCTCTTTTTTTTTTTTAAAAAAAAAAAATTTATTATTTTTTTTTTAATATTAATATTTTTAATTCAATTTAAATTCTTAGATACCAAATCGCGGAGATTATATTCAGCCAGCTTCACAAAATATAGCTCATATCCTGGAGTTATGGTTGACAGAAAAATTATCAAATATTGGAGAAACAATTCCCATTTTGGAAGAATATCCTCAAATTTCCGCTGAAAGTATAATGACTAAACTAAAAGAGAGTAAGTTTTTCGCGTTTTTATTTCAGAATTTGTTAATACTAAGGTATTCCGCACGTGGTCCCTCATGTTTCAAAATTTTATTTAATTTTCCATAGAAATTCAAATTTTTTGTTTTTCTTTTTTTGCCTTTTTTTTTAAAAAAAGAAAAATTGATTTATATTTTTTTTATTATAATTTCCTTTAGCCGTTTCTTCATTAAACGGTCTGGAAAAAGTTCTTATAAATATCCGAGCTGGACATGTTTATTTATTACATATGATTGGCGATGTGGTTGTAATGGATCAAAATTGTGAACGGTTCTTTCAACAAGTAAGATATTATTAAATATAAGATATATATAATAAATATAGGATTTTGTATTACTACGATTATATTATGATTATTTGATACGAGAAAAAAAAAAAAAAGAATTACACTTTTGCAAACATAATGAGAATTATAATAATGATAATTTTTTGAAATACTTAAAAAAAAATTGATTTTTAAATTTTCTAGAAATGAAATTGAAATTTAGATATAAAATAGAGTCTTACTTATCCTTAACTTCTTATTTTTCTTATAGTTCCCGCTCTTTGTAAACGTATCTATTAAGGTACAAGAACACTCGCCATCAGTGCGCCACAACACGTGCCAAGTTCTAGTTGCTGTCGAACATGTGACCATGAAGGGAGAGAATCGTAATATTCCTTTATCATGTAGATTTTCTCATCAACAACATCAATCATTTGATGGTGCATTCACGAATACAAGAGTTGCTTCCTCACCTGATGGACAAACATTTTGTTTGTTGGAAGAATTGGCGACAAGATAGAGATACCTTTCCTGTGACGGTTAACGCTTTTGATATAGGAGTTTGTTAGCTAAAGTTTTTTAAAAAAAAAAACATTATATATCAAATTTCTTTTTTTATATGTTTATTCATGATTCAAAATCCTTTTTTTTAAATCATCTTACGTGACGGGTTAACCATTCGCATAATCACTAATCATTTAAAAAAATTCGTGTTTTAGTATAAGCTTAGTGGAGTGGATTCTTATTAATTATTATTAATGTTATCGAGGGCCATCGTAAAAAAAAGGTGACATCGGCGACACTTTTTTTTTTTTAATATCAAACATAGCATGCGCCGAGAATGAAAAAAAAACAACGATAAAAAAAAAAAATTTACTACGAGCGGGTAGTTCATAAAATGGTGTTGTGATTAATTAAGGACTAAGAAAAAAAAAAACGATAAGGAGGGAAAAAAATTAAGATAAAAAAAAATATATAATATAAAGAATCGAAACCACAAAAGAGGGGGGATTTAATGAAGGAGAAGAATATTTATCCTTTTGGTTTCAATACCTAAGATTCTTTGGGTTGGCGGACCCCATTTCTTTTTATGATCCTTTATTTATAGAAATAAGGTGGTGTTATTATTATTATTATTATTATTAATTCACTTATAAGATATATTTTGTGTGTGTGTATTAGTATATTATTTAATAGTTATGTATTTCTTATGCATTTAAGTAAAAAAAAGTAAAAGGACCCGGATTACCGGGGATAATAGTTAAGATTTTAAGATTTTGAACTCGATTTGGGGAAACAACAGATTTCGTACTATATTATATAAGGCACGTGTTGCGACACAAATTTGCATGTGATAAAAATGATAAAAAATGATTTTTTATATTACCCAAGTAAATTATATTACCCAAGTAAAAGTTTATTTGACATTATCGATATATCTACCGATATATCTCACAATCCTTGAGTGATAATAATATGGCTCCTAAAATATTTTTCACATGAAATGAAATTGATGATATTTAACGATAAGTATATCCAGTTGGTCACATGCTTAGATTTTCATATTACAGTAGTTCATAAATTGATAAACTTCACTTCAATGGTATTATTGAGAAAAAACACGAGAAATTTCAATATTTTGTTTTTAACGCGTTAATTTGAAACCATTCGATCATGTAGATTCATGTGGATTAAGTGACACGTAAAAAATCATTACCATTTTGAACTTCTTTGTAGATTTCTTCCTGCGATTGTTTTGATCCTTTTTATTATATAATTATATAACTGATAATTTAATCAAATTGTTAAAATCTAATATAAAAAAGTGTTTAAAAGGGTTAGTTAAATTTATTTTAAGTTATGTGCATGTCTAATGCAATCGGTTTTACATTAAATCTGAATTTGGATAAGTCTAATTTTTACTTGTTTACATTTTAACTTGTAAAAGATATCCAATTAGAATATAATCTAATTAATCTTCTGAATATGAATTTTTATTTATCAATTTTCTTGCTTTAACCAAACGATATTGTGCCATAACTCTTTTCCTTTCTTCAGCAATAATCCTTTTATTAGCAACATTTAAATGATTCATTTTCTGTCCTTTAGAATTATCTAAATTATCTTTCTACAAAATTGAAAAAATTAAAAGTGAACATTTAAAAAAATTTGATTTCATTTTTTTTAATAAATTAACTTACTTTTAAATGATTGATTTTATCACGTTTTTTTGGTATAACTGTTAATGAAGGGGGAGCTTGAACTACTTCACCAAATTTTATTTTATCTTTGAAATCATCAAAATCTTTAAAATTAACTTCTTCTATTAATTTTTTTATTTTTGCCTTTTTCTTCTCTTTTAATTTTTCTCGAAATCTATTAAACAGAAAGAAAATTATTATTAATTCGACATTAATTTTATAAAATAATGGATATTTATTATCATGTACCGTTTAGTTTTATCCTTTGCCGAAGTTCCTTCTTTCATTGCTTTAAGTATATCGGGTCTCATATGATCTTCTAACCTCCTATATTTGTAACATAAAAAATATTGCAATCAAATAATATAGAAATTAATTATAAAAATTTTAACAGTACCTACTAAAATCCAAAAATGATTCACCAGGTATTCTTTGTATAATCTAAATAAATTTTTATGACAATTTTTTAAACCAATAAGAAAGAAATATAAAATAAGATAAAAATAAAAATGAACATTAATATTTAAGAATTACCTGAGAATTATCTTTATTCATTTCGGAACTATTAACTTGTTTTTTCTTAAATTTATTAGCTAGTAATAATCTTTTAAAGTTTTTAGGAATATCGGATATTTTATCAGAAGTAGGTGGTGCATCATATCTTAAATAATACAAAATATTAATAAAAATATTAAAATATATTTAAACATAATCAAGAAATAAAATAAATACTTTGACTGTTCTGTTTCTATTCCTCGTTTTCTTTTCTTTTTATTAGGCATATTAAAGATCGAAAATGAAAATTTTTTTGATCATCAATGAATCGCATTTACATTTTTATCCAATCAAACGGCTGAGATTTTAATCTATTATCATCGGTAGGATTTGCTTGTAAATTATGGGCCATATTTTTATAATGTTCTCTTTATCTTTTAAAAAATTAAAATTTCCTCTAATACATTATTCTGCAGCATATGCAAAATTGACATCGAAATTTTCACTTTATTCTCTTCTTACAAAAAGAAATTTTCTTTTATTTAAAAATAATCAAAATTTATCACCTTCTATATCTTTACCGACCACATTCTTTCTTCAACGTCGTTACCGAGCGGAATTCGCTCCACGTCGTACAAAATATCGAAAGGCTCATAAAGGAAGAGTACCAGTACGGATAGGTGGTTCAACAAAAGGAAATACGATAGCGTTCGGTTCCTTTGGCTTGAGAGTAAAAGATGGTGTAAGATTATCTTCAGCTCAATTAACAGCTGCTCATACTGTTATTAAAAGAAAAATTAAAGTTATTAAAGGTAGTCAGGTTTGGATGCGTGTTTTTCCTGATATACCCGTTACTTCTAAAGGTAATGAAACTAGAATGGGTAAAGGAAAGGGTTCTTTTGAATATTATGCTTGTAGAGTTCCAATGAATAAAATTTTATTTGAAATTGGTGGTGGAAATATTAGAAAAGAAGTTGCTAAAGAAGCTTTAAGATTAGCTTCTGATAGATTACCTGTTAAAACTGAATTCGTGGATAAGGACGCTGAATTAAAACAATTAAAACAAGAACAGAAAAAAATTGAAAAGAAAATAGAAACTAATAAAATTATTCACATACAATAAAGTTTATTTAGAATATATGTATGTATGTATGTATGTATATTTTTTTTACAATATTTGCAAAATATTTTATTTGCAAAAGAAAAAAGAAAACAATTTTACAAAGTATTTCATCTATTAGCTTGTATATTTTTCATTAAACCCTTTTTTTAAGTCGATCGGTTTAATATACGTATATTGTAATTTAAATAGCTAAATAGCATTCATTTGTATATTCTACTATACGAATTTACGTACAGTTCTAAAAAAAAGAGCCTGTCGCTGGCTTACGATCTCGTAACTTAGCCTTAAAATTAAATTGTTCGAGTCAATAGTTATAGATATATATTAATATTTAAAAACTTTCCATTATTACCTCAAAAAATTCATTAACATCTTTAACGGTAACTGTCTTGCCTGATTCTCCGAATGGCTTTAAAAATTCAATAAGCTCATTCCTATAAACAAATTAAAATTATCAAAAGATTCGTAAAAATAAACAAAATTTATCCTATAATGCTTACTTGAATTGGTTATAAGCAAGTATCCCTATAAATTTATATGGTTAATAAATGAAAACAAAATTTCAGATACTATAGACCGCTTACCTTCGATTGCAGTGACTCGATCCATTTGGTTCAATGCTTTCATTCCGCAATCAAATAATGATTTTTCTAAATAAGTTATAAAGTAAATATACGCATAGTTATAAATTATTGTGATCCATAAACAACAACTTACGCGCGTCATCATCTTCTGGTGGTTCATAAGTCTCTTCTACACTGAGAATGAACTCAATTTGATGTTGTTTATAAAGTTCCATACACTAAATATGTGACCAAATTTATTATTATATATTATAACTTTTATAAAACACGTAATTTTTATTTTTGCTCTGTCTGTCATAAATACCTTGTGACAACGACACAATTCATCACGCCAGCCTCGTACACAAAATAGATCAATTTCTACTTCATTACTTACTATTTGCCAACTTTCACGCTTACACGTGTTAACATCATCATTCTTTGATTTTTTAAGTGAAACCACCGCGTTAACAACTTCTTTGCAATCATCAGCTTTATCATCTTCTTCAATCTTTCTTTTGTTATTTACAGGAGTTGAGAGTGAAATTGTGCTGGATGTCCCTTCGGTTTTAGTCGCGGCGATTTCATTATCCTTATTACTTGTTTGAGCGGTAAGAGGTAGTGACATTTTGTCACTTGATTTGGAATCTTTATTCTCATCACTTATCGCGTTAACTCGCTGATCTTTATTGTATTGGCCAGAGAAAAACATGTGCGAATTGAGATAAGGCTTTAAGAAAGAATATTTGTCAAGACACTTGTGACACAAATATTCTTCAAACGCCTCCAAATCAGGTAACTAAAATATAATAAGATTAATGTTAAAAAGCAATTTTTTCATCTTCGTGTAACGATTATGTAAGCGACATGAATCAAGTCTTATATAAATATAGTAAGTGGGCATAAATTTGTAGTTTTTTTATACCGAAAATCTTTTTCCTCCTTGCTTTTCTCCGCTTATACAATTTTCATGAAACCAATCTTCACATAATACACACTATAACAAAGAAATATTTTGTTATTATATTTAATATTAGGCTATCTTTAGAGCAAAAGAATTTGAAATTACCTGAAGCATATTATTGTCTTCCTTTTCCGGATCATAATCGACATTGCACCTTTCAAAAGATATAGATTAATAAAAAAAATTTAAAGGACAACCATGAAATTTTTTATTTTTATATAAGACACTAACCAACAGAATCTACCTTCATAATTATGATCATATTTATTATGCTCATTCACTGTGTTTCGTGATTTTGTTTCAAGCTTACAAGCTGCTTCTCCAAGACGAGTTGTTCCGCAATCGCACTTAAAGTTACGTTTCGAAAACAATTCAACAAGTTCATGATCTATATTGAAAAAGAGTATCGTCATTTACATATTTATTAATTATATTTAGAGGTTTTCTTACTTTACCTGAATGACATGAAATGGAACACGAATAACAAACACCACCTGGTCCATACCCCTCGCTTGGTTTGCAAGTTTTACAAGCGTAAACTGGCTGACGTATATATCCCTTATTATATGTACATTCGTCAAACCTTCCTGATAAAATTTCTCCCGCTTCCTCTTCTAAAAGTCTTTGTCTCTCTAAAATCTCTTTAACAGTTAACGTTTCTTTAGTTTCTTTTGTATTCATTGTAGTTATTTTCTTCTGAAGTTAAAATACTGTTAATACTGTTGTAAAACTGTAGTACTTATAATTGAAATGTGACAAATGACTAAAATTGGCTTGGTAAATATTTATCACATCATTAATTCAGTTATTTATCACATTATAAACAATGCACGTGATTTGATTTCTGGCGATTAAGCATATAAACAATTTAATATCTAAACAACTTATTTCTTGAAATAATTATTACAATTATGTATTATAATTTACTTACAGTTGTATATAAATTATTGTATTTGTCAAAAAAAAAGGAAATAACCTCTTATTTTAAATTAAAAAAAAAACTAAAACTATATTTATTGAAATTCATCTATATTATTATTACAATCCAAGTGTCTTTCTAACGGAATCTCTGACAATCCTATTAAATTCTTCACGATCACTTCTCCAAATTTTCTATAAACAAATGCATTAAATAATTAATTAAATGATAGATTAAATTAGATATAATCCCAGCGTTATTTTACTTACACAAGCCTCGATATTAGCACCACTTTCATCATTAGGTTCTGCCAACATACTAACTACACTCAATAAAATTTTTTCAACACTTTGAACCGGTGACCATCTCTCTGAACTACTTTCATACATATTTGGATCATCACCTGGAGGATGAAGAATCGATATACAAACCATTCCGTCGGGATAAACTATAAAGAATAATAACACATAATAAATTTCTATCCAAAAATTAATCAAACATCTAGAGATACATACTATTAGGATGAAACATTTCACATGTAAATTTCATTGTTGGCGGGGAGAGGGGATAATCTGTGGGAAATTTGAGCACAGCAGGAAAGATACCACCTTCATATGGTGTTCCTTCTGGCCCTCTACACATAAAAAACTTTTTCTGTCAATAAAGAATTTAAAATTTAATTTAGTTTGATTTAATACTTACGCTATTAATGCTTCCCACTCGAAAAATGAATCTTCGGAGACTGGCCCTATAATAAATTACATTTATAAACCTTTTTTATTGAAATCTTGGAATTGAAATATTTTACCTGCAGTAATACCTTCCGGAGCATTGAGGGTCAATTCTAATGATTTAATAAGTTTAAGTATCCAAGAAAGAATGTGAATTTACATTATGTTTATACACACTTGCCTTTGTATTCGGTTAATAACCGTTTAAGTGCTGTAGAAGCCATATTTCTTGAGCTTTCATACATTTTGGAATTTCGTTATACCCATATGAAGGCAAGAAATCTATGCTTAAAAAATCCAAGTCACGTGGTTTAAAATCAAATAAACAGAATTAACTGTTACACCGCATATGACCTATCCCTTGCTCCTAATCATTTTTGGAAAAACTGATTCAAATTTGCCATAATGCCAAATTCTTTATAATGTTTAAATGATTTGTGCTTATGAGGGTAAGCAAGAAAAAAAAAATAATTTGTACAATTGATATTTTAACAATAATAATAATGCTTTACTTATCCGTTTATCTGAAAAAATACTAATAAAAAAGTCCTTCCTTAAACTTTTTTATTATAACGATAACCTTTTTCCAAATTTTCTCATGATTTCTAAATTTTTTACAAGCGATTTTAACCAATTTTCAAAGGCAAGTTATTATAAAACTTTTATAATTTGCAATATTTGTGTTAACTAGTCATTTATTATATTTAGATGGATGTTATTTCCAATTTTTACCATACTATATATGATGAAAATGATAATGAAAATTAAAGCTCCGAACGGTTCCGGTTTGAACCGGGAACCGATCCGGAACCGGCAAAAAATTCGGTTCGGTTCTCGGTTCGGTTTTGGACTTGGAACCGTCCGGTTCGGTTCGGTTCTATCCGAAATTAAGAAAAAATGCGAAAAAACGAATATACGACTATCCAGTGATCGTACAAGGACGAGCCATAGCTCGTTGGAATCCTCTCATCGAGACGCGTCGAATGGTGGTAAAATCAAGTCTCTAGCATCGATAGATCACGAGATAGCATATGATGAGTGTTTCTTAAAAAATTTGCATTAGAAAATGATCCATTGATGCTAGAGACATGAATTTACCACCATTCGACGCATCTCGACGAGACGAATCTAATGAGCTATAATTCGTCTTTTTACAATCACTGGATGGTCGTGTATTCGTTTTTTCGCATTTTTTTTAAATTTTCGAACGTCAAAAATTAAAATTCCGATACAAGCGATTAAACGCCATCTATTGATTACACAAAGACGAATTTTAGCTCATTGGATTCGTCTCACTGAGACGAGTCGAATGGTGGTAAAATGATGTCACTAGCATCGGTAGATCGTTTTCTAATGCGAATTGTTTAAGAAACACTTACCATGGGCTATCTCACGATCTATCGATGCTAGAGACTTGATTTTACCACCATTCGACTCGTCTCAGTGAGACGAATCCAATGAGCTAAAATTCGTCTTTGTGTGATCAATAGATGGCGTTTAATCGCTTGTATCGGAATTTTAATTTTTGACGTTTGAAAATTTAAAAAAAATGCGAAAAAACGAATACACGACCATCCAGTGATTGTAAAAAGACGAATTATAGCTCATTAGATTCGTCTCGTTGAGATGCGTCGAATGGTGGTAAATTCATGTCTCTAGCATCAATGGATCGTTTTCTAATACAATTTTTTTAAGAAACACTCACCATGTTCTATCGCGTGATCTATCGATGCTAGAGACTTGATTTTACCACCATTCGACGCGTCTCGATGAGAGGATTCCAACGAGCTATGGCTCGTCCTTGTACGATCACTGGATGGTCGTGTGTTCATTTTTTTCGCATTTTTCTTAATTTCGGATAGAACTGAACCGAACCGGACGGTTCCGGTTCGGTTCCATTTCGGTTTTCGGTTCTACCCGAACCGCAAAAAAACCGAACCAAACCGACCCGTTCAGAGCTTTAATGAAAATAATACAAATAAAGTTAATGATGATGATGAATCTGATAATGATAGTCCATTAAGAGATATATATGTTGGACAAACATTTATGACATTTGAGATCCTTGAAACATGTTTAAAATGATATGCAAATAATTTGGGATTTGAAATAAAAACAGTAAAATGTGAAAAAGAAAATGGTATCTGGACCAAGAAAAATGTAAATCTTACACATACATCGGGAAATTTTTTAAGATGCAGAACTGCGGAGATCTGTAAAATTAGCAGATCTCTGCATTTTTTTTGTGAATTTATGCGGAAGTCTGTGATTTTGCAGATTTCTGCTTTTTATTTTTTACAAAGTTATGCAATAATCTGCAATTTTGCAAGTTTCCGATTTTTTATGTATGAATTTCTGCGGTAATCTGCGATTTTGCAGATTTCTGCTTTTTTTTATGTGAAATTTATGCGGAAGTCTGCAATTTTGCAGATTTTTGCTTTTTTTTCATTAAAATATCAGTTCGATCTGCAATTTCATCATTGATTTAATATTTAAACTTTAATTAACTCTAACTTGATTTAATACCTAAATGATTTTTTCTACATTACTCTTTAAAAAAAAAAACTTTACAAGACTTTAAAAAAATAATTTTTTCTACAACACTTATTACTAAAGAAAAAAACTTTGTGAAATAATTTTTCTACAACACCTTTTAGGAAATAATCTGTTAAAGATTCCAAAGAAAAAATATTTCTATTATTTTTTAAGCTTCGAAACTTATTAGAGAAATTTTTTTTTTAAAAAAAAAAATTTATTTGCAAAGTTCAGAGTCTTTAAGGCAAATTTGTCCAACATTCGGCACATAATCTGTAACATGCAGGGAAATTATAACTAAAAAAGGAGTCGTATTCCTTTTTTTTCTTTGAAAAAAAAAAAATTTTTTTTAATGAACGTCAGTTAACGTTCAGTTTGTAAGTCAAGAACATAATGGAGTCTATTGTCAATTTAATTTGGAGGTATATCACCTCTGAAACTTTAATTATTTTTAGAGAAAAAAAAATTTTTTATATTATATAGGTTCGGATGGAACCTATCGATGATTTTAGTTGGAATTCGGAGGTATGCTTACCTCCGAAATTTAATTTATTTTTTTTAAAAAAAAAATTTTTTTTTATATTATATAGGTTCCAGATAGAACCTATCAAAGATATTGGAATTCGGAGGTATGCTTACCTCCAAATCTTAATTTATTTTTTTTAAAAAAAATAATTTTTTTTATATTATATAGGTTCCAGATGGAACCTATCAAAGATATTGGAATTCGGAGGTATGCTTACCTCCAAATCTTAATTAATTTTTTTTTAAAAAAAACAATTTTTTTTATATTATATAGGTTCCGGATGGAACCTATCAAAGATATTGGAATTCGGAGGTATGCTTACCTCTGAATCTTAATTTATTTAAAAAAAAAATAATAATTTTTTATTTATATTATATAGGTTCCGGATGGAACCTATCGATAATTTTGAAATTCGAAGGTATATTAACTTCCGAATCTTTAATTTATTTTTTAAAAAAAAAATAATTTTTATTATATTATATAGGTTCCGGATGGAACCTATTGATGATTTTTGAATTGGAGGTATGCTTACCTCCGAATCTTAATTTATTTTTTTTAAAAAAAATAATTTTTTTTATATTATATAAGTTCCGGATGGAACCTATCAAAGATATTGGAATTCGGAGGTATGCTTACCTCTGAATCTTAATTTATTTAAAAAAAAAATAATTTTTTAATTTTTTATTTATTATTATAGGTTCCGTAGATGGAACCTATCGATGATTTTGAAATTCCTGGAGGTATATTAACTTCCGAATCTTTAATTTATTTTTTAAAAAAAAATAATTTTTATTATATTATATAGGTTCCGGATGGAACCTATTGATGATTTTGAATTCGGAGGTATGCTTACCTCCGAATCTTAATTTATTTTCAAAAAAAAAAATAATTTTTTTATTATATTATATAGGTTCCGGATGGAACCTATTGATGATTTTTGGAATTCGGAGGTATGCTTACCTCCGAATCTTAATTTATTTTCAAAAAAAAAATAATTTTTTTATTATATTATATAGGTTCCGGATGGAACCTATTGATGATTTTTTGGAATTCGGAGGTATGCTTACCTCCGAATCTTAATTTATTTTTTTTAAAAAAAAATAATTTTTTTTATATTATATAGGTTCCGGATGGAACCTATCAAAGATATTGGAATTCGGAGGTATGCTTACCTCTGAATCTTAATTTATTTAAAAAAAATAATAATTTTTTATTTATATTATATAGGTTCCAGATGGAACCTATCAAAGATATTGAAATTCGGAGGTATATTAATTTCTGAATCTTTAATTTATTTTTTAAAAAAAAAATAATTTTTATTATATTATATAGGTTCCGGATGAAACCTATTGATGATTTTTGGAATTCGAGGTATGCTTTACCTCCGAATCTTAATTTATTTTCAAAAAAAAAAAATTTTTTTATTATATTATATAGGTTCGGATGGAACCTATTGATGATTTTTTAATTCAGAGGTATGCTTACCTCCGAATCTTAATTTATTTTAAAAAAATAATTTTTTATTTAACGAACGCCACTAACGTTCGTTTTTCATATTTTTAAGTCCTGGAAGCCAAAGTACGGCTCCGGACATTTTTTTTTTAATTAAGTTATCTAACGAACGTTGCTAACGTTCGATTATAGGTCTTGGATGCCAAAGAACGGTTCCAGACATTTATTTTGAAGGTAAAACCTTTACCTTCAAAAATTTTTTTCATATTTTTGTTTAACGAACGTCGCTAACATTCGTTTTTTATTTTTTTTTAGGTCCTGGACGCCAAAGTACGGCTTCGGACATTTATTTCGAAGGTAAAATTTACCTCCGAATTTTTTTTTATTTTATTTATACTTACGAATGTTAATTTACGTTCGTTTTTACATTTTATAGATTCTGGATGCCAAAGTACAGCTCCGGACGTTAATTTCGAAGGTAAAACCTTTACCTTCGATTTTTTTTTTATTATTATTTAACGAACGTTAATTAATATTCGTTTTTATATTTTATAGGTCCTGGACGCCAAAACCAGCTCCGGACTTTACTTTGAAGGTAAAACCTTCGAAAAAAAAAAATTTTTTTTTTTGTTAACTTTATTGACGAATGTTAACTAACGTTTCGTCTTATTTTTTTAGATAAAGGAAGCCAAAACTGAGTTCCGGGCTTCCTATATCGAAGGTAAAATAAACCTTCGAATTTTTTTTCTTTTTATTTAAACGAACGTTCACTAACGTTCGTTATTCTTTTTTTTTAGGTAAAGGAAGCTGAAAGAACTTCCATATCGAAGGTAAAATCTTTGATTTTTTTTTATTATTTTATTTAATGAACGTTACTAATTCTAACGTTCATTTTTTTACTTTTCGTAGATACAACCGTACAAGAAACCGAAAGGCAGGTTCCGGTCTCTTATTTCGAAGGTAAGGCTTCGAAATTTCATTTTACTTTTTTTCTTTTATTTTAGCGAAACGTTTACTAACGTTTCGTTTTTCTTTTTTGTAGGACTACGGCATTCCGGACACTTTGTGGGCTCCATTTCGAAGGTATATTATCCTTTATATCCTTCGAAAGTGTTTATTTTTATTAGTTTTTTTTACGAACGTTAACTAACGTTCGTTTTCATTTTTGTAGGTCCAAGACGCCAAAAGTACGTGTTTCGGATTCAATTTCAACGGTAAATAACTTCGAAAAAAAAGGAGTCTCTTTTTTTTTTAACGAACGTTCACTAACGTTCATTTTTCTCTTTCTTTGTAGGTCCAGGACGCCGAAGGACTTTAATTTCGAAGGTAAACTTCGATTTTATTTTTATTTTTTATTTAATTTTTTTTTGTTTATTTTAACGAAGCGTTATTAACGTTTCAATTTTCTTTTTTTAGATTTCCGGCTCTCCTGAATTCTCCTGGACGGAATTTTGAAGGTATTTCTTCGAAATTCTTTTATTTTTTTTATTTTATTGTTGTTAAAGAACATTTCTAACATTTTTTATTCTTTTTTTTTAGATTTTCGACTCTCTGGTTTCAGCCTGGACGGAATTTTCAACATGGTTAGTTTCGTAACAAACTTTTCGTTACGAAACTATATTTTTTTTTATTTTATTTAAACGAAACGTTACTAATGTTTCGATTTCTTTTTCTTTTGTAGGTTTTCCGGTAGCCACCTGGATTGGACGGGATTTCGAAGGTAAAACTTCGAAATTATTGTATTTTCATTTTTTATTTGAACAAAACGTAGACTAACGTTTCGATATTATTCTTTCGTAGGTTGACGGCTTCCTGTAACCCTCCTGAAAAGAATTTCGAAGGTAAACTTTGAAATTCTTTTACTTTTTTTGTTTTTTTTATTTGAACGAAACGTTTACTAACGTTTCAATTTTCCCTTTTTACGGCTTTCCAGATGCCTCCTGGATGAAATTTCGAAGGTAAAACTTTGAAAAAATAATTTTTTTTTGTTTTATTTTAACGAACGTTCATTGACATTTGTTTTTATTTTTGTAGATCCAGAATGCTGCCGGACTTCCATATCGAAGGTAAAACCTTCGAAAATTATTTTTTATTAATTAATTTATTGACGAACGTTAACTAACGTTCGTACATCTTTTTTTTTAGGTAAAGGAAGCCGAAAGACAAGTTCCGGACTCCCATATCGAAGGTAAAACCTTCCAAAATTATTTTTATTAATTTATTTGACGAACGTTAGTAACGTTCGTATTTCTTTATTTTAGGTCCCAGGGTTCATTTAAAGAACTTGAGGTAAATACTTTGAAGTTTTTACTTCTTTCTTTAACGATCGTTATACTAATGATCGTTTTTCTTCTATGTTTAGGTCCCAGACTGCTGGGTTAGATATTTCGAATCTTTCTTGAAATTTTCGTTTGTAGGTATCTGTTGTTTGTTGAAATCGAACCAACTGGAACGAATATTCCAAACCATTAACAACATGTAAATGTGCAGTAAAGAGATGATGAATAGCAATGACTAGTAATAGATTTCAATTGTATTTGTAAACTTGTTAATATATAATAAAAAAGTAATTTTAATTATATAAATAAATTAGTAATTAATGCAATAAATTAATTTGTATTATTGTGACGCAGATTTTTACTGAAAAAAATTGCTGAGGTATTTTGAAGGTTTTTATTTAAAAATCTGCGCAGAACTTTGTTATTTATAAAATCTGCGCAGATATAATTTCTGAAAATCTGCGCAGATCTGCTCCCCAAAAAATTTCCCGATGTAATCAAAACCAAGTATCAGCTTGTATTGATTGTAGATATACATGCCATCCAAATTATTTTGGGCTGCTATAATTATAAGTGAAATTCCAAATTTAATTATGGCATTCTGAATTATTTTGGCACTTTATATAGTAAATTATATATAAACTAAATGAATTACGACATCCCAAATTATAATTATAGCATCCCAAAATAATTTGAGCAGTATGTATAATTGTGAATTACTAGTAAATGCAGCATATCATAAACATCCAAATCTAGTATTTATTAACAAATTTATTAGTAAACATAATTATACATTATACAATATATTTGCTCTTCAGAAATTTTCACTTATATCTAGAGTTCCAAATAGATCAAGTCAGGTCAGGTTAATTGATAAACCTGACCTGAAATTTTTTTTCAGGTCAGGTCAAATCAGGTTATATCAGATTATCTATTTGATTTAACCTGAACTGAAACCTGAAAATTTCAGGATTTTTATTAATATATCAAAAAAAAAATGGTGCAAACCATTTTTTTTGAAAATATTGCGATTTACTTTTTTATATTAAAATTATATAAAAAGGTGAATCACAATATCGCAACTAACTTTTTTTATATAAAATCAATATAAAAAAGTGAATTCCAATACTGCAATTCACTTTTTATATATAAAATTAATATAAAAAAGTAAAATCCAATATCACAACTCACTTTTATTATATAAAATCAATATAAAAAAATGAATCCTAATATCACAACTCACTTTTATTATATAAAATCAATATTAAAAGTAAATTATAATGCCATCACTTATATTATATAAAATTATAGTTTCAGGTCAACAGGTCATTCAGATTATATTGATGTTACAACCTAAACTGATGCTGAATTGCAATTGTTAAACCTGATCTGATAAATTCAGGTCAACCTATTAGGTTATCTGAATTTGGTCAACCTTTTTGAAACTCTACTTATATTATGCAAGATACCAAATAATGTTATAAAAAAGATATAATTTTATATTTAAGAATATCATCTGAATACTTCTGTCTTAAAAAAAATATTACGAAACAAATATTTCAATTAAGATATTTATAATTAAGATCTCTATCATGGAATATATTAGTAAATTTATTAGAATGCAGAACTGCGACAATCTACAATTTTTGCAGATTGCCGCATTTTTTTTACAATTTTTAATTTAGTAAAAATTGCACAATACTGCAAAACGCAGTTTCCATATTTTTTTAATAAAAAACAATAAATAATTTGCAATAATCTTTAAAATTGCAAATTTATCAAATACTCCAAACAAAAATCATTAGAAATTTTCAAAGTTTTTTATTTTATTTTAATAAACTTTGCAAAAAACTTTTATATTTATTATTTCGTAGTTTAAAAATAAACTTTAGCATAATACTACAGTCAACTCTCTATAAATGCATCCCCTTTGCACAGGTCGAAATATAATATACCAGTCATCAATCGGTCATATAACTGATTAGTACCTGATTGGTAGCTGATCTGTTACTGATTCATTCATTCAGATACCAACTGGTTATCAATCAGGCATTTATTTCAATCAGTTACTACACATCAGTTGTATGACTGATTGGTGCCAATTAGTGGCTGATTGGTGCCAGTTTAACAATCGGTAAACAATCAGCCATCTGTCATTTATATCAGAAGTTGACTGATTGGTTGCTGATTGGATATTGTTGACCATCAGTTATCAATCAGCTATCAGCAGGTCGAATTATTGTCAATCGGGTACCAATCAGACATATGTCTGATTGATATAGATTACAGCTATTTGTGAAATAACAGACCATTTAATTCATTTTCTGACTGCATATGAAATTTTCATACACAGTCATACGCATACTAGTAATATCTGCCTGGACTGTCAAACTCATTTTTTGAATTTTTCATATGCAATCATCCGCAGTTATATCACAATAATTCTAGCAGTTAACTATGCGTATATGACTTCGTATAGCTGCGTATGAAAATTTTATACACAATCAAAAATTGAATTAGCTTGTCCGTTATTTTGCAAATAGCTGTAATAGATGATTTGTATGTAGCCAATTGAAGTTCATTCAATAAATGTGCTTTATGATTTTATCTGATCTAAGACTTATTTTAACTGTTATTAGTAAACCGAATAATGATAGAAATCATAATAAAAATGTATGTACCCATATTATTTTTATATTGCATAAACTAATACATGATTTATTCTAAATAATAAACAATTTTGTTACCAATTGTATTAAAAGATTTAATAATTCTCCTAATTACCCACTACATGATGAAATAATGTGTATAAAATGAATAAAAGAATATACAAGGAATGATATTTAATAAAGAAAAAATAGGCAGAAAAGTCAAAGATTTTTATAAAAAAGAATATCGTTGGATGATTAAAGAAATAATTGAAAAAAGAAATATTACAATAATATTATTTGAAGGAAGTATTTTTAGAAAAAAAAAAATTAACTGTATGTACTAATTAATATACATAAAATTTGCAAAAGCAGGGGAGGGAGATCAGTTATTAGTGAAAAATAGGTAAATAGAATACAAAATATAGGAAATCACCACCATCATAACACTACTACCATCACTACCATCAATCGTCCATTTCAAGATAATTATCATCAGAAAGTTGGCCAGAAGGTTGGCCAGAAGGTTGGTTGGAAGATTGGCCAGAAGGTTGTTAGTTGGAGGATTGGTTAGAAGGTTTACTGGTCAAATGAAGGGCTACCGGATAAATTTCATATACCCGATAGCCCTATTATACATTTTTGATTTTGACCTGAATATATGGCAGCTATACTTTTCGTCAAAATGACAAAATACTAATTAAATTTATTTTGACAGACGTAATAGAACCCCGGAAAATACTTATATAGGTAAGGTCCCAAAAATATTTTTTATTAGTAGCTCTAAGCATAGGTTTTTACTATGATCGCTAAGCATTGTTGATATCTAACCTTAAAAATTATATAAAAATAAGCAAATCAATCTTCTAACCTAATTAAATTTTTATTATAACACATATAATTTATAAAATATATTTATTAATTAATATATTTTATTAAATCCAATTTTAAATATGTTGTGAAGCTAAACTAAACATAATATACAAGTAGATTAACAATATTCAATTAATAAAGTTAATAAACAGTAAAAGAAAAATTTGAAATTAATACTATTACAAAAAATGTATATTTCTCCATAAGTATTATACTTACACCCATAAAAATTAATATGTAGGTAGTTTCGACCTTGCTGAACAATTTTCAATTAATTTAGAAAATCGATTTCATTTGACCAAAGAGGTGTAATTACGCTCTGAAGTTGTAAACGGAGAAATGAAAAATTTGGAAGTTAGTAACATTATGAAAAATGCACTTTTCTCCATAAGTATTATACCCACACTCATGAAAATTAATATATATAAGTAGTTTCGACCTTGCTGAACAACTTTCAATTAATTTAGAAAGTCGATTTCATTTGACTGAAGTGGTGTAATTACACTCTGAAGTTATAAACGAAAAAGTGAAAAATTTAAAAGTTATTACCGTTAAAAAAAATATGCTTTTCTATATAAATATCATACTTAGCCTTAAAATACAAGTAGATATAACTTGCTGAATAAACTTACTTAAACATAAAAAATAATTTGATATAACCAAAGTGGTGAGTAGTGAAATTATATTTTAAAGTAAAACATATTTATAGTAATTTTATTTAACAAAATAAACATGTATAATATAGTAATTTTATATTAAAAATAATACACTGAGTTTAATAAAAATTCAAAAGATACTATTGACAGATAATTAATAAAACATTGAAAAAAAAAATGAAATTTCATCAAAAAAAAATTTTTGTTTATGTATTTATATAAAATTGTGAAATGTAATACAAAATTAACACTCACTGTTAGTGAAAATAAATAAAAATTAATTATAAATTCAATATATAATATTTTAAAAAGTTATATAAATATGAAAAATAAGCAACTAAAAACTCTTAGTATTTTAAAATAATACCAAAAGTATGCAATTTAATTATCTTACATAGTATAAAATTTTCTTAAAATTAAGCATTATAAAATTCTTACATCATAAAACTTTACTATGTTGGCTAAGCACCTTGGTACCTTACATATATAAGTATTTTCCGGGGGTCCTGACGTAATGTATTTTGACAGACGTAATTAATTCATAGTAATTTTATAATAAATAGTGAATTAGTCCGTTCGCCGAAATATGACATAATTAATTAGCGGAGAAGTATAATGGCAGCTAATCGATCCATCCGATTTGTGACCGATTCTTGGCGCAAATCATGCATCTTTAATGTAAATTTCAGTTTTGTCACATCAGACGATTTTATTATGAATATCAGCAGATAGAAAGAAATATCGGTACTCCTAAATATTTCTCAATTTATCTAGATTTTCTTCTGATATAAGTATAATGTAATTTCTGATATGTTTTATTTACTTAATAATTTATATATAATATTAGTACGATATTTATATCATATTTGTAATTTTTATTAAAAATAAATTGAATTTAAATATTGAATTTAATATTAAATGCCATGAAAAGTTTCCTAGTAATACAGTCAACTCTGGATATAACAAACTCTCCATTCCAGAAGGTTTAATTCAGTATATAGTGAATTCGTTATATAATATACCAAACTAGTTTTCTTTATAGGTAATTTAGGCCAAATTTGTAATGCTGGCCAAAATTATAATTTCTTTTAACATAAATTTTTGAAAAAATTACTAGTAATTCTGGCCAGCACTATAAAATTGGCCTGGATTACTATATAGTCACATATAAAGTTATTATATAGCTGATATATAGGGGCTGGTTAAATTTAGTTCAGATGAGTTATATAGTGTTTTATTATAAAAGTTCGTTATATCTAGTGAAATTATTTATAAAAAATCAGTTCTGAAAATTATGATTTAGTATAGCGAGGTTTCAGTACAAACAGGTTCGTTATAACCAGAGTTAACTGTAAATAATTAATACAAATTTAAATTAATAAATTGCTGATCTTTAAATACAAAACGAAAATTATTGATACTTTTTGCCAAAGACCTTTAAAATAAGTATCTATTCAGAACGGTATGAATATGAAATTGCCCATTCTGATGCATTACGAGATTATTTTCTATATACAATTGATCATTATACCACCTCTTCCTCCCTACTTTTATATTCTGAATATTTTCTCCTGTCAAATTAACATGTCGTAAAAATTTTGAATCTATAGATAAAAATTTAATTAGTAAAATGTAAATAAATCTATTTCTTATTTTATGTATATAATCTACCTTACTAGATCTCTATTGTTTATCGTACATATAAATCACATGGTTTGAATTTTTGTTTCGTGATGGGCGAATATTTCTGTTCTTTTCTTTTTGTACTTTTTCTTCGCCTGACTCTGAAATTTCATCTGAATGATAACTTGAGTCATTAATAATCGCTTCTAAGCCTTTAATCCAATCATTCTATGGTATAGAAGGCTGAAGATCTGTTAGCTTCTGATCTCTTCTACTTAACATATGATGAAATTCTTTCTGCCATCTCTCCTTTTTTTTGTAATATGATAAAATAACAAATAAATATTAGTATTAAAATGCAATGTGGGTCCTGTGATCACCAGACATTAAAAATAGGGCCTTTATGGTTAAGATACTCATTACTTAAACGAAATCTACTGACGATTGAAACGATCATTTGACAGTCACACGTGAATACTAGGTATAAGAGTGGTTTGTAGTTTAATTATATTAGAGTAGTTATTAGGGAATTTTACTTTGTATATATTTTCTTTATTTTTTTTACTTTAATAAAACTGCAAATGCGTTGCAGAAAAAAAAAAAAGAAAAAAAATTAAAATGTAATAAAAAAATCAATGCATATGTGCCGATTTTTGGAATTAGTCTAAATTAAGATTTTTATAAAAATTTAATATTTTAGTAAGATTAACATTACACAAATCTAAATTAAATATGTGTTACATATTTACGTAATTCAGATTTAATAAAAAATAAAAAAAAATTTTTTTAATCAATATTCAAAAATAATGGTAATAACCACTTCTTTTTCCCCATCACTGCCCATCACTTTTCCATCATTTTTCTATTTACTTTTATTAAAAAAGTTTATAAGCAAATATAGCAGTTATTTTTAAGTGGTAAGTAAAAGAAAAAACTTAATATTTTATATACATAGATAAGACATATTTTTTCATAATTTTTAGCTTTAATTTATTGTTTTTTCTTTGTAAAAAATACATGCAAATAAAAAATAATTATGATGTAAAATAGTTGTAAAATGAATAATAAGATATTCTTTTTTTTCAAAATAACTAATTATATATTTGTTTTTTATCTTTAAAATTATTTTATTAGATTTATTCTACTAAAATCCTTAAATGGCAAATAAAATCTTTTAAATAAAGTAAAAGAATTTGGGGATTCTCTTATGAAAGCATTTTTTGGTAAGAAATAAAATTTTCAGATCGGACTTTATGCAGGTGACAAAATCGTGCATTATTATTCCTGGAGATATGCTAATGTCATCATTTTACTGACATTCATTTGAAAGCTGAGAATTTGCTCTATCGTAAGAATCAAAGATCAGGAAAATTGGATCACTGGATGAGGCGTAATTAACGATCAAAGTCAAATCAAATTTAAAAATTAAAAATAAATATATTAGACGTAATTATTCACAATCCAGTAATTCAATTCATTCGATTTTAGGCTTATTAGATAGACCTCAATTTTCTCTTTCAAATGAATATAATTTCATTTGTGTAGCTTGCATCTACAGGTATTTAATAAATTTTTTTATATCAGATTTTATCAAACTTATAAAATTTTATATTAATAATATAATTGATGATTCCTAAACATCTACATATATTAAACGAATTATTTTAAATTTATTTTAAAGATAAAAGTTGGCATCACCTTAGGGAGCAAAGATCATTCAAATTGAATCACTATATGTGAAGTAATTAATGATCAAATTTAGATAAAATTCAATAATATACTGAACGTGATTACTGAACAATTAGTGATTCAATTCACTTGATTTTAGATTCATTAGATAGATCTCGATTTTCTCTTTCAAATGAATGTAAATTTATTTGTATAGCTTTTATTTCTACGAAGAATTATCAATGATTTTGTCATGAGAGTTATATTTGATCTTTTAAATTTTAATGATATCTTATATTAAAAAAAATTAAAAATTATATAATTAATTAGTTTTTTTTTGCATTATCTGGTATAAATTTATTATTCTTATATAAATGATAATTTATATTTGCTTTAATAAAATTATTTTTGTATAAAAAAATTAGATTCCAAGGATCGGCCCATATGAAACGTAAATATCTCCAGATCTAATGATCCAATCGACAAGCTCATTTTTTGCTCATATAGACCAGATTAAAGGCTTTCCGATGAGCTTAAATTTATAAAAACGGATCAGTGGATCCCAAGATATTTGCATTTAAGCATGTTAAAAAGTTTATACCTCAACTTTAAACGTAAATATCCCTGGATCTAATGATTCAATCAGCAAGCTCTTTTTTCGCCTATAAAGTCCAGAACAAGGGCTTTCCAACGAGCCTAAAATTATAGAAAACGGATCAGTGAATCTTGATATATTTGCGTTTAAAGATGGTAATACAAATTTTGACATAAAATAAATATTTTTATTGTTTGAAAATATCTATTATGATACCATCTTTTATAGTATGATATTTTTATTATACTTTTATAAACATTTATAGCTACTAAGACTATATATTTTATTAAAATATACTTACTTTTTAATAATATATGTTAAAAATTCCATATATATGTTGTGCGTCAAGTGTCGATTTGCGTCAGATGCAGCTGACGTACGTCAAATGTAAATTGATACTTGATGTGCATCACTTGAATCACACAATAAAGTTCTCCTATAGTAAAAAATTTTTTTTACTCTGTAAGTAAATTTGTTTGCTACAATAATTTACACATATTGTGAAAATTTTATGGCTATTTAATCTATGTTTAATTAAATATTGTGAATTTACTTGAAAAAACTTGTAATTTATTAATATTTTGAATGAAGTGTTTTCCATGAAACTGAGTCTAATCAATTTAATATTACAGGGTTACATATTTTTTAACAAGATTAATAAACTTATTTAATAAAGAAATTTAGTTTAAGTTTGAAAATTTTAGTTTAATTATAACTTAATTTTGCATATTTTATATCACAAGCATTGGCTGCATCTGACACAAATCGACACTTGACGCACAACATATATAATAAATGGGTTTTTATTAGTGAAATGGGTTTTTTTCACACCTCTTTTACATTTAATAATTTAAGTTTCGCAAATGTAAATTTTTGTTCAACTTATTATTTAGTCAAGTGATCATCAATCAGATGATTTTTTGGTATTACAAAACAATGAAAATTGTGAAAATCAATTCAATGATTCTTTTTAATGCAGAGTAGACAAATCAGCCCATATGTAATATTTTTTTATAAGTATATGCAATTTTTTTAACTTATTGTAATTTTTCAATTAACTTTATGTATATTATGTATTTCATTATTTTGTTTATTATTACTTTCTTTTTCAATAACTTCATTTTATTCATATTCATATTTACTTTTTTCTTTTCTTCTTTATCTCTTTCCTTATCATAATTGCATAAAGAGTTAGTAATATTTATTTTAGAATATGTAATTTTTATAAGAAAATTTCTAAGTTTATATGGGGTGTTTGTACACAGGTCATATAAATATAATTTTTACTAATTTTTTATTTTTTAATTTGAAATTGAATGCTACCAACATTATACGCTTTTACTTTTTATTCTTATTATATTACAGATAAATATATGTATTTTCACCTGCTCTGCAAGTTTACTTAAGGCATTAAAGGAGGTTTTGAATGCCGTTTTTAATCTACTAATACGACCCGTGTTTAAACACCCCGTGTACAAATAGAAATTGCCATATAATATATTAATAAATTTTCACAATTTTAATGTTTATAAATATACAATTAGACAAAATTTTTGATATGTGTATAACCGAATGTAAATTTTTTTTTTACAATAATTAGCATTATTATTTTTAACTTATTCTTTTTTCTTGATTTTTTTTATATATATTATTTAATTTTACAAATTATAAATAAAATTTTACAATTCTAGTATTTGTTTATTTATTTTCTTAAATTTTTATATAATAAGAATACTAATCTTAACGAGACTAGTAATTAATTCAAATTTGAAAATATATTAAAAAATTATCAGTTTAATATAAATTCATATTACTTATAATATATCAATTATTTAGTTTATTAAGGACCCACCTACTATTATTAAAATAGGTCATCCTGTAATAAGATTTACATATAAAACTCTTTAAAGATCCTACTATAAAAGAAAATTTTGGCGTTATATCATATAATTTTTTTTCTTTACCAATTAACCAATAAAATTTAAGCAAAGTTCTAGCGTTTCATACGAAAGTGAAATTTCTACCAAGTAACATATTTTAAGAAGAGTGGGAACTCGTTTATCGTAATCAATAAAATTTAGCTTAATTTAATAATTATTACATTTTATAAAAAGATAAACTATTTAACGTAATTTATCAATACAAACAATAATATATATGAAAAAATTAATTTAACTTATAAAATTTTTAAATAGATAACTACTAGCTAAAAATTTTTTGGATATTCAGGTTATACTAAATCAACTTTAGATATATAAATAATGAACCCAGTTTATATTACTCAATATCATATGTTATCAATTCCTTTAAATTTTTTCTAACTTTTAAAAAATCGCTATTATTACTATCATTCCATTTATTACTTATTTCTTTAATTTTTCTCTGAATTTCATCAACATTAGCATAATAATATCTAAAAATATATTAATAAAAAGTATAAGCTTTTTTTATAAAAAAATAAATAAATAAATTTAACATACATTACTTCAGGAAACCATGTTTTATTACATTTCTGATATGGAAATAAATATAATAACTCAATTTCAGCCAAAATCTATAATAAAAAAAAGCTGAAATTTAGTATTTTACAAATATATAACTTTATATTAAATGAATAATAAAAATCTTATACCTTTGCCTTCAATACCAAATAAGAAACTCTATTATTATTTTTATCAATTTCAATATTAAGTAATCCAATAAATAAATTCATAAGATATATAACAATTAAAAATGAAAATAAAACAATTAATATTACAAGTGATGGATTATTTTTATATGACCAATTAGATAAGGCACTTGAATCACCTAATAATAAATATATATAAAAATTTATCAATTGTTAAATATTATAATATATTAAAAAAAATAAATATATATATTATACCTATCAGAAATAAATATATTGCAAAAAGTGCAGTTTTATAATCTATAAACATATTAGTATTTTCATCAGGTTGTTGAATTATAAATTGATTTGGTTCAATTATTTTAGGTTTTTCAATAGTACTATCACTAAATACTTGTACAAACTTAGGAAGAGATCTACAAGGATTATTAGAACATCAAAGCAGGTTTCATTTAAAGAATAAACAGATTTTGCGATAATAAAATATAAAATGACGTGTAAAACTTATTATAAAAATTAACAATATTACTATAAAAGAAATAATCTGTTTTCCAACGCTAATAATTATTTCAAAATATATACCAAAAGATTCAATTGCCCTAAGAAATAATAAAAATTTTATATCTAAAAATAAACATGAAAAAGCAATTAATGATTCCAATTCTTTTTCATTACTTATAAGCCATATAATAGAAGTAATAATTGGAAGTATATATGCAATTATATCTATAATATTAAATAGTCATATAATTAGCTTTTTTTTGTTAAAATATTGGTTATTAAATATATATACATACCAAACCAGTTCCAAGGATCACTAAACCATTTGATAGGATTATAAAAAAATTGATAAACTTCAAAAATAAGATGAATAAATCCAAGTAAAATTGAAGTAATTAAAAGTGGTTTTTGAATATTATTATTATCACAATGAACTGCAATAGTAAAACATACAAGTAAAGTAATAAATCCAAGCCAAATAACTCTATAATAATATTTTCCATAAGTATTCCATTTAAAATTAAGTAATGCTTCTCCATCCCATGTTTTAAATATTTCTTTATTTATTGTTTCAGCAAATGGACTAGATTTTAAAAGCCAATTATAATTTTGTGAATAATTATTAAATTTAATATAAGGAATCATAAAAGTAATCATTGGTGTTAATGTATGTTTTGAAGATTTTGAAAAAATTTGATTAAAAATATAAGTAACTTTTAAGGTTATTTTCAATAAATAGGAATATTTTATCAAAATGAAAAAACTTAAATCAATTATTTGAAGATTTAGGGAAAAAGAATGAAGATGTAAATTATTTTTTTTGCGATTTATACTATAAAAAGGGGAATCTATAATCATAGTTGTTTCTAATGAATATCTTGAAATATATTCTGGATAATATTCATTTAATATTGGCATAACAGAAGTAATAACACTCAAAAATACCTTATTGTTTTTTAAATCCTTTTTAAAATAAAACATACATTTTTTATAGATTACTTCTATTAATTCTAATTTATGTTCTTTAATTGCAAAAGTAAATAATTCAACACCATATTTCAAAAGACTTTCCTTATTATCTACTATATATGAAACCCATTTATCAAATGACTTGAAACTATCATAATTTGGTAAAGGTAAATTAGGCTTTGAAAATACATCTTTATAATATTGTAATTTATCCTTATATTGTTCTTCATCTTTCATGATATATAAATCCATGAAATAAAAATAATTTAAGGAAATTGACTTATTATTTTCATTAAAATGATAAATAAAAAGACCAATTGTTGTAAATATAACAATATTATTACAATTAAATAATTTAGTTTTACATAAATAAATCTCCTTTTCAAAAAGTCTTTCAAATTTATCAAGTCTTTTACCAATAATATTAGCATCAGAACTGTTGTTAGAATCGGATCTATTAAGATCAGAATTGTTGTTAAGAACTTTTAATTCCAATCTAACTTCATATTCAGTTGCTTTTTTAATTATTATATTCCATATAAATAAACCTTCTTCATTCTCAAGTTCACTTCTGTTGTCAATCAAAGATTCTTCAAATAATTCACATATAATACTCATATTTGGATTAAATAAATTAAAGTTTATATCATCATAACCATCACTATTTTCTAAATTTGATTCTTTAGGATTTTGGGGTGAAACTATTTTTGATAATTGTTCTGTAAGTTTAATCTTCAGAACAAACCCATCTAGAATTCCAAATGCGTAATTGGTTGTAGTTGTTTTATTTAGAACGTTATTTGGAAAATTTTCTAAATTATTAGTTTGAAATTCCTTTAAACCATTTTTCCAACATTGTTTCATGACGGAATTACAAACTTCACTGTTTAGTATACAGCTGAATAATAATGGGTGTAATCCAATATGACTAGTATGATTCATAAACCTATATAATTGATCATCTAAATAAAGTAAATAAAGGAAATTATGAATCGATATTAATAAAAGCTAATGGTATAATACATAAAACATAAAATAAAAAGGCAAATACCATTATTTATATCCAAAGAAGCGATAGTAATTCCTAATTCAATTGAATAAATAATAATTTTATCTTCATCTTTAATTTCGCCTTTAATTTCGTCTTTGATTTCATCTTTGATTTTATCTTTGATTCTCAAGCAAATAAACTTTTCATTACTTGTAATATTAAGATCTACTGCTTTAAACTATTAATTTGTTAAAAATAGATAATAATTAATTATGGAATACCATCACATAGTTTTAAAACGAATGATTTTAATATAATTTACTACCTCATTCTCGTTTACAAATATGCTTCTGATTGATTCTCCGGTAAGGATATTCCATTCATAAATGTAATTATTTGAAAATAGATAAAATTTATCATGTTTTGATATATGATGTAATGGTTTAAAATCGTCGGGTACCATGTAAACTTTTTTACACATCCACTTGTTATTTTTAGTTTGTGTTGAAAAGACCCAAATAATATTTTTATAATCGTAAGTATCAAAATAAAATTCACCGTATAAAATAAAATCGCCTTTTGAACTAAAGGTACAATAAAGCATTTTATGCTCAATGTCAAAATTTAGTCGTATTTTATTGAAACCATTCATATCAATTATTTCTAATAAAATACAAGTTAATAAGCACCCACTAATTATGAATAAATACATATTAAATAATCATTACTCACTTAATTCGTTTCCATCATCAATATAAACAAGTTCCTTATTATCGGAAACACAAATTTGGTTGATTTTATTATCAATGAGTTTAGAATAATCTTCCGTCATATTTTCAACATCCCTCCTGGAAACCGAAAGAACTTCTTCGTTGTAAACAACAAGGTATTTTTCATTTGGTGATATTACTAGGTTAGACATTTCTCAAAATTTTTCTAAAATGAAAATCATGGAACATAATGTTATTAAGCGGAGTTATATACCGACAAATCTCATTATGAAATCAAAATCATATGGGTTACATTGTGCCGATCATTTTACAAAATGAGAATCAACTCGTTTATGTATTAATGATTTTTGATGAGTTTCGCCAATATTTTTTAGATTCTTTAATAAAGTGAGAAGTATGAAAATATGAAAAGTAAAGCTAAGCAAAAAATATTTTTAAAACACTGTGATTTCAGACTAAATATTCAATGGCGCTTTTATTTATATTTGTTATAAATTATTATCCTGCACACTTAAGCTCAAAACAAAACCGTAAATTTAACAATAAACAAAAATTTCGCGATAGAGATTTAAAAGAAGAGCAAAGAAAATTAAATAATAAAGCGACTCAAAACTTATATTAGGATGTTAGAATACACTTCAAAGTAATATTTCATGCTTTTTAACTTTTTTATTTAATATATCATACAAAATTAATAAAAGAAGATTTTACATTAAAATTCTAAATGATTCATACTCTTGACCAGTCTTCACGCGTGCTTGTTCTGTTGCGAGAGAAATATTTTAATATGCTTTTTTTTTACCATAAAAATAAAAATAAAATAATTTTACATAAAAAATACGAAAAACCAATCTGCATGAAAGAAACGACCTGAGCGAAAAAATACATCATGAAAAAAATAAATATGTATAACCCTCCCACATCATATGATTATCATGTGATTTCCTAGCATATGACCAATTTTAGTCTTATTTTCAATATTATTTTCTCTAGATAATTGGATGATGTATTTTGGTTTGCCAGGTATCCTCACTAAAGATTTTCTTTTTTGTGGGGATATTTTAGAATTAGAATGATTTGAGATGATAAGTCCATTAATAGCCGATGAAGGCAAACAACAATAGGAAAATGCCATTTTTTTTTTTAAAAAACGATGTTCAATGAGAGGGAGATTATTTGAAGAATTCAAGTTTTCTAACTTTTTTACAGGAATTCCAAAACAATAAACTGGTGCATTGCAACGACTAATAAACCAGTTGTTATTTTTTTTATTGTATTGAATAACCATCCACTTAATTCTCAAATCACATCGACGCTTTTTAGGATCTTCTCGAATAATTATAATTGAAAGTTTCGGTTTTTTATTATCTGGCCAAATTATTTGACAATTAAAAAAATCTTTTTCATTTTTGCCAACATTGCTAATAATTGTTACTAAGATGCTATAATCAGGTTTGTCAAAATGTTTTAAAATGCTCGGCGGTATTTCTCTTTGTCTTTCATAACACTTTGATATATCATCTAGATACCAAGGTTTTTCTAAGTATTCGGTCTTTTCATGAATGCAACCACCCGGCTTTAAAATTTGTTCGACATCAGGTAAAAATTGATAAATACTAATTAAATTTTTAAATTTTATGCATCTCCAATTTTCGAATTTTGTTAAAGAGCTAACCCATTCTTTGTCAAAATTTCCAGAAATTCCTCCAACTGTTTTAATATTAGAATAATTGTTTCCATTTGACTTTTTAAAATAAGCTTTTCCTCCCAAAATAACTTCGGTTGAAATAAATTGACCAAATCTTCGAATGATAGTATCAAAATCTTTAGAATCTATTGCTTCTTTTGCTGCTTTAAGAAATTCTGGAGTTGGTGTTAATTTAAATTTTAAAGATGCTTTACGGTATTCATGAATATTATAAGCTGTATTACTAGTTTTCAAATTTTTGTCATCCGCAAAAAATGAATTTATCCATGTCTGCTCATTAATTGTTATAACTTCATCAATATAGACTGTTTTATCAACCTCTATAGTAAATGCATTCTCAGTAGCTACTCGAGGATCTAAATCACGATCTAAAATACGTCCAAAACCTAATTTACATACTTCAATTATTTTATCTATATTTTTATCAATTATGTCCATATTTAATTTATTAGTTTATTTAATATTTAATATTTAAAAATTTTAAGTATTAGACCGGTTCTTTTTATGAGAAAATGCAGTTACATAGTTTTTTGTTGACAAAAAACTGCTTATTTATTTATTTTAGTAGAAATGATTTAGATTCCTAAATAGAAATTTACAATAAGCCAATTGTAACCATTTGGCGGTGCAACATGTAACAGTTGATGTGGTACAAATGTAGAAATGAAATTTATAAGCCAATTGTAACCATTTGGCGGTGCGACATGTAGCAGTTGACATGGTACATATGTGACAAATAACTAAACAACACACTCCAATCACGTGGAAAATATATGTTATATCCTTAACATATACCCCGGGTATACGACATTATCCTGTTCCCCCTTTTGTCTTAAATATGATTGGCTCAATAATCATAGCCACAAACCTTGTGCAACTTTGTCTTAGAAAATATTTTGTTTCGTGAAAAAAAATGAGTGAAAAAATTTAATTTCACATACAGCAAGAAAGAAAAAATTTGTTTAACACTTAATATGTTATATTTCAGTCTTTTCAGTTTATAATTTTATTTATTTTATTTGTTCTTTATTAAATTTTACTAATAAACAAACAAATGTTCATGTACACAGTAAATTCATTACAAAAAGCATTGGTTAACTCTATAAATACTAACTCTAACATAATATATGAATACTTTTATATCCATTAAACAACTTTTTTTATTCAACAAAAATTAGTTTTATTTAACCAAAGTGTTTAAATTATGTGACAAAGTATCTGCATATATAAAATATTACAAAAAAATAAGTAGTTCAAACTTCAAACTAATTTTGATAAAAATTAATATTTGAATAGTTTTATACCTGCAGAATAACTTTACTTAACCTTTAAGAATGCGTTCACTTTGAATAAGCTGTTGTAGTTAAATTATAAAGTTAAAGAAATAAACGTGGCACTAATTTTTATAGCAAAAACTTTTATAAAACTCCAGTACTAAAATAGCTTATCAAAAATTAATAATTATATTCAGAGTTGGATTTGGACAATGTCCAATTTCTAGAATTGGACATTTGGACAATTTCCAAATGTAGTTGTTCAATTGGTTAATTGGATATTGTTGGATTTAAATGTGTCCAATTGGACATATAGACATATGTCCAAATCCAATTGGAGATCCAATTGAACATGTCCAATTAATAAATTATAATGTAACAATGATAATCTCATTTTTTTTTTACTTTACTTTTTTCTCATTAGAAAAAATGCCTCCTCTAAAATATACCTATACTAAATATATTACAGTTTTAAATGAAAAAGCAAATAAATTTAATTATTTTGCTTTGTGTTGCTATTGCAAAGTCAAAGTAATTTCTCATTTAAAGTCTTGTAATAAATTTGAGAAACAGTATTCTGAAAATGAAAGAAATAGGATACTTTTTCCTGAGAGATTCAAGAAAAGATCAAACTGAAGGAGAATCATCTTTTTCTTATGAACAAAATTTTTCTTTTCCCTCTTCCTCTCTATCATACTATTTTTCTTTTTCGTCTTCCTCTTTATCACACCATAACTCTTTTTCCACTTCCTCTTTATCATAATATTCCATCAGCAAGTTTGAAAAGTGTTGATTCACACCAGTATACGCATTGATCAACACCAGCTAGTTGTTCAACGCATTTTACAATATTAATCAACACCTGTATACTGGAGTATACCAACGCATAATGTTAATATACGCGTCGTTCAACTCTAATGTGTAGTTCAACGCACTGTATATTAACACAACTAAATAAATTACATTAATTTATTTATTTTTACTCACCTTAGGAACCGAACCGGTTACCTCAATTACACTATTAATATATCAAATCTCACGATCTAACCATTGTACTATTATAAATATTTATTAAAATTAATATTAAGCATTACGTATTTTATGTAATGATATATCACGTGTGTCACGTGATACTGGATTAATAATTACCACTGCGCCACTGTGGTATAGCAAAAAAAAAATTAAGCTTTTTTTAGCAAAGCTTAATTTTTTTTTGCTCTTTCGTTTTTCCCATTACCTTTCGTTATCCCCTTCCCATTCGTTTTCCCATAACCCTTTCATTCTCCCCTTCCCTTTCGTTTTCCTATTACACTTTCGTTATCCCCTTCCCATTCGTTTTCCCATAACCCTTTCATTCTCCCCTTCCCTTTCGTTTTCCTATTACACTTTCGTTCTCCCCTTCGTTCTCTCCTTCCCTTTCGTTTTCCCATAACCCTTTCGTTTTCCCCTTCATCCTATAAAAAGTTTTATCCGTTATTCATGTAAAAACTCTGTAAATTCTGTAATATAAGGTTATTAATTCCTGAGATATGAGCCTTATACGGAAAAAAGTTGGAAGGTATCAAACTTCTGGTAAGTTTCGCAACGAAACATTGCGAAACTACTCTTTCATTTTTTAACGAAACGTTTTTTAGTAACGTTTCGAAATATTATTCTTTTTTTTAATTTTTTTAATCGGAACGTTGGCTAACGTTCCGATTTATTATTTTTTTTAAATTTCTTTAATCGGAACGTTGGCTAACATTCCGATTTATTATTTTTTTTTAATTTTTAATCGGAATGTTGGCTAACGTTCTGATTAATTTTTTTATTTCATTTTTAATCAGAACGTTGAAAAACGTTCTGAAATATTGTTTTTTTTAAAAAAATTCTTTAATCGGAACGTTGGATAACGTTTCGATTGTTTTTTTTATTTCATTTTTTTAACGAAACGTTTTTTAACGTTTCGTTAATAACTTTTTTTCATTTTTTTTAATCGGAACGTTTGCTAACGTTCCGATTTACATTTTTTGTTCTTTTTTAACGAAACGTTTTAACGTTTCATTATTAACTTTTTTTCATTTTTTTTAATCGGAAACGTTGGCTAACGTTCTGATTTTCTTCTTTTAACGAAACGTTTTTTAACGTTTCATAATATAATTTTTTTTATTTTTTTTAATCGGAACGTTGGTTAACGTTCCGATTTTTTTATTTTTTCTTTTTTTAATAAAAGCGTTTTTTAACGTTTCGAGTTATTATTTGTCTTCATTTTTTTTTAACGAAACGTGACTAACATTTCATTTTTCTTTCTTTTTTAGGTCCGCGAATTCCTAGACGTTTTCTAAACGGGATTTCGACTTTGGGTAGAATAGGTGAGTTTCACAACGTCCGTTGTGAAACTTTATTGTTTTAATTTTTTTTTTTAAGAAACGTTTACTAACGTTTCTCCTCTTCTTATTTTTGTAGGCCTACTTTTTTGGGTTTTTTGATGAATAATGCAGCTTTCGCTAATGAAACGTTGCGAAACTTTATTCTTTAATATTTTTTTTTTAAGAAACGTTTACTAACGTTTCTTTAAATTCTTTTTGTAGGTTTTTTTTTGGGAAACGGGAAAAAGAGTAAGTTTCGAAGCGTAATTTTACGCTTTAAAACTTTTAAAAAAAAATTGTTTTCATTTTTTTTTATAAGAAAACGTTTCTAATGTTTATCTTATTTTTTTTTTGTAGGTCTCTTTTGGGAAACGGCCGGGAAAAGGGTAAGTTTTGAAGCATTTTGCTTCGAAACTTTTTAAAAAAAAAAAAATTTTCATTTTTTTTTATAAGGAAATGTTTCTAACGTTTCCTATATTTTCTTTGTGTAGGACCTTCGGCGTGTTCAACTTCGGATCTTGGATATTGTAAGTTTCGAAGGGTAATTTTTTAATTTTTTTTTTAATTTTTTATTAGGAAACGTTTACTAAACGTTTCCTTTATCCATTTTGTAGGATCGGAGAGTTCAAAATGGACGAACTGTTGGGTAAGTTTCATAACGTTTCATTTCGTTACGAAACTTAATAATATTTTTTTTATTTTATTAGGAAACTCTTACTAACGTTTCCTTTATTCTTTTTTAGGTTTCGGGAAATTTAAGAAGAGGGTCTTTAAACGGCAAGTTTCGTAAGAAACTTTCATTTTTTATCTTTTTTTCTTTAAGAAACGTTCTAACCGAACGTTTCTCTTATTTTTTGTAGGTTCGATTTCCGGATTTGGAATTTTGGAAAACGGTAAGTTTCGTACATTTTGTTACGAACCTTCCATTTTTTTAATTTTTTCTTTTAAATGAAACGTTTAACTAAACGTTTCATTTCTTTTTTTGCAGGTTTGGTTTCTGGAAATATAAAATGGTAGGTTTCATAACATTTTTTCGTTACGAAACTTCCATTTTTTTATTTTTTTTAATTAAGGTTATTAACATTCCATTATCTTTATTTTTTTTTATTTAGGCTTCGGGATATTTTGAATTCCGGATGGTGATAGGTAAGTTTCGCAACAAAATGTTGCGATACTTTATCAATTTTTAATATTATTACTAATGTTTTCTTTTTTATTTTTGTAGGCTTCGGGTACATGGGATAATTGGATTGATTGGATTGTAAGTTTCGTATTATGAAACTTTATTTTTTTTAGTTTAAAACATTGTCCAATGTTTTTTTTATTTTTATAGGTTCAGGGCTTCCGAGGTGTCGATTAGGAGCGTTAGAATTTAAAATGGTAAGTTTCATTGCGAAACTTTACCATCTTTTTTTTATTTTTTTACTAATTAAACATTTCTTTCATTTTTTAGGAATAATTGTTTTCGAATATTCGAAAACTTTTTTTTTTATTTAATTATATAGATTTACATTAGACAATATATATTAATATAATTATCGCGTAGAAAGATCAATTAGTTGATTGTTAAAATCACATTCCACCTTGTTATGGTTGTGTACCAGGGGCGCTTTGTCAACGGAAATTTAGTACGTTGATCGCTTAAAAATCCGCGGCAATCCAATTATAACAAGAGGAATTTACATTAGATAATATATTTGTATTGATACTGTATTTTATCATAAATAAATTTACACATTTTATATAATATATATATTAATAATATACAATAAAATATATGTTTATAAATTAATACTACAATGTTAACTATTGTACGATGACTAAAAAATACCATTGCTTGACGCATTTTTAATATCAATATACACGTTTTTATACATTGTATACGCGTTTTTAAACTATTGTTGTTTTACTACGTGTAGCTTTACATTTAAATTGGTGTTGTTTTATGCGGTTTTAAACGTTTTTAAGTAGCGTTGATTGACAAAGGGTTCGTTTCCCTACGTTTTTTGGCGTTGAGCAACACATGGCGTTTTTCAACACTTTATACGCCTGTTTAAAACTTGCTGATGTCACATAGTATATTTTTTAAAAAATTATTTATAATTTATTTGGTTAATTAATTTATACTAATTTAAATTTATATTTCAGAATTTGAAATTAATACTGAAGAAAAATCTGCTAATAAAAAAAAAACAAAAATTATGTACTATATATCTCAACCAACTCTTTTTTCTAAGCAAGAATATACTCAATGGGAAGATTTAGTATTGAATTCTACTATAGATAATGGGTGGTCATTTAGATGGGTTAAAAATTAATCAAGTCAAAAAATGATTAATTTTGCAAATCCAGGATTGAAATTATCTAGTTGAAAAGTACTAGCAGGTCGTATTCTGAATACAAATTCAGAACATATTAAAAAATCTTTAATTGATACTGCACAAAAAGATGAACTTGAAGTTACTGTATATTTTGATGGATGGAAAAATGTCAAAAAATAAGAAATTATGAGATCAGTTTTAATTACTTCTGATGGACAAGTTTTAGTATAAGAAGGAGAAGATATAAGCAGAAATTGTATTCAATAGAAGGAAATTAAAGAATTTACATTAAATTTTTTAAGTGATTTAGATAAACAGAATATCAAATACAATGCTGTAATTACTGATTCTACATCTTCAAATCAAGCTGCAAGGTATATTAAATTGTTAATAGTAAATCTTAATGATTTAAATTAATAATTACAATTTACAAAATATTACCTTTTTTTTATAATTTACAGAAAACGATTGGCATCAGAATGGTGAGACTAAGGTTGCTTGTTTAAGCCTTTCAAAATCCTACGATTAGTTTTATTAAAATTTTACTATAGATTTATTATAGTTTTGGCAGAGTTTTGGCAGTTTTGGCATTTATAATAAGTTTTGGCAGTTTCACCTTTCTCCAAAGTTTCACCAGTTTTTTTAATATAACTTTAATATAGTTTTGGCAGAATTTCGCTTTTCGGTGAAATGCTATCTTACTTAAACCCCTAGGTTTCGGCAAGCAACTTTAGGCGAGATATTTTTTTTAGCCCTGTTTTGCCCATTAAACTAACCTAATTGTTGAAGAAATCTTTAAAGAATCTCCTAATTTGATTAATGCATCTGAAAAGGTCATTCAAATTATTACATACCTTAACAGATCAGTTTACTTTATGGCTAGATTACATGATAAGCAAAAAATCAAATATAATAAATATCTTGCTCTTCTTCTTCCATGTGCTACATGTTAAAATTTTCATTATCATTGCTATTTTAGTTTAATATGAACAAAGGCAGCTTTAAAGGTATATAAAAATTTAAAATACCTAATAAAATTAGCTTTTAATTTTATTTTTTTACACACATGCATATTTTTTTAGGTACTTATTTCAAATATGCTCATTTTATATCCTTTTTGTAGAGTGTTAAACAAATTACAAGCAGAAAATGCTCGTCTCCATGATGTACTTCATGGATTTGCTTATTTTTACAAAATGTGGCAAGAATATTCCAATTAAAATTTAGATAAAAAAATGGCTATACGTTTAGAAAAATGATGGGATATTTGGGAACAGCCCTTATTATTAATTTCTTTTTTTCTTCATCCTGAATATCAGAATAATCTTTTTATTCAAAGTAATCAATCAATTTCTTTTGCTTAATTGAGTGAATGGATGATTTACTATTTCTGTGTTTGGTTTAAATAATTACCTACTTCACTATTGGGAGAGTTGCAGAGTTATTGAAAACAAGATTTTCCATTTAATAATATGCCATTAAAATAATTTCGTAATGATGTACTTGGGTTTTAAAATTTTACATCTGCTTATACATCAGATTTAAGTGCATTTTCTACTAAAATATATGTTATTTGTATTAATACTGCCTTGGTTGAAAGACTTTTTTCTTCCATAGGCTTTTTTTATATAAATAAAAGAAACTACTTGGGTGTAAAGCTGCTGTCCAAAATTATTTCCTAATTCTGAAATAATTTCAGCTAGAATTTTGCTTCTGAAACTAATTTTGAAATCCCAAAATTCTTCTGAAATTCCTCTGAAATCCCAAAATCTTTCCAAAACTCCCAAAATTGTCTGAAACTTCTGATTGGCCTATTATAAAATCACATGACTTTATAAATTTGCTAAAATTTTATCTGTATTCTAATTCCATAATTCTGGCTCTATGGCGATCTTCCTGACATATATAGCTTCAATTTAAGCCTATATTCATTTTATATAACATTAGTGCATAAAGATGCACAATTTCCTTATATAGTATATATATTACACAAAGTGAATATCTCGAAGCTACATGTGTCAGGAAGATTGCTACAGAACCAGAATTATAATATTAGAATACAGTTATAATTTTGGTAAAAATTTTAATTTTGGTCACATGATATTATAACAGCCAATCAGAATTTCAAAATAGTTTCAGCATTTCAGAATTAAGTATTTTTCCTAAATTAATTTTACCATTTCAGTTTTGGCAAATGGTAAAATTTCCTAATTTCGGGCAGCAGCTTTACTTGAGTGTATAAAATTTACCTTAAATTTTTATTTATTGACATTTTTTTTAGCATATTTAATTATTTGGCTTTCTTAACTATCATAACTTATGGAAAAATGTCATTGGTGACCCGTATCACCAGTGCGACCCTAAATCATGTGATCAAATTTGATTGGCTAACTAATATTTACAATTATGTCAGTCTTCAGTTATTTGTTATTATTTTCCCTTTTTTCGTTATTCTTTTTCCTCCTTTTTTTGTTTTCTTTCTCTTTATTTTGCTTTACTTGTTTTAATTTTGACTTTTTTTTCATTTTATTTCCCTTTTCTCTTTTTTGATTTTATTTTCCTTTCATTTTTTCCTTCCTTTTCATTTTTTTGGTATATTTTTTCATTCTTTCTTGCTATTTTTGTTTTTCTTTTTTTTTAGGTCTTGTTCTTTTTCCAGTTTTACAATTAAGGTACGTCCTTTTTTTTCTTGCCTTTGTTTTTTTAATTTGTTCTTTACTTACTCTCTATGCCGTTCTTTAACTCCTTCCTCTTCAATATTATGTGACGCGTTTTACTCTTAATTTCACAGGTTTTGTTATTATTTTGCACTGGTCGAAATCAAAACTTTCGGTCATGTGACAAATTGGCTGATCTGTCACACATTTTGGCCAAATTTCGTAAATTATTAAAAATCGGCCAAATTTCGACATATATGATTTATGGTCGATTTATTAATTTTGTTAATCAAACGTTACGCGTTACGCATTACACGTATTAAAAGTTTAAAAAAGGATCATCTTATACATCCTTTTTTAAACTTTTAATAATTTTTTTCTTCCCCTCCCCTTTCCTTTCCTTCGTTCCCCTTCCCTGTTTCCCCTTCTTTCTCTTTCCCTTCCTTCCCCTTCCTCCTTTCACTTTTTTTACTTTTTTTTTATAGGTTCAGCTTTCGGGTGGACTTCCAAAGTACAGAAACTCCAAAGATTCGTAAGTACGAATTCTTTGGAGTTTATTTTATTTTTTTTAATATGAACGGTTACTAACCGTTCTTTTTTTACTTTTTTTTTTAGGTTCAGCCGTTTGGGTGGGCTTCCGAAGTATGGAAAAACCAAGTTTCGTAAGTACGAAACTTGGTTTATTTATTTTTTATTTTTTTAATTTAATTTAATATGAACGGTTACTAACCGTTCTTTTTTTACTTTTTTTAGGTTCGGCCGTTCGGGTGGGCTTCGAAGTATAATAGAAACCCCAAAGATTCATAAGTACGAATTCTTTGGAGTTTTTTTTATATTTTTAATATGAACGGTTAATACTAACCGTTCTTTTTTATTTTTTTTAGGTTCGGCCGTTCGGGTGGGCTTCTGAAGTATGGAAAAACCAAGTTTCGTAAGTACGAAACTTGGTTTATTTTTTTTTATTTTTTTAATTTAATTTAATATGAACGGTTACTAACCATTCTTTTTTTACTTTTTTTTTAGGTTCGGCTGTTCGGGTGGGCTTCCGAAGTATAGAAAAACCAAGTTTCGTAAGTACGAAACTTGGTTTATTTATTATTTATTTTTTTAATTTAATTTAATATGAACGGTTACTAACCGTTCTTTTTTTACTTTTTTTTTAGGTTCGGCCATTCGGGTGGGCTTCTGAAGTATGGAAAAACCAAGTTTCGTAAGTACGAAACTTGGTTTATTTATTTTTTATTTTTTTAATTTAATTTAATATGAACGGTTACTAACAGTTCTTTTTTTACTTTTTTTTTAGGTTCGGCCGTTCGGGTGGGCTTCCGAAGAACGGAAAACTAAGAAACCAAGATTCGTAAGTAAGTACGAATCTTGGTTTAATTTTTTTGTTTTTTTTTTAATATATGAACGGTTTACTAATAACCGTTCTTTTCTTTTTTTTAGGATCGGGTGGGCTTCCGAAGAACGAAAACCCAAAGATTCGTAAGAATCTTTAATTTATTTATTTATTTATTATTATTACGAATGGTTTACTAACCATTCTTTCTTTTTTTTATAGGATCGGGTGGGCTTCCGAAGAATGAAAACCCAAAGATTCGTAAGAATCTTTAATTTATTTATTTATTTATTATTATTACAAATGGTTTACTAACCATTCTTTCTTTTTTTTTATAGGATCGGGTGGGCTTCTGAAAAACGAAAACCCAAAGATAAAGATTTGTAAGTACGAATCTTTACTTTATAATTTTTTTTTTTGTTTTTTCTTTATTACAAACGGTTACTAATAACCATTTTTTTCTTTATTTTTTAGGTGCAGTGGGCTTCCGACGAACGAAAACCCAAAGATAAAGATTCGTAAGTACGAATCTTTACTTTATAATTTTTTCTTTTTTTTTTAATTTTATTAATGAACGGTTACTAATACCGTTCTTTTCTTTATTTTTTTAGGTGCGGTGGGCTTCCGATGAACGAAAACCCAAAGATAAAGATTCGTAAGTAATATACTTACGAATCTTTTTTTTAATGTTATGGAACGATTACTAACCGTTCTTTTGATTTTTTTTTTATAGGTTCGGGTGGATTCCGTCTTTCCAAGGAACGGAAAAAACTAAAGATTCGGTATGAATCTTTATTTTTTTATTTTTGTTTATTATTACGAATGATTTCTAACCGTTCTTTTTCTTTTTTTTTAGGTCGGTGTCTTCTGAAGAATGGAAAAAACCAAGATTCATAGTACGAATCTTGGTTTTATTTTTATTTTTTTTTTATAATATTAACGAACGGTTACTGATAAACCGTTCTTATTTTATTTTTTTAGATTCAGTGGGCTTTCGAAGAACAACGGAAAACCAAGATTTGTAAGTAAGTACGAATCTTGGTTCTTTTTTATTTTTTATTTTTATTTTTTATTACTACGAACGGTTTACTAATAACCGTTCTTTTCTTTTTGTAGGTTTCGAGATCTTTAGAAAAGTGGAAACAAGATTCGTACTTACGAATCTTGGTTTATTTTTTATTTTTTTTTAATATTATTATGAACAGTTACTAACCGTTCTTTTCTTTTTTTTTATAGTTTCAGTGGGTTTCAAAAGATCAAGATTCGTAAGTATATACGAATACGTGAATTATGTGATTGTGGAATTGTAGATTAGTAATACTTATTTGTAATATGCATTTATAAATAAAGTTGTGATTTATTGCGAATATTAAATAAAATGAGTTGTGGCTGAATATTAGTAAATAAATTTAGTACAAATTTGCAACATAAATTAAGTAACATTCGGAAAACTATTCACGAAAATTTGCTATCTGAAATTGTTTCGAATGTTAACTGAATTTTGGCCGAAATTTCAAGCTGAACTTTAGGCGAGTGGCAGCGAACTGCAGCCAAAAAATCAGCTAAAGTTCGACCAGCATTAGACCATAAATTAGCCTAAAATCGGCTGGTTGAATTTTGGCCGATTTGGACTATTTTGATTAGTGTTGTTCTTTAACTCACTTTATAAGTTTCATCCTTTAGCCTTATTATGAGTTTTTTTTCACGTTGAGTATTTTTTTTCTTTTTTTTCTTTTTTATTCTTTAGGTTCTTGTTTTCATTATTCTTTACTAACTATATTTTCTTTACTTTATGCCATCTCTTTTACTTCGCAGGCTTTACTTTTCAATGTCATGGGTTTTGTTCTTTGATTTTATGAGTTTCATTATCATTTAATTCTTCAACTTTCTTTGTGGGTCTTGTTCTTCATCTTGATTTTGTTTTTAACTCTGTTGTTGTCATTTTTTTTGTGTATCAAAATTGCTAGTTCTGTTAAAAATAAAATATAAATTTTACAATATTTTTCTATTAGTAAACTTTAATTAAACGATTTTTAGCCATACAGTATATCATTATTTTATTGCATAAAATCAAAAACTTTTTGCGAATTAAAGTGTTGCGAATTTTTTAACGAAAATAAAAAAGTTGACCAATCAAAATATAGTATAAAATCACGTGATTAGGGTCGCCATGACGACAGGGTCACCATAAACTAACGCCCATAACTTATAATATTATTACAGTCAAAAAAAGTTCTTGCTATAAGTCAAATAAAAGGAGAATTTTAACAGTAAAAATAACTGGAAAATATTATAAGTGCAAATAAAAAACTCAAAGATACAAATATTGCAATTTCAGTTGTTCAAGAACAGCAAAATGATGACCAATTTAATGTATCTGATAATGATGATAATTTTTTAAATCAATTTTCTGAAGATTCAGAATAAAATATTGAATCACCTCGTGAATAGAGAAATTTAATTAATAAATGGATTGAAATGGTAGAAGATGAGAAATCAGAAATTCTAAATCAGAAGGATAAAGAAAATAATAAAATAGTACCATTTATCAGTGTTGGCACATGACCGGATGTGACCTAAATGACTTAGTGACTAAGTCATTAGTCATATGGTCATTTTAGCTTTGAAGAATTTATGTGACTTGGTCATAACGATATATGATCACGTGATTTAACATGATTTAATTTTTACCGTTATAAAATTTCAAAATTTATTTATTATTTAATATATCATAAATTTTTACAACAAATACTATAAAGATTAAAACATATGAATTCATTTTTAAAGTGCTGAATAAATCTGATTTCCCTGTAAATAAGCAGGAAATCCTAAATTAGAAATGAACAAAGATCGTAACGGCCATTTTGCTGTCAGATCGTCTGCAGGATGAATTGTTCTTCCTCCAAAATTAAAGTCATTATCCATTTCACCATCTAAAAGTATTTCATCTTCAGAATGATCAAATGTATTTTCACGTTTAATAGCTTCAATCCACTCTTTAACAAATATATTCCATCCTTGTTCTTGTTCTTCAGTATGAGGTTCGAAAGAGTCATTTAAAGTCAAATTATTACTTTCATTTTCACCATTATCATCGTCACTAACCAACAAATCATCATCAGTTAAGTTATTAAATTCAGGATTATTTATATTATCATCTTCAATAATTGGTGTTGCTATATGTAAACGCTGAACTTTAGTATCTAATTCTTTTGCATTTTTTTTTTGACGATGATAAAGTATATCACTTCGAATCTGACTCATAGCTAATACTTTTTTGCTCTAAAATATTAAATAATATGAATTAAATTTTTGTGTAATAAATAAAATAAATATTGATATAAAACATACCTTTAATTTATTTCGCCTATTCGTGTGAAGAAAACCCATACTGCTCCACAATCTTTCAACGGATGCTGAGTTAATACAGACACCATGTATGTGTATCGCAACTTTTGCTAATTCTGGTCCAATACCAGCTGTAGAATCCCAATAATTTACCAAATTACCTTTAAATTGTGAAAATGTTTCAAGGTCATAAGGATCTTCACCATGTTTATATAAAATTATTTCAGCTACAATTGATGAAGGACGGGAATTAAAAAAAGCTTGATAATAGTATTTTAACCATTTTCCAATATGAGTCCATGTTAAATTATTATTTGTAACTTGAAAATTTTCTAATTTGTATTGGGGGTGGGGGTGAAGAACAATAGAAAGAATAAGGAGCGGCTGCTTCCACTCCACCCAACGTTTTTCGATTCTTTGAAGGCCCATTCGTGAACCAAAATCAGTATCTTGGTGATTTTCAAAAATCTTAATAGTATTTGCAAAACAATGTGTTACTTCAAACAATCGTGCAGTATCCTTCTGCAATTTATTTAAAAAGCCACATAGTGGATAAAGCATATATTGTAGTAAAAAAAGGGTCGACCAAAATTCTGAATCATTTATAGTATCAGCAATGTCATCAGGAAGTTTTCGGTCGCCATTTTGGCTTGAAGATTTATCTGCAGATGCTGAAGGTATTCCATTTTGATGTGTTACATTAGCCCGATGTGGATTGAATTTTGCTGAAATAAACTTTAATAAAAAAAATTTAAATATTATATTTTTATTGATATAAAATATTTATTAAACTAATAATATTTACCTTTAATGCTGCTTGAGTTTTTAAAATAGAATAAAAACAAAAGTAATAACTGTTCCATCGAGTATCTCCTGGAGATGCTAAACATATGTGTTTATTATAAATTCTCATTTGTTCATCACGAAGATTTCCAGTAAAATACACTGATTTATTAAAATAAGTAACTAATCGGACTGCTTCCTTTAATATTCTTTGATATAATTCTTTCTCTTTGAAAATGTCGCCAAAAACAAGATTCATTTGATGTGCCATGCATGGTAAAAAAATTTTACTTGGATATTTTCTTCTCATTTGCCGTCTAGAAAAAATAAAGTTAAATTATTTTTCCATTAATAAATTAATAAGTATTATAATAATGAATTAAAATTAGGTTTATTAAATTTACCTTGCTGCTGCATATTCGCCTGCTGAATCTGAGACAAATGCTTTTATACAAACATTTTTGTTTTTTGCGTCTTCCATCATTTCTTTTATATGTTGGATAACATCAGTTGTACGAGATCGCTCAGCACTTATTTCATGTGCTCCCCAAACCAAAGGTTGTCCTTTTGATGTAATAAATACTACACCCCATAATTGCTCCATTTTTACATTCGTCCAACCATCAAAGGCTGCCGTAACACCATCTTTATCATTTGCTGCGATTTTTACAATATTATGTTGAAGAGATTTAGCTGCATCTTTTAAGATTCTGCCACCAATTGCTTTACGATTAGGAAGAACAAGTCCAGGAGCAATAAATTCAAATAATGCTTTAGTTTCTTCATTCTCTACAAAAGAGAAAGGAAGACCATTAGATACTGTCATTCTAATGAATAGTTGTTCAAATCTAGGTACATCATTTGTTGACATTTGGCGACGATAATATGATGTTAATGATTTTTGTTGGCTGCCAATTGAGTTAAAACTTGATACTGTTGATGTAGAAAGTCTCCTTCGTTTTGCTAAATTTTGAATAGATTCATCATCATCATCAACTTCTATAATATCATTAACTTTGTCTTCAGGTACCGGCAATTTAAGGATTTCCTTTACTTCTTCTTCAGAAAAGGTTTTCTTAAAATTTTCACATTTAGCCAAGTGTGCACGACATAATCTTGCTTTATTTGATGTATAACATTCTGGTCTTAATTTAGCTTCTTCTAACCCCCCATCACAATTATTAATACAACTATTGCATACTGCAAACGCATTTCCTTTATTTATTGTATTTTTAACAAGTGTAAAGTACAGACGAAAATTATGTGGTTCCGGAGGCATTATTTATTTGGGTTGACGTTGAGTAAAAATTTTTTCGGTTAGTTGATTTACAAAAAAAGATTATCAATTAGAATTTTATTGGTTAATCAAACAAGGGGTCGTCGATGTGACGTGACCAAGGTGACTTATGGTCATGATGGTGCGTCGGGTTATTTCTGATATGACCGTAATGATCAATGACCATAGGTCACATGCGTAGTGACCTATGTCATTTAAAAAAAAACAAAATGACCTGGTCATTTTCCATCACTGCCATTTATTGGTCGCACTATGGATTTTGACAAGATTTTACAAAAGAAACATCTACTTATTAGTAAAAGAGCCAAGTAGAAGTTAGATGATATTTTTAATTTTGAAAAAATTCAGCCTTCTACATATTTGACATTATTACGTAATTTTTTTCAATTTTTAATCTTTTTTTAATTTAATTATTTAATTATTTAATTAATTTGTAGATGAAACGGAATAAAATCAATAAATTGATTACAATTGGTTAGAAAAATATCCAATGAAATAATTTGTATTTACTGTAAATAGGCAGATTTAATGTTGATCAACTACATACTAGTAATATTTTTTTTAAGTAAAATTGTGAATTATTTGTAAAGAATTAACAAAATTTACTTTTTAAATCATTAAATTTAAATAAAATTAAATAAAAATCAATTGGATATGTCCAAAAAAATTATTGGACATTGTGGACATATATCCAATTGGATATTCAATTGGATATTCAAATGCTCAATTGGACAAATGGTCCAATACTGATTACACATTACTTCATACCTTTATACATCTCAAAAATTTTACTTAGAAAAAGAATAAAAGGAAAAAGGAAGAAAGAAGAAAGAAAATGTGTATAGTTTATTTGATCAAAGCATAAACAAATAAATCAGTATGTGACATAAGAGGAGGAACAGGATAAGTAGCGTATACCTTCTGAAACACGTTAAGATTTCCCATTATATGATGACACATTCACCTCCACATGACTTGTAATTTTAGGTAAAATTAATTGTTCGAAATTCTAATATTTTCGTAAAAATAAAATAAAATAAGAAAAAATGTATTTGTAACAGCCTGTTACATACACTGGTAAAAAAATGATTTATCCTACACATATCTTACACATATTGGGTACTCAAAATGTAGAAAATCATACACAAATAATACACATATCATACACATATCGGGTACTAATATATATATCATACATATATCAGGTACCTGATAGGTATACTATATATATACCAAGTACCCGATATGTATATGATATGTGTATTATTTGTGTATGATTTTCTACATTTTGAGTACCCGATATATGTAAGATATGTGTAGGATATGTGTAGGATAGACCATTTTTTTACCAGTGATATCTTATTTGTAACATCCTTTTTTTATTTTTTTTGAATAATAAATTTAATATGTGTTTCACAAATAAAACTTTTATATGCAAAATTTAATTTGGAAAACTTTTACTTAATGTACTTAAGACAGTTTCATAGACAAAATTTTAAGTTATAAGCAGTTTCTTGAAATTTTTTAAAAAATTCTTTTGTCTTAGTTACACGACTGATCTTTTGTTTTTGTTTACATTACGCCTGATCTTAAATTTTAATTGGATAAAATTGGGGTTGTTACAAATAAGACGCGTAACAGGCTGTTACAATTAGATTTATCCATAAAATAAATAATATTTTCATAAAAAAAAATTTTTTTTGTACAATAAATCTTAATATTTTTATTCATATTGGAAATTTTAAATTTTTCTTCATCAGCAAGTTTGAAAAGTGTTGATTCACATCAGTATACACATTGATCAATACCAGCTAGTTGTTCAATGCGTTTTACAATATTAATTAACACCTGTATACTGGATATACTGGAGTATATCAACACTTAATGTTAATATACGCGTCATTCAACTCTAATGTGTAGTTCAACACATTATGCATTGTTGTTCAACGCACTGTATATTAACACAACTATACATATAATATATTAATTAAATTATATTTATTTTGCTTACCTTAGGAACTGAACTGATTACCTTAATTACACTATTAATACGTCAAATCTCACAACCTAACCATTGTACCATTTAATTTAAGTATATATATACATATATTATATCTTCTAGTCGTTCATCATTATTACTCCCTTTTTCTTCTTTCCTTTCGTCTTTCCTTTTCCCTTCCCCTTCTCCTTCGTAGTTCACATCCTTTAGTACCTCATCATAATCTTTACTTTCTTCTTTGTAGCTTACCTCTTCTTGTACTTCATCATTATTAGTACTCCCACTCTCTTCCTCTCCCTCTTCGTAGCTCACCTCCTCAAGTCGTTCGTCGTCATCCACTTCCTTCAGTTTTGTTCATATTCTACTTCTTTAGCAATTTCTCTAAGAACTTTATCAATTATATTATCGTAAGTTTTCACATGATTTTATAGAGAAGCACAATGACTGAAGACTCTTTCACAATATGGACACGAGTATATATATAGCCATTTTTTGAAGTTGATTTATGGTGAATAAGTTTTTTATTTGACGCTAGCAAAGTAGATTAATTTATATAAAAACATTAAGATTTTTTACATGTTGATTTATTATATTAACTTGTTTAACAATAAATTGACTATGTACCTTAATAATATTAACAATACTTAACAATACAGTATTGCTTGACGTATTGCATAGTTTATACAATGTTAACAGTTAGTGTTACTGATTACGATCAATTAAAAAATATATACATTAAATTAATCAATCATTGTGTTGTTTAAATATTTAGGTGAAGATATCAAATGATACCATCAGTTAACTGCGTAATGATACTGATGAAAATATTCACATTTAAGGTGTCAACAAACACAACAAACATCATAGAAATTAACGCATAATTATTATTATTAGTACTTTTATGATGAATAAAATAAAAGATTAATTAATACAGTAAACTGGAACGTCCAAAAGCAAAATTGAGCGTTGGATGAAGGTAATTATATTTTGTTGGAAATTTCACTTGTTAGAATTTACATCCTTGATATTTATAATTTCCCATTAAAATTTTCTCTTTTCTTCAAATTTAATCTCTTTCTTCTCTTTATTGCTCACCTTTACTAGTTGTTCTGTTCATCGTTAAACACTTTTATTTCTAGCTGTCCATAGTTACTCATTACGTTTACTTTATCAGCAAAAATTCAATTTGAAACATCACATGATTTCGTAAAAATGAAAAACAATTAATATTTTTTGCAATGTGATAAATAACGACTAATACTTTTTTTGCAATGTGGGCATTGAAATTCGAAGTGAAGAAATTATACATGCTTCCCAAATTATTTTAGGATGCTATAATTATAATTTGGGATGCCATAATTCATTCGGTTTATATATAATTTACTATGTAAAGTGCCAAAATAATTTAGGATGCCATAATTGAATTTGGGATTTTACTTATAATTATGGCCGTCCAAAATAATTTGGGTGGCATGTATAGAAGAAATGAATCAGATTTGTCATTGCAACACGTGACATAACTAATACTTTTTTGCGATGTGGATATTAAAATTTGAATGAATCGTTGTAACACGTGACATTATACCGCAATTTAGTCTTAAAGTAATATCTAGTTAAGTAATTACATTAATTATGTTTGTTACAAGTTACACTAAATACTAAGTAAGTATACTAATCATTAGTATACTTGAAAGTATCTTACGTATAGGTAAATCAAGTAGATCATCACACATAAGAGTTAAAAAATGATTACTTTTTTTTCTCACATTCTAATATTTTTTTTTCTCATTCTCACATTCTAATAATCAATTAATTCTCTCTTGTCAGTCATCTTTTTATCAATGGATAATGATGACAACAAAAATAATAATAATAAAATCAGCGGCAAACGCTTTTTAGATTTTAATAATTTAAAACATTTAAAACCTACTACTAGATCTAGTACTAGGTCTACTAGATCTACTAGATCGTCAACGAATATGAATATAGAAGTAATTATTTTAACTTTAAATTATTATATATATTTGGTTGTAAATTATTATGATTGTATAAATATACTTATATAATTAATATCTTTTAAATCAACGAACAAAATAATTTGAAAGGTTTTATTTTAGTTTTTTTTTGAACTTGCGTGAACGAATATCTAAAAATACATTATAATTAACAGATACTGAAGCCAATCATCAAACAATTTTAGACGCTTCACAAATAGAGACTCCAAAAAAGACGAAAATTGCAAGGTTAGATTTATTTCGTGATAGAGATATTGATGAGATTATTATCGGTACTAATAAAACTACCAAAAGATCTTCTCAAGTAATATCAGTTATCAATTTTATTATTGTTTATATTATTCATTATTAGTTTATTAAATACATTTTATTGTTTTCATCAGGCAATAAATGAATCATCAACAATATCCTTTTATATTCCTTCGGTGGTAATTTCTCCTCCTTCTTCTATTAAAACAATGATATCTGATAAAGCAACATCTGGTGGTAAAGCAGCATCTGGTAAAGCAGCGTCTGGTAAAGCATCTGGTAAAGCAGCATCTGGTAAAATAGCATCTGGTAAAGCATCTGGTAAAGCAGCATCCGGTTCTAGTAAATTACCATCATCCAGCGTTAAGGCAGTGATTAGTAAAGAATCACCATCAGATAATAATGTGACAACATCATCATCTAAAGTAACAGATCAAGATTAGATACGATATATATACTGTTTGTTCATTGTTGTTTTGTTAATAAATTATCAAATTGGTTCTTATTATTCTTATTAATGATAATTTATAGCAGTTAGTTCTGGTGAATTTGCCAAATTAATACAAATTAATCAAAAAACAGCATCAAAACTCAACACGATTATTAATAATCAAGAAAGGTTTAAAGCTATGTTAAACGAACAAAAAAACCAGATTTCAAATATAATGTCAGTATTAGATTCTTATCGCAACGTTGAAACTGAAGTCGAGGTTAAAAAAAAGGGTAAAACGAAAAAGAAAGACAAAAACTCAGATGAATTTTATGACGTAAATATATAATTTAAAGTTATGTATTTCTTTATATTATTTACTAAATATAACAATTTGTATGTATTAAGGATGCGATTAAAGATCTTTTTTATGAATTATTTCATGAACATCGACGAGTAACCGACTGACAAATGAAAAATCGCCTTAAAGAAAAATTAGAAAATGATGAAACATCCACCAAAATACTCATGAAGTTGTCCAGAAAAGGAGTTTCGTTCGATTATTTGTGGGATGATAGAATGCATTCACAAGTAAGTAGTATTTGTATTATATATTAATCATTAATTGCCAAATTTATAACAACTTGTTTATTTTATTAAATATAGTTACTTGCTGCAAATCGCGTTAAAAAAGGTTACTACATTAGAAAATTGAAAGAAAGTTTGTGGAGTACTTTCGGTATTAATAGAATAACGCCATTCAAAGATAATTTCAGCAAACAACAGATGCAAACATGGAAAGCAAGTAAAAACATTCAACAGGTTTATGAAGATTTATACAAACCGAGCTACTTAGATGATCCATCGTTTGATACTTATATTTCGTTAATAATTAAATCAGTTTTTGCATCTGATAAAGAGCGTACAAATGAAAACGCCATTTGGGTTCAATCGGTATTAGAAGTTATATTTGACAAGGAACACCTTTTGTCAAAAATCGATGCAGACATTGTCGATTTATGGACTGGAAATATAATAGATACAGACGTGGTAAGTACTCAACTGAATTGTATGTAATGTTTTAAATTAAATTGCTAGTAATATTATATTTCTTTATTTAGGATTCTCAAGAATGTGAATGTGAGTCTTCACCCAAAACACCTATAACACTTATTGACGATGATGATGATGAAATTATTGGAGTTGATCATCGTGTTGATGATGTTTATAATGAGCATACGATGGACGATAATCAAGCAGCTGATTTAGAAGTTGCTGATTTAGAAGAAGAGCAATAAAAATTCACATGACTTTTATAATTTAATATTATTCGTTGTTGTCATTTTTTGTCTTTTAATTTATATGTATTATTCTAGTATGCATTATGTATCAATTGCAATTTAGCAATATCATTAATAATATTAATATAATTATCGTGTTTCAGTTCGTAGAAAGATCATTCAAGTGATTCAGTTGTACAAATCACATTTCCACCTTGTTAGGTTGTGTCACTAGAAGTGCTATGTCAACGGAAATTTAGTACGTTAATCGCTTAAAAATCTGCGGTAATCCAATTATAATAAAAGGAATTTACATTAGATAATGTATTTAAATTGATACGTATTTTATCATAAATAAATTTACATATTTTATATAATATATATATTAATAATATACAATAAAATCATTGCTTTACACATTTTTAATATCAATATACGTGTTTTTATACATTGTATACACATTTTTAAACTATCGTTGTTTTACTGTATGTTGTTTTACATTTAAATTGGTGTTATTTTATGCGTTTTTCAACATTTTTAGGTGGCGTTGATTGATAAAGGGTTCGTTTCCCTACGTTTTTTGGTGTTAAGCAACACATGGCGTTTTTCAACACTTTATACGCCTGTTTAAAACTTGCTGATGTTATATGAAAATTTTGTAAATTTACATGCCAATTTTTTTTTCTTTTCAAATAAATCTTTAATAGTATTAATTTAATAAAAGTTATAAAGTTTTATTATAAGCAAAAACATAAAAATCTTAAGAAAGCTATTAAAAAAATAAATTGAAAACCATTCCTGTTTCAATATTTTTTCACCTTTTACACTATACAGAAGTTTGATATATAGTTTTTTTATTTTTATATTCTTAAATTTTATGATTACAAATTTCTGTTAAAATAATCCAAATTAATAAATAAACTACCTTTGCATAAGTAAATAACTATGGCTGAAACACCATTTACAATTAAAACGTATTAAAAATCTAAATATGATAGTTAGTTTATTGTTAGTTAAAAAATAGTATTATAAGAACTATCTTTAAAGATTTAAACTATTGTTCTTTTTTTGTAAACTGTAATTTCAGTAAACATTTTTTAAATTTTTTTTAATACTCTTAATCCATTTATAATTTCCTTTATTTTGTTGATCTATTAGACCATTAATATAAAATTACATTAAACTTAATTTAATTAATTACAAATCAATTACCTTTAAAAATATCAAGTACTTTTTCTGTTATACTAATAAGCCTTTTATATATCTCTTTACAAACTTGTAAATTCTCATCTTCAGCAACTTCAAAAATTAATGCTGTTTGTAAATTATAAGAATTAGATCATTCAAAATCAATAATTTGAGAGGATATTGTATTAATAAAGGGATATTGATGATGATGATAAACTATATCAAAAAATAAAGTATCCACTATTCCTTTTTGTTATATAAGATATTTACAAATTAAAAAATGGCTAGTAAGAAAAAATGGATATTTACAGAACTAATTATTGATGTTAATTAAATATAAGTCATTATTAAAAACTCGTAATGAAAGCTCCTTCCATTTCCTTTTGAATACCTTTTACCAATCAGCTTTCTCTTGATTTACAATAAAAATTTGATTAAATTTTCTTTCATTATGTAAAATCATTTGCTTCGTTCATAATAATAAAGACAATTAAATTCAGGCATGAATAAAAGAATTTCATATGTGCCGATTTTTGGAATTAGTCTAAATTAAGATTTTTATAAAAATTTAATATTTTAGTAAGATTAACATTACACAAATCTAAATTAAATATGTATTACATACAGTTAAGGTTGCTTGTCTAAACCTCTTCAAAATCCTACGATTAGTTTCGTCAAAATTTTACTATAGATTTATTATAGTTTCAGCAGAATTTTGGCAGTTTCGGCATTTATAATAAGTTTCGGCAGTTTCGCCTTTCTCCAAAGTTTCGCCAGTTTTTTAATATAACTTTAATATAGTTTCAGCAGAATTTCGCTTTTTGGCAAAACGCCATCTTGCCTAAACCCCTAAGTTTCGGCAAGCAACCTTACATACAGTATTTACGTAACTCAGATTTAATAAAAAATAAAAAAAATTTTTTTAATCAATATTCAAAAATAACGGTAATAACCACTTCTTTTTTCCCATCACTGCTCATCACTTTTCCATCATTTTTCTATTCACTTTTATTAAATATGACTAAGGTTGCTTGTCTAAACCTCTTCAAAATCCTACGATTAGTTTCGTCAAAATTTTACTATAGATTTATTATGGTTTCGGCAAAGTTTTGGCAGTTTCAGCATTTATAATAAGTTTCAGCAGTTTCGCCTTTCTCCAAAGTTTCGCCAGTTTTTTAATATAACTTTAATATAGTTTTGGCAAAATTTCGCTTTTTGGCGAAACGCCATCTTGCCTAAACCCCTAGGTTTCAGCAAGCAACCTTAAATATGACAAAAAAGTTTATAAGCAAATATAGCAGTTATTTTTAAGTGGTAAGTAAAAGAAAAAACTTAATATTTTATATACCTATAAGACATATTTTTTCATAATTTTTAGCTTTAATTTATTGTTTTTTCTTTGTAAAAAATACATGCAAATAAAAAATAATTATGATATAAAATAGTTGTAAAATGAATAATAAGATATTTTTTTTTTCAAAATAACTAATTATATATTTGTTTTTTATCTTTTAAAATTATTTTATTAGATTTATTCTACTAAAATCCTTAAATGGCAAATAAAATCTTTTAAATAAAGTAAAAGAATTTGGGATTCTCTTATAAAGCATTTTTTGGTAAAAAATAAAATTTTCAGATCGGACTTTATGCAGGTGACAAAATCGTGCATTATTATTCCTGGAGATATGCTAACGTCATCATTTTACATTCATTTGAAAGCTGAGAATTTGCTCTATCGTAAGAATCAAAGATCAGGAAAATTGGATCACTGGATGAGGCGTAATTAATGATCAAAGTCAAATCAAATTTAAAATTAAAATAAATATATTAGACGTAATTATTCACAATTCAGTGATTCAATTCATTCGATTTTAGGCTTATTAGATAGACCTCAATTTTCTCTTTCAAATGAATATAATTTCATTCGTGTAGCTTGCATCTACAGGTATTTAATAATTTTTTTTATATCAGATTTTATCAAACTTATAAAATTTTATATTAATAATATAATTGATGATTCCTAAACATCTACATATATTAAACGAATTATTTTAAATTTATTTTAAAGATAAAAGTTGGCATCACCTTAGGGAGCAAAGATCATTCAAATTGAATCACTACATGTGAAGTAATTAATAATCAAATTTAGATAAAATTCAATAAATATACTGAACGTGATTACTAAACAACTAGTGATTCAATTCACTTGATTTTAGATTCATTAGATAGATCTCGATTTTCTCTTTCAAATGAATGTAAATTTATTTGTATAGATTATTTCTACAAAGAATTATCAATGATTTTGTCATGAGAGTTATATTTGATCTTTTAAATTTTAATGATATCTTATATTAAAAAAAAATTAAAAATTATATAATTAATTAGTTTTTTTTGCATTATCTAGTATAAATTTATTATTCTTATATAAATGATAATTTATATTTACTTTAATAAAATTATTTTTGTGTAAAAAAATTAGATTCCAAGGATTGGCCCATATGTGTATAAAAAATCATGATTTAGTACTTTCCAGTGAACTTTTATAAATATATTAGTTTTTATAATTAAAAGTTTATTACTAGTACATGCTACCTGAAACTATAAAAACCACTAATCTGCATTATATTACATATTTAACAGATAAACCAAATGCTGCTGACAAAAATCATAAATTTCTTTTATAGCTTCTTTTCAAATTTGATTTAATGAACAAAACTTCCTATTGGCAATTAGAATAAGTAGATGTTTATATAAATACTTATTTATTTTTTTTCCAAACTATAACATAGAATAGTATAATAATTTTTTTGGACAAGAAATTATTTTTTTTTTTTGATTAAATTAGACCAAAATGAAGGATCAATAAAAAAGGATAATTTGTATGCTACCTCATCATTATAGTTAATTTATATTGGTTTTTTATTATTTAATAGTTAGCGATTTTTATTTGTACACATAGTGTATGGACATGTATCACGTGACTTAATATATTTATATCATGTGACTTTAAACTGCGGTCCATTTTTATTATATAAAATCAATTAACCAATTACAATAAAATGCACCTAAATAAATGCGCCTAAATGTTAAATAACATTTTGACACATCTTCACGTAATACCCATACTGCTTACATTTACTGCACTTTTGACCTTTTGTATCATTTGTAAAGTCTTCTATAATATTTGAAGTATTGTTATCTTCTATTACATTACTATTGCTAACATCTTTTAGAACCCGTTTTTCTCTATTTAAAATCTTTTCAACGCTTGATATTAGCCTTTTCGGTGGTGACCCTTATGCTTGATAACAACGGGATTTATTTTCAAAACCTTTATTTATGATGTAAAAAGTGGACTGAAACTGGAAAACTTTACTGATGTTATTACATACTGGGATAAAAGGATATTGTTGTAGGAGATCGTTCGGTTCAACATCAGGATTTATATACCATCGATTCAAAATCATACATATGTGGAAGGTGGCGAATCTAGAGTAGGTACCAACACGGAAAAAGTGCTGACATACCAATCTCTTATTAATTAAAAGAAAACAAGTGCATAAATGCGTGCCTTCATTGAGTAGAATTACGTAATGTCTGATTCTCTGTGTGCTGGTCGCTCGTATGTTCCATACTTTGAGGATTGCTTCCATCGGTATAGTTGAAATCAACGATCACAAAATGATTTGTCTTGTATCTTGCTCTTGTTCTCTAATTCCTATACTTATTTCTTCATTATCAGTTTCTATCTATAATCATAGGAAACGTAGAAATCAATCAAAAACAATGAGATTAGTAGATCCAAATTTTGCGACTTGCCCTTTGCAAAGTTATATCCTATCTCGAATAAATTTCGAAATGATTACCTCGCTCCATCGAAATGATGCCAATCGTGATCGCTAATATCGCAACCGCAGATTGATTCATTTGACTTCTTTGTTTCCTGAGCATTGTTGGAGTTAAAAATTCTTTGATAATAGCATTCACTTGACTGAAGAATCTGGTATTCAGCATCAGTATACCAACTGTTGGTAAGGCATCTCATTCAATTTTGAATTACTCAAAATGTTCGTCATTTTTAATGTGATTATTAATACTACTAACCAACAGATTGCATAATGATGTAGAACGATCTACTTTGCCATGCACATGACTATTTATAGATTCAATTCACTGCGTGCTTTAAGCATCGGCGGTAAATCTGTTACGAATCTAAGGTACCGCTCACGAATTCTTAGTACTATACAGGGTATCAGTCAAATACTTAACCGCTACTGGATATTGTTCAACTAATTGTTTCCATCGAAATTCGAATAATTCTTCGCAAAGAGAATTCCGATATATATAAAATTTACGACAAAATTCCTCAAACTGACTACCTAGCTTTCCTTTAAGCTTTTTCTGGAGGTTCAGATCTATATGAAATATGCACAGCAGATGCTGAGCATTGGGATAAATATCCTTGATCGAACGAACCAAAGAAGGATCAGAATCAGAAAAAATGACTTCCAGAGAAACACCCATTTTGGTAGATATACTATCGAATATTCACCGATAAGTATTCAGTATTTCGTTCTCAATTATTGCGCACGCTACGATTCTGGTTTTGTAGTTATTATCGATTATAGTTACGATACAAAGGATCATTTGAAATCAGTTTGTGTTATAGGTGCTATCAACTATAACGACATCATTGTGCTTACTATATAACTCTCTTTGTATAGGTAACATCCATAAAAGAGAAATCAACCTCCTCAAGATTGGATCTAATCGAGTCTTTACAACCCAAAGCAGTTTCAAGTTCTTCCAGTCCATCAATCGTTAGAGCATCTGAGAGGCATCCTCATCTTTCAGATTGTGTTTTTGTCAAAACTGATAAACCGCATTATACAAATTTTTTTTGTGAATAGGCTGATCTGGATAGTCATGCCTTAATAGGGGATATATAGATACCGAATTCATTCGCCCTTTAATGACGTACTTCTCTATATCGGCCAATATTTCCTTTGTCAACTTCCGAAACTGCGGGGCTATTTCTTGAATCAACAGGATAAGCGAATGATTATGTTCATTATTAAACGAGTTTACTTTTACAACTCCTGTTTTCAGATTAGTGACGTTAAGTTTTCAAGGGCATAGTGTTCGTTGGAAATGAGCATTGCGTTGTTTTGTCAGATTTGATGTAATTTGTGAATTATGAGACCCAGATTTTACGCATTCGTAAGTGACCCTTCGCATTACACCTTGAATAGTTTCGCTTATTCTGATCTTATAACTGAAACCCTTTTTTGACGCAAACCTATGTAACCAACTTTTAAAGTCTTTCCAGTCGGTAAAGATAAGCCCAGAGGTTAATTCTAAAGAATCAGATGGCTCATCTGGTCTATCAGACTCATCTGTTTCATCATCAATGAATGATTTCAGGTCCATATCATTATCAACGAATAATTTTAGGTCCATTATTACATTATCAACAAATGAATTTGAGTTCGTTTCATTAAGCTGTTAGGCAGATTCTTTAATTAGATAATTGATGACAAATAATAAGATAGAAGAAATATATACAACAAAGATAGAGAAAACATATATAACGAAAGAAAGAGGGAACATATAACAGAAGATAGAGAAAACATAACGATATACAACAGAAAAAAATTATGTACTAAGTTATCATTGAAAGCGAAGCATCATATTGTTCACCACAACTAACATTTTCTTGTTCTGTTTTATTCATCTTGATTATACCAAAAGGTTAGATAAAAAGCAAGAAAGAAGAACAATTTAATTTTAACAATAGGACCTTATGACTATGACGTAAATAATTCCATCGTATGACGTAAATAAATGTATTGCTATTGGCGTATTGGTACAGCAGCTATATTTATCATGATGTGAACATATATCACGTGATACGTGTCCACACACTACGTGTACATTTATAAATTTTCTTAATAGTTTTGCTTCTACTGACTTTTTAATATGCCAAAAATAGAGTTATACCTTTATGTTTTTTCAAATAAAATAAGTACTTTGCTGAAATCTTTAAATTCACCACAATATTTTAATGATACATTTTCAACATCATCATGATAGCATCACGATTTTTTGACAATATAGTTATGATAATCTTAACGATACCTTTTCAACATCTTCATGATATTAAATTACAAAATCAATATGATATCATTCTGATATCAAAATGTTACCGATTTTAATATCACGAAGATGTTGAAAAGGTATCGTTAAGATTATCATACTATATTGTCGTGATATCTTCAAAAAATCGTGATGCTATTATGATGATGTTAAGATGATGTTAAAAATGTATCAATATAATTATCAAACTGTACTGTTATGATATTATTTAAAAATCGTGATGTTATCAAGATGATGTTAAAAAAATGTATTGAAATAATTATCAAACCATACTGTTATGATATCATTTAAAAATATTATTAAGATATCGGGATGATATTTAAATAGTATTAAGATGATATTTGGCAAGAATTTTGAGGGTCATGAAAAAATTGTGAAATATAGGTAGTACATTTAATAATTTTTATTAATTGATAATGCCAAATATACAATTATGATGATCAAAATAAAAAACAAAAACAACGTATCAATATCATTATTATTACAGCTTGAAGTAGTTACTGTATGTTCCGTCATTATTGATTCACAATTGTTAAATTGATAAGTATTGCGAAGTTTAATCGTACTTGGTAAATTATGTAGGTGCATCTCTTTCTAGTAACATAAAATAATATGACAATATCGGTATGACAATAATATTATAAATATTGAATTGATATAAGTTTCCTGATTACGACGCACCTGGTAAATTACTTCTCTCTCTGACGGTTAATATAAGATACTAATATTATAACAAATATTGAATTAATAAGAGTTCATATTACATATAATGCAAGTTTCTGTGAAATTAAAGATAAGTACCTGGTAAATTAGACACATCTCTCTCTCCTGAATGGTTAATATAAACTAACGTGATGATATTATTATAACATAATGGAGTAGTTACGTACAACATTATCAGATTTTATCACAAATATTAAATACTACTAGAATTTACCTGTTAACTATATTAGCAGTTAATATTTAAAACCTTTAATTATTTAAATTTTTTCTTGATGTTATTCTTGACATGCAACATATAATTATTCATGAGAAAATACAGGAGTTAAAGATATAAACCAACCTAATTTAATGATTGTACTTGAAAGTCATTGCAAATGCTGGTTGTTAATCCTAAAAAAGATGCATAAATTAAAGTACTGCATTTATAAAAATTAAACAAAATTTTTTTTTTAAATAAAAATCAGTTTCAGAATACTTGGGTCACCAAGATTTTTAACCTTAAGAATCAAAAAATGCAATAAGTGGATTGAGCTCATCTGGCAGGGCCTACCAATTTAGAGTGTCCTTTAAGTTATTAACCATTAGCACCCAACTGCCTATAACCAATAATACATTACCACTACTTTCTGATACCACAAGATCCTAAGTATTACATAAAAGCATGGCACTTTCGCTATGTGCATACCTTGCCTTTATGATACGGCGGCCTACTATATAGAGGTCTTAAAAATGGTACATTTCATCAGCAGCTAAAAAAAAAACTCTCAAATGATCCCCCAAGTACAGTATTATCTTTTATAAAAAAATTTCAGGTAATCTCTCTTTCTTTTCATTTCTTTATTTTCTCTTTTTTATTTTTTCACAATGGTTTTTTTCTTTTTTTTCTTCTTTCCCTTTATTCTTTCTTTACTAAAAATGGCCAATTTTTTGAAATGATTTTGTAATAATTTTAAAATACTACAAAAATACATTTAATACATCAAAATGTTTTTATTATATTTTTGTTATTATTTTATAATTATATTGTATCTTGGTCTATAAAAATAACTCAAAATAATATCACAATAATTTTTTAATGTTTTTGTTATTATTTTATTATTATAATATAATTAACTTTGATATTATTTTAATATTTTAATTTCAAAAATATATCAAATATATCTTGATATATTTTAAAAATTTTACAAAATAATTGCATAATTGTTTTAAAAGCCATTTTTAGATCTATAAAAATATTTCAAAAAATTAGCCATTTTTAGTAAAGTTTTCTTTGGGTATTAATATGAAAAAAAACAATTATTAAAAAAAGGTAAAAACTATTAAAACTGAATGTGTAATTATTTTTGACACGTTATATAAATATTAAAGGTAGTTTAACATAATTCAGTAAGAGCAAAGACACGCATATACAGTGGTCTAACTGTAATTGTTAATATAAATATATTTTTTTGAATAAATAAAGTATACTGTTGATAACAAAAACTGTCAAAATGTTTTTCAGTATTAAAAAAAAATTGAATAGAGAGATGTACTTTACAGAAACCTTGAAAATTTGAGCAATATTAAATTGATATAAAAATACTAATATACAATTCATATCACACTGATATCGATTCTTATAATGATATTATTATAATATTGATTTGATATCATCACTGCATCATTAAAATTTATCATGAAGATATCATGACGATGTCTATTTAAAGGATTATCTGATTGACATCATTTTGACATCATTACAATGACGATAATCTTTTAAAAAATTAAAATTTATTTATGATATCAATTTGAGATCGTTACTGCATTTTCACAATTATTGTGAAGATATCACAACGATATCTATTTATAAGGATTATCCAATTGATATTGTTTTAACATCATTACGATGATAATAATTTTATCTAAAAATTAAAGCTTATTTATGATATTGATTTGATATTGCTACTGCATTTCCACAATTATTGTAAAGATATCACAACGATATCTATTATCCAATTGACATTGTTTCAACATCATTACGATTATGACAGGACCCCGAATAATACTAATATAACTCACAAATGATCAGCATGCATTTACTATTAACTCTACTCAACTTTTTTTTCATAGTAACGCTACGCAAATCCAAATCTTAGTTCAAAAAATTTTTGTTACTAATATAATTCATTTCACATTTTTTCTATTAAAATATTAATAAAATCATGCAAAACTCACCATTTTATATTAAAATAGTGTGTTTCGCACTTTTTTCTATTAAAATATTAATAAAATGGTGCGAAAATCACCATTTATTTGTTAAAATGATGCGTTTTGCACTTTTTCTATTAAAATATTAATAAAATCATGCGAAACTCACCATTTATTTGTTAAAATGGTGCGTTTCGCACTTTTTCTATTAAAATATTAATAAAATCATGCGAAACTCACCATTTATTTGTTAAAATGGTGCGTTTCGCACTTTTTCTATTAAAATATTAATAATATCATGCGAAACTCACCATTTATTTGTTAAAATAGTGCGTTTCGCACATTTATAATAAAATATTAATAAAATGGTGCGAAACGGCTCCCATTTATTTGTCGAAAATGGTGCGTTTAGCATTTTTTATATTAAAATATTAATAAAATGATGCGAAACTCTCCATTTATTTGTCAAAATGGTGCGTTTCGCACTTTTTTATATTAAAATATTAATAAAATGGTGCGAAACTCACAATTTTTTTGTTAAAATGGTGTGTTTCGCACTTTTCATTAAATTATTAATAAAATGGTGCGTTCGCACTTTTTCTATTAAAATATTAATAAAATGGTACGTTTCCACTTTTTTATATTAAAATATTAATTAAATGTGTGAAACTTACGCCAAATTATTTATTAAAATTGTGTGTTTCGCACTTTTTTCTATTAAAATGTTAATAAAATGGTGCGAAATTCACCATTTTTTGTTAAAGTAGTGCATTTCGCACTTTTTTTTTATTAAAAAATATTAAAATAATGCGAAATGCATTACTTTTTGTTACTATATACAATTAATTACCAAAATCCGTAATATTGCAAATTTAAAAATAAATATATTACGGGACATCCTTATAATGGTTTTGTGGCTAACTTAATTTTTATTTCTACTATCGATATTATACGAATTGATCAATAATATAATGCAATATATTTATAAAGCTACACGCAAACGTGATATGTGAGTTATCCCAAAATTGACCGATCTACGCAAACTCAATTTATGGGTTTAAAAAGTAATTTTATATAAACTCTACGCAAACCTGTTTGTGAGTTATATCAGTATTATTCGGGGTCCTATCATGACAATAATTTATCTAAAAATTAAAGCTTATTTACGATATTGATTTGACATCGTTACTGCATTTCCACAATTATTGTGAAGATATCACAATTAGAGCTCCGAAAATGACTCGCATAAACTCGCATTTTTGACTCGCATAATTGTAAATTTTCGTTTAATTATATTCTAACTTAATAAATAGTACTTTAAAATTAAGGTTTTTGACTCGTGACTTGACTCAACTCGACTCATTAGGAGCTCTAAATTCACAATGATGTTTGTTTGGATATCATTTTGATATCATATATCTTTATTAATAAAACAAATCAATTACAATAAAATAATATAAAAATAATTGCACAGTGAAAAGTCAAAACTAAAATTATTCTATTGACATGATGTAAAGTTTTATATTGACATCAGTATAGATCGATACAATTATTATTTATGCTGATACGTACTAATAAAGTTATTATAAAAAAAAACTAAACTAAATAAATAAATGAAATATTACATTAGTATAGTAATTCTAAACCTGTATGCCCTGATCTTGAACCTAAAAATAAAACTCAGGACCAACTATCTGAATATTACATCCATAAAAAATTATCCTAAAAAATTAATTTCTAAGTTAAAAATGCAGATCTGGACTGTTTGATATCCAAGTGGTTAGCCCAATGACCATCATGTAAGACCGATGATTGAAGCCAAACTGGAGATACTTTGACCATTACTTAAAATACAATTGTTTCTGAATAATTTTTATTTTAAAAAAAAAATTCTAAAGGAATTAATTAAAGAATTTTTTGCTCTCTAGTCGCTACTGGTTGAAATAGTCCAAATTGGCTAGAAATCAGATGTCCAATTTTAGGCTGAATTTGATAATAAAGATGGCTGAATTATCAATCCAAAAAAAGTTTTGATTGGTAGGTCGATCAATACCGATCAGAATGTCCGAATTGTATCTGGATTGCTTAGTATTTTTAATCTGAATTATTTAAAAAAATATATTCATAAATTTACCTAATTTATTCTGAATTATGATAAATTTTGATAAATTGCGATAAATTTTAATCTGAATTACAGTAAATTTTAATCTGAATTGCAGTAAATTTTATTCTGAATTGTGGTAAATTTAATCTGAATTGTAGTTAATTTTATTTTGAATTGTGTCTGAATTGCAATTAATTTTATTCTGAATTGCATTAAAATTGCAGTAAATTTTATTCTGAATTGTATTGCAAATTACAATAAATTTTATTCTGAAATTTAAAATATTACATATACATATAAAATAATTTCACCCAAAAATCAATATTCCAATTGCCTGAAAAAAAGAAAAAAACTTGAAAGGTGAAGTAGCCGTTTAAAATCACCTTACCGAATTTCCATATGTCTAAAAGAGCCCAGAATAACGTTAAAAATGTTTAATTACGTAAATAATAAAATACTTTTTTATAAAAGTTTTGAATTTTTTATTTTAAAACTAACCTGAAAATCTGATATACGTTAAATTCCTTAATTTCCATTCGTTTCTACAAATTGGAGATGATTTTCCTATAAAAAAAAAGAAAAAATGTTAAAATAACTTTGTTTTTTAAGTTTCGAGTTTTAAAAATCGAAACATTACCTGTAGGATGGCAAATTGAAGCTAATTTTTCTACAAAATAAATAATAAAAATAAACATTTTTTATTAAGTTTCGTCAAAAAGTTTTAAAAATCGAAACTTTACTTGCGGGATTCTAGTATTCAAATTGGAGCTGATTTCCCTGCAAAAAAAATAATAATTAAAATAAACTTTTTTTATTAAGTTTTGAAAATATGAAACTTTACCTATAGGATTGGCTAAATCGGAGCCAATTTCCTATAAAAAAATATAAAAAATGTTAAAATTAACATTTTTTTATTAAGTTTTAAAAATACGAAACTTTACCTGTAGATTTAGCCAAATCAGAGCCCTGCACTTTGGTGTTTTGGACCTACAAAGTGTTCTGAATCTACAAAATTAAGAACAAATGTTAGTTAACGTTCGTTAAAATAAAATAAACAAAAAAATTTTTTTCAAAGTTTCACTTTCAAAATACTGCCCGAAAAGCCAAAAACCTAAAAAAAAAGAAAATTGAAACGTTAATTAATGTTTCATTCAAATAAAAAAACAAAAAAAAATACGGAATTTTGAAGAGATACCTTCAAAATTCCATCCAGATATACAGAAACTGGAAATTCGAAACCTAAAAAAGAGAGAAAATTGAAATGTTAGTTAACGTTTTGTTCAAATAAAAAAAGAAAAAAAAATCAGAATTTTGAAGAGATACCTTCAAAATTCTATTTAGACATCTGAAAAACCTAAAAAAAAGAGAGAAAATCAAAATGTTAGTCAACGTTTCATTCAAATAAAAAAAGAAAAAAAAATTAGAATTTCAAAGAAATACCTTTGAAATTCCATTCAAACATCCGAAAAACCTAAAAATAAGAAATAATCAAAATGTTAGTCAACGTTTTGTTCAAATAAAAAAATAAAAAAAAAATTCTAAATAAGAACAAACATTAGTAACGTTTGTTAGATAAATTAATGAAATATTTTGAAGTATTACCTTCAAAATGTCATGTTGAAATCATCCTGAAACCTAATTGAGAAGATTTTGGCGTTCATCACATATCAGAGCCAATTTCCTACAAAAAAAATAAAAAAACATTTAAAATAAATGTTTTTTATTAAGTTTTGAAAAAAAAACTTCAAAACTTTACTTGTAGAATTGGTATTCCAAATCAGAGCTGATTCCTACAAAAAAAATATAAAAAACGTCAAAATAACATTTTTTTTTAAGTTTCGTAAAGTTAATTCAAAACTTACATGGAAATCTGGTATCCAAATCTCGAAACTGATTTCCTACAAAAAAAATAAAAAAACATTTAAAATAAGTGTTTTTTATTAAGTTTCGAAAAAAAACTTCAAAACTTTACTTGTAAAATTGGTATCCCAAATCAGAGCTGATTCCTACAAAAAAAATACAAAAAACGTCAAAATAATGTTTTTTTTAACAACTAGTACGCATGTAATACCCTAATTTTTGTTATTATGATTAATATAATAAAAATTGTGACACAGCTTACTTATTGAATATATAGTATATATATATTAAAATCGGTTAAATTAATTTTAATTGGTTAAAATTGATTATTTTTAAATTGTAATTCCGGCCAAAATTTTCTTAATTCTGGCCAAATCCATAATTCCGGCCTAAATTTAATTAAATTTAGAAAAATACATGTCAAATGTAACATTATATTTATATAATATAACACTTTAATTTAAAAAGCAAAATAAACTTATTGATCATTTCTACAGATTTATCAAAAAAAAATTCATTACTCAAACTGAGTTTTCAAGTTGGATCTTCATTTTAAATTAATGTTTTTTTATATTACAAATAAAAGAAAATAAAGTTTCGAAAATCTATACCATTACGTAAAATATCAATAGCTTCACGAATATCAAACGAAAATTAACAAAATTCAATACACAATTATTTTCGATCCCACTGAACAATTCACACTTAATACACAAAGGCGATTCTCTTATAACCAAAATAACTAAATTACGCTCTGAATGTATTAAATGAATAGATAATAAATGAACGTTAATATTTCCATAAGTACTGATTAAAAACTTATGAAAATTGAAATACATATGGAATCGACCTCATTGAATAATTATCACTTAATACACAAAGGTGATTATCTTATGACCAAAGTGTCTAAATTACGTTCTGAAGTAACTGATTGTGTGCAAAAAATTGAAATTAATTGTGTTATGAATAACATCAGTAGCTTCATAAATATTGGCTAACATTTCGTATAAATTGAAATTCAAGTAGTTTCGACCTCGCTGAACAATTTTCACTTAATAAACAAAGGCGATTTGCTTATGAATAAAATGCCTAAATATGCTCTAAAATTACTAAACAGAAAAAAAACAAATTTAAAGTTAGCATTGTTATAAAAATACAAATAACTTAACAAACTATTAAATGAAATTTAATGAAAATTGAGTTGCAAGTAGTTTTGATATCGCTGAACAATTTTTACTTAATATATAAAGGTGATATGTTTATGTCAAAATTGCTAAAACTACTACTTTAAAAAAATTTGCGTACTTAAGAAATAATATAAAATTTTGATTTTTTAAAGTTTATGCAAAATCTGTTTGAATAACCAATATTGGAAGCTTAGAAAAACTTTCTTTTCTCGCAAAATTACATATATTTCTGTTGTTAAAACTACATTTTTCTTCTTACCTTTAAAAGGATCTCAAAAAAAATGTGTTTTTTAAAATAAACTTCATGTATATGTAAAAAAAAATTATTAGTAAAACGAAAAACTAATTTAAGAAACTGATAGAGCACATGATAATCTATTAAATTACTTTATTTGGTATAGTGTTGTATATTATAATTGATGATTAATTGTTAAATGATGTAATTCAATTATAGTTACACAAAATTTTATTATTATAAAATTGATCTCTACGTTACACTGCGCGATAACTGTTAAGTTTGTAAAGTTAATTCAAAACTTACATGGAAATCCAGTATCCAAATCTCGAAACCAATTTCCTACAAAAAAAAATATATAAAAAAATGTTTGAAATAAACGTTTTTTATTAAGTTTCGAAAAAAAAACTTCAAGACTTTACTTGTAGGATTGGTATCCAAATCGGAGCTGATTCCTACAAAAAAAAATATAAAAAATAATAAAAAACGTTAAATTTAAACGTTTTTTATTAATTTTTTTCAAAAAGTTTCAAAAATCGAAACTTTACCTGCAGGATTCCGGTATCCAAATTGGAGTTGATTTTCCTGCAAAAAAATATAAAAAAATAATAACGTTAAATTTAAACATTTTTTATTAATTTTTTTCAAAAAGTTTTGAAAATCAAAACTTTACCTGCAGAATTCTGGTATCCAATTTGGAGCTGATTTCCCTGCAAAAAAAAGTAATAAAAATAATAAAAAAATGTTATATTTAAACATTTTTTTATTAAGCTTTGTAAAGTTTTGAAAAACTTACATGAGAATTCAGTATTCCAAAGTTCAAAGAAATTAATTAAAAAAAAAATACAAAGTTTTATAACTTTACGAAACTTACAATAAACCCATTCCTTCAAAAACAATATCTTGTCCGTTTGGCTTCAATTTGTTCAGAAGAAAGTGTAAAAAAAAAGATTATCTAAATCGAATAAAAATCTGCAAACTGCAGATTATATTAATAGTTTCAGAAGGAATCTTAAGAAAATATTTAGTAAAATGTTTCCTAAAGAAAAAAAATAAAATTTTAAAGAAAAAACTTTGAAATCATAATTTTAAATTGTATAAATTAAAAACTTGAAATATGCTTATTTAAACTTTAATAGTCGATTGTAATAAAATAAACTGCTAATATCAGAAATTTGAAAATAGATTTTGGGAAATAATAAGTCAAAATTAAGCCAATCAAAACTTGACATATTTTCAAATTGCCTAGTGTTATTTTTTTATGAATTTTGAATCAATCGGCATACTAGTGAAATTTTTTTTTTTTTATGTTTCAAGTATAGCTGGTCAGATTTTTTTAAAATTTTTGATAAGTATTTTATACCAATCAGCTATAAATCAAATATGATGATTTTTGCTGAATTTTTATGGAATTTTAATAATGTGTTGATTTTTCACAAATCAGATGTGCTGATTTGCAGTATTGGTTGATTTTTAGTCTGATTTTTGGCCAATTTTCAATATGACCAATTTTTTGATTTTGACCGGTAAAATTTTTATTGAATTGTCAATTTTCCATAAATCAGAAGTGCATATTTGAATATTGGACAAATTTTAGATTGATTTGCCATTTTGTCTAATTTTTTTTGATTTCAATCAGCGTCAATCAACCGTCAATCAAATATGATGATTTTTTGCTGAATTTTTATTGAATTTTTATTTAATTGTCAATTTTCTATAAATTTGAAGTATATATTTGAATATTGGCATCGGGAAATGTTTTAAGATGCAGAACTGCAGAGATCTGTAAAATTAGCAGATCTTCGCATTTTTTATGTGAATTTATGCAGAAGTCTGCAATTTTGCAGATCTCTATTTTTTAATTTTTACAAAATTTTGCAATAATCAGATTTCAGCTTTTTTTTATGTGAATTTATGCAAAAGTCTGTGATTTTGCAGATTTCAGCTTTTTTTTATGTCAGAATATCAATTTGATTTGCGATTTTATCACACAATTAACTTTTAACACTTAAACTTTAACTTTTAAACTTTGATTAAAACTTGATTTATTATCTAAATAATTTTTTTTATAACACTTTTTAAATTTTACAAGACTTTAAAGAAAAAATAATTTTTCTACACTTTTTACTAAAGAAAAAACTTTACAAAATAATTTTTTCTACCACTCTTCAAAGAAAAAATTTTATGACTTTAAATAAATAATTCTTTCCATAATACTTTTTAAAAAAATAATCTGTTAAAGATTCCAAAGAAAAAAATTTTGTTAAAATTTTTATTATTAAGCTTCGAAGTTTGTCAGAGAAATTTTTTTATTTAAAAAAAAAATTTATTTACAAGGTTTGGGCAAATTCATCCAATATTTGGCACATAATCTGCAACATGCATATTGGACTAAAAAGACATTGAACTTCATTATCTCCTACTTTCATAAAAAACATTTTACTTTGTAAGCAGAAATACTCCATTTCAAAGGTATTTATTTCTTCAAATTTTTTTTATTAATATTATTTAACAAACGTTAAACATTCATTTTATTAGTCCAGAACACCAAAGGTATATTCCAGACTCTCCATTTTTGATGGTAACCTTTGAAATTTGTATTTTTCTTTTTGTTTCAAGTTCAGGACTCCCATTTCGAAAGTTACCTTCAAGAAAAATGTTATTCTTATTAATTTTAACGTTCATTTATTAAGTTCTGAATGCTGAAGTATAGCTCTGGATAGTGCTCTACACGAGCCAAGCTGGCTCATGAGCTGGCTCAAGCTTTTCAAGCTGAGCCAAGCCAAGCCATGATTAAATTGGCTTGGTGGCTCACGAGCCAGCTTGGAAGAGCTCAAGCCAGTTATTAGGCTCAGCTTAAAAAGCTTGAGCCTGTAACAGACTTGGCTCAAAAAGCTCGAGCTGGCTCATGAGCCAAACGAGCTATATATAAAAAATGTTGCGAAACGTTTTTATATAATAATGCATGCATAAACGAAACGTTTTCGCAACTTTTTTTCATTGTTTATTAAAGAACGTTGCAAAAACGTTTATTTAAGTTTTTACATGTAAAATTGAAAAAAAAACGCCGAAACTAATGATTCTGGCGTTTTTACATGTAAAATTGAAAAAAAATGCTGGAACCAGTGTTGTACATGGGACATGTCCCGCCAAAATTTTAATGTCCCGGACATTGTCCCGTCTCTGTCCCGTCCACGTCCCGTCCAAAAATTGTCCAAGTTTACAATTTGTCTTATCAAGACAACACCTAATAATGGGCTATAATTTATAATTACGATCACGTGATTTTAATGTCCCAATGTCCCAGACATTGCTAAAATCTTTGGACGTGTCCCAGACTGTCCCGTCCTGTTCCATCTATGGACATGTCCCGTCCCTATGACAACACTGGCCGGAACTAATGATTCTGGCATTTTTACATGTAAAATTGAAAAAAAATGCCAGAACTAATGATTCCGGCGTTTTTACATGTAAAATTGAAAAAAAATGCCAGAACTAATGATTCCAGCGTTTTTACATGTAAAATTGAAAAAAAAATGCCAGAACTAATAATTCCGGCGTTTTTACGTAAAATTGAAAAAAATGCCAGAACTGAATCATTCTCGGCGTTTTTACACGTAAAATTAAAAAGAAACTGCCGGAACTAATAACATTCTGGCGTTTTTACATAAAATCAAAAAAAAATGCCAAAACTATCAGTTTCAGCGTTTTTACATGTAAAATCAAAAAGAAAAATGCTGGAACTAATGATTCCGGCGTTTTTATATGTAAAATCGAAAAAAAATGCTGAAACTAATAGTTTTGGCGTTTTTACATGTAAAATCAAAAAGAAAAATACTGGAACTAATTATTCCGGCATTTTTACATGTAAAATCGAAAAAAAATGCTGAAACTATCCGTTTCGGCATTTTTACATGTAAAATTAAAAGAAATATGCCGAAACTATCAGTTTTGGCATTTTTACATGTAAAACCAAAAAGAAATACGCTGGAACCAATTATTCCGGTGCTTTTACATGTAAAATCGAAAAAAATGCTGAAACTATCAGTTTCGGCATTTTTACATGTAAAACCAAAAGGAAATACGCCAGAACCAATTATTCTGGTGCTTTTACATGTAAAATCAAAAAAAAAATGCCGAAACTATCAGTTTTGGCGTTTTTATATGTAAAATTAAAAGAAAAACACTGAAACTATCAGTTTCAGCATTTTTACATGTAAAACCAAAAGGAAATACGTCGGAACTAATTATTCTGGCGCTTTTACATGTAAAATCGAAAAAAAATGCCAAAACTATCAGTTTCGGCGTTTTTACATGTAAAATCAAAAGGAAAAATGCCGAAACAAATAGTTTTGGCGTTTTATATAAATATAAAAGTAAAAAACGTTTTGCAACGTTTTTTTTAATAATTTAAAGTAAAAACGTTGCGAAAACGTTTTTATGATAAAGCTTGAGCCAGCTCGAGCTCAGCTTGGCTCAAGCCAGGATTTTCATGGCTCAGCTTGGCTCAAACTGAGCTGAGCCAAGATTTTTTGTGGCTCGGCTCATTTCAGGCTTGCTTGGTGCAGATCTTCAAGCCGAGCCAAGCCAGACTGTAGCTTGGCTCGAGCCGGCTCATGTAGAGCACTAGCTCTGGACTTTATTTTAATAGTTGAAGTTGAAACTTCGGTAAATATTTTTATTTTTTAAGTTTTGAACGCTGAAGTACAGCTCTGGACTTCATTTTCAAAGGTAAAAACCTTCAAAATTTTTTTTTATATTTAATTTTAATAAACGTAACTAACGTTCATTTTTCATGTTTTTAGGTCCTGAGCACTGAAGAACAGCTCTGAATGTTTATTTTGAATGTAAAGTTTACCTTTAAAATATTTTTTTAATTTTATTTTAACGAATGTTAATTAACATTTGTTTTTGCGTTTTATAGGTCCTGGACATCAAAGAATGGCTCTGGACTCTTATTTCAGAGGTAAAGGCCTTTGAATAACTTTATTTATTTAACGAACGTTGCAAACGTTCATTTCTATTATTTTTTAGGTCCTGGACGCCAAAGTACGACTTTGGACATTTATTTCAAAAGTAAAGTTCACCTTCAAAATATTTTTTTAATTTTATTTCAACAAATGTTAATTAACGTTTATTTTTACGTTTTATAGGTCTTAGACGCTAAAGAATGGCTCTGAACTCTTATTTCAAAGGTAAAACCTTTACTTTCAAATTTTTTTTTATATTTTTGTTTAATAAACGTTGCTAATATTCGTTTTTCATGTTTTTAGGTTCTGGATGCCGAAGAATAGCTCTGGACTTTTATTTCGTAGGTAAAAATCTTCAAAATATTTTTTTTATATTTTAACTTTAACGAACGTTAGTTACGTTTATTTTTGTATTTTATAGGTCCTGACGCCAAAAAATGGTTCCAGACTCTTATTTTGAAGATAAATCTTTGAAATTTTTTTTTATATTTATATTTTAGCGAACGTTACAAAATGTTCATTATTTTTTTTTTAGGTCCAGAATGCTGAAGGTATATTCCAGACCCATTTGAAAGTTCTATTTGAAGGTAAAACTTTCAAATTATTTCTTTTAATTAATTTATTAGTGAAACGTTTATAGCATTTTGTTTCTTTTTTTTCAGGTAAAGGAAGCTGAAACAAGTTCTGAACTTTCATATCAAAGGTAAAATAAACTTTCGAAAAATTAATTTTTTTTTTTAATTAATTTATTGACGAAACGTTTTTAACATTTCATCTCTTTTTTTTAGGCAAGGGAATTTGAAACAAAGGTAAAACCTTCAAAAAAAATTAATTTTTTTAATATTTTTATTTAGCGAAATGTTAATTAACGTTCACTGGTAAAAAAATGGTCTATCCTACACATATCCTACACATATCTTACATATATCGGGTACTCAAAATGTACATATCATACATATATCGGGTACTTATATATATAGTATACCTATCAGGTACCTGATATATGTATGATATATATATTAGTACCCGATATGTGTATGATATGTGTATTATTTGTGTATAATTTTCTATATTTTAAGTACCCAATATGTGTAAGATATGTGTAGGATAAATCATTTTTTTATCAGTGGTTTCATCCTTTTTTTTAGGCAAGGAATCTAAAACCGAGTTTCAAACTCCCATATCGAAGGTAAGACCTTTCGAAAAAATTAATTTTTTTTAATATTTTTATTTAGCAAAACATTAACAAATGTTTTGTCTTTTTTTTAGCCAAGAAAATCCAAAACTGAGTTCTGGACTCCTATATCAAAATTAAAACCCTTAGAAAATTTTATTTTTTTTAATATTTTTATTAACAAACATTAACTAATATTCGTGTTTTTTTTTTTAGGCAAGAGAATCTGAAAATGAGTTCTGCACTCCCATATCGAAGGTAAAACCTTCGAAATTTTTTTTCTTTTTTATTTATTGATGAATGTAACTAACGTTTATACTATTTCCTTTTTTTTAGATAAAATAAGCTGAAAACTTAAACTCCTATATGAAGGTTTTCCCATACGAAGGTAAAACCTTTGTAAAAAAAATTTTTTTTTATTTAATTTATTAACAAATGTTAATTAACGTTCGTATTACTTTTTTTTTAAGCAAAGGAATCCGAAAATGAATTCTGGGCTCCTATATCGAAGGTAAAACCTTCAAAATTTTTTTCTTTTTTATTTAAACAAACGTTAACTAACGTTCGTATTTTATTTTTTTTTAGGTAAAGGAAGCCGAAAACAAGTTTGGTCTCCAATATCGAAGGTGAAACCTTTGAAAAAAAATTTTTTTAATAATTTTACTTAATAAAATGTTTTCTAACGTTCATTTTTGTATTTTGTAGGAATATGGCTCTCCAGACGCTCCTGAACAGAATTTTGAAGGTAACCTTTAAAATTCTGTTTTTTTTTGTTTTATTTAAATGAAACATTAGCTAACATTTCATTTTTCTTTTTTTTATAGGTTTTGGTACTTCAAAGTTCCCGAAATGGATAAATGGTAAGTTTCGCAACTCTCGTTGCGAAACTTTAAAATTTTTTTTTTTTAAAGAACATTTCTAACATTCTTTATCTATTTTTTTGTAGGTTTCAGTACTCAATATTCCCGAAACTTTAACATGATAAGTTTCACAAATGTTGCAATATCGCAAAACTTGAATTTGAATTTTTTGGTTTTTTTCGTTAAAAACATTATACTAACGTTTTTTAATATTTTTTTGCAGGTTCAGTATTCCAAAGGTTCTGAAAGGCTAAAGGGTAAGCTTCGCAATGTTTCATTGCGAAACTTAATTTGATAACCAATTAATTCATTTTTGTTGCTTTTTTTTATTTTTATAAAAGAACGTTTTTAACGTTCTTTCTTCTTTATATAGGAACGCTGGGCTTTTTTAAACGAACTAGACTTGGAGATTTTTTCAGGATTTCAAAGGTATTTATCTTCGAAATTAATTTTTTTTAATGTTTAACAAAATGTTTACTAACGTTTCATTTGTCTTTTCTTTTCCTTTTTGCAGGTTTACGGCTTTTGAACAGAATTTCAAAGGTAAAATTCCTTTGAAATTCTTTCATGTTTTTTAATTTGCGAAATATTTACTAACGTTTCAGTTGTTTTTTTCTGTAGGGTTTTTTTTCTGGCTCCTAGACAATAGAATTTGAAGGTATATCTTCAAAATTCTTTATAATTTTTTTTTATTCTTTTTTAACAAACGTTCTACTAACATTCATTTTTCTTTATTTTTCAGATCTTGAGATTTCATGTCAAACATTTCGAAAATAATAACTTTGAAATGATTTTCTTATTTCTAACAAACATCTCCGATTTTCTATTTTATTTGTTGTTTATTAGAATCGAATCAACTGGAATAATGTCCAAACCATTAATAACATGTAAATTATAGTGGAACTTTAGCTATTAGTGCATTAATAAAATAGTGTAGTAAAGTGATAAATTTGTAATGCATTTAATTAATAAATTGATGTTGGATAATGCTAAAATAAATAACAATCAAAATTTGTACAATTTATTATTCTGATAATTTTCACAGATTTTTATTTTGTAAAATATGCGCAGAATTTAATAATAAAAATCTGCGCAGAACTTTATTATTTATAAATTTGCGCAGTTTTTTATTGGATTTTTCCTCTGATGTTTTGCGCCAGGGTATAAGATCTGTGCAGAAATAATTTCTGAAAATCTGCGCAGATCTGGTCCCTAAAAAATTTTCTGATGGGGTAAATTTTAGGTTGATTTGCCATTTTGTCTGATTTTTTTTTGATTTCAACCAGCATCAATCAGCCATCAATCAAATATAATGATTTTTTGCCAAATTTCTATTGAATTTCTATTGATTTTTATTGAATTGTCAATTTTCCATAAATTGGAAGTATATATTTGAATATTAAGCAAATTTTAGGTTGATTTGCCATTTTGTCTGATTTTTTTTTTGATTTCAACCAGCGTCAATCAGTCGTCAATAAAATATGATGATTTTTTGCTGAATTTTTATTAAATTTTTATTGAATTTTTATTGAATTGTTAATTTTCCATAAATTGGAAGTGCATATTTGAATATTGGGCAAATTTTAGGTTGATTTGCCATTTGTCTGATTTTTTTTGATTTCAACTAGCATCAATCAGCCATCAATCATATATGATGATTTTTTGCTGGATTTTTATTAAATTGTCCAATTGGCATCAATCAGATGTGCTGATTTGTAATGTCAGTCAATTTTGGTCTGATTTTTAGCTGATTTTCCATATGTCTGATTTTTTTGATTTTGACTAGTATTTGATAACATAATTTTTAAATAGTCAGATATAATTATGTGTAGCAAAGTATTAAATTATTAATAGTCAAATATATATTTGCGTAGTAGGATAGATTTTTTTAATATATATATATAATATAATATATATTTACATTTTTCACATTAAAAAAATTTAATAAAATATGTAAACAAAGTTATAAATATGTTTGTGTAAAAAAAATTTACTATTTTTAATACAAAGAATAAGTTAATTGTATACGTAATACAGAAAACATTTTTAGACGTAATTGTATAATGTGTTTTGATAAAATAACTATGCGTCTGCATAACATTAAAATTATAAATCATATACGCATCCGTATAACAGTAAAAAAATATATATTGAAAATAAGAGCAATGGGTTAATAAGTGTTTTTCTGTTTTTTTATAATTTTACACTATAATTTTTGTAATAATCAATAAAAGTTATTTTATTTTTGGATCATTTTAATGCTCACCAGAGGTGAAATTCATCATATCACGTGATATTTATTATTATATTAAAATTTAGTAAAATTCGCATCAAATTTTTTTTGTTTGAATAAACATGTAAAAAAAAGTTTTTTCTATTGACCATTTAAGCATAAATTTTTAAAGTTTTATTGACAAAAAGTTTCTTTTTAAATTAATATAACTTCAATTAAACTATTACACTCATCCACTAACCATTTAATCCAGATTTTTCATTAATTTAAAATCTATAGTAATGCATAATATATAATCCTTTATAATAATGAAAAATGAAATGAAAGTGAAATAGGTTGATGAAAACAGAAATGGGATGATGTAAAACAAAATGAAACAATACAAAGTGAATTGAGATGATGAAAAATAAAGTGGAATGTTGCAAAACGAAATGGAGTGATGAAAACTAATATGAAACAATATGAAATGATATGGATTAATGAAAATGATATGAAGTAATATGGAGTGATGAAAAACAATATGAAGCAATATAGAGTGATGAAAAACGATATATAGCAATATGGAATGATGAAAAATGATATGAAACGATATGGAGTGATGAAAAATGATATGGAGCGATATGGAATGATAAAAAATGATATGGAGCAATATGGAGTGATGAAAAGCGATATGGAGCAATATGGAGTGATGAAAAGCGATATAAAGTGATATGGAGTGATGAAAAGCAATATAAAGCAATATGGAATGATGAAACCGATATTGAGCGATATAGAGGGATGAAAATGATATGGAGCAATATGGAATAATATGGAATAATATAAAGTGATGAAAGCGATATGGAGTGATGAAAAACAATATGAAGCAATATGGAGTGATGAAAAATGATATAGGAGTGAAAGGGACAATAATAAATGACAAGGATAATTAAAAATAAAGTGGAAGCAAAAGGAATGGTAGAAAAATAAAAATACTAGCAATAAAAGTGAGTCTTACCTTAACTTCTTGAAGTTATTTGAAATTGTTATTTTCTGAAAAATAAGTTAACAAGTTAGCATAAGAAAAAAAGAACATTAAACTAGCGAAGTAATAAGAAAATAAAAAAATCTTACCTTAAAAAGTTCCAGTAAAAGCTGGTCATTTTGAAAATAATACTACAAGAAAGCAAAAAACAAAATAAGCATTACGCGTTTGTGTAATATGAAATCATCTAGTGAATTTTACTGAGGTAAATTTAAAATTTTAATAATTTTAATGCATTGCAGATCAAGGTGAAATTTATCCTGGTAAAATTCACTGGAGGTGAATGTAAAATTAATCCTTCATTTTTACTTAGAAAATTTTTTAAAAATATTTTTTTTGACAAATTTTACAGTAAATTATAAAAATAAAAATTCCGTGTATTGGTGGCATTACAAAAAACATGAATAAATCTATAAATATCTATTCAATCATGATAAAATATATATATAAGTATATTCGAACCTGCTGAACAACTTTACTTAAGAAGGTTTTAGATGTTTCCTTTGACTGAAGTGCCTAAATTACGCTCTGAAGACACAGAACGGATATACAAAATATTAATACATTTATAAGTTGTAATATTACAAAAAAATAATAATAGCTTTATCCATACATTATTTCAAAAATTTTTGTTTTTTTAGTTTTTTTATATACACTAGTATTCACCTGTTAACTATGTTAACAGTTAGGAATAAATCTGCTTACAGTCTGTATAACAATTCTGTATATTTATAGTAATTATACTTATTAGCGAAATTGAATTTTAGAATTATGACAGATGTAATTAAAATGCTCTAATTCGCCGCAATTATATGTTTTATTAGTAAACATTTGTACTGATGTAATTGTTTTTAGCTATGCCATAATATTTTGACATTGACTTTTTAATTCTACTGAGAAGTATAATAGTAATACACACTTTTCAATTTTATTAAAAATTTAAAAAATAAATTATTTTTTATTTATTCTTTGAGTTTTGTTAAAGATCACCAGTGGTAACTTCAAACTAATTTTGTTATGCTCTTTTATTTTTTGCCTAAGAACATAAAGATCAATAAAAACGTGAAAATCAAGGATAAGATTAAAGGATTAAAGGGTAATTACATCCCAAAGCTAAAGAACACAAAGATCAATAAAAAATGTGAAAATCAAGGATAAGATCAATAGGAAATCACATCCCAAAGATAAGGAACACAAAAATCAATAAAAAACACAAAAATCAAGGATAAGATCAAAGGGAAATCACATCTCAAAGATAAAGAAAACAAAGATCAATAAAAAACGTAAAAATCAAGGATAAGATCAAAGGTAATCACATCCCAAAGATAAAATAAAAATGCAAAAATCAAAGATCAGATCAAAAATGTTAGTAGTATTCTCAAATCAAAAAAAAACAAAAAAGAAACAAAAAAACAAATGCAAATACTCACTTCAAAGCCAAAATCTGGAGTCCAAGTCCGTCCGTCCCTAAAGAAAAAGAAAGAAAAGGAACCTTAGTAGTGTTCCAAATAAAAAAAGAAAAAAAGAAACAATAAACAACACAAATACTCACTCCAAAACTGAAATCTTGAGTCTAGTAATATCTGAGTTCATTCCTAAAGAAAAAGAAAGAAAAGGAACGTTAGTAGCATTCTTAAATCAAAAAAAAAATCAAAAAGAAACAAAAAAACAAATGTGAATACTCACTTCAAAGCCAAAATCTGGAGTCCAAGTCCGTCTCTAAAGAAAAAGAAACAAAAACAACTCCAAAACTGAAATCTAAAGAAAAAGAAAGGAAAAGAAACGTTAATAGCGTTCCTAAATCAAAAAAAAAGAAATAAAAAATAGTGCGAATACTTACTTTAAAGCTGAAAGCTGAAGTCTATATTCTTTTATTCCTCATTTTTTTAAAATTTTCTTAAATTATACCTAAGGTTGCTTGTCTAAACCTCTTCAAAATCCTACGATTAGTTTCGTAAAAATTTTACTATAGATTTATTATAATTTTGGCAGAGTTTCGGCAGTTTTAGCATTTATAATAAGTTTTGGCAGTTTTACATTTCTCCAAAGTTTTGCCAGTTTTTTAATATAACTTTAATATAGTTTCGGCAGAATTTCGCTTTTCGGCAAAACGCTATCTTGCCTAAACCCCTAGGTTTCAGCAAGCAAATTTAATTATTTCCCTCTTTTTTTAATTTTTTTTCTTTTTGTCAGTTAGAACCCCCTTTTTTGTAGAACGTTTCAGGATTCTTTTTCTTTTTTTGGTAGATTAGTACTTTCTTGCAGGATGACGCTTTGGGATTTTCTTTCTTGTACTAGAATGACACCTTCAGGATTCTTTTTCTTTTTTTGTGCAGGCCTTTAGTTTAATAGATACAGGCAGATCTATCAAATCTGAATGGATATTTTCATCTGTTTTTGATTGAATGTGTTAACTTTCAGCAGAAAAATGTTTGGAAGTTCTCTTTTAAAGACGAATAATGTCGATTTAAGCGTCTCAATTTTTGGGTTAACATTTCTTTTAGTTTCAAGCTTAACAGCTATCAGCTTCGTACAATTAGAGAAACTGTTTAGTGTTCTTTTTTTGCTCTGAGATTCTTTATTTTTTTTATAGGTCGGTATTCAGCATTCTTCTATAGAGTTCTTTTTTTTCTTGTAAGATGACGCTTTGGGATTCACTTTTTTATAGGATGACGCCTTCAGGATTCTTTTTCTTTTTTTGTAGGTCAGTATTCAGTATTCTTTATCAGGTTCTTTTCTTTTTTGTATGTAGATCAGTTCGGTATTCTCTTTTTGTAGATCGGTATTTGATATTCTTCTATCGGGTTCGTATTTTCTCTTTCTTTCAATTTCCTTTTCGTTAGAAGTTTCTAACCTCTCTCTTTTTATTTTCTTTAGCTTGGTCCTCTTTTCAGCATCAGATTCTGGGTAGGTAAAGCAGTTGCTAACCTTTTCTTTTTTTTTCTTTAGGTCAGTTCTCTTTTTAATGCGAGATTCCAGATAAGTCTTTCTTTGTTTTCGCTTGTTTCACTTTGTTTTGTTTTATTTCATTTTTTGTTCGTTCTAACCTTTCCCTCTCCATTTAGGTTTCAGTTCTTTTAGCTTTTTGACCTTAAGATGCATTTTTTGTTTAGTATTATTTGTATTATTTGTTTTGTTTCACTTTTCGCTCATTCTTACCTTTACTCTCTCCATTTTAAGTCCAGCTCTTTCAGCTTTAAGGTGCGACTTATTTTCATTTTTTGTTTATTTTGTTTGTTTTGTTTCATTTTTCGTTCATTTCAACCTCTACTCTCTTTCCATTTAGGTACGCGCAGTGAGTTCTTTTTTATTTGCTTCTCTTTTTTCGTTGTTGAAGAAAGGAAAAGGAAATAAAAAAGTAAAAAGATGCGTAACTGCCTGTAACATATTTTTATTGTTATTGCATCATATGTGTTATGCACTGCGGTTGCATAATTTGTAAATAGTTATTTATATGGGTAGTCGTAGTATTTTTTAAATATTAGATATTTTATAAAAAAAATTATATATAAATATATATATATCATAAAATAAATTGCTTAGCAGTGTAAAAAATTTATGAGTTAGATAAAAGTTTGCTTAGCAGATATGAAAAATATTTGCTTATTGACCTTAGTAAATTTTGAATTTTTTATCTGACCTATATATACTGTATATTATTTGGGGTCCTAGTATGATGTTAGTGAAAGGATAATTTGTGATATTCTAAAGACAAAAGACTGTTGGCTTGCTGTAGATCTTTATTCATATCAAGCTAATTTGAAATAAGAAAGAAAATTCACTTTTATTGTTATTAAAAAAACTTTAGCTCTTTGGGTGGAAAATGCACTTTAGGCTGGTCTTATTATCAGTGATGATATTCTTTTATGAAGAAAATTCAAGGGATCAGATGGATGGATCAACAAATTTAAAAAATAGCATAATCTTAAACAATATAATATGCATGAAGAATTGGCAAGTGCACTACTTGCAAAACTTGACATAATGTATGAAAATCTTTACCAAATTCTAAAAAATTATGATTCTAATGATATTTTTAATTGTAATGAAACAGGTTTTTTTTGGAAAATACAATCTAATCATACCATATCTAATGGTCTTGTGGCTGAAATGAAATAATCTAAGAATTATATAATGGTTTTATTTACTTGTAATGCAACTGGAACTGAAAAGTTGCGCTTTTTATTCATACACAAATATGAAAATCCCTGGGCTCTAAAAAATATTAGCAAAACTACTATTCCAGTAAATTATTATTGGAATTCAAAAAGTTGGAAGCAAGTATTGATCTGAAATGCATATATTAAAAGGCTTGATGCTCAAATGAGAGCACAGAACTGAAATATCATTTTTCTTGTTGATAATGCATCAACTCATTTTCTCAATAAAAATACAAAATTAACTAATATTAAAATTGAATTTCTTCTTCCAAATACTATTTAACACCTTCAGCCATATGATCAAGAGATCATTAACAGTTTCAAAGTAGTTGAATTCATACTTTAACTTCAAATCTATACCTTATATTTTAGTAATTTCAAATCCTTTTATTAACTATAAAAAATTTTATTTTATTTTAGGCATAATACTGAAAATTATTATTGTGAAATCGTGTTAAAGCCTTTGATAATTATAATGAATTTGGCATTAACTCTGTTGAAATTAATATTAAAAAGTGTATCAAATATATCACATGCATATAGGATAATGTTATTCAATCTACTATTAAAAATTGCTGGTTAAAAGCAGATATTTTACCTAAAAATAATGAAAGTGAATTGATATGGATTTCTGTGCTGAAATACAAGTTCTTTTAACACATACAATGAGCTGAAAGAAGTTCAAAATTTAATTGATAAACTTAATCTTGAAAATCTTTTAACTGCTTATGAATTTATTCAATGTGATGAATTTGAACTTACAGCAGAAATGATATCTAATGAAGAAATTTTAAAAGTAGTTCTTCCCAATAATCATGAACAAGAGGTAGAAGAACTAAATTCTGATCCTTTACCATTCATTACTCATAGTGAGATCATTGAACATTATGATAAGGTGATTTTATATTTAAAGCAACAAGAGGATATGATAAATTTGATATGAAAAAAGAAGAAATAAAATGCATTAAAAAACTTAGAAAGGAAGCATTAAAACAATGTTTTATTTATGCAAGACAAACGAATCTTAATGATTTTATTAACATCTCTTAATTTTATTAATGTTTACAATATATAATATAATAATTGTATTACATTTAATAATATATACTTATTGTATAGGTCTTTAAGAGGACCTAAAAAATACATATGAAGGTCATAAATGATCAGCAAGATTTTGGCCTAAAATAAGTAACTTTTCAGAGCTGAAATTATGATAATGCTGGCCAGTATTAAAATGGACAATAAAATTTAAGCTGGCACTAAAGCTGCCATCTGAAATTAGAGAATTTTACCATTTGCTGAAACTGAAATAGTAAAATTAAAGGTATAGTGTATATTGATCATTTTTCATAAGCGCGCATTGGCAAATAATTTTGATCACATGAGGTTCCAAAAACTCAGTACACTGATTTAAATCAGTTTTAAACTTTCGCTTTCACGACATATAATAATATGACACGTACTCAATAATTATATTACTATTGTAAAAAAAACTTCAATCTAAAAAAAAATAAGTCTGTTCTTTTAATATTTAAAGATAATATTATTTCAAATAAATAAATAAAAAATAGCAATTTATTGATTATATAAGCATAATATAAAATTACTTAATTACACTTATTGCTAAAAAATTCCCACCTGTTCTTTTAAAACCATAAAAAAAAGCTTAAATAACCTGAAGTCAAAGAAGTATTTCTTAATTTAGTAAAAAATATGGAAACTGGGAAGTAATAATGAAATTTTTTTACAAAAAAAAGGTAAGAAATAAAGTTAAATGAATCTTAATAAAAATATGAAGAATGATTCTAATTGAACTTTTTAATAAAAAAGAGGAAGGGAATAAAGCCAGATAAAATTTAGTAATATAAAATACGCGTATAAGTGAGAATCAACAAAATTTTTAATAATGAAATTTAACAAAAAAATCTGATTCAGACTGAAATTTTTTGACGAAAAGAGAAAGAAAGCAAAATTGGATACAAAATACGCATGAAAGTGAAAGTTCAATGAGGTAAAAAATGATATTAAATAAAATTTAACAAAATATGTATAAAATTATTTTAATTAAAATTTTTTAATGGAAAAGAAGAAAGGACGCAAGTTGAAAGTGAAAATCAATGAAATTTTTGAAGAAATGAGATAAGAAATCAACTCAAACCCACTGATCTATAAATATATATAGGTTAGCAGTAAGTGTTTTAATATATTTTCTCTTTTTTTTTTGTATATAACAAATTTGATACAGGTAGGATGTGATGGTAACAAAGCCAGAAACATGATATTTTATTTAATAAAGGAAGACTTAAGAATAAAATTCAGAGTTTTGGCTAAAAATCGGCGTAAGTTGTTTAAATAAATTTTTCAAATTCTATATCAGCAAGTTTAAAACAAGTTATATAAAAAAATTATTTATTTATTTGAATAAAGAATAGTAAAGATCTTATTAATTGTATATTTTAAATACCAATTGTTTAACGTTTAAAATACAACTGATCAAGAATGTAAACGAAAATATTACATACCTTACTGTGACTAACTATATAGAGCAAAAAATCTTTACTATTTTCCATCAAATGTCTGAACCTTATCAATGAGTATCTTTACAATAAGACTTGAAGAAGGAGAAAGGAAAGAGATTATTAGACACGTATAAAGTAAAATGTTTATATAATACTAAATATTAATAATTTTATACAATAAATATAGTAATTATTCTTTTAAAATATTTTAACTTTTATTTAAAACTAAATACTTACAAATAAATTTCAAAATTGTACCGCTTTTAATAAAAAAAACTAAGCTATTACATGTTCTTTTAATGAGTCGATGCCAGTAACTGGGGGAGCAAATAAAATTTCTATTTGCCCATTCGCAAAAAAAAAGCCTATTCGCAACTTCATACGAAGGTTTTTAAAAAAGGTCATTAAATAATAATAACTTTTAAATCAAAATAACATTCCCCCAGTTCATGGCTTTCTAATCATGTAAGTTTTATCCTTTTATGTTTAGTATTACAAAAGTTTATATTACACAGAAAATTAGAGTTACGATTTGCCATATGATTGATTTATAATAAATTATCACATGATTTTCTATACCTTTAATTTAGGAAAAATACTTAATTCTAAAATGCCGAAACTATTCTGAAATTCTGATTAGCTGTTATAATATCATGTGACCAAAATTAAAATTTTTACCAAAATTATAACTGTATTCTAATACCATAATTCTGGCTCTGTAGCGATCTTCTTGATACGTGTAGCTTTGATTTAAGTCTATGTTCACTTTGTGTAATATATATACTATATAGGGGGGACGTTTAAAGTAAAGCAGAGTCACATGATATACCATGTATTTGCACTGCCACATGGCTGTTTATTTATTTATTTTTTTTAAAAAAAAAATTTTTTTCAAGCTCTTTCTTTCTTTCAAGCCTTAGGATTTACAAATCATGTAAACCTTTTTCTTCGTCTTTTTGTTCATTTTATGAATAGCATCATACTATTTTCATATTAAGTTCATGTATTTCAAAAAAAATATTGTAAATATTTTTTTTTTGTTTTTTTTTGTAAAAGATTTTTTTATTTAGTCCTTTTTCTTTTTACTAATATTAAACTTATAAATTAATAATTAAGTTAAAACATTTTTTCTGTCTTTTTTGTTATCATATCTGTCTTTTTGGTTAATACTTCCGCTACCACTTTAGTTGCCACGCAAATGATAAATATCACTTCAGAAGAAAAGTTAAATTTCCTTTTTGATGTAAATTGCTCTTTAGAAGTTCAAATGGAAGATTTCGATGAAAATTGGTGGCCATTAGTTTCAAATATATGGACACAATGGATTTCATATAAACAAGTAAATGGAAACTTTTAAAAGATTTTTACCTGCCATTTTACAAAGCATCGAGACTCTAGTATATGACAAAAAAAAAATATTTCTAATGAAAAATGCTGAATAATGAATACAAGACCATCTGGATTATGTCATGCCAAAATTAAAGTTAAATGGTTAGTCTCATTGAAAATAGTTAAAGTTAGACGTTATAAAGACTCTTCCAACCATACATACTTATTGTTAGATGTCGATAAACTTAAACGTCCTCAAGTTATTCGAACTTTAGTGGAAAAAAAAGCAGTCAAAAATTATTTGCCTTTAGCAATTACTGTTACCGTTAGGTTCCAATTGGAACGGTTCAGTTTCAGTTTGAGTCATACAATTGAATTTTGGTATCAGTAATCGGTAATTTACCAAATTTTCAATATCGGTAAACTGTATAACCAAAACTGGTCAGTAATTACTGATTACTGATGCCATTTACTGAAATTTACTATTTATGTTTATTTTATTACAAAAACTATAAAAACTATATATATATATACCATATATCACCTTTAATAATAAACCTATGTAAATTTTATTATAAAATCTTAATTCTTTAATACATATTAACATATATAATTTTTTTTAAAAAGATTCTCCTATAAACCTATACTATTAATTTAAAATACCTGAACGATATCAATGTTTTAAACATATAATAGCACGTATTATTTCTGGAGCAAGATGTGCTCTATCTGATGTTACTACATCTGCAGCACTTGAAAATACTCTTTCCGAAAGTACACTTGTGGCTAAAATATAAAGAAAAATTAATTAAAAATAATACTTAATGATAATAAAATAGAACAGAAAGATATACCTGGGATTCCTAAATAATCCTTTACCATATTTGCTAGGTTTGGAAACTCTTCTTTGTGTCACTATTAAATATTAATAAAATTAAAATATAATAATATTCTAATTTTAAATAAACAAATACAGTCAACTCTCTTTATAGTCACACATTTGGGACAGTCCATATTTGGTGATTATTTTACAAGTGTATTGTACGTTTAGTGGCCACTACTTTCCGCACCCTCTATTGAAGGTTATGGAGGTAGGACGTTCGTATCCTCACCATCATTGAACCACCAGATGTCATCAAGGCCACCTTTTAACCAAGACAACTTATCCAGCACGTCCATCAATCAGGCATACCCCAGGGATCCGAAGGCCTTTGGATCGGAAGAACACCACCCTACTCGATCGTCCTTTAATCCGTTGCATGATACTGTAATGGCTACTATTATAAACCCCTCACCACTACTACTGTCACGGAGGACTTTCGTCAGATAACCTTCAAACATCTAGACCCCTTCCATACCACCATATTAGATAACAGGTCTCACTCAAAGGCCACTACAGCCCGCGATTACCCACCACCGATAGTACAGTTGTAATCCCCAAGTGGTATACTTTGTAGTGACCACCTGGACAGTAAGCTTGTAGGTGTTACCCAGGATCATCCCTTATGGTGGGTATCAACCACCAGGAATCACCAACTAGGGCCCATCACTGGTCGAAATAAAAAAAATCGGACATATGGAAAATCAGCTAAAAATCAGATCAAAATCGACTGACATTACAAATCGGCACATCTGATTGATGCCAATCGGACAATTTAATGAAAATCCAGAAAAAAATCATCATATTTGATTGACGGCTGATTGATGCTAGTTGAAATCAAAAAAAAAATCAGACAAATGGCAAATCAACCTAAAATTTGCCCAATATTCAAATATGCACTTCCAATTTATGGAAAATTGACAATTCAATAAAAATTCAATAAAAATTCGATAAAAATTCGGCAAAAAATCATTATATTTGATTGACGGCTGATTGATGCTGGTTGAAATCAAAAAAAAAATCAGACAAATGGCAAATCAACCTAAAATTTGCCCAATATTCAAATATGTACTTCCAATTTATGGAAAATTGACAATTCAATAAAAATTCAATAAAAATTCGATAAAAATTCGGCAAAAAATCATTATATTTGATTGACGGCTGATTGATGCTGGTTGAAATCAAAAAAAAAATCAGACAAAATGACAAATCAACCTAAAATTTGCCCAATATTCAAATATGTACTTCCAATTTATGGAAAATTCGACAATTCAATAAAAATTCAATAAAAATTCGATAAAAATTCGGCAAAAAATCATTATATTTGATTGACGGCTGATTGATACAAAAAAAGTCATCAAAATTAACTTTTGAAAAACATGATTTGTCATTAAAATTCAGAAATTCGGAAAAATCAACACCAAATTTATAGTCAATTACTCAATTTATTATAAATTTATGTCTAAAACTTATAAGTTTATAATTGGTATTTTCTACTAATTGGATTTACGGCTAAATACTCTCTTGCATTTTGTCAGTTTGAGATTTGGTAACTTACTGGTACAAATCTACCTAAAATATGATGCACAGGTATTATACAATCACGACTTATTGGATAAAATTCGGTATTCCACAACTCAACATTACAAATTTCATCACTGCTGAAATAGTATCGAATATTGGTTGAATTTGCGTGTTTATACCAACGAACGTATGCTAGAAAATGTTCGACGGGACCATCCGGAAAGTCTACTACGTGAGTAAAATAATACTGAATTTGACCTGGGTAGGTGTCGACATCTTCATCATCCGTAATAAATTTCGCTAAGACGTACGAACTTTTTACATGTCTTAACGATAATGACGATCCAAAGACTTCTGAACCAATCCGACACCTTCCGAATTGGTTAATTTTGACCCTAATTATTATATCGTTATCTAAACCTTCTACAAGAGGCCTCCGAAATCCAAATGATTCGTAAGTCGCATTGTAATATTCGACCATTAAATTTAACATTTCACTTGAAAGTAGTATATTATGAGATACCGGCTTAAGAAATTCACCTGGGAAGCCTTCTTGCCAGAAATCTGTGAATCTTTAATATTTTGTGAATTCAGCCAAAATCGATGCATCTCATCTGACGAAAATTCATCAGTAACTGAAAGGGACCCGATAGTACGCTGACTGTTTAGCAATTCAAGACCTTTTACTTCGATACCTGAACTTATGATATTTTCGATTTGTTTATCGAAACATTAATCGACGCATAAGTTCAGACTCAATTTTCCTGTTGCTGTTTGGTAACGAACCTAAAAGTGCGAAATCAATAAATTATAAGCTAATATTGAAATCGTTAAAATCGTTAAAAAATCGTTAACGGATATTTACCTAAAATACCGTTCATACGTTCGAAAGAGAAACACCAGAACGCATATAATGGTCCATAATCAGATGAGCAATTACGCAAATGCAGAGAAAGATGAAGATTCGGTGTGATCTTATCTCTGCCGTGGTGATTCTCAATGAGCTTGACTATTTCGATAAGACTTCTATGGGCTTCATCCACCAAATTAGATTCTAGAATCCGATTTACCAAAATCGAACAAACCCTAACAAAATGATTCAGGATTCTTCTATCTACGTCTGAAAGGTGTTCCCAAAGTGATACAGTTGAATAAATTGTAAAGAATATTCGCCACTGATCGGCCGTAAAATTGGTGAATCCCTCTCCACTATGAATTTTTCCTGGAATTCGACCTAAATCGGATGGTATCTGAAACTCGTCCATCTTTTTCTGAATTTTGTTCAAAGAATTTGGTGTCAAAATACCCCCATCGATCCAAATTCGTTTTACTATCCACTTCGCAATGCCCAGAAATAAGCAATGCATTGGATCGACTGTAAGAAATCTAATAGGGTCAAAATATGATAGACGCAACAATTCAGACCATCTAATGCCAGTTTCTTTGACGAAGCGCTTTCTAGCAGCGTCTGAGTTGCATCTTCGCCAACCTAATGCGTTTTGCCAGTGCTCATTCGAATCTCGAGCAGAATACCCTACATCATCCATTCCAGCAAAATTATGCTGCCCATTTTCATAATTTGCTTTTTTCTCACACCTGTGACATGAAACTAAGGCAGAAACATGACCGCAAATTTTTCTTGCGGCGGGAATGTCACATGATACTAAGATTAAAGTGCCACGAACTCTCTTTCCATTTTCGCATTCATAAGTATGATTTAGTGTTAACCCAGCCCAGAGTGTTTCCAATTCGTTAACTATTGGTGCTAAATAGTGGTTCACTTTATGTAGGCTGACCTCCTTTGGCCCAGGTAAAATGCCGAGAGTCAATAAATTTTCACGTCTAAATCGGATATCGCGTGGCAAATTGCATATAGCGGCGTATATGACACCGATACTATAAATGGTACTATCATATGGCTGAAACCAATCAAGATTCAGCATCAAGCCAAGATGAGAATCGGCCACTTCGCTTCTGAAAAAATTTGGCGAATCTTCATTGTCCAATTCTTTAAAATTCTTCCACACTTGCCCATCATATATATCGGTCAAAATATTATCAAAATTCGACCGATTAGCCCAATGTCGGAGAGAATTTTCAAACCCAGGCTGACAAAACATAGTGGCAAGTTGTTGATTGATTCCAGCAAACGGATACATTAAATTAGGTCGTATTATTGTTCGATTTGTCGATGCGCTAATTTTTTCAGACAATGCCGTATTGCAAAGACGTGATCTGTGAACTGAAGAATTGGGAAATTCTATGTGTTGACATTTCATTATAGCAGGATTGTCCTCTTGTTTGAAATCTACCACTTCCTCTTTTTTATACAATTTGTGACATTTCGGACGACGTACAAAACTATGAAATTGGTCATTTAATCCAAGCGGCTTCTTTCTTTTGTTAAGTAAAAGCGAATCTGGGAAATCATTAAAATCATCACTACTGAACTCGCACAGGGCCAATTTCATAAATTTTATTAGAGTCTCAGTAGCTGTCTCTGCGATATTGAATCTTGTTCGAAAGTTCATTATCCAAAGTAAAATCCATAAAAATCGATCATAATTCAATTCTAAATATGGTGGGTTTTGAAATGGTTCATAACTAGGTGGTGAATAGTCTTCAAAAATTTCAGAAATTCCAGAAATTGGATCATTATCTGATTCACTGCCTATAGACAATGTATCACTGTAGATATCTTCCTCTGTAGTATATTCAGATGATGATGAATCTTCTGGATCTTCTGAAATTTCCGGACGATTTGTATACTTTCTTGCACGTTGTCGAGGTAAGAAGTTAAATTCGACATCTTGATGTTCATCATCAACATCATCTTGATTACTGTTATCTGATTTTTCTGATTCTTGTCTAATAGATTCGTCAATCATTCGTCCAGCTGAAGCGGGTATTGATGTTTCACCTATTTCAAGTTGACGAATTTGAGACGAAATTGTACTTCTGCGAATCTTGGTATTCTTGATGTCTAGAATCGTGAATTTCTTTTGTGCGAGAATCCACCAAATTGCCATCACAATCGGGACAATTACAAACTACTAGTTTTCTTTTATTACTTGTTGGTCTAGCGAAGATACTATTTCTTCATTTATTATACCAGAAATTGATCTATTTCTACGAGTAGAAGATGGCTGATTTGAAGGTGATTCTTCATCATCAAGATCGTCAAGTATACTAGAGACTGACCTTTTTCTGCTCATTTGTTTAGTATTTGAATAAGTTTAATAAGTTTGGCAAAATCCAAATTTGTAAAAAGGCCGATTTTTATAAAATTTGGAATAACACAAAATTTGTATAATTTGTATGTATAATTAATGTAATCCTGGCTTCTATGATTATTTCAATAATTTTTTAGGATTTAATATTTTTTTTCGCAAATTTGGCAATTTTATATAATAAATTTGCGAATTTTCTAATTAATATACTTTTAAAAATTGCAATATGATTTAAGCTTATTTTACAATAAAAAGCTTATTTTTAAAATAAAAAGCTTATTTTTAATAAAAAGCTTATTTTTAAAATAAAAAGCTTATTTTTAAAATAAAAAGCTTATTTTATTTTAAAATAACTTTTATTTACAAGATAATCACTTTATCATCCCTTTATCATTTTCGGATGCCAAACAAACCTTATCAAAAGAAACTGTAAATTTTAGCGAAAGTTGAAAAGTAACAATTTTGTATTAATCGAAGTGGTATTGCTATAATAACAATATATTTTCGATTTTACTGCAAATTTCGACAAAGTATAACTTGCCGCATTAAAGTATATCAAATTTTAACGCAGTAGAACGCTAACAATTTTCGTAATTTTAATTTATTTGTCTTTTTAATTATGATTTATAATTGATTTTTCAATCGGGAAATCAACACAGGACGCTAACGATTTTCTTATTAATTAATTGATTTGTCTTTTTAATTATGATTTATAGTTGATTTTTCAATCAGAAATCAACGCAATAGGACGCTAACGATTTTCTTATTAATTAATTTATTTGATTTTTTAATTATGATTTATAGTTGATTTTCTCGAGAAATCAACGCAGTAGAAACGCTAACGATTTTCTTATTAATTAATTGATTTGTCTTTTTTAATTATGATTTATAATTGATTTTTCAATCGAGAAATCAACGCAGTAGAACGCTAACGATTTTCGTAATTTTAATTGATTTGTCTTTTTTAATTATGATTTATAATTGATTTTTCAATCGAGAAATCAACGCAGGACGCTAACGATTTTCTTATTAATTAATTGATTTGTCTTTTTAATTATGATTTATAGTTGATTTTTCAATCAAGAAATCAACGCAGTAGAACGCTAACGATTTTCGTAATTTTAATTTATTTGTCTTTTTTAATTATGATTTATAGTTGATTTGTCAATTGAGAAATCAACGCAGTAGGACGCTAACGATTTTCTTAATTTTAATTAATTGATTTGTTTTTTTTAATTATGATTTATAGTTGATTTTCCAATCAAGAATTCAACGCAGTAGAACGCTAACGATTTTCTTAATTTTAATTAATTGATTTGATTTTTTAATTATGATTTATAGTTGATTTTCCAATTGAGAATTCAACGCAGTAGGACGCTAACGATTTTCTTATTAATTAATTTATTTGATTTTTTAATTATGATTTATAGTTGATTTTTCAATCGAGAAATCAACGCAATAGGACGCTAACGATTTTCTTATTAATTAATTTATTTGATTTTTTAATTATGATTTATAGTTGATTTTTCTCGAGAAATCAATGCAGTAGAACGCTAACGATTTTCTTAATTTTAATTAATTGATTTGATTTTTTAATTATGATTTATAGTTGATTTTCCAATTGAGAATTCAACGCAAAGTAGGACGCTAACGATTTTCTTATTAATTAATTTATTTGATTTTTTAATTATGATTTATAGTTGATTTTTCAATCGAGAAATCAACGCAGTAGAACGCTAACGATTTTCTTATTAATTAATTGATTTGTCTTTTTTAATTATGATTTATAGTTGATTTTTCAATCGAGAAATCAACGCAGTAGAACGCTAACGATTTTTGTAATTTTAATTTATTTGTCTTTTTTAATTATGATTTATAGTTGATTTTCCTCGAGAAATCAACACAGTAGAACGCTAACGATTTTCTTATTAATTAATTTATTTGTCTTTTTTAATTATGATTTATAGTTGATTTTTCAATCGAGAAATCAACGCAGTAGAACGCTAATGATTTTTGTAATTTTAATTTATTTGTCTTTTTTAATTATGATTTATAGTTGATTTGTCAATTGAGAAATCAACGCAGTAGGACGCTAACGATTTTCTTAATTTTAATTAATTGATTTGTTTTTTTTAATTATGATTTATAGTTGATTTTCCAATCAAGAATTCAACGCAGTAGGACGCTAACGATTTTCTTAATTTTAATTAATTTATTTGTCTTTTTTAATTATGATTTATAATTGATTTTTCAATCGAGAAATCAACGCAGGACGCTAACGATTTTCTTATTAATTAATTGATTTGTCTTTTTTAATTATGATTTATAGTTGATTTTTCAATCGAGAAATCAACGCAGTAGAACGCTAACGATTTTCTTATTAATTAATTGATGATTTTTAAATTTATAAATAGGACGATATGACGATATTGAACCCGCTTCGATTTTTTAAACGAATATTGAGTGAATATAAAATGTCAAATAATAGCAATAATAAAAAAAACAATAAAAAAAATAACAAATAAAAGCAACAGAGGTTTCAAGAAGAAACACCTGACGAAGGATCTAATCGTCAACGGGGAAGAACGGAAGAAGAAAGTAATCCGAATGAGACGAGTGACAAGACCAATAAGTTGACTAGCAAATCGTCACCCACCAAGTCAAACAAACAAAAGCAGCAAAGGTTTCAAGAAGAAACACCTGACGAAGGATCTAATCGTCAACGGGAAGAACGGAAGAAGAAAGTAATCCGAATGAGACGAGTGACAAAACCAATAAGTCGACTAGCAAATCGTCACCCACCAAGTCAAACAAACAAAAGCAGCAAAGGTTTCAAGAAGAAACACCGAGCGAAGAATCTAATCGTCAACGGGGAAGAGCGGAAGAAGAAAGTGATCCGAATGAGACGAGTGACAAAACCAATAAGTCGACTAGCAAATCGTCACTCACCAAGTCAAACAAACAAAAGCAGCAAAGGTTTCAAGAAGAAACACCTGACGAAGGATCTAATCGTCAACGGGGAAGAACAGAAGAAGAAAGTAATCCGAATGAGACGATTGACAAAACCAATAAGTCGACTAGCAAATCGTCACCCATCAAGTCGATCCTCAAATCTGCAAAGTCGACTAAGCCCGACTCAAGAAGAGTCTGATGATGCAGGTTATAGAAATTGAACCGCCAAATATTCCTAAAGGTAATTGAATTTTGGAAAATTGCTGATTGACATGTACGATAATTAATAATTTTTATAGATCAACAAGAGATGTTATCGGAAATGAAAAAACGATATGGGAATATTCGAATTCCACAAAAATTCGTATTAGTGGTTAAAGACGATCAAGGTAATGAAAGGATGATCGATGACGACGATACTGATTTAGAAGCAGGTACGATTTTGACTTCATTCGTATAAATTCAGAATTATTCGTAAAAAAATATTACTATTAATAAAATTCTTTATTTAGAAAATCTAAAATTAAAGAAACAAATTGAAGAAGTACAAGTAGAGAATGCAAAGCTTCAACGCGAAAATAACCGATTATTCGACGAAAATCGTTTTTTGACTCGAATAAACGAGGCCTTTGCAGACGAGAATGATGATCTATGCGAAAGCTTAAACAGGTATTTGAGAATCCGTCTGCCTAAAGCCATTCATAGGCAGACGGATCTCAAACAGCCGGCAAAACGTCAAAAAAGAATTAAGACAAAAAAGTCTGAGCGATACGAAGAAGAATCGGAGGAAGAACGGTCTGGTTCTAACAATAATGATGAGTACGACGAAAAAGAAGCTAGGGTATATTAATTTTATTTGTCTGATTCAGTTATTTAAAATTGCAGTATTGAGTAATTAAGTACCGGTTATCATTATTTGATTGTTATATTTAGGCTGAAATGAAGTCTATTTTGAAAACCATCGATGAAACTCGAGGACTAGATTACAATGAAACGTTCAATAGCGCGAAAAATCTCAAGATTCGTCGTAAGCTAGTCCCTGAATTACGTTCAGCCCTTGCTCCGTGTTTTCCCGCTTCGAATAAGCAACTTACAAAATGGTTGGGTTATCTCCACAAGTCTCGTCGTTCTCATCAAAGATTAATGGATAGGGGAAAAGCCGATGAAAATAAACACCGGGTGCACTCAAACAATCGAGTACACGACGTTAGTAATGATTTATAATTATTATGCTGAATTTTATTCCGATTATGTATTGAATTTTATTCAAATTATAACGTATTTTAGAAGAAAATCCGCTGAATTAAGGCGGCAAAGAGATTATATAGTTTTGACAATGAACGGATAACAAAATATGATAAGCGTAGATTACTAAAGATGTTATCCAATCGCTTATTTCATTCTCCAGAAATAAGCGAGACAGACGAAGACCAACAAAGTCCATAATCGCTATTTACGACTATTCGTGGAGATCTGATGAGGTTAGAACTTCTGAATCTTGATTTTTCAGACGAATCGCTGGATTTAATTTTTATATTTTATTGTTTCTTCAGCTTAAAAATTTGCTACGAAATGTACTCGATGTACACTCGTCAAATAAGTCAAAATTAATACGCGAACGTAGATATGACGACGAGGTACAAAAATACGACCGACCACATCCGTCGAATGCTCCCGAATGGTCTTATATCGTACAACAACAAGATTTAATATTCGATACTGATATCGATCAGGGTTTAATCACTGAATATGATGAAGAAGAAGAAGAAGTTAGTAGAGGGACAACACCAGCAACTGGCAACACCACCGAAAATGATGAAGACCATAACAAGGAAGGAGAAGAAAAACCATCAAAATCAACGGTCGGCGACAATCATAATAATTCAGATTCTGATTTACATATAGATGACGCGCAATGAACGAATCTGAATTAATTTGGTAGAAAACTTTCTTTTTTTCGTCAAAAATCTATATATATATGTAATTAATATTCTAAATTATTAGTATTAGAATTTTCCATAATTCAAAATAAATTTGTCTTAATTCAGAAAAAAATTAATTACAATTCGAAATAAATTTACTGCAAATTTACCGCAATTCAGAATAAAATTTACTGCAAATATACCATAATTCAGAATAAAATTTACTGCAATTCAGACGCAATTCAGAATAAAATTAACCGCAATTCATTAAATTTTTACCGCAATTCAGAATAAATTAACCGCAATTCATTAAATTTTTACCGCAATTCAGAATAAATTTACCGCAATTCAGAATAAAATTTACCGCAATTCAGAATAGAAAATTTACTGCAATTCAGATTAAAATTTACTGCAATTCAGATTAAAATTTACCGCAATTCAGAATAAAATTTACCGCAATTCAGAATAAAATTTACCGCAATTCAAAATAAATTTACCGCAATTCAGAATAGAAAATTTACCGCAATTCAGAATAAAATTTACCGCAATTCAGAATAAAATTTACTGCAATTCAGATTAAAATTTACTGCAATTCAGATTAAAATATACTGCAATTCAGATTAAAATTTACTGCAATTCAGATTAAAATTTATCGCAATTTATCAAAATTTATCATAATTCAGAATAAATTCACTGCAATTCGGTAAATTTATGAATATATTTTTTTAAACAATTCGGATCAAAAATACTAAGCAATTCAGATACAATTTGGATATTCTGATCGGCGTCGATCGGCCTGCCAATCGGAACTTTGCCTAAATTAATAAATCGGCCATCTTTATCACCAAATTCGGCCTAAAATCGGACATCCGATTTCTAGCCAATTTGGACTATTTCGACCAGTGCATCAGAGAAGGGAATCGAACCCAATCACCAAGCTATCTGTACGTCATGAACACGCGGGTGATCATGGCTGGCAACAAAAGGTCAAACTACCGCTAAGACATTGCACCTCCAGCTTTACCATCTAGGACGACCATCTAGCCATTACTGACCCCCAAGCGGTATCGTAGAGCGACCACCCGGACAGGAAGTCCCCCCCACCCCCCGGTATAGTAGTGACTCGATGACAGGGACTGCGCACGTACCAATGGCCGGCCCCATGGGGAACGTTAAGGACACCACGACCCTTAGTTGAAATGTGCGGCCTAACTGTACACACTAATTCACCATAGCAGTCCAACTACACTAATCCCTGTACCTTCACGCTATTGGTTGTAGCGTCCGCAGTAAAATTCTTTTTATTTCCGTGGTCATGGGAATCGAACCTGCGACCTCACCATACTCAGGCTTAATGAGGGTCTCAGTGACTAACCACTAAGATAGGGTGACCAACCCTATATTTGGTGATTATTTTACAAGTGTATTGTACGTTTAGTGGCCACTACTTTCCGCACTCTCTATTGAAGGTTATGGAGGTAAGTCGTTCGTATCCTCGCCATCCTTGAACCACCAGATGTCATCAAGGCCACCTTTTTAACCAAGACAACTTATCCAGCACGTTCATTAATCAGGCATACCCCAGGGACCCGAAGGCCTTTGGATCAGAAGAACACCACCCTACTCGTCCTTTAATCTGTTGCATGATACTGTAATGGCTACTATTATAAACCCCTCACCACTACTACTGTCACGGAGGACTTTCGTCAGATAACCTTCAAACATCTAGACCCCTTCCATACCACCATATTAGGTACTAGTGCCTCACTCAAAGGCCATTACAGCCCGCGATTAACCACCACCGATAGTACAGTTGTAATCCCCAAGTGGTATACTTTGTAGTAAGACCACCTGGACAGCTAAGCTTGTTAGTGTTACGGGATCATCCCTACGTGCGTATCAACCACCAGAATCACCAACCAGCAGGGGCCTATCAGAGAAGGGAATCGAACCCAATCACCAAGCTATCTGTCGTGCACGAACACCTTGGTTGGTCTAAGACCTAACAGAAGGTCAAACTACCACTAAGACATTGCACCTTCAGCTTTACCATCCCCAGAATGACCATCTAGCCATTACTGGCCCCAAGTGGTATCGTGGAGTGACCACCCGGACAGGAAGTACCCCCCCAAGGTATAGTAGTGACCTCAAGGACAGGGACTGCGCACATACCAATGGCCTCATAGGGAACGTTAGAAGGACACCATGACCCTTAGTTGAAATGTGCGGCCTAACTGTGCACATTAATTACCGTGATGCAGTCCATGCATAATCCCTGTACCTTCACGCTATTGGTTGTAGCGTCCGCAGTAAAATTCTTTTTATTTCCGTGGTCATGGGATATTTGGTGATTATAAAGAGATGTGACTATATAAAAAATTTCTTATATTTGTATATCATAATTCTGGCCAAAAATTAACATAATTTTAGCCAGAATTATACTTAAAATTTATTGTATCGTAACTTCGCCAATATTAATCGTAGAGAGATGATCTTACCGCCATTCGATTCGTCTTAATGAGACGGTTCTAATGGTATAAAATACGTCGAAATCCAATCACTAGATTAATTTCCGAAATTAAAAAAATATTAATGGTTTTGTGTAATAACTCTGTCAATATTGATCCTAGAAAGACGATCTTACTACCATTCGATTCGTCTTGATGAGACGAATCTAATGGTATAAGATACATCGAAATCCAATCACTAGATCAATTTTCGAAATTAAAAAATATTAAATGGTTTTTAAGTAATAACTCCATCAATATTGATCACAGAGAGATGAGCTTACCACCATTCGATTCGTCTCGATGAGGCGATTCCAACGAGCTATAAATCGTCTTTTTACAATCACTAGGTACCGAGAAATCTAGCAAAATGTTAAATGGCGCAGTAAACGTAAATCAAGAAATATTATAATGCCGATGTTTAACATTTTGTTGAATAACTCGTCAGCCAGTAATCGGAAAAGAATAAAACTAGGGTTGGTCACCCTATCTCAGTGGTTAGTCACTGAGACCCTCATTAAGCCTGAGTATGGTGAGGTCGCAGGTTCGATTCCCATGACCACGGAAATAAAAAGAATTTTACTGCGGACGCTACAACCAATAGCATGAAGGTACAGGGATTAGTGTAGTTGGACTGCATCATGGTGAATTAGTGTGTACGGTTAGGCCGCACATTTCAACTAAGGGTCATGGTGTCCTTCTAACGTTCCCTATGAGGCCATTGCACGCGCTGCAGTCCCGTCCTTTCGGGCGGTCCACTACTATACTCGGACTTCCTCCCGTCCGGGTGGTCACTCTACGATACCGCTTGGGGTCAGTAATGGCTAGATGGTTGTTCTAGATGGTAAAGCTGAGGGTGCAATGTCTTAGTGGTAGTTAGACCTTCTGTTAGGTCTTAGATCAATCCAAGCGTGTTCGTGCACGAACAGGTAGTACTGCCATGCAGTCGATTCCCTACTCCTCGGCCCTGGCTTGGTGATCCCTGGTGGTTGATACCCACCATAATGGGGTGATCCTGGACAGATGCCTGCTACTTCCTGTCCGAGTGGTCACTACAAAGTATACCACTTGGGGTAAACAACTGTACTATCGGTGCTGGGTAATCGCGGGCTGTAGTGGCGCTTTGAGTGAGACTTAGTACTTCAAATGGTGGTATGGAAGGGTACTAGATGGTTGATGTTACCTGTCAAAAGTCCTCCATGAAAGTAGATGCTCTCTAAAGGTCGTAAAATAAATTGAGTATCAGTATCATGCAATGGGTATAGGATGAGTAGGCGGCGTGTACCTAGCTTCAGATCAGCCTAAAATGGCCCGATGGGGGATGTCTTCTATAGTGGTGCTGTTACCTGAGGAATTAAGTACTCGGTTTAATGGTTGCCCATTGAAGATGATAGGACACAGACCCGAGATTAGTCTCATAAGAGGCAATGGGTGGTCTGGCCGTAAACACTTGCAAAGGAAAAGAATAAAACTAGGGGTTGGTCACCCTATCTCAGTGGTTAGTCACTGAGACCCTCATTAAGCCTGAGTATGGTGAGGTCGCAGGTTCGATTCCCATGACCACGGAAATAAAAGAATTTTACTGCGGACGCTACAACCAATAGCGCGAAGGTACAGGGATTAGTGTAGTGGACTGCATCACAAGTGGAATTAGGCGTGTACCTGCTAGGGCCGCACATTTCAACTAAGGTCATAATGGTCCTTCTAACGTTCCCATGAGCCATTGGCAATGGCGTCAGCAAAGTTCTCGCTCCTTGAAGTCACTACTACACCTTATGGGGACTTCCTCACAAGGTCTGGGTGGTCACTCTACGATACCGCTTGGGGCCAGTAATCGGCTAGATGGTCATCCTAGATGGTAAAGCTGGAGGCAGCAATGTCTTAGCTGGTAGCTTAAGGGGACCTTCTTGTTAGTGCCAGACCAACCAAGGCGTTCGTTCGCACAGTAACAGGTGAGCACGGCTATTCTTCGATTCCCTACTCCTTGGGTCCTTGGCTTGGTGATCCCTGGTGGTTCCGATACCCACCATAAAATGGTGATCCCTGGACAGATGCTCACATTTCCTGTCTGAGTTGGTCACTTACAAGATACCACGGTGTAAACAACTGCATTAATGGCGTTGCAGGAATCGCGCTGTAAGTGGGCTTTGAGTGAGACTAGTACCTAAAATTATAATGGAAGGGTACTAGATGGTTGACGTTAATTTGCCGAAAGTCCTCCATGAAAGTAGATGTTCTCTAAAGGCTGCAGAATAAATTTGGAGATCAGTATCACGCAATGGATATGCACAGAGGCGCGTACCTAGCTTCAGATCAGCCTAAAAATGGCCCGATGGGGGATGTCTTCATAGTGGTGCTGTTGCGACCGTGCTCGGTATAATGGTTGCCCATTGAAGATGATAGGACACGCACCCGAGATTAGTTTCCCAGAGGCAATGGGTGGTCTGGCCGTAAACACTTGCAAAGGAAAAGAATAAAACTAAAAAAGGATAAAACTAAACTCTCTCCTGTTGCCTTCACGACAATATTGCGACAAAAAATAAAAAAGATTTTTTCGAAGTATTTTTATTATTTACTTCGCGTTACTATTAACTATTACATATTTTAGTTCTCCCTTCTACTTTTAGCTATGACTAACAAACGAAATAATAAAGCTTCTGGTACTTCTGCTCCAAAACGTCCTGCCCAGAGCCCTCCTTCTGGCAACGTTCAAGGTCAAGGTTCTTCTGCTTCTGCTCCTAGTCCTACTTCGCAACCTTCGACTGACAACTCTGCAAAACGCACACGGGTTTCTTCTGAACCCGTTATGGACCAAGACAATATTTTGACTCCTCCTGCTCCTCAGGACAATACTTCAACTTCTTCCCCCCCTCCCGTTGATACCAACGCGTCCCCTTCAGTTCCTGATTCTGGTACCTCCCTTGATGACTCCCAACACTCCCCTTCTAACTCTGCAGACAAAGGAAAATCTGTAGAAATTTTGCCTCCAGAACCTGAACACACCGCGTCTCCTGACGCGTCTACTGCTGCTATACAATCTTCCCCCCTTCGCTTTTACGCTGCGGCTGCGCCCTCTACTATCGAAAACTTTTGGACTCACTTCAAAACCAATTGCGAAGCTTGTGACACGACTGACCGAGAATTCTCCTCCTTTTCCTTTTATGGTAGTAAAGTTACCACTCAAGGATCAGGCGATAATAAACTTATCGTTATCTACTTTCGTTCCAAACCCGATATGGAAAAAGCTATCGCTGCACCTATCGCCTCCCTGCATGATCTACAGTTTCACAAACATGACCCATCTGCTAAAAAGGCAGATGAACAGCTTCGTACCCCTGGTAGTTACCGACATCCCTTTCTCCACCGATGCACAATTAGGGTCGGTCACTTTCTCTGTTATGGTATTGTTACCCACTGCCGCACGCGTCTTTCAAAACTTTATCGCACTGCGTATATAGTTTTCGACTCAGCCACCTCCCTGGACCAATTCGATACCACGTGGGCCATTCTTTGTACTGGACATTATTTACGCGTTTGCCCAGCCTCTCATTCACCTGACCAACGCGCTATTAGGCGTGCTCATGTTGCACTTCTTGCCGGCCTCCCTCGCGGTTCTGTTGCCGCTGACCTTTCCGAAATCGCCGATGAAGTTTCCGCTAAAAGCGTCAACATCCCTTTCTCTTACAATTCCTACAATCCTAAACCTTACGCTTATGTACACTTTTCCTCTGCTGCTACTAAAGAATCGGCCATGGGAATTACTTGTGCTCTCAAATCAATTGGCCTTACTTGGCATGAACCTACCGATGTCTCCTCTCTTTGTCATCGTTGTGGTCACCCTGGTTGTAATCCGGACAGATGTGATTCGTCACGTGCTCTGCAACGTCCTTCTCGCCCATGGTCTAGCAATGATAAATTACGTGAATTATATAATAAACACTTACCTCCTTCCCATCCTGCTAAACGTCATAACCGTTTTGCGCGTCCTGCTAACTCTGAACATAGATCTTATGCTGATGTCGCTGGTAGGAAAGTTCCTTCCCGATCTCAATCTCGCCCTAGATCTTCACGTTCACGTTCTCGTCCCAGTAATCGTCGTCATCCTCATCGTCCTTCTCAATCTGAATTGGATCACGACATTGCTGCAATGGATGTCCCGCCTTTGATGGATTGGCAACGTATTACTGAACAAATTACTATTATACTCGAAGAAATTACTTACCTTACCACGGAATTTGCCCAACTTCAAAATCGAGTTAAATGGCTAGAAGACCACTATTCTTCTCCTTCTATTTCAAGGACCCAACAACCTCCAGCTCCTCCTATTCCCGATATTGAATCGATGAACCAAGGATGGGATAATATTGAACCCTCTGATCCTCGACATCTTAGTGACAATCTCATGGACTTTAGTTCTTCTGTTTCACCATCGAATGATCCAAGTTTTACTGCTCATTCACATATTCCTCTCCCTCCCCGTATGAGTTTGATCCCTGGTCCTGCCTCATCACCACAAGATCGCCTTTCCTCTCTTACTGCTACAGTTACTGAACTCACTAAAACCGTTCAACAAGGCATGGCTCAACAAAAGCAATTCTTGGCTGCTCGCGATAACGCGAACTCCTATTAATCTTTGATTACTATTTATCCTCCTTTACTACTTACGCTCCTTATCATAGTGTAGTAATGATGGACAACAATAATCATAATTTTTCTCCCCACCCTTCTCCCCTTATTAAATTTGGTCAAATTAATGTTAATGGTTTATGTTCTCCGGTCCGACAACAACATTTGCTTAATTTCTTTCTCCACTCTTCTTTCGGTGCTTTATCTTTGAATGATACTCGCCTTTCCCCTTCAAACGCTAAATTTGTTTTCAATAATAAACATTCCCAACATCATTTTAGGTCCTATTGGGCCTGTTCGACTTTTTCTCATCCCCATGATGGTGTTGGCATTTTACTTCGTAATCCTCTTTATAAACATGTTCAAACTATTGATTCTTGGAATGGTCGCCTTCTTAAATTAGACCTTTTTTTTCATCAAACTAAAATTTCTATCATTTCTTTATATTATCTTCCTTCTGGTTCCATTCATCAATCTATTTGTAATGATTTTATTGCCAAACTTTTTTCTTGGCTCGATCATGCCCGTGCTAATAATTATTTTGTAGTTATCCTTGGCGACTTCAATATTGATGAAGTCGCTCATTCCAACTATTCATCCAATCATTTCAAAGTTCTCCGTTTACTTTCCTCTCGGGTTTTCACCGATCATCAAGCTCATTCTTCTTCCGATGGTCCTGATCCCACCTTTTATCATACCAATGGATCTTCTAGACTAGATTATATCTGGTCTTCACTTGGTTTTCCTGCTCCTGGTCTTTTTTCGCAAGTGGTTGATTGTCCTTATCTTCTGGATCGTCCTTTCACGGATCACAAAGCTCTCATAACTCTTTTTGACTTCAGTTCTTGTTTTGCCATTTTGGCTAAATCTCGACTTAAACAAAAAAAGAAATGCGTACTATTTTCTCTTATACTTCCACTTCAACTGATCAATGGAATAATTTTACTGCTGAAGTGGATGATTCTCTTGGAGTATATCTAGATAGACAATATAACACTCGTCTTGATTTTTCTTCTCTTTCTCTTGATCGTATGTGGCATGCTTTGAAAGCTGCCATACTTAGTGCTGCAATTGAAACCTTACCCTTTCAAAAAGTCTCTAACACGCACCGACATTCATACTCTCCTGAATTAACTAAACTTATTGCTATTAACAAGTTTTTAGATCGATTTTTATACCGTCTTACCACTCGTCGTTCTAATCGGCCTATTCAAATTGCACAAATGACTGCTGCTTTACCCTTCCATCTTGAGAATCTTGCATCCTTGCTTCCTGATTATTTAGTTCCTACATATTCCACAACTCCTGTATCTGTATTTAAATCATTTTTACGGTCACAGAAGAATTTAGTTTCTGCCTTTTTATCTACTAAATTCGCCCAACATCTTACGGACTCTGTGGAATACTATACCACATTACGTGACGAACACTTTACGAATTCGCTTGGCACCTTTATAGGCTCTGCCCCATCGGTTGAAAAACGTTCGATTGTTCTTGACCGCGTCCTGGTTATCCTAGACTCTACCCCTACTCTTCTAACGGATCCTTCAGATATTAAACAAGCTGCTATTACTCATTTTCAATCAATTGTTTCTCCTCCGTTGGTCTGTCATTCTTCCATTGCTTCATTTCCTGCTCGGTGGCAACAAGCTTACACCCCTCTTCCTGGTGTATCCGCTTCTTTGTATGATCCTGTTTTGGCGCCTATTTCTCTACAAGAATGGTCTGCTGTGATCTCCTCCATGCCTAATAACAAAGCTTCTGGCCCTTCAAAAATCTCTTATGAGATGATTAAACATTTGTCCGGTGAAGCCTTGGATTTCTCTCTTTTACTTGCCAATACTTGCCTTTCTCGCGGTGATATTCCTGCCGACTGGCGTAAAGCCGTGGTTTATCCCATTCCTAAGCCTCATGACTTTGATGCTCAGCTCAAGAACACTCGACCTATTACTCTTTTGGAAATGATTCGGAAATGTGTAGTCAAGGTCGTCACTAATCGTCTTTCTAATATCCTTGCTGATGGTAAAATTCTTCAAGGAGGTAACTTTGCAGGTCTACCTGGTGGTTCTACTGATGTCCCTATCAAAATGCTTGATGCGATTATCCATCAACAAAAACATGACTCTTCTGATAATCAAGAATTATGGATCGTTTCTCAAGATATCTCTAAAGCTTTTGATTCTATGGATTTGAATATGCTTAAATTAGCTTTAGTTAGATTACATATTCCCGCACTTTTAGTGCAATTTATTTTGAATCTTTTTACACGACGGAAAAACAAAATTATAACTTGTCATGGCGATACAGCTGCTTATCGAGTACGTGTTGGTATCGATCAAGGAGAGATTATTTCCCCTTTACTCTGGGTTATTTACTTAGATCCCTTACTTACTGCTTTGAATCAAGATGCACGTGATCCCTTTGTCCTGAAATCTTCAGCTCTTTTAGAATATTCTCCACTTGAATTTGAACAACATTCTTTGCCAATTTCGCATTTGACTTTCATGGATGATTCTACACTTGTAGCCTCTTCGAAATCTGGAATTGAAGATCGTCTTTCTATAACTGCTGAATTTTATACTTTGAATAATGTTCAAGCTAATTCTGCAAAATATGTTCTTCTTTCATCGTCTTCCCCTTCTTCGAAGATTGTTTTTGAACTTTCACCTTCTTCCTTAGTTTCCAATTTGTCTCTTTCCCTTTCCTCTTTGCCTTTGAACACTTCGTTTCGTTTTTTAGGTGTTTGGTTTTCTTTATCCGCCTCCTCCCAATTTGTGCTTAAACAAGCGCGCTCTATGGTTAAAGATATGGCTGCTCTCCTTGGTCCAAAGAAATTATTGGCGCCACATGTGGCCTATCTATACAATGCTGTCCTTCTTCCGAGATTGGAATTTCGTCTTCAAACTACTCTCTTTTCAGAAAACATTGTTCAATCAATTGTTACACCTATGTTTTCAGTCCTTAGAAGAAAAGCTGGCCTTGCCGCTACTACTCCACTGGCTTTACTCTTCTTAAAACTTCCTTTCTCTATTCAGAATGCCTTCTACCGATTTCTCTCTTCTCATGTGGCTTTTTGGCAAAAAATTTTTACGCATCCAGATTTTAAAGACTTTGCCAGTTATGCTATTTCATACCTTCAAGGCTTTTTGGGCGCGGAGAGTTGCCCATCTGCCATTAATCTAGAACCATGGTCACAAATTGTCTCCTTACGGACGCATACTTTGTTTAACACCCTTTTGTTTTCTTCACGACAAAATATCACATGGTCTCTCTTTTTTCGACCTCCGAGGCGTGATCTACAACCGGCGATGCCGCTCCGATCCATTTTACCACATTCTAATTTTCAATCAAGTTGGAAACTTTGGAAAAATTTGAATATATTTGTGCTTGCTCAATTGGTTTCTCCTTGTGGACGTTATCTTATGAATTGGTCTGATCTTCGGTACCTTGGTATCGTTGGTCGTAAAGGACGAATTCCTACTTGGTTTAAATTTATAATTAATAATTTTCTTTCTTCTTCTTCTTCTTCTTTACTTTTACCTTTGTATTTTATTAATCCTTCTTTTACTTTAGCTTCTCCTTGTTTATTAGATCATACTGTTAAAGATTATCATTTTTATCCTCAATGGGCTATTAATTTTGATTCTGCTACCCAAACCTTATCTGTTGGCCGTGTGTGTATCACCTACAAGAAACAAAACTCAGCTATTATGTCTCATTGGCTTCCTGTATCTACCTCAGCCGATGAACGAACTTATAACCCTTGCCCTGGCTGTGCTCTTAATATTCCAGCATTATCCAAGAAATCTGCCATTAAACAACGCTGTAACAGCGAGAAGTGCTTTTTTAATGTAATCCTATCGGATACTGTGGGTTATCCTACCAGAAATGCCAAAGTGTTTGCGGCTTATCTTCCCATTACTTTATCTACTTCATGGAGTTACGCCACTTCTTTGGCCCTCGTTCATCTGACGAACTTGCCCTCAACCGCTTCTTCCACCTTTCCTCCTCCTGTTAAGGACAGGATAGAAGATGATGTCTTGCCGCCTTCTGTGCAATCCTTGTATACCGATGGCTCTTTGTGTCCTGCCAACGATTCTTTATCTTCTTCCATGGCTTCTGCTTGGATTGCTTTTGATGATGATGGATTTATCCTTGAATCTTCATCCATGCATCTTCCTTCTTGTTTCCCTTCAGCTTTACGTTCTGAAATCTATGCTGTTTTATTAGGATTGAATGCCCTTTCTTGTGACTCTTCAATCTCTATTTATACTGATTGTAGTCAATTAATTTCACTATGGACACGTTTTGTTGATTCTCCCTTTTCACCGAAGTTGCTTCACGAACCTAATCATCTTCTTTGGCTTTCTATTCGACATCTTATCATGGATTGTAATCTTAAAGTCGTTTTGATTAAAGTTCCTGCTCATGGCGATGACTTCCACAATATACAAGCGGATTCTCTGGCAAAAGATGCTCATTTATCTTTATAACCTACCGTTTTGCCGTTGGCATTTTGTTATGCTCCATGCTTGTTAACTTTCAACTCTTTGCCTATCGACATGAATATCCGTCAATTTTTCCGCTCTATAGCAGATGCCCGTGCCCTTCTATTCTTTTGTTCATTGGCACGTTTTACTGCTCTTGGTTCTCCATTACTTTTTGATTGGGCTGGTATATACTTTTGCCTTTCACAAATTAAAGGCTTTGCTTTGCATAAGAATGGTCGTCCTGAATTCTGGATCTTCCGTATCAAACTCCTTTTGGATATGTTGCCTACTTTAACTACCCTTCAACAACGCAAACCTTATCTGTATTCTTCCGATTGGCTTTGTCCTCAATGCAACTTAGCTCCTGAAGATTTGAATCATCTTTGGACTTGTCCTTACATTCTTCCGGATTTAAATCCGTGTTTAACACATCGTTCTGAAATTATTAAATTCAGAGATTCTTGTTTATCTTCGTTTTTATCTTTGAAGCCTTTGGACAATACCTTCCAAACTGGATTCTCTGCTTTAGATTGTTGGGATTATGAATCTCCTTCGCCGTCCTGTCTTTGGCTTACCAGAGGACTATTACCTGCGCATTTAACAGCATTTTTGAAACAGCACTTTCCTCTCTCTGTTATATATAAATCCATTTCCCCTCTTCTCAACGACTTTCAAGTCGCTCTTTATGGTGAAATCTGGTTGTGTCAGAACGTTCTTTTCCATGCTTGGGAAGAGTCGCAGGGTATCTCGGCTGCTTTCAAATTACGTGGCCCATCTCTAAATTCTCCTTCTATTGCTACTTCTTCACAAAATCACAACTCTTCTTTGGCGACAGTTTCTCAGGACTCCTGGATTTCTTGGATATCCTCTTTTATAATTCAGGGTGGATCATAGATCTCGCACTTGGATTTTCTGCGCCGCTTAACAGTTCAACCTCTTAGGATTTCTTTCTGGTAACGGACTGGATTTTTGGATGTTGGATAGTTGACTCACACTGGCCTTCGGGTAAAGTTGGGGTATGCGATTCTGTAATAGTTTAGTTTTTCTTTTCTTTAATTTTATTTTAGTTTAGATTTCTTTACTTGTATGAGTCGTGAAGCTACTCTTTTTATTTTTTAGTATATTTTCTTATTTTTGTAATATTGTTCGATCATATTTTCGAATCTTAAATATAAATAAAAGATAAAGTCATAAGACTGTTTGCACGGAAAATAATAAAACTACCACTATTCGATTCATCTCAGTGAGACGATTCTAACAAGCTATGATACATCTTTGTACGATTATTAGATGCCAAGTTATTTAATATATTCTTTATATAACTGTGATTATAAACGGTTCTTTTTAATATAAGATTTTTGAGGATAGGTGTGATAGTGACTATAGATAGATTGTGACTATATAGGATAGATTTTAATAATAAAGTGTTTTGAACATTCAACTGGTGTGACTATATAGTAGAATGTGACTATAACGGGAGTGACTATAGAGGGAGTTGACTGTAATAGTGTTTAAAATATTTTTTACCTTCCACCAATTTAATGTATCACTAAGAGCTGATGCACGATCATCTTTGATAAATGTTTCAAATTTATTTGATTTTTCAACACGTCGTTGTTTGGAAATATGCGTAATAAGATCCTCATCAAATGAATCATATTCATTGTTAATGTTGTTAATTTCTATTGGTGCATATTTTCCCTTATAAATTTTAAGCACCTATTGAAATAAAAAGTATAATGAAAATAAAATAAAATTTAAAATACAAAAAAAAAATTAAATTAATACTTTTTTCCTTACTGATTCAATCCATTGCTTATCCCATTTTTAATCTTTCATGTATTGAATTTTAAGTCGTAAATCTAGAACTATTAAAAATGAAAATATTATAATTTTAAAATTAAATTCATACTTAAATAATTTACAATTAACAACTTACCTAAGGAAATAGCCCTATAAAAAGTATTTATATTTAAAATATAATTAAAAACTTTTTAAAATATATTTAAAATATACTTAAAATATATTTAATTTAAAAAATTGCGAAATACTTATAATATACTTAAAATGTATTTAAAATTATCTTAAAATATATTTCTAATATATTTAATTTTTGTTCAAATACTTAAAATATACTTAAATTATATTTAAATTAAAATTTAAGTATATTATAGATATATTTTTTACATACTTAAAATATACTTATAATATATTTCATAATATATTTTAAGTATATTTTAAGTATGTAAAAAATATACTTATAATAATCTTATAATATACTTAAATTTTAATTTAAATATAATTTAAATATATTTTAAGTATAGGAGTTTGCTATTTATCACCGGCGGTGATTATCACCGGTGTCACGTGATTTTATAAAATTTGGCCGGAATTAAGGAATTGATATATAAATTTCCTTTCATGGAGTTTGAGTAACATTACACAATCCAAAAAGGTAATTTGCTTTCATCAAAAATGAGAAAATGCATTACACACGATTCCAAAAAAGGAAATTTTTATGTAGATCACCTAGTTCTGGCCAAAATTTTAAAAATCACGTGACACTGGTGATGATCACCGCCGGTGATTTGTAGCAATTTTATTAAGTATATGGGCAAAAATTAAATATGAGCTGCTGATGGCAAAGCAAAGGGGATAGGATCTAAAAATTTTTTTTGAGATTTCATTACAACTGTAATTTTTGGATAAATTGGAGCATAATTATCATATAAACTTAAGAAATTTTTTTTTGAGGCTATCCCCTTGTTTTGCTGTGCTTATCCCCATATATTAAACATATATTTTAAGATAATTTTAAGTATATTTTAGATATATTAAAAATATATTATAAGTATTTTGCAATTTTTAAATTAAGTATATTTTAAATATATTTTAAGTATATTTTAAGTATAATACTTTTAATAGGATAGTATATATAGATGTATCAGTTTTATCATGATAGTCTAGCAATTTTCTAATTGCATTGCTTGCTGCTTCCTATATATATAAAAATATAATTAATACAGTTGACTCTGGTTATAACAAACCTGTTTATACCAAAACCTTGCTATACCGAATCATAATTTCCAGAACTGATTTTTTATAAATAATTTCACTAGATATAACGAACTTTTATAATAAAACACTATATAACGCATCTGAACTAAACTTAACCAGCCCCTATATATCAGCTATATAATAACTTTATATTTTCTATAACAAACGATCATGTGACTATATAGTAGTCCAGGCCAATTTTATAGTGCTGGCCAGAATTACTAGTAATTTTTTTGAAAATTTATGTTAAAAGAAATTATAATTTTGGCCAGCATTACAAATTTGGCCTAAATTACCTATAAAGAAAACTAGTTTGGTATATTATATAACGAATTCACTATATACTGAACTAAACCTTCTAGAACAGAGGGTTCGTTATATCCAGAGTTAACTGTATAAGAATTTAAAAATCAAATATAATCTCAAGTTTAAACTCACTTTTTTCTCTTTGTAATGTCAAGGTGAATCCCAAAAATCTTCTAATCTACTTAACAAAATATTATAATATGGTATTACATAAGCTATTGTTGGATAAGTTTCAGACTTTCAGCACATATTTGCTTTGTTGCTTTAGAAAAACCCTAATTATAAGTTATAAATTATAAATAAATGTTATATTAAAAATACCTTCAGTTTTTTAAATTTATAAATTATAATTTACTTTTAACATTAGTTCAATTTCTGCAAGGCATTTCCATTCTTTTTCGTTAAGTGTAAAAGAACGAAGATTTATATCACTATTACTTAATGTATTTAATGGCTACGGTAATAATTAATAAATTAATTTAATTCTTGTTTTTATTATAATAAATAAAAATTTGAGTACAATAATGAATATTCTTACTTCTTTTAATTCTCTTGCTCTAACCAACATATCAAAAGTAGAATTCAACCAAGTCCTTACATCTAATATGACCATTTTATCAGGAATATCTGCAACTTTACATTAAGCACTAAATTTTTCTCTTTGTTGTGAAGAAGCTCTTATTTTATTTACAAATAAGAGTACGAAGCTATATTTATAATTTATTTAAATATTATTAAATATTATTAATTAAGTTATCAAATAATATTAAAAAATTATTTACCTTGCATAAAATACTTCCAACCACTCCAACTTGATTATTATTATTTTGAATATTTTCATGTTGGTTCAAAAATTCATCCTCACTTGTATTTACAGTTGCTTTAAGTGATTTAAGTGCTTCTTGAGCGGCAAGATTGATGATATGGGCCAAATAACAGACATGTTGGTTAACATTATCAAATTCTATATTTTTTTCTACAAGTTTATTTGAAACTTCTTCAAGAAAGGTATTATTGTTACTGGCATTATCAGTTGTAATACCAAGTATCTATAAAAAAGTATTTATTTAATTATTCTGTTATAACTTTATAAAATGATTTAAATTAAAGATAAATCTAATTGTAACAGCCTGTTATGCATCTTATTTGTAACAACCCCAATTTTTATCCAATTAAAATTTAAGATTGGGCATAATGTAAACAAAAACAAAAGATCCGTTGTGTAACTAAGACAAAAGAACCAAATTAAATTTTGCATATAAAAATTTTATTTGTGAAACACATATTAAATTTATTATTAAAAAAAAATAAAAAAAGGATGTTACAAATAAGATATATAACAGGCTGTTACAAATACATTTTTTCTTAAATTAATTATTTATAAAAACTAACCTTAGTCATAATTCCAAAATCTTTAAGACTTTTGAGAAAAAATTCTTTAATATTCTTTCCTGAATATGACCCTTCAAGTTTAACAAAATCTAACAAAATATTTTTTAATTCCCATTCATCTGAAATCCAATAGGCAGTAATACCTAGAAAAGATATTGAATTTGATGATATCCAAGCATCAATTGTAAAAGATATCTTACCATTTACTTCCTATAAAAATTAATTTTCTATTTTAATTATTTATAAAAATTTATAAAAATAAAAATAAAAAAACCCATTTATATACCTGCAAAACCTTACGAATTTCTTTTATACCATTATTAAAAGTATTTATAATTTCCTTTTGATAATATCTGCTAATGGGATTGATGCATCCTTTTGTAAAAGATGAATTAAGTTGTAAAAATCTTTAGATTCAATACTAAGAAAAGAATGATCCCAATACTACATAACGTATAAGTAATTTTTGGAAATTATCTTCATTATATAGCTAAATAATTAAATAAATCAAATATTAATTTATTATAGCTATTTTCTAAATTATTGACCCCTCCTATTATTTTTAAAAAATTTTTCAGACACAGTCAGACGCAATCAATTGCAGTCAGACGCAGTCAAACACAGTAATTTGGGCTGACTTATAGTGCCGGCCGGAATTATGAGTCATGTGGTTATACAAATTCCAAAAAAGGAAATTTTTAAATTTGCAAAAATCAAAATCACAAAAAATATTTTTTTTGTGGAATGGGTATCGTCCAAAAAGGGGTCGTCTAAAGCTGTGTTCGATCATGTGACTTGACATTTTATAAATAAGCCATTTTTTTATGAACTAAGATTAATGTAAGTATGAAAGTTATAGAATAAGTGTATTTTAGCCTGCTTTACAAGTTTACTTAGTGAAAAAAAGCTGGTTTTAAACACTGTTTTTGACTTTACATATGAATGAATAATCTTTGCTGATCATATCCAAAAATGGATGCTAAAAATGAAAAATTCAAATAAGTCAAAAACGGTGTTCAAAACCCCATGTTGCGCACTAAGTAAATTTGCACAGCAGGCTAAAATACACATATTATGTGTAACTTGAAAGTTTTATATACAGTCAACTCCTTCTATAGTCACTCCCATTATAGTCACATTCTACTATATAGTCATATCAGTTGAATGTTCAAAACACTTTATTATTAAAATCTATCCTATATAGTCACAATCTATCTATAGTTACTATCACACCTATCCTCAAAAAATCTTATATTAAAAAAAACTGTTTATAATCACAGTTATATAAAGAATATATTAAATAACTTGGCATCTAATAATCGTACAAAGATGTATCATAGCTTGTTAGAATCGTCTCACTGAGACGAATCGAATGGTAGTAGTTTTATCCTTTTCCTTTTGCAAGTGTTTACGGCCAGACCACCCATTGCCTCTTATGAGACTAATCTCAGGTCTGTGTCCTATCATCTTCAATGGGCAACTATTATACCGAGTACTTAATTCCTCAGGTAACAGCACCACTATAGAAGACATCCCCCATCGGGCCATTTTAGGCTGATCTGAAGCTAGGTACACGCCGCCTACTCATCCTATACCCATTGCATGATACTGATACTCAATTTATTTAACGACCTTTAGAGAGCATCTACTTTCATGGAGGACTTTCGACAGGTAACATCAACCATCTAGTACCCTTCCATACTACCATTTTAGGTACTAAGTCTCACTCAAAGGCCACTACAGCCCGCGATTACCTAGCACCGATAGTACAGTTGTTTACCCCAGTGGTATACTTTGTAGTGACCACTCAGACAGGAAGTAGCAGGCATCTGTCCAGGATCACCCCTTATGGTGGGTATCAACCACCAGGGATCACCAACCAGGACCCAAGGAGTAGGGAATCGAACCCCATAGCCATGCTACCTGTTCTGTGCACGAACACCTTGGTTGGTCTAAGACCTAACAGAAGGTCTAACTACCACTAAGACATTGCACCCTCAGCTTTACCATCTAGGACGACCATCTAGCCATTACTGACCCCAAGCGGTATCGTAGAGTGACCATCCGGACAGGAAGTCCCCCCAAGGTATAGTAGTGACCTCAAGGACAGGACTGCGCACATGCCAATGGCCTCATAGGGAACGTTAGAAGGACACCATGACCCTTAGTTGAAATGTGCGGCCTAACCGTACACACTAATTCACCATGATGCAGTCCAACTACACTAATCCCTGTACCTTCACGCTATTGGTTGTAGCGTCCGCAGTAAAATTCTTTTTATTTCCGTGGTCATGGGAATCGAACCTGCGACCTCACCATACTCAGGCTTAATGAGGGTCTCAGTGACTAACCACCAAGATAGGGTGACCAACCCTAGTTTTATCCTTTTCCTGTGCAAACAGTCTTATGACTTTATCTTTTATTTATATTTAACTTCGAAATGATGATCGAACAATATTACAGAAATAAGAAAAGAACTAATAAAAAATAAAAAGAGTAGCTTCACGACTTATACAAGTAAAGAAATCTAAACTAAAATAAAATTAAAGCAAAGAAAACCGAACTATTACAGAATCGCATACCCCAACTTTACCCGAAGGCCAGTGTGAGTCAACTATCCAACATCCAAAAATCCAGTCCGTTACCAGAAAGAGATCCTAAGAGGTTGAACTGTTAAGCGGCGCAGAAAATCCAAGTGCGAGATCCAAGATCCACCCCGAATTATAGAAGAGGATATCCAAGAAATCCAGGAATCCTGAGAGACTGACGCCAAAGAAGAGTTGTGGTGTTGTGGAGAAATAGTAGTAGGAGAAGAATTTGTAGATGGGCCACGTAATTTAGAAGCAGCCGAGATACCCTGCGACTCTTCCCAAGCGTGAAAAAGAACATTTCGACACAGCCAAATTTCACCATATAATTCGACTTGGAAGTCATTAAGAAGGGGAGAAATAATCTTGTAAATAACAGAGAGAGGAAAGTGTTGATTCAAAAATGCCGTTAAATGCGCAGGCAACAATCCTCGAGTAAGCCAAAGACAGGATGGAGAAGGAGTTTCATAATTCCAGCAATCCAAAGCAAAGAATTCGGTATGAAAGGAATTATCCAAAGATTTCAAGGACAGGAAAGAAGATAAACAAGAATCTCTAAATTTAATGACTTCAGATCGGTGTGTTAGACAGGGATTTAAATCCGGTAAAATATAAGGACAAGTCCAAAGATGATTCAAATCTTCAGGAGCAGAATTACACTGCGGACAGAGCCAGTCAGGAGAATATAAGTAAGGTTTACGTTGTTGGAGAGTAGTCAAGGTAGGCAACATATCCAAAAGAAGTTTAATGCGGAAGATCCAAAATTCAGGACGACCATTCCTATGTGAAACGAAACCTTTAATTTGTGAAAGGCAAAAATATATACCAGCCCAATCAAAAAGTGAAGGAGAACCAAGAGCAGTAAAACGCGCTAGTGAACAAAAAGATAAAAGAGCACGAGCATCTGCAATAGAGCGGAGAAAATGTCGAATATTCACGTCAATAGGCAAGGAGTTAAAAGTCAACAAGCATGGAGCATAACAAAATGTTGAAAGTAGAGTAGTGGGTTGTAAAGACGAATGAGCATCTTTTGCCAAAGAATCCGCTTGTATATTGTAGATATCGTCGCAATGAGCAGGGACTTTAATCAATTCGACATTAAGATTACGATCCATGATAAGTTGTTGAATAGAAAGCCAAAGAAGATGATTAGGTTCTCGGAGCAACTTCGGTGAGAAAGGAGCATCAACAAACCGTGTCCATAGTGAAATTAACTGACTACAGTCAGTATGAATAGAGATTGACGAATCACGGGAGAGGGCGTTCAATCCTAATAGAACAGCAGAAATTTCGGAACGCAAAGCGGAAGGAAAGTAAGAAGGGAGATGCATGGAAGAAGATTCCAGAACAAGTCCAACATCATCAAGAGCAATCCAAGCAGAAGTCATGGAAGAAGGCAAAGAATCATTGGCAGGATGGAACGAACCATCTGTGTACAAAGATTGCACAGAAAGTGGTAAGATAGTGTCTTCAATTCTATCGATTCTATCCTTAAAGAGAGGAGAAAGAGCAGGAGACGTGTTTGAAAAATGAACAAGAGCCAAGGAAGTCGCATAACTCCATGAAGTAGATAGAGTAATGGGAAGGTAAGCCGCGAAAACTTTGGCATTTCTGGTAGGATAGCCCATAGTATCCGATAGGATTACATTGAAAAAACACTTCTCGCTATTACAGCGTTGTTTAATGGCAGATTTCTTGGATAGTGCTGGAATATTAAGAGCACAACCGGGACAAGGGTCATAGGATCGTTCATCAGCCGAGGTAGATACAGGAAGCCAATGAGACATAATAGCCGAGTTTTGTTTCTTATAAGTGATACACACACGACCAACAGATAAAGTTTGAGTAGCAGAGTCAAGAGTAATAGCCCATTGAGGATAAAAGGAATAATCTTTAACAGTATGATCTAATAAACAAGGAGAAGCTAAAGTAAAAGAAGAATTAATAAAATATGAAGATAAAAGTAAAGTAGAAGAAGAAGAAGAAAGAAAATTATTATTGATAAAAATAAACCAATTAGGGATCCGTCCTTTACGACCAACGATGCCAAGATAACGAAGGTCAGGCCAATTCATAAGATAACGTCCACAAGGAGAAACCAACTGAGCAAGCACAAATATATTCAAGTTTTTCCAAAGTTTCCAACTCGATTGAAAAATGGAATGAGGTAGAATAGATCGGAGTGGCAGAGCAGGTTGTAGATCATGCCTCGGAGGCCGGAAAGAAAGAGACCACGTGATGTTCAAACGCGAAGAAAACAATAATGAATTAAACAAAGTGTGCGTTCGCAAAGAAACGATCTGTGACCATGGTTCTAAGTTAATAGTAGTCGGGCAACTTTCAGTACCCAAATATCCTTGAAGATAGGAGATAGCATAAAGGGCAAAATCTTTGAAATCAGGATGAGTGAAAATTTTTTGCCAAGATGCAATATGGGAAGAAAGAAAGCGATAAAAAGCATTTTGAATCAAAAAGGGAAGTTTGAGAAATAACAAGGGCAACGGAGTAGTCATAGCAAGACCAGCTTTTCTTCGAAGTACTGAAAACAAAGGCTTGACAATTGATTGAATAGTACTTTCAGAGAAAAGGGTAGTTTGAAGACGAAATTCCAATCGCGGAAGAAGGACAGCATTATAGAGATAGGCCACATGTTGTGCTAATAATTTCTTCGGTCCCAGGAGAGCTGCCATATCTTTAACCATGGAGCGTGCTTGTTTGAGAACAAAATCAGAAGAGGCGGATAAAGAAAACCAAATGCCTAAAAAGCGAAAGGAAGCATGCAAAGATAAAGAGGAAAGGGAAAGAGACAAATCAGAGACTAAAAAAGAAGGTGTAAGATCAAAAATAATCTTTGAGGAAGGGGAAGAAGATGAAAGAAGAACGTATTTAGCTGAATTAGCTTGAACATTATTTAAAGTATAAAATTCAGCAGTAATAGAAAGACGGTCTTCTATTCCAGATTTTGAAGAAGCAATAAGTGTAGAATCATCCATAAACGTTAAATGTGAAACTGGTAAAGAATGTTGTTCAAATTCAAGTGGAGAATAATTTAAAAGAGCTGAAGATTTTAAAATAAAGGGATCTCGTGCTTCTTGATTCAAAACAGTGAGTAAGGGATCCAAATAAATAACCCAAAGAAGAGGGGAAATAATTTCTCCTTGATCGATACCAACACGTACTCTATAAGCAGCTGTATCGCCATGACAAGTAATTATCTTATTATTTCGTCGTGTAAAAAGATTTAAAATAAATCGCACTAAAAGTGCAGGCATATGTAACCTATCTAAAGCTAATTTAAGCATATTTAAATCCATAGAATCAAAAGCTTTAGAGATATCTTGAGAAATGATCCATAGTTCCTGATCATCAGTAGAGTCATGTTTATGTTGATGGATAAGCGCATCAAGCATTTTGATAGGGACATCAGTAGAACCACCAGGTAAGCCAGCAAAGTTACCACCTTGGAGAACTTTATTATCAGCAAGAATGTTGGAGAGACGATTCGTGATGACCTTAACAACACATTTTCGAACTGTTTCCAGAAGAGTAATAGGTCGAGTGTTCTTGAGTTGAGCATCAAATTCATGAGGTTTAGGAATAGGATAAACCACAGCTTCACGCCAGTCAGCAGGAATATCACCGCGGGAAAGGCAGGTATTGGCCAGTAAAAGAGAGAAATCCAAGGCTTCACCGGACAGATGTTTAATCATCTCATAAGAAATTTTTGAAGGGCCGGAAGCTTTGTTATTTGGCATGGAGGAAATCACAGCAGACCATTCTTGTAGGGAAATAGGCGCCAAAACAGGATCATATAATGAAGCAGACACATTTGTAAGAGGAGTGTAAGCTTGTTGCCATCGGGCGGGAAATGAAGTGATGGAAGAATAGCGGACCAACGGAGGAGAAACAATCGATTGAAAATGAGAAATAGCAGCTTGTTTAATGTCCGAAGGATCCGTTAGTAAAGTAGGAGTAGAGTCCAGTACGACCAGGACACGATCAAGAACAATCGAGCGTTTTTCTACTGATAAGGCAGAATCTATAAAGGTGCCAAGCGAGTTCGAAAAGTGTTCGTCACGTAGTGCAGTATAATATTCCACTGAGTCCGTGAGGTGTTGGGCGAATTTAGTAGATAAAAAGGCAGAAACTAAATTCTTTTGTGATCGTAAAAACGATTTAAGTACAGATGCAGGGGTTGTAGAATAAGTAGGAACTGAATAATCAGGGAGTAAGGATGCAAGATTTTCAAGATGGGAAGGCAAAGCGGCAGTCATTTGCGCAACCTGAGTAGGCCGATTAGAACGACGAGTAGTAAGCCGATATAAAAATCGATCTAAAAACTTGTTAATAGCAATAAGTTTAGTTAATTCAGGAGAGTACGAGTGTCGGTGCGTATTGGAGACTTTTTGAAAGGGTAAAGTTTCAATTGCAGTACTAATAATGGCAGCTTTCAATGCATGCCACATACGATCAAGAGAAAGAGAGGAGAAATCAAAGTTAGGGTGGTATTGTCTATCTAAATAAACTCCAAGAGAATCATCTACTTCAGTGGTAAAATTATTCCATTGTTCAACTGAAGTGGAAGCGTAAGAGAAAATAGTACACATTTCTTTTTTTTGTTTAAGACGAGATTTAGCTAAAATAGCCAGGCAAGAACTGAAGTCAAAAACAGTTGTAAGAACTTTGTGATCGGTAAAAGGACGATCGAGAAGACTCGGGCAAGTAATCACTTGTGAAAAAAGACCAGGAGCAGGAAAACCAGGTGAAGACCAGATATAATCCAGTCTCGAAGATCCATTATCATGAAAGAACGTGGGATCAGGACCATTTGTAGAGGAGTGAGCTTGATGATCGGTAAAAAACCGAGAAGAAAGCAAGCGAAGAAGCTTAAAATGATTAGGTGAATAATTAGAATGAGCAATTACATCAGCATTAAAATCGCCAAGAATAACTACAAAATAATTATTAGCTCGGGCATAATCGAGCCAAGAAAGAAGTTTGGCAATAAGATCATTGCAAATAGATTGATGAACAGAACCAGAAGGGGGATAATATATGGAAATAATAGAAATTTTTGTTTGATGAAAAAACAAATCTAATTTAAGAAGTCGACCATTCCAAGGATCAACTGTTTGAACATGTTTATGAAGGGGATTACGTAACAAAATACCAACACCATCATGAGGGCGAGAAGAAGAAGATGAACAAGCCCAATAGGACTTGAAGTGATGTTGGGAGTGTTCATTTTTAAAAATAAATTTAGCATTTGAAGGGGAAAGACGCGTATCATTAATAGATAAAGCACCAAAGGAGGAGTGGAGAAAAAAATTAAGCAAATGTTGTTGTCGAACTGGGGAACATAAACCATTAACATTTAATTGACCAAATTTGATAAGGGGAGAGGGGTGAGGGGAAAAATTATGTAGTTTTATCCTTTTCCTTTGCAAGTGTTTACGGCCAGACCACCCATTGCCTCTTATGAGACTAATCTCGGGTCTGTGTCCTATCATCTTCAATGGGCAACCATTAAACCGAGTACTTAATTCCTCAGGTAACAGCACCACTATAGAAGACATCCCCCATCGGGCCATTTTAGGCTGATCTGAAGCTAGGTACACGCCGCCTACTCATCCTATACCCATTGCATGATACTAATACTCAATTTATTTTATGACCTTTAGAGAGCATCTACTTTCATGGAGGACTTTTGACAGGTAACATCAACCATCTAGTACCCTTCCATACCACCATTTTAGGTACTAAGTCTCACTCAAAGGCCACTACAGCCCGCGATTACCTAGTACCGATAGTACAGTTGTTTACCCCAAGTGGTATACTTTGTAGTGACCACTCAGACAGGAAGTAGCAGGCATCTGTCCAGGATCACCCCTTATGGTGGGTATCAACCACCAGGGATCACCAACCAGGACCCAAGGAGTAGGGAATCGAACCCTATAGCCATGCTACCTGTTCTGTGCACGAACACTTTGGTTGGTCTAAGACCTAACAGAAGGTCAAACTACCACTAAGACATTGCACCCTCAGCTTTACCATCTAGGACGACCATCTAGCCATTACTGACCCCAAGTGGTATCGTAGAGTGACCACCTGGACAGGAAGTCCCCCCAAGGTATAGTAGTGACCTTAAGGACAGGACTGCGCACATACCAATGGCCTCATAGGGAACGTTAGAAGGACACCATGACCCTTAGTTGAAATGTGCGGCCTAACCGTACACACTAATTCACCATGATGCAGTCCAACTACACTAATCCCTGTACCTTCACGCTATTGGTTGTAGCGTCCGCAGTAAAATTCTTTTTATTTCCGTGGTCATGGGAATTGAACCTGCGACCTCACCATACTCAGGCTTAATGAGGGTCTCAGTGACTAACCACCGAGATAGGGTGACCAACCCTGTTTTATCCTTTTCCGATCACTGGCTGACGAGTTATTCAACAAAATGTTAAACATCGGCATTATAATATTTCTTGATTTATGTTTTATACTGCGCCATTTAACATTTTGCTAGATTTCTCGGTACCTAGTGATTGTAAAAAGCCGATTTATAGCTCGTTGGAATCGCCTCATCGAGACGAATCGAATGGTAGTAAGCTCATCTCTCTGTGATCAATATTGATGGAGTTATTACTTAAAAGCCATTTAATATTTTTTAATTTTGGAAATTGATCTAGTGATTGGATTTCGATGTATCTTATACCATTAGATTCGTCTCATCAAGACTAATCGAATGGTAGTAAGATCGTCTTTCTAGGATCAATATTGACAGAGTTATTACACAAAAACCATTAATATTTTTTTAATTTCGGAAATTAATCTAGTGATTGGATTTCGACGTATTTTATACCATTAGAACCGTCTCATCAAGACGAATCGAATGGCGGTAAGATCATCTCTCTACGATTAATATTGGCGAAGTTACGATACAATAAAGTTTTAAGTATAATTCTGGCTAAAATTATATTAATTTTTGGCTGGAATTATGATATACAAATATAAGAAATTTTTATATAGTCACATCTTTTTATAATCACCAAATATGGAGGATCATCACAACTCTTTCCTGAATTTTTGAAAATACTAATAAAAATTTATTTTTGAAATTTTCGTTCGAAAATTTCTAAGTGCTCGTTCAAAATACTAATATTTCCACAGTTACTTTCCTTTTTACTGAGCTTTACACTATGACTACACCTCCAGCTCCTTCTGTTATTAACCCAGATATTCTGCTGCCACCGCGTCCTGTTATCTCTGCTCCCTCTGGAGACCGACCTTTGTCTCCTACTAATACCGTTGGCGTACCAAACAAACGTTCGCGTACTGTCTCTGAAGACGCTATGAATGTTGATATAACTTCGCCCTCTGCTTTTGCTCCCAACCTTATTTCTACCATTCCTTCTGGTCTTCCTGTCAACAAAGTTCACGTGATTACATCTCCTCAAAATATTACCACTCCTGTTGAAACTGTTGACGCTTCTATCCATGCTCCCTCTAACGCCAGTGGTAAAGGTAAAGCTGTCGCCTTTGATATCCCAGAACGATGACCATCTCCTGATGGGAATGCTGCTGCTATCAAATCCGCACCCTCTCGTTATCATGTTGCGACCTATCTACGTGATGCGCCTGATGCGTTCAAAACTAAATTCACCACCAATCGTTCCATGTGTGATGAAGTGGATTGTTCACTCTCCCGTTATTCTTCTTATGGTGCTCGCGCACGATGTGAAGGATCAGGCGATAACAAGAAAATCCTTGTCTTCTTCAATAATCATGATGATTATACCAATTGTATCACCTCCTCACGTGCCGATCTTCTCGATTTGGCCTTCAGTCATTATTCCCCTGCAGACGCCAAGCTCAGTGATGAAATGAAGTCTTTGTTCGTCACTGATATCCCACTTTTCCTAACCGAGACTCAAGTCCGTCAGGCATTTTCCCGATATGGCACTGTAATCAAGTGCAAATTTACTCCTAGGAAACATTACTATAATGGACATATCCAGTTTTTCTCCGCGAATGCAGTTACCCAATTTAATGATATTTGGGCGATCATTTGCCTTGGTAATTCTTTACGTGTCTGCCTGGCATCTTTTTCGAAATCCCAACGCGATAGCTGCAGAGAACATGTTGCTATCCTCGCCGGCATCCCAAAGAATATTAAAGAAGCTGACTTGTTGGAAATTGCTACTCAAGTTAACGCTAAGGCCCTTAACGTTCCTCTATCTATCAGTTCCTACAAGCCTAAACCCTATGTATATTTGAATTTCTCCTCATTTGAATCTCTTGAAGCTGCCAAAGAAATGACCGTGGCTTTCTGCGGCAAAGGATTAACATGGTACCCTCCCAATGAAGCACAAACTTTATGCCACGTTTGTGGGCGTCCTGGTTGTTTTCCCTCTGTATGTAATCCTCGTATTACACAGAAAGTGGATGATCGCCTTAATAAACTTTATTCTCGCTTCAATGCTGGCCCTAGACGTGGTCATCAGGATTCACGCCAAACACGTAAAAATTCCAATTCCCATTCAAGATCGTGATCCAATTCTAGATCCCGCAATAATAATTCATCATCTTCCCGTTCCGATAACAGCAACAATAATACTAACACTTCTCGTCCTAATACTTCTCAAAGTAACAACCAGACCAACAATAATACTAATAATCACAGGAACAATAAAAATTCTTCCAGTTCTACTCAACCTCTACTCATCAGGAAGTCACGGGAAAAATATTCATCACATGTATATTTTTGCAAATCATTTACATCATAATTTTTATTATTTTAAATGTACATGTAATATTTAATATTAATAAACATCACCAATGAGATTTTTATCATGATGTGCATTATTTAATAATGAAAATTCAATGTTTATCAAATATGATGTTTTCAAAAATAAATTTTTATGATATCAGCCCCTATTTATTATCATGTCACGTGAAATAATCTTAGCAACATGATAAACGAAACTTCCTCTTCTTTATCCTTTTATTTTCCCCTTTCCCGCCCTTTCTCTTCCCCACATTTCCCTTCTCTTACTACTAGTTGAAAAAGGAATAGTATTCGGCCTTAGTAAAATTCGGCCTATATTTGACTAGTACTTAAAATTAAAAAATTTGACCATGATCTACGATTAGATATTGGTCGAATAATGCACTAATTAAACATCACGTCATCACACGTTACGCATATCAAAAGTTTAAAAAAGGATCATCTTTTTTAAACTTTTTCCTTTCCCTTCCTTTTTCCTCCTTTACTCCTTCCCCTATCGTCCTTCCCTTCCCTTTCATTCTCCCCTTTTTCTCACACCCTTTTTCTCACACCTTTTTTCTCACACTTTTCTTCTGTAAGTTTCATTTCGAAACTTACATAATTTTTTTTTAAATTTTTTTTTTTTAATTTAAGAAACCACTTAACGTTTCTTATTTTATTTTTTTTGTAGGACGCGTACTAGGAGGACGCCGGCTTGAATACGACGAAACTGGACTTTAAGGTAGTGAGAAATGGGGAAGGGAGGGTTTGTTATTTTTAATTAAAAAAATGAACTAACGTTTCTTTTCATTATTTTTTTTTTTGTAGAACGTCTACTAGGAGGACGCCGGCTTGAATACGACGAAACCGGACTTTAAGGTAGTGAGAAATGGGGAAGGGGGTTTGTTATTTTTAATTAAAGAAACGAACTTTTTTTTTGTAGAACTCCTACTAGGAGAACGCCAGCTTGAATACGGAACCGGACTTTAAGGTAGTGATGGAAAAGGGTTGGGATTTTGTTATTTTTAATTTAAGAAACGATCTAATGTTTCTTTTCGTATTTTTTTGTAGAGTTCCGGTTTCTTCGGCTTTGGGACTTGGGTCTGGTAAGTTTCGATTCGAAACTTATATTTTTTTAATTTATTTTTTTTTTAATTTTCTTGTTTTTTTTTGTAGGTATGATTCTTTCGGCTTTGGAACTTGAATATATGGTAAATTTCGATTTGAAATTCGAAACACAACTTTTTTTTTCTAATTTATTTTTTTTTAAATTTTATATTATTTTTTTTGTAGGTATCGGTTCGTTTATTTTTCGATTAAATAATATAATTTTTTGATACCTTCTTCGATATCTAACTCATTAGATGAAACCAATAAACTAAGAATATCTTTACATGATGGCTTCTTGAACTTCTTCGGTTGGATTTTTTGACGTTGGATGGCTGGCTTCAGTGGTTTCTTTTTTGTAGAATGGTACCTTGCTGTAGATTAACGTCTTGGAATGAATTGTTAAGTTTTGAAGCAAATCTTTGCTTCAGAACTTTTTTAAAATTTATTTATTTTTTTTTGATTTTTTTTTGCAGGTACCGGTAGATTGAGTTCCCGGATCTTAGACGATATGATTTGTAAGTTTCGAAAGTAAAGTTTACTTTTGAACTTTTTAATTTATTAATTTTTTTTTCTTTTTTTTTGCAGGTACCGGTAGATTGAGCTTCCGGATCTTAGATGATATAATTGGTAAGTTTTGAAAGTTTAGTTTACTTTCGAAACTTTTTTCTTTAAATTTTTTTTTGGTATGTTTTGAAGAAACTAACCATTTCTTCTTTTGTCTATTTTGTAGGAATCATTTTCGAGATTTGGATCGGCTTCTCAGGCAAGTTTCGAAGTTTCTCTTTGAAACTTTTTCTTTTAAATTATTTTTTTTTTATTAATATTTTTTTTTATCTTTTTATTGTAAGTTGTACTTCCTGGATAAAATCAGTTCAAAGAATAACTTCGAAACTTTTTTTTGTGAGTCCTCCGGAGTATTCAGTTGAATTAATTTAAAAGTGGTAAGTTTCGTTGCGAAGCTTACCATCTTTTTTTTCATTTTCTTTAACAGAAATACTAAATTTTCTTTTTCTTTATTTTTTTTTTTGTAGGTTTCAAGGGATTCAATTAGAAATGTTAGAATTTGAAAATGGTGAATTTCTTTGTGAAGCTTTGCCATTTTTTTTCTTTTTTATAGAAACGTTGTTATTTTTAATAGGATTAATTAGATTAATATAGCTTTAGTATAGATTGTTATAATGTAATTTAATAAAATAATTTGTTATTCAATAACATTTAACATTGACATATTAACATAAATAATAAAAGATTGATATGATGTAAAATAATGTACATCGTAATGTATGGGCAATGAACATCTTGATTTGGTGATGAACATCAAATGTTGCATCGGTAGTACATTGCAGGGTCCGATGTTCAGCATTTCTTTATGATGTACATCAAGTGACTGATGTACATTTGATGAACATTTTTCCCGTGACTTCCTGATGCTAAACCTTATTCTGTCATTTCTATACCACCTACTTCCCCATCTGACAATCCTGCCCATACACTTCCTCAACATATTATTGATGATTTAAAGGCACAGATCAAAGAGATCGCTAACACCCTACGTACTCTAGAGGAAATGAAACTGTCTCTTGGATGAATGATACTATCACGTCCCATGAGTATAGGCTAACTGAGCTTGAATCAATGATGAATTATGACAACCCTGGTGACTCTGATTTGTATCCGCCTCGTGATGATCATGAAAATCAAAATCATTCTTATGATAATGGATGGGATGATGCCCCAACCCAAGACATGAATTCTGGATTCAATCTTCCTCCTCATACTTCACCTTCTCTCATGGACACTTCTCCTGATGCTTCTTTCTCAGCTCTGAATCCTAACTCCGTCTTATCAAGAAGACATGTCCCGTTACCTAACTCCCAACCTACTATTATTGCTCCCGATGCTAATACTTCCCATTTGCAATTGGAGATTTCTAATGTCACCAATACACAAAAGAATCTTTCTGCCCAACTTGGTTCGATTATGGAAAAATTGGACTCCTTCTCTCCCTCAAAACCCTCCCCTTCCAATGATTGAACACCAATTTATATCGGGTGCTTCACAGGGATCTCACCCCCCTGACAGTGCGCTACTTAATATTAATAGTCCTAATAACTCTCCTTCTTTGTTTTCCCCTCTTATTAATTTTGGACAAATCAATGTTAATGGTTTGTGCTCCCCTGTTCGTCAGTTGCATTTGTTAAATTATTTCTCCATTCTTCTTTTGGCGTTTTATCTTTAAATAATACTCGTCTTACTTCTTCTAGTGCTAAATTTATTTATCAAATTGAACATTCCCAACATAATTTTAAGTTCTATTGGGCTCCTTTCCCTTCTAATTCACAACCTCATGATGGTGTTGGTCTTTTACTTCGCCATCTTTTACATAAACATGTTCAGAAAATTGATCCTTGGAAAGGTCGCCTTTTAAAATTAGATCTTTTTTTCCATCAAACAAAAATTTCTATCATTTCTGTTTATATTCCTCCCTATTATTCTGTTCACTATAAAGAACGTGATGCTGTTTTTGTCCAACTTAATTTATGGTTTGATAAAGCCCGCTCTAATAACTATCACGTAGTCATCCTTACTGATTTTAATGCAGATGAAATTTCACATTCACATCTTCCTCAACATCATTTGAAAATTTTACGATCACTTTTTTCTCGATATTTTACGGATCATCAATCCCATATTTCTTCAATTTCAGGTCCTAGTCCTACTTTTTATCATCAGAATGGTTCTTCAAGACTTGATTATATTTGGTCATCCCCTGGATTTCCTGCTCCCGGTCTTTTCTCTTATGTTGAATCTTGTCCTATGCTAAACGATAATCAATTTACTGATCATCGTGTGCTCTTTACGGCCTTTGACTTTAGCTCATGTTTCGCTACTTTATCCAAAGCTAGATTAAAACAAAAAAGCGAACAACACACCATTTTTCTTTACAAGAATTTAAAAGAAGATACTTGGGACACCTTTTCTAATGAAGTAAACTCACGTCTCGAGTTGTATTTGGCCACACACCATCCTTCCGTATCTTCACTTTCAGCTCTTTCCTTGGACAAACTTTGGCACGCTCTTAAACGCTCTATTCTTGGTGGTGCCATTGATTCTCTACCATTTCAACATGTATCCAATACTCATCACCATAAATATTCTCCAGAACTTATGAAGCTTATTGCTATCAACAAATTCTTGGATAGATTATTGTTTAAATTGACCACATCTCGGACTAATCATCCCGCTCAAATTTCACAAATGATTAATTCTTTACCTACACAATTGATTCTTTTGAAATCTCTTTTAACAGATTATACTATACCTATTTATAGTACAACACCACTTCCTGCTTTTGTTAAATTTTTGCGTTCCCAAAAAGCTTTGGTCTCTGCTTATCTTTCCACGCAATTTCATCAGCATCGTGTGAATTCCATTGAATATTATACTGCTCTTAGAGATGAACATTTCTCTTCATCGCCAGGTTCCTTTATTTCTTCAGCCCTGTCAGTGGAACATCGCTCTATCGTTCTTAATAGAGTTTTAGTTGTAATTGACTCCAAACCCACTTTACTTACCGAACCTTCAGATATCAAACAAGCTGCCATCAAACATTTCCAATCAGTTGTTACTCCTCCTTTGATCCAATATTCTTCTATTGACGAATTTCCTCCACGTTGGCAAAGAGCATATACTCCTCTTTCTGACATTAACTCATCTTTATATAACTCGGTCATGTCTCCTATCCTGGACGTTGAATGGAAGAACATTATCAACTCTATGCCTAATAACAAAGCCTCTGATCCTTCTATGATCTCGTATAAGATGCTCAAACATTTAACTGGAGAAGCTTTCAATTTGTCCCTTGTATTAGCCAATGCCTGCCTCATTCATGGAGATATTCCTGCTGATTGGCGTGAAGCGCTTGTTTATCCCATTCCGAAGCCTCATAAATTTGACGCTCAATTAAAGAATACCCGACCTATCACTTTATTAGAAACCGTTCGGAAATGTGTGGTCAAGGTTGTTACAACTCGTCTTTCAATAATCCTCGCTGACAACCAAATACTTCAGGGTGGTAATTTTGCTGGATTACCAGGTGGATCCACTGACATTCCTATCAAAATGCTTGATGCAATTATTCATCAACGCCGCTTTGATAAAACTGATGACCAAGAGTTATGGATTGTTTCCCAAGACATTTCTAAGGCCTTTGACTCGATTGATCTAAATATGCTCAAATTGGCTTTAATCCGTTTACATATCCCGCCTTTGTTGATAAAATTTATTATCAATCTTTTTACAAGACGCAATAACAAAATTATTACTCATTATGGTGATACTTCCGGATATAGAGTTAGAATCGATATTGACCAGGGTGAAATTATTTCCCCGTTATTATGGGTGATTTATTTGGATCCTTTGCTTACAACACTTAATCGAGAAGCTTGTGATCCCTTCCTTTTGAAATTTTCTGCATTATTGGATTATTCCCCGATTGAATATGAACAACATAACTTTCCTGTTTCGCATATTACTTTTATGGATGACTCTACTTTGATTGCTTCGTCTAAACGCGGAATTGAAGATCACCTTTCTATTACAGCTGAATTTTATACTTTAAATAATACTCAAGCTAATTCAGCTAAATATATCCTTCTTTCTTCTGAACAATTTTCTCAAACTATAGTGTTTGATCTCTTCCCATCTCCTTTAATCCAAACTTGTACCCTTACTTTAAAAGCTTTAGCTTTATCCAAGTCTTTTCGCTTTTTAGGTGTCTGGTTTTGCCTTTCAGCTTCTTCTCGCTTTGTTCATGATCAAAGTACTTCCATGGTCAAAGACATGGCTGCTTTACTCAGTCCAAAAAACTTTTGGCACAACATGTGGCTTATCTTTATAACATTGTCTTACTTCCAAGGCTAGAATTTCGCCTACAATCCACATTATTTGCTGAATCCACCATTAATCGCATGGTTTCTCCAATGCTTTCTCTTATTCGACAAAAGGCTGGTTTAGCCTCAGTCACTCCTCTTTCCGCGCTTTTCACATTGTTACCGTTCTCTATTCAACAAGCATTTGGTCGATTTCTATCATCTCATGTGGCTTCATGGCAAAAAATTTTTTCTCACCCTTTACATAAAACCTTTGCCAATTATATAATTACTTATCTCCAAAGCTTCCTAGATTGTGATGCCTGTCCTTCTACTATTGACTTGGAACCATAGTCCCATACATTTTCCTTGCGAACACATTCTTTGTTTAATTCTTTATTATTCTCTTCTCGATTGAATATCACGTGGTCTTTATTGTTTTGACCTCCGAGAAAAGATTTATGTCTGGCAATTCCACTCTGGTCGATTTTACCGAAAGACTTATTCACTTCCATGAAAAATGTTCGAAAAAATTTTTGTACTCGTTTCCTTGCCCAATTGGTTACTCCATGTGACTCTCGGCTTCTTCCATGGAAAGATTTACGCTTTCTTAAACGAATTTCAAACAAAGGATCTGTACCTGCTTGGTTTACTTATTTATTTAATTTAGTTGTTATTTCTAATTCTTCTTCTTTTTTTCTTTTACCGCAATTTAGAATACCTCATTCCTATACTGTTGCTTCTATCTGTTCTATAGATATTAGTCGAAATTATTTGTTTAATCCACAATGGGCTATTTCTTTTAATCGCGATACTAACTCTTTCCTTGTTGGCCGTGTGATCATTACCTATTCTGCTCTGCGAAATGAAGCTCTTATTTCACATTGGATTGCGTCATCTGTCGATGACTTATTATCAGAATTCACTGCATGCCAAGGTTGTGCCTCTGCTATTCTGCGATCCTCTACTTCCAAAACATTGCTTAAACGATGTCCCTCTGAAAAACGCTTCTCTTATGTGCCTTTATCAAGTCTTATCCGTTACCCTACGAAGCCTCATACTTATATACATGCGGATACTCGTTCGGTCTCACTTTCCGCTTCATTAGGCTATGCCAAATGTCTTTTACTATTTTATCTTTTTGCTCCAGTTCGGCTACCTCCTATGCTTAACCAAGTGTCTAGGATTTCTGATATCCTACTTCCTTCTTCGGTGTCTACACTGTATATTGATGGATCCTTCCTTCCTCCTTCTAGTCATCTGACACCTTCGATGGCTTATGCATGGACTGCTATCGATTCTGATAGTTTTATTCTTGAATCTCATTATAACACCATTCCTTCCCTCTTTCCCTCTGCATTGCGTCCCAAAATTTTTGCCTTATTGCATGGATTGGACTCTCTCCCTCGGTATTCCAAGATTACTGTCACTACTGATTGTGCTCAATTAATTTCCTTATGGTCTACATATGTGGATGCTCCGTTCAATCCTAAAATGCTCAAAGAATTCAACCACTTTCTATGGTCTTGGACACGAGCTATTATCTCACAAAAGAATCTAAAAGTTACTTTAAACAAGGTTCCTGCTCACGCTGACGATTCTTTGAATAACCATGTTGATGACTTAGCGAAAGCTGCTCATACAGACTCATGTCTTTCCTCTATTTCACCTGTAATTTTGGCTCCTTACTTTTTACAATTTAATTCTTTTCCTGTGGATATGAATATCCGGAAATTCATTGGAGATATTTTTGACGCCAAGAGTCTTTTGACTCTTGCTTTATTACCAAGATTCAATCTTAATTCCTCTATTTCAGATATTGATTGGGCTTGTATTAAATTTTGTTTTAATAATAAACAATTACAATCCTCCCATCGAAATGGTCGGTCTGAATTTTGTGCTTTCCGTATCAAGATTTTATTGGATATGCTTCTGACACTCACAACTCTTCAAAGACGAAAGCCTTATATCTATGATCCGAGTTGACTCTGTCCTCAGTGCAACTCCTCTCCCGAGACTTTAGACCACTTATGGACTTGTCCTTATATTTTACCTGAATTTAGTCCTTTTAATACTTTTAAAACACTTCTGCTGGACCTTAGAACTGTTTGTCTTGGAAAATTTCTCTCCGCGACTCCTTTAAAATCTTTACCGGACTTCTTTGCTGTGGAATTTATGGCTATGGATTGTTGGGAATGTGACCCTCCTTCAAATACTTGTCTGCGACTTGCACGTGAACTTATACCAATGTCTCTTACTAGTTTTCACTGGTCGAAATCATTTCTTTCGGCATTAATACCTTTCGTCAAAAGTTCGTCATCATCGTCACGTGATTCGTCACACATTCGGCTAATTACAAAATTCAGAAAAATTTTGGCATAAATCAACTGGTCGATTTTTGATCGATTTTTGGTTGAGCTGTAACATAAAAAAAAACCATAAATCGACCAATACTTCTTTTTTATCGATTTTTATTAATAACAACGATCGACTTAAAACTTTTTTGACGATTTTTAACTGATTTTTTAATTAATTTTAATTAATATCAATAAATAATAATGACATATAAGTAAAATAAGAAAACACTGAAGTTAAAGATTCGTCAAATTTTATTGTAAATCAATTTATTCGTATTATTTATTATTAAATAACCAATTCCATAAAATTCATTAAACAATTATTGTAAAGAAAAATTCTGTAGCTTTTAGTAAATTACCGAATGTGAAACTTGCGATTTAATGGATTTATCGCTAAATATTCAGTTGCGTTGCGGTTAGAAGAAATTTTATATTTAGCGGGCACAAATCGGCAAAGAATGTTGTGTACTGGAATAATACAATCCCTACTTTCAGGAAAAAAATCTGTTTTCCATAATTCAACATTGCATGTTTCCATTTCTTCAGTATCATCAATACTAAAATGATACCGAATATTTGCTGTGTTTGCTGGTCAGTACCACCTAATAAAAGCCAAATAATGCTCAGTAGGTCCATTTGGCAAGTCAATTTCATGCTTGAAATAATACTGGACTTGTCCAGGATTACGATCGACTTCTCCATCAGTCGTTATGAATTTGGCTAATACATATGAACTTTTTATGTGTCGAAATGACAACGCGGAGCCAAACACCTCAGATCCAATACGACATCTCCCAAATTTATCCATTTTTACACGAATAGTTATCGCATCTTGCTCTATAGCATCAGATGGTTTTCGGAAATTATACATTTCATATGTAGCAATATAATAATCGATCATTAAATCGAGCATCGATTGTGATAATACTACATTTTCAGAAGTAGGTCTTAACATTTCACCAGGAAACGCTTCGCATCCAGTAACAGTAGATTCCTGGATATTTTTTGAATTTAGCCAAAACCTTTCCATTTCATCTGAAGCGAATTGGTCATTTTCTGATAGTAATCCAACGGTAGGATGATTTTCGAGTAATTCAAGACTTTTCATCTGAGCGCTAGAAGTAATGATATCTCTGATTCGGTTATCATTCATTAATCGATGCATTAGTTCTGGTTCAATTTTTCTGTTACTGTTCGGTAATGATCCTAAGGGTTGTATTTAAAAGAAAATTTAAAACCAATAATAATAATAATAATAATAATAATAATAATAATAATAATAATAATAAAGGCCAGTGTATCTTACCGAGTATTCCATTCATGCGTTCGAATGAAAAACACCAGAACGCATACAATGGGCTGAAATCATGACAACATTCAGACAAATGAAGCGAGAGATGTAGATTCGGCGTAATTTTATTCCTGCCGTATTGTACCTCAATGAGCTTTATTATTTTAACAAGTCGTCTATGGGCTTCCTGCAACATGTCAGATTCTATAATCTGACTTACCAATATCGAACAAATTCTGACAAAATGAGTCAGAATTTTTCTATCTTCAGCTGAGAGATGGTCCCAAAGCGATACTGTGGCATAAATTGTGAAAAAATTTCGCCACTGGTCAGCAGTGAAGTTAGAAAATCCTTCCCCGCAGTCGATTTTGCCAGGAATTCGACCCAAATCGACCGGAACTTGAAATCGATTCATTTGTTTTTGAACTTCATTGAGCATGCTTGAAGTTAAGATTCCCTGATCGACCCAAATTCGCTTCACAATCCATTTTGCAATGTCTAAAAATAGACAATGCATTAGATCAATGATAGTGAAATGAATTGGATCGAAATAAGGCAAGCGAAGTAGTTCTGACCATCTTACTCCAGTCTGTTTAACGAATCTCTTTCTTGATGCGTCTGAATTACACCATCGCCAGCTAAGTGCGTTTTGGAGATGTTCGTTTGAATCCCTGGCAACAAACCAATCCTCCATATCTCCCATTCCAGCAAAATTATGCTGATGATTTTCATAATTTGCCTTTTTCTGGCATCGGTGGCAAGAAACCAATGCAGAAACGTGCCCACAAATTTTTCTCGCAGCGGGTATATCGCACGATACCATTATCAACGCTGCACGAATTTTTTTTCCTAACTGATGCTCATATGTTCGATTTAGAATAATCCCTTCCCAGAGGGATGTCAGCTCATTAACAATTGGTGCAAGGTAATGATTAATTTATGTAGACTCACTTCGTTCAGACCCAGTAGCATTCCAAGGAGCAGCAAGTTTTCTCGCTTAAATCGTATGTTATGCGGCAAATTACAGATAACTGTATAAATGGCTCCGGTACTATGATTAGTTCCATCGAATGGCTGAAACCAGTCAACATTCAACATGAGGCCAAGATGCGAGTCGGCAACCTCATTTCGGAAAAAATTTAACGAATCATCGTTGTTTGTATCTTTGAATTCTTTCCATATTCGTCCATCATAAATATCGGATAAAATATTATCTGAATTTGATCGATTTGCCCAATGTTGGAGGGATTTCTCGAATTCAGGTCGACAAAACATATCAGAAAGTTGTTGTCGAAATCCAGCAAATGGGTATATTGATTCGGCTTGAACTCTTGAAACATCGATTTGTCGTGATAAAGGTGTGTCGCAAGTGCGTGTACCTCGGTGAGACGAGTTTGGGAACTCGATATGGTGGCATTTCATAACCAATAAACTCTTGTTTTGACGAAAGTTTTCTACATCCTGTTTATTATAGAGTTTGTGGCATTTTGTACATGGAACAAATCTCTGAAATCGGTCTTTTAGGCCAAGTACTTTTTTCGCTAGGTAAAGAGAATCTGGAAAAGTTCTAAAATTTTCACCACCGATTTCGTTTAGAACTATTTTTATGAACTTTATTAAAGATTCGGTTGCCGTTTCTGGGATATTATATGTTATACGGTAGTTCATTATCCACAATAAAATCCATGAAAATTTATCATCGATCGGATTTTCTTCGGCATCCATGTTGGCTTGATACGGAGGAGGTGAATAATCTTCAAAAATTTCGTTGTAAGATTCATTATTTGATTCGCTACCCAAAGACATTTCAGTGTTTTGTTCGCTAGTATTATATACGTCCGATTCGATATTCAAACTTGTTGATTGAGGCATAGGATGGCTTGTATATCTTACACGCCTCCGAGGTAAAAAAGAACAATTAACATCTATGTCCCCGGGTATTTGTAACCTTTGACTTTCGGTGTATCCCCCGAAATCCGACCCTGATGTCGAAGTCTGATGAACGTCAACATTTACTTGAGGTAATTCAATATTTTCGGTAATGTCTTGTTCACTAGTTTCTTGAATTATCGAAAGAGCTTCGTCCTCACTTGATTCGTCTTAATTCAAATCATTCGTTTCGCCTCCTGTCTCGTGTAGAAGCTTTGTTCGTTCCAATACCAATTTTCCATTACAATTATTGCAATAACAAGGAACTTTCTTCCTTTTGCGAGGTTTTTGGAATGAACGTCTACGTTCATTTTTTTTTTGATTGCCAAGAATGCTTGAAACCGATCTCCTTCTTGTCATTTTCAATTGACGAGTTTTGAAGTTAATCGCTTCAATAAATCAAATAATCGTTTAAAACTTTACTACAATTTGTAAAAATTTAACGTCAATTCGATTAATTAATTAATTTAACTGCGGTCGTACTAAATCGAATATTTTGATATCAATTTGATAAATTAAATCGGTTAAAATTTGCAAAAGTATATTGTACTCGATAAATCATTTTTAATTAATTAATTGATTTAACTGCAGTCGTACTAAATCGAATATTTTGATATCAATTCGATAAATTAAATCGACTAAAATTTGCAAAAGTATATTGTACTCGATAAATCATTTTTAATTAATTAATTAATTTAACTGCGGTCGTACTAAATTGAATATTTTGATATCAATTCGATAAATTAAATCAACTAAAATTTGCAAAAGTATATTGTACTTGATAAAACATTTTTAATTAATTAATTGATTTAACTGCGGTCGTACTAAATCGAATATTTTGATATCAATTCGATAAATTAAATTGACTAAAATTTGCAAAAGTATATTGTACTCGATAAATCATTTTTAATTAATTAATTGATTTAACTGCTATCATACTAAATCGAATATTTTGATATCAATTCGATAAATTAAATCGGTTAAAATTTGCAAAGTATATTGTACTTGATAAATCATTTTTGTTGAAAAATTAAAATTGATGATCATTTCAGTTCGGAAGACACGATAAATAAACTTTTATTTATCAAATCAGCTTGTGAAAGTTTGTCAAAAGCTTAATAATAAACTTATAAATTCTATAAAAACTTGTCTGATCATTAACTCGTACGTTCTCTTTCTCTTTTCTTCTCATCTCATTGAAATTTAAGATAATTTTATTTCATTTTCATAATAACTGGTAATTTGTAACTTTCGACCATATGATATATAATTACTTTTGATTTGCAATTTCCTATTTTAACCGTAAGAAAATTTATTGATATATAGAAATGAGCCGAAACAAGAAAAAATCGTCAAATAAAAGAAAACTTCACAAAGCATCTAAGAAAGTGAACCGGGACCGAACTTCAACTACTCCTAGTACCGGACAAACTTCAACTACTCCTAATACCGGACAAACTTCAACTACTCCTAATACCGGACAAACTTCAACTACTCCTAATACCGGACAAACTTCTACCCCAAAAAAAGTTGATATATTGATTGTTTTACGTTATTCCGTTCCGTTATTCAAAGGTGTATCATTTATACTTACTATACCAAAAAAATTAATTAATACAGAAATAAATCAATACGAAAAATCCGCAGCAAAAAATAAAACACCTGATGAAGAAATCGTCGAAGTGGATTGTGGACAAGCTTCAACTACTCCTAATACTGGACAAACTTCTACCCCCAAAAAAAGTCGATATATTGATTGTTTTGCGTTATTCCGTTCCGTTATTCAAAGGTGTACTTACTATATCAAAAAAATTTATTAATACAGAAACGAATCAATACGAAAAATCCGCAGCAAATAGAGACGAACTGTCCGATGAAGTAGAAATCGTCGAAGTGGCTCGTGGACAAACGTCAACTACTCCTGCTACCAGCCAAGTTTACCAAAAAAATTATCGAGATCCATTTGTCCTTGATATAAGTCAAGTTCTAATGGAATCTCGTCAAAAGTCAAAAACAAGTCGAGATCTGGAAGAATCCCATACCGATAAAGAAATGGCCAGTGCGCATTTTCCGAAAAGTTCTTTTGAACATACCAGAACTATTAAACTACGAGAATTGTCTTTATCTCGAATGCCGCATAGGGATTCCTTATCACGAGAGTTTTTACCATATGATTTTTCTTCGAGTTCCGTTGAACCATCAGAATCATTGGCGTATAGATACAATAATAGTGATTATGAAAAGTTGAAGAGAGGTAATGAACTGTGACACATTTTAATGTATTTAACGAATTTTTATCAAATATTTTACGTTATTTAGAACATAGTCAGCTCCGTGACGAGCATGCTTATTTACAAGGCAGAATGTGCGAGGTCTATAGAGAGTTAAAAGAAATTAAAGGCGAATTAAATGAACTTCAGCAAGATTATATCAAATTACATTCCCATAATAAGTATATCAATCACGAAAATGAAGTTCTTCGAGCCGAGATTAATAATCTCAAATCACAAATATCGAGCCAAGATGATGCCGATGTCGAATCGTCGGAAAGTGAAAGTAACGACAATGATAATAGACCTGGCAAAAAAAGAAAAGTCGCGAGACGTCAAATTGATCAATCAGACGACGATTCTGAAACTGACGAAGAAAATGCTAGAGTTCGTTAGAGATTGACAGATTTTGCATTTTACACGATTTGAATATCCTTCTTACGAATCTTTTATAAATTATTATAGACTGAAATGAAGGTAATATTAAAAACGATGCCTCCTGAATTAACGTTAAGATACGATGAAAAATTTACAAATGAGACGAACGCGGACATTTTACGACAATTAATACCACGATTGATTGCTTCCATGAAGCCTCGATTTAGTCCTTTGTATAAGCAGATAAACGATTGGTTAGCTGCCTTACACAAGCATCGTAGAGCACGACTTTTATATGTTGAGCGAGGTGTAATTGATAAAGATAACAGAAGACTGCATAAAAACAACAGATTGAGCGAGGTAGAATCTGTCTTTTTACTGTCATTTCGAAATTGATACTAAACATTCGTTATATTTCAGAAAAAATCGCGTAGAGTCAAGGATGCTATTTCCCTTTTTAAACGTAATGATGATCGAGTAAAGGATTATGATAAGACAGAGGTCCTAAACATTCTGAAAGATACTCGCTACCATTCACCTGAAGACTTAGAAACGGATAAAGAACAACCGGATGGTAAAAGAAAAATTATCGTTTATAACCTTAGTTGGCGTTCCGATGAGGTATAATAATCTTTTTTTATCGTATTTTATTAAAAACATCAACTAATTTTATTTGTTTTAATGACTTTATGACTTTACAGCTTATCAATTTTCTCCGAAACGTCTTGGATACTCACGTATTTTCTCTACAGACGGTGCAATTAACGAGGGGGAGAAACTATGATGACGAAAGCTATTGTATCACCTCACGACACCCTAAAAATGCTCCAGAATGGGCATACAAAACTCAAAATACGCCCGTCAATACGGATTTTTCTGGTCCTGATACTCCGGCTAAAAATCGTGAATCGCAGTCACAAACTGATAATAATATTCAAACCAAACATAATGATTGATTAATTTTATCATTTTATGATAGATTTATTTCGAAATATTAATTTCTTATTATTGACTGCTTTTTGGTAATAAATTTAATAAATTTTATTAAAATAAATATATAATTAATTGTTTTGATTTATTATTGAATAAAATCGGTTATTATTATTATGAATAAACTAAATCCGGCATTTCAAAAGAAATAAATTGGTAATCTTTCGTAAATGTGTTTCGAGATCGATTTGTGTACATTTTATAACTAAAAGTTTGACGAATAGTTTTGTTTCCGAATTTTGCTGATAATAACGAATTTTTGCCGATTTGTGATTGCCAAGTGGCAGGCGAACTGTGCAAATCGTCCATAATAATTTTGACGATTTTTTTGGCAACGATCGGCCAAAGTTAGATCAACTTTCGTCCAACATTCATCAATTTGAAATCTGGACGAAATGGACTATTCTGACCAGTGTTTCTTAGAGCATATTTTTCATCATCCACTATTTGTTCTATTTTCGATATACCTTTACATGATTTTCATTTTGATCTCTACGTACAAATCTGGTTGTGCCGTTCCATTTTCTTTCATCATTGGAAATCAGCTCAAGGCATTACTAATAAAATGAAATCGTCCGCTATTGGATCTTCTCCTACTTCTCATCCTTTCTCGCAAATTTCTCCTGCAATTTCGACACCTTCCTTGGCGACAGCTTCCTTGGATTCCTGGGTTTTTGGGTTTCCTCTTATATAATCCATAGGGGATCATGGATTTCGCATTTGAATTTTTGGCGCCGCTTAACAGTTCAGCCTCTACTTAGGATTTCTTTTTGGTAACGGATTGGATTTTAGGACATGCTGGATAGTTGACTCACACTGGCCTTCGGGTAAAGTTGGAGTATGCGTTTCTGTAATAGTTTAGTTTTTCTTTACTTAATTTTATTTTGTTTAGATTTCTTTACTTGTATGAATCGTGAAGCTAGTTCTTTTTATTTTTTATGTTTAATTTTCTATATACTATTTGTAATATTGTTCGATTTGAGTTTTGTACTTTTCGTTTAAAAATTTATAATAAAAGATAAAGTCATAAGACTGTTTGCTCATAATCACCAAATATAGACTGTCCCAAATGTATGACTATAAAGAGAGTTGACTGTATTGGCGAAAAAGTTTTATTTGTAAAAAATAAATTTTTACAAGTCACGTGATTGAACACAGCTTTAGACGACCCCTAAAAAGGAAATAATATTGTGTTAAATTTCTTTTTGGGCGATATTCGTTTTACAAAAAAATATTTTATGATTTTTGCAAATTCAAAAATTTCCTTTTTTGGAATCTGTATAACCACATGACTCATAATTCTGGCCGGCACTATAAGTCAGCCCAAATTACTATGTTTGACTGCGTCTGATTGCATTTAATTGTATCTAAAAAAATTTTTAAAATAACAGAGAAGAGGTCAATAATATAGAAAATAGCTGTAATTATAAGATTTTGAATTTTAATAATTAGATTTAGTGATTTACCATAATTTCAGCAGAATTCTAAAAGGATTCTTGCAATATAATTTGTTTTTTATTTTTATTTGAAGACTATTTCTATTTGTACACTACGTGTGTGAACACAGGTCACGTGATTATTATCATTTTCAGTGATCTGCATAAAAAATTTCCTATTTTGGAAATTTGTGTAATGAACTTTTATTTTTTACAGAGAAACAAAATTGCCTTTTTTGGGTTATGTAACGTTATTCTAATTTCCAAAATTGGAAATTATGGTAATTTTTGGCTGGAATTATAAAATTTGGCTGAAATTAGTAGACGTGACATATAATATGTGACAAATAAAGTTTTTCCTACTAAAAAAATTCTCTGTCCCTAAAATAAATAGTAAAAATGGAAAACTATAGGGGTGTGACATGGGTGACAAATTATAGTCACGTGATCCGTATTTCGCACACTAGTGTATATTAAGAAATTATTTTATTTGAATTATCATTTTCATCTATTAATAATCTATGTTTGGATCTCACATGACTTGACATGCCACTAGTTAAGATTGCTTGCCGAAACCTAGGGGTTTAGGCAAGATGGTGTTTTGCCGAAAAGCAAAATTCTTCTGAAACTATATTAAAGTTATATTAAAAAACTGGCGAAACTTTAGAGAAAGGCGAAACTGCTGAAACTTATTATATATAAATGCTGAAACTGCTGAAACTCTGCTAAAACTATAATAAATCTATAGTAAAATTTTGACGAAACTAATCGTAGGATTTTGAAGAGGTTTAGACAAGCAACCTTACCATTAGTACTACCCTTATTATTAGAAATGAAAGTTTTACAATTAATGTTCTGAAAAAAATCTGATCTGATCTGTATCTGCAGATCTGATTTGAGACAGATCAGATCGAATCATAGATTTTATCATCCGTGATCTGATTCAAATCAAAAAAATTTGATCTGATTTGAATCAAATCGAATCGGATCAGATCAGATTAGATTTGAACAGATCCAGATCAGATCCAGATCAGATCAGATCTAAAAGGCCTTTTTTCATAAAATAAGATGAAAAAATGCTCTGTTATTAAGTTGAAAATGTTGTGAATTGTTAAGTTAATTGTTAAAAAACATTTCGCAACGTTTTTTTATTAAAATGATTAAAACTGTTGCGAAATGGTTTTTTTTTCATTAAATTAAAATAAAAAAACGTTTTGCAAACGTTTTTTTATTAAAATATTAAAAAACCGTTGCGAAATGGTTTTTTTTCATTAAATTGAAATAAAAAATGTTTCACAACATTTTTTTATTAAAATGATTAAAAACCATTGTAAAACAGTTTTTTTTTCATTAAATTGAAATAAAAAAATGTTTCGCAACATTTTTTTATTAAAATGATTAAAAACTGTTGTATAACATATTTTTTTATTAAATTGAAATAAAAAAATGTTTCACAACGTTTTTTTATTAAAATGATTAAAAAACTGTTGCGAAATGGTTTTTTTTCATTAAATTGAAATAAAAAAAATGTTTCACGTTTTTTTATTAAAATGATTAAAACCCGTTGCGAAATGGTTTTTTTTCATTAAATTGAAATAAAAAAACGTTTTGCAACATTTTTTTATTAAAATGATTAAAAACCATTGCGAAATGGTTTTTTTTCATTAAATTGAAATAAAAAAAAATGTTTTGCAACGTTTTTTATTAAAATAATTAAAAAACTGTTGCAAAATAGTTTTTTTTCATTAAATAGAATAAAAAAATATTTCACAAACGTTTTTTTATTAAAATATTAAAAACTGTTGTGAAACGATTTTTTCATTAAATTGAAATAAAAAACGTTTCGTGAACATTTTTTTATTAAAATATTAAAAAACCGTTGTGAAACAGGTTTTTTTTTATTAAAAATTGAAATAAAAAATGTTTTGCAATGTTTTTTATTAAAATAATTAAAAACCCGTTGCAAAATGGTTTTTTTGTTAAAAATTGAAATAAAAAATGTTTCGCAACATTTTTTATTAAAATAATTAAAAAACCGTTGTGAAACAGTTTTTTTTCATTAAATTGAATAAAAAACGGTTCACAAACATTTTTTATTAAAATATTAAAACCCATTGCAAAACAGTTTTTTTTATTCGTTAAATTGGAATAAAAAACGGTTTGCAACATTTTTTATTAAAATAATTAAAAAACTGTTGCGAAACGGTTTTTTTTGATTAACTTAAAATAAAAAACGTTTTGCAACTAAAAACCGTTGCAAAATGGTTTTTCTTCATTAAATTGAAATAAAAAAATATTTCGCAACATTTTTTTATTAAAATGATTAAAAACCGTTGCGAAACAGTTTTTTTTCATTAAATTGAAATAAAAAAACGTTTTGCAACATTTTTTATTAAAATAATTAAAAAACCGTTGCAAAATAGTTTTTTTTTCATTAAATTAGAATAAAAAAACATTTCGCAAACATTTTTTTATTAAAATATTAAAAAACCGTTGCAAAATGTATTTTTTTTATTAAAAATTGAAATAAAAAACGTTTCGCAACATTTTTTATTAAAATAATTAAAAAACTGTTGCGAAATGGTTTTTTTTCATTAAATTGAAATAAAAAAAATGTTTCGCAATGTTTTTTTATTAAAATATTAAAACCCGTTGCAAAATGGGTTTTTTTCGTTAAAAATTGAAATAAAAAATGTTTTGCAACGTTTTTTATTAAAATGATTAAAAATTGAATAAAAAACATTTCGCGAACGTTTTTTTATTAAAATACAGTCAACTCCCTCTATAGTCACTCCCGTTATAGTCACATTCTACTATATAGTCACACCAGTTAAATGTTCAAAATACTTTATTATTAAAATCTATCCTATATAGTCACAATCTATCTATAGTCACTATCACACCTATCTTCAAAAATCTTATATTAAAAAGAACTGTTTATAATCACAGTTATATAAAGAATATATTAAATAACTTGGCATCTAATAATTGTACAAAGATGTATCATAGTTTGTTAGAATCGTCTTACTGAGGCGAATCGAATGGTGGTAGTTTTATCCTTTTCCTTTTGCTAGTGTTTAAGGCCAGACCACCTATTGCCTCTTATAAGACTAATCTCGGGTCTGTGTTCTATCATCTTCACTGGGCAACCATTATACCGAGTACTTAATTCCTCAAGTAACAGCACCACTATAGAAGACATCCCCCATCGGGCCATTTTAGGCTGATCTGAAGCTAGGTACACGCCGCCTACTCATCCTATACCCATTGCATAATACTGATACTCAATTTATTTAACGACCTTTAGAGAGCATCTACTTTCATGGAAGACTTTCGACAGGTAACATCAACCATCTAGTACCCTTCCATACCACTATGTTAGGTACTAAGTCTCACTCAAAGGCCACTACAGCCCGCGATTACCTAGCACCGATAGTACAGTTGTTTACCCAAGTGGTATACTTTGTAGTGACCACTCAGACAGAAAGTAGCAGGCAACTGTCCAGGATCACCCCTTACGGTGGGTATCAACCACCAGGGATTACCAACCAGGACCCAAGGAGTAGGGAATCGAACTCTATAGCCATGCTACCTGTTCTGTGCACGAACACCTTGGTTGGTCTAAGACCTAACAGAAGGTCTAACTACTACTAAGACATTGCACCGTCAGCTTTTACCATCTAAGACGACCATCTAGCCATTACTGACCCCAAGTGGTATCGTGAAGTGACCACCAGGACAGGAAGTCCCCCCAAAGGTATAGTAGTGACCTCAAGGACAGGACTGTGTACATGCCAATGGCCTCATAGGGAACGTTAAAAGGACACCATGACCCTTAGTTGAAATGTGCGGCCTAACTGTACACACTAATTCACTATGATGCAGTCCAACTACACTAATCCCTGTACCTTCACGCTATTGGTTGTAGCGTCTGCAGTAAAATTCTTTTTATTTCTGTGGTCATGAGAATCGAACCTGCGACCTCACCATACTCAGGCTTAATGAGGATCTCAGTGACTAACCACCGAGATAGGGTGACCAACCCTAAGTTTTATTTTTTTCCTATGCAAACAGTCTTATGACTTTATCTTTTATTTATATTTTAACTTCGAAAGTACAATCGAACAATATTACAAAATAATAAGAAAATAAACTAAAAAATAAAAAGAGTAGCTTCACGACTCATACAAGTAAAGAAATCTAAACTAAAATAAATTAAAGCAAAGAAAAACTAAACTATTACAGAATCGCATACCCTAACTTTACCCGAAGGCCAGTGTGAGTCAACTATCCAACATCCAAAAATCCAGTCCGTACCAGAAAGAAATCCTAAGAGGTTGAACTGTTAAGCGGCGCAAAAAATCCAAGTGCGAGATCCATGATCCATCCCGAATTATAGAAGAGGATATCCAAGAAATCCAGGAATCTTGAGAAATTGTCGCCAGAAAAGAGTTATAAAATTGTGAAGAAATAGTAGTAGAAGGAAATTTTGAGGATGGGCCATGTAATTTAAAAGCAGCCGAGATACCCTGTGACTCTTCCCAAGCATGGAAAAGAACATTCTGACATAGCCAAATTTCACCATATAGTTCGACCTGGAAGTCATTAAGAAATGGAGAAATAGTCTTGTATATAACAGAGAGAGGGAAGTATTGTTGAAGAAACGTCATCAAATGCGCAGGTAATAATCCTCTAGTAAGCCAAAGATAAGATGGAGAAGGAGATTCATAGTTCTAACAATCTAGAGCAGAGAATCCAGTTTGAAAAGTAGAATCCAAAAGTTTCAAAGATAAGAATGAGGATAAACAAGAATCTCTGAATTTAGCAACTTCAGAATGATGTGTTAAACATGGATTGAGATCCGGAAGGATATAAGGACAAGTCCAAAGATGGTTCAAATCTTCAGGAACAGAGTTGCATTGTGGACAAAGCCAATTCAGAGAATATAAATAGGGTTTACGTTGTTGAAGAGTAGTTAAGGTAGGCAGCATATCCAAAAGAAGTTTGATATGGAAGATCCAAAATTCAGGACGACCATTCTTATGCGAAGCAAAATCTTTAATTTGTGAAAGGCAAAAATGTATACCAGTCCAGTCAAAAAGCGAAGGGGAGCCAAGAGCAGTGAATCGTGCCAATGAACAGAAGGATAAAAGAGCGCGAGCATCCGCTATAGAGCGGAGGAAGTGACGAATATTCATGTCAATAGGCAAAGAATTAAAAGTTAATAAGCAGGGAGCATAACAAAATGCCAAAGGTGAGACGGTAGGTTGTAAAGACGAATGAGCATCTTTGGCCAAGGAATCCGCTTGTATATTGTAGAAGTCATCGCTATGAGCAGGGACTTTAATCAAATCGACTTTAAGGTTACGATCCTTGACAAGTTGTCAAATAGAAAGCCAAAGAAGATGATTGTGTTCACGAAGCAACTTCGGTGAGAAGGGAACATCAACAAAGCGTTTCCATAATGAAATTAACTGACTACAATCTGTATGAATAGAGATTGAAGAGCTATGGGAAAGAGCATTTAATCCTAATACAACAGCAAAGATCTCAGAGCGTAAGGCTGAAGGAAAACATGAAGGAATTTGTAAAGATGAGGATTCAAGGATAAGTCCATCATCATCAAGAGCAAGCCAGGCAGAAGTCATGGAAGGAGGTGAAGAGTCCTTAGCAACATGAAAAAAACCATCGGTATACAAAGATTGCACAGAAAGTGGTAAAACATCATCTTCTATCCTATCCTTAAAGGAAGGAGAAAAGGCGGAAGAAGTAGGTAAAGACGGGTTTGCCAAATGGACAAGGGCCAGAGAAGTAGCATAACTCCATGAAGTAGATAAAGTTATGGGAAGGTAAGCCGCAAATACTTTGGCGTTTCTGGTAGGATAGCCTACAGTTTCTGATAAGATCACATTGAAAAAGCATTTCTCACTATTACAGCGTTGTTTGATTGCAGATTTTTTGGATAAAGCGGGAATATTAAAGGAACAACCAGGACAAGGATTGTAAGTTCGTTCATCAGCAGAAGAAGATACAGGGAGCCAATGAGACATGATAGCAAAGTTTTGTTTCTTGTAGGTGATACAAACATGACCTACGGATAAAGTGTGGGTAGCAGAATCAAAATTGATAGCCCATTGAGGATAAAAGTGATAATCTTTAACAGTATGATCTAATAAACAAGGTGAAGCTAAAGTAAAAGAAAAATTAATAAAATACAAAGGCAACAATAAAGAAGAAGAAGAAGAAGAAAGAAAATTATTTTTAATAAAATTAAACCAAGTAGGGATCCGTCCTTTACGACCAGCAATACCAAGGTACCAAAGATCAGACTAATTCATAAGATAACGTTCACAAGGGGAAACCAACTGAGCAAGCACAAAAATATTCAAATGTTTCCAGAGTTTCCAAGCAGTCTGAAAAATCGAATGCGGTAAGATGGATTGAAGCGACAATGCTGGTTGTAGATCCTGCCTCAGAGGTCGGAAAGGGAGGGACCATGTGATATTTAAACGTGAAGAAAACAACAATGAATTAAACAAAGTATGTGTCCGCAAAGAAACAACTTGTGACCATGGTTCCAGGTTAATAACTGTCGGCAGCTTTCAGCACCCAAATATCCTTGAAGATAGGAGATAGCATAAAGGGCAAAACCTTTGAAATCAGGATAAGAGTTTTATCCTTTTCCTTTTGCAAGTGTTTACGGCCAGACCACCCATTGCCTCTTATGAGACTAATCTCGGGTCTGTGTCCTATCATTTTCAATGGGCAACCATTATACCGAGTACTTAATTCCTCAGGTAACAGCACCACTATAGAAGACATCCCCCATCGGGCCATTTTAGGCTGATCTGAAGCTAGGTACACGCCGCCTGCTCATCCTATACCCATTGCATGATACTGATACTCAGTTTTATTTAATGACCTTTAGAGAGCATCTACTTTCATGGAGGACTTTCGACAGGTAACATCAACCATCTAGTATCCTTCTATACCACCATTTTAGGTACTAAGTCTCACTCAAAGGCCACTACAACCTGCGATTACCTAGCACCGATAGTACAGTTGTTTACCCCAAGTGGTATACTTTGTAGTGACCACTCGGACAGGAAGTAGCAGGCATCTGTCCAGGATCACCCCTTATGGTGGGTATCAACCACCAGGGATCACCAACCAGGACTCAAGGAATAGGGAATCGAACCCCATAGCCATGCTACCTGTTCTGTGCACGAACACCTTGATTGGTCTAAGACCTAACAGAAGGTCTAACTACTACTAAGACATTGCACCCTCAGCTTTACCATCTAGGACGACCATCTAGCCATTACTGACCCCAAGTGGTATCGTGGAGTGACCACCTGAACAGGAAGTCCCCCCAAGATATAGTAGTGACCTCAAGGACAGGACTGCGCACATACCAATGGCCTCATAGGGAACGTTAGAAGGACACCATGACCCTTAGTTGAAATGTGCGGCCTAACCGTACACACTAATTCACCATGATGCAGTCCAACTACACTAATCCCTGTACCTTCACGCTATTGGTTGTAGCGTCCGCAGTAAAATTCTTTTTATTTCCGTGGTCATGGGAATTGAACCTGCGACCTCACCATACTCAGGCTTAATGAGGGTCTCAGTGACTAACCACCAAGATAGGGTGACCAACCTTTCCGTTTTATCCTTTTCCGATCACAGGCTGACGAGTTATTCAACAAAATGTTAAACATCGGCATTATAATATTGTTTACTGCGCCATTTAACATTTTGCTAGATTTCTCAGTACCTAGTGATTGTAAAAAGACGATTTATAACTCTCTCCCGTTCTGCTCACTTGACAATATTTACGAAAAAATAAAAAATTTTTTCAGAGTTTTTTATTACTTTTTCTTTATAATTTCTTTATTTTAGATAACTACTACGACACTTTACAAATGGGTAAAGATAACAAAAAGAAAAATAACCAGTCTAACAAAGATACTACATCTAAACGTCCTGCCTCTAGCTCTCCAACTGGCAACGTTTCTGGTCAAGGTTCCTCTATGTCTGGCCCTTCGAACACTCCACCTTCGACCACCTCTACTAATAAACGTACCAGAGTCAGTGCTGACGACTCTGTCATGGATGTTGATAAACCTCTCACACCTCCTGGCCCTGTTGAGACAACTTCCGCTGAGACACCTTCTCAACCTGATACCTCCTCTCTCGATGCTTCGCAACACGCCCCTGCTAACAACAACGATAAAGGCAAAAGCCCTGAAATTACTCCTGCAGTCTCTTTCCCTGAACGTGCTGCCTCTCCGGACGCGTCCCAAGCTGCAGTACAATCTCAACCTACACTTTTCTACGCCTCGGCCGCTCCTAATGACGTCGATGGCTTTTGGAATCACTTCGCTTCAAACCGCGACGCGTGCGACGCGGTTGATCGACAACTTTCCTTGTTCTCCTCTTATGGTAGTCGTGCCACGTGTAGTGGATCCAACGATTTGAAGAGGATCATCGTCCACTTCCGAAAAAAGGAAGATCTTGTCAAAGCCGTAGCTTCCCCTATGGATTCTTTGTTTGGCTTGCATTTCCATGCATATGACCCCCAGGCTATTAAGGCTGATGAACACGCGCGTACCCTGGTGGTTACCGATATCCCCCTTTTTCTAACTGACGCTCTTTTGCGTGGTACCTTTTCTCGTTACGGCAATATTACTCGTTGCCATACCCGTTTATCTAAACTTTATCGTACTGCATACATTACCTTTGAATCTACTGGTGCTTTACAGAACCTCGACTCTACCTGGGGCGTCCTTTGTGGAGGACATTGTTTGCGTATCTGCCCCGCTACTTTCTCACCTGAACAACGCGCTGAAAGACGCGCTTATGTTGCTTTACTTGCCGGTCTCCCGCGTGGCACTATAGCGGTCGATCTTGCTGAAATTGCCGATGAAATATCCGCTAAATCTATCAATGTTCCCTTCTCTATGAATTCTTACAATCCCAAACCTTACGCCTATTGCCATTTTGCCTCTGAAACGGCTATGGAAAATGCTAAATCTATCTCATGTGCCCTCAAGAAAGTTGGCCTTACCTGGCATTCTCCGGATGAAGTCACTTCTCTTTGTCATCGATGTGGTCGCCCCAATTGTAACCCTGATCGATGTGGTTCTTCATCTAGACCTAATCGCCCTTCTCGCCCTTGGCAATCTAATGATAAATTGCGTGCTTTATATAATAAGCATCTACCTCCTTCTCATCCTGCTAAACGACATAACCGTTTTGCCCGCCCTGATAACAATAATGATGGACAAAGCCGTACCAATGCTTCTCGCCATCGTTCTAAATCCAGACCTAATAACCGACAACAATCTCGTTCTCGTTCTCAACATCGACCATGGAATCGCGACAATGTTAATAACAACAATAATAATCAACGTCGTCGTATTCCTGATGCAAATGAACTTGATCACTATGCTGATGGCATGGATGTTACATACCCTGCTCCTCCTACCGTGCTTACTGATTGGAAATCTATTGGTGCTGCTCTTGAAAAAGTAGTTGAAGAATTAGCCCTTCTTACCACACAATTTGCTTCTATGAACAGCCGCATCACTAATTTGGAATCTGCTATGGCTGCTCGTACTCCTATTCCTGGACCTTTTGTCACTAAACCTCCTTCCTACATCCCTTCCTCTATGCAAGGATGGGATGATACAGTGAATAGAACTGATAATAATATCCTCGTTGATGTTAATTCTCCCCCTTTGCAATCAACAAGTGGTTTTTCCCCGATTCCTCATTTTGCTCCCATTCCACTTTCCAACGTCGCTCCTTCCTCCCCTATTGATATGGAACAGCGTCTCTCCTCTCTTTCCGATACTGTTGCCTCTTTGGCTGGCTCGATTAAAGAAGGAATCCAACAAAACAACCTCATCTTAGCTCGGCAACAAGGCCAAGCTAATCAATAATTGTTCTCTTTTTCCCCCTTCTTTATTACCGATTTATCAGTGTGTAATAATGATGGACATCAATAAACATAATTTTTCCCCTCACCCCTCTCCCCTTATTAAATTTGGTCAATTAAATGTTAATGGTTTATGTTCCCCAGTTCGACAACAACATTTGCTTAATTTTTTTCTCCACTCCTCTTTTGGTGCTTTATCTATTAATGATACGTGTCTTTCCCCTTCAAATGCTAAATTTATTTTTAAAAATGAACACTCCCAACATCACTTTAAGTCCTATTGGGCTTGTTCATCTTCTTCTTCTCGCCCTCATGATGGTGTTGGTATTTTGTTACGTAATCCCCTTCATAAACATGTTCAAACAATTGATCCTTGGAACGGTCGACTTCTTAAATTAGACTTGTTCTTTCATCAAACGAAAATTTCTATTATTTCTATATATTATCCCCCTTCTGGTTCTGTTCATCAATCTATTTGCAATGATCTTATTGCCAAACTTCTTTCTTGGCTTGATTATGCCCGAGCTAATAATTATTTTGTAGTTATTCTTGGCGACTTCAATGCTGATGTAATCGCTCATTCTAATTATTCACCTAATCATTTTAAGCTTCTTCGCTTGCTTTCTTCTCGGTTTTTTACCGATCATCAAGCTCACTCCTCTACAAATGGTCCTGATCCCACTTTCTTTCATGATAATGGATCTTCTAGACTGGATTATATTTGGTCTTCACCTGGTTTTCCTGCCCCTGGTCTTTTTTCGCAAGTGGTTACTTGCCCGGATCTCCTTGATCGTCCTTTTACCGATCACAAAGTTCTTACAACTGTTTTTGACTTCAGCTCTTGCCTGGCTATCTTGGCTAAATCTCGTCTTAAACAAAAGAAAGAAATGTGTACTATTTTCTCTTACGCTTCCACTTCAGTTGAACAATGGAATAATTTTACCACTGAAGTAGATGATTCTCTTGGAGTTTATTTAGATAGACAATATCACCCCAATTTTGATTTCTCCTCTCTTTCTCTTGATCGTATGTGGCATGCATTGAAAGCTGCCATAATTAGTGCTGCTATTGAAACTTTACCCTTTCAAAAAGTCTCCAACACACACCGACATTCGTACTCTCCTGAATTAACTAAACTTATTGCTATTAACAAGTTTTTAGATCGATTTTTATATCGCCTTACTACTCGTCGTTCTAATCGGCTTACTCAGATTGCGCAAATGACTGCCGCTTTGCCCTCCCATCTTGAAAATCTTGCATCCTTACTCCCTGATTACTCAGTTCCTACCTATTCTACAACCCCTGTATCTGTATTTAAATCATTTTTACGATCACAGAAACATTTAGTTTCGGCCTTTTTATCTACTAAATTCGCCCAACACCTTACGGACTCAGTGGAATATTATACTGCACTACGTGATGAACACTTTTCGAACTCGCTCGGCACCTTTATCGATTCTGCTTTATCAGTAGAAAAACGTTCAATTGTTCTTGACCGTGTTCTGGTCGTTTTGGACTCAACTCCTACTTTATTAACGGATCCTTCGGATATTAAACATGCGGCTGTTTCTCATTTTCAATCAATTGTTTCTCCTCCGTTGGTCCACTATTCTTCCATCACTTCATTTCCCGCCCGATGGCAACAAGCTTACACTCCTCTTGCAAATGTGTCTGCTTCATTATATGATCCTGTTTTGGCGCCTATTTCCCTACAAGAATGGTCTGCTGTGATTTCCTCCATGCCAAATAACAAAGCTTCCGGCCCTTCAAAAATTTCTTATGAGATGATTAAACACTTGTCCGGTGAAGCCTTGGATTTTTCTCTTTTACTTGCCAATACTTGCCTTTCTCGTGGTGATATTCCTGCTGACTGGCGTGAAGCCGTGGTTTATCCTATTCCTAAACCTCATGACTTTGATGCTCAACTTAAGAACACTCGACCTATTACCCTTCTGGAAACAGTTCGAAAATGTGTAGTTAAGGTCATCACGAATCGTCTTTCCAACATCCTTGCTGATAATAAAATTCTTCAAGGTGGTAATTTTGCTGGTTTACCTGGTGGTTCTACTGATGTCCCTATCAAAATGCTGGATGCAATTATTCATCAACATAAACATGACTCTACTGATGATCAGGAACTATGGATCGTTTCTCAAGATATCTCTAAAGCTTTTGATTCTATGGATCTAAATATGCTTAAATTAGCTTTAGATAGGTTACATATCCCTGCACTTTTAGTGCGATTTATTTTAAATCTTTTTACACGACGAAATAATAAGATAATTACATGTCATGGCGATACAGCTGCTTATAGAGTACGTGTTGGTATCGATCAAGGAGAAATTATTTCCCCTCTTCTTTGGGTTATTTATTTGGATCCCTTACTCACTGTTTTGAATCAAGAAGCACGAGATCCTTTTATTTTAAAATCTTCAGCTCTTTTAAATTACTCTCCACTTGAATTTGAACAACATTCTTTACCAATTTCACATTTAACGTTTATGGATGATTCTACACTTATTGCTTCTTCAAAATCTGGAATAGAAGACCGTCTTTCTATTACTGCTGAATTTTATACTTTAAATAATGTTCAAGCTAATTCAGCTAAATATGTTCTTCTTTCATCTTCTTCCCCTTCTTCAAAGATTATTTTTGATCTTACACCTTCCTTTTTAGTCTCTGATTTGTCTCTTTCCCTTTCCTCTTTATCTTTGCATGCTTCCTTTTGCTTTTTAGGCGTTTGGTTTCTTTATCCGCCTCTTCTGATTTTGTTCTCAAACAAGCGCGTTCCATGGTTAAAGATATGGCAGCTCTCCTGGGACCGAAGAAATTATTAGCACAACATGTGGCCTATCTCTATAATGCTGTCCTTCTTCCGCGATTGGAATTTCGTCTTCAAACTACCCTTTTCTCTGAAAGTACTATTCAATCAATTGTCAAGCCCCTGTTTTCAGTACTTCGAAGAAAAGCTGGTCTTGCTACGACTACTCCGTTGCCCTTGTTATTTCTCAAACTTCCCTTTTCGATTCAAAATGCTTTCTATCGCTTTCTTTCTTCCCATATGGCATCTTGGCAAAAAATTTTCACTCATCCTGATTTCAAAGATTTTGCTCTTTATGCTATTTCCTATCTTCAAGGATATTTGGGTGCTGAAAGTTGCCCGACTACTATTAACTTAGAACCATGGTCGCAGATCGTTTCTTTGCGAACGCACACTTTGTTTAATTCGTTATTGTTTTCTTCGCGTTTGAACATCACGTGGTCTCTTTCCTTCCGGCCTCTGAGGCATGATCTACAACCTGCTCTGCCACTCCGATCTATTCTACCTCATTCCATTTTTCAATCAAGTTGGAAACTTTGGAAAAACTTGAATATATTTGTGCTTGCTCAATTGGTTTCTCCTTGTGGACGTTATCTTATGAATTGGCCTGACCTTCGTTATCTTGGCATCGTTGGTCGTAAAGGACGGATTCCTAATTGGTTTACTTTTATCAATAATAATTTTCTCTCTTCTTCTTCTTCTACTCTACTTTTATCTTCATATTTTATTAATTCTTCTTTTACTTTAGCTTCTCCTTGTTTATTAGATCATACTGTTAAAGATTATTCCTTTTATCCTCAATGGGCTATTAATTTTGACTCTGCTACTCAAACTTTATCTGTTGGTCGTGTGTGTATCACTTATAAGAAACAAAACTCGGCTATTATGTCTCATTGGCTTCCTGTATCTACCTCAGCTGATGAACGATCCTATGACCCTTGTCCCGGTTGTGCTCTTAACATTCCTGCCTTATCCATGAAATCTGCCATTAGACAACGCTGTAATAGCGAGAAATGCTTTTTTAACGTAACTCTATCGGATACGGTGGGCTATCCTACTAGAAATGCCAAAGTTTTCGCGGCTTACCTTCCTATTACTCTATCTACTTCGTGGAGTTATGCGACTTCCTTGGCTCTTGTTCATTTTTCGAACGCGTCTCCCGCTCTTCCTCCTCTCTTTAAGGATAGAATTGATAGTATTGAAGACAATATCTTACCACTTTCTGTGCAATCTTTGTACACAGATGGTTCGTTCCATCCTGCCAATGAATCTTTGCCTTCTTCCATGACTTCTGCTTGGATTGCTCTTGATGATGTTGGACTTGTTCTGGAATCTTCTTCCATGCATCTCCCTTCTTACTTTCCTTCCGCTTTGCGTTCCGAAATTTCTGCTGTTCTATTGGGATTGAACGCCCTTTCCCGTGATTCGTCAATCTCTATTCATACTGATTGTAGTCAGTTAATTTCCCTATGGACACGGTTTGTTGATGCTCCCTTTTCACCAAAGTTGCTCCGAGAACCTAATTATCTTCTTTGGCTTTCTATTCGACAACTTATCATGGATCGTAATCTTAATGTCGAATTGATTAAAGTCCCTGCTCATGGCGATGATATCTACAATATACAAGCGGATTCTTTGGCAAAAGATGCTCATTCGTCTTCACAACCCACTACTCTACTTTCAACATTTTGTTATGCTCCATGCTTGTTGACTTTTAACTCCTTGCCTATTGACGTGAATATTCGACATTTCCTCCGCTCTATTGCAGATGCCCGTGCTCTTTTATCTTTCTGTTCACTAGCGCGTTTTACCGCTCTTGGTTCTCCTTCACTTTTTGATTGGGCTGGTATATATTTTTGCCTTTCACAAATTAAAGGTGTTGCTTCACATAGGAATGGTCGTCCTGAATTTTGGATCTTCCGCATTAAACTTCTTTTGGATATGTTGCCTACCTTAACTACTCTTCAACAGCGTAAACCTTACTTATATTCTCCTGACTGGCTCTGTCCGCAGTGTAATTCTGCTCCTGAAGATTTGAATCATCTTTGGACTTGTCCTTATATTTTACCGGATTTAAATCCCTGTTTAACACACCGATCTGAAGTCATCAAATTTAGAGATTCTTGTTTATCTTCTTTCCTATCCTTGAAATCTTTGGATAATTCCTTTCATACCGACTTCTTTGCTTTGGATTGCTGGAACTATGAAGCTCCTTCTTCATCCTGTCTTTGGCTTACTCGAGGATTGTTGCCTGCGCATTTAACGGCATTTTTGAATCAATACTTTCCTCTCTCTGTTATATACAAGATTATTTCTCCCCTTCTTAATGACTTCCAAGTCGAATTATATGGTGAAATTTGGCTGTGTCGGAATGTTCTTTTCCATGCTTGGGAGGAGTCGCAGGGTATCTCGGCTGCTTCCAAATTACGTGGCCCATCTACAAATTCTTTCCCTAATACTACTTCTCCACAACAACACAACTCTTCTTTGGCGTCAGTTTCTCAGGATTCCTGGATTTCTTGGATATCCTCTTCTATAATTCGGGGTGGATCTTGGATCTCGCACTTGGATTTTCTGCGCCGCTTAACAGTTCAACCTCTTAGGATTTCTTTCTGGTAACGGACTGGATTTTTGGATGTTGGATAGTTGACTCACACTGGCCTTCGGGTAAAGTTGGGGTATGCGATTCTGTCATAGTTCAGTTTTTCTTTGCTTTAATTTTATTTTAGTTTAGATTTCTTTACTTGTATGAGTCGTGAAGCTACTCTTTTTATTTTTTATTAGTTTATTTTCTTATTTTTGTAATATTGTTCGATTACTTTTCGAAGTCCAAAGTATAAATAAAAGATAAAGTCATAAGACTGTTTGCACAGTAAAAAGATGATTTATAGTTCGTTGGAATCGCCTCATCGAGACGAATCGAATGGTGGTAAGCTCATCTTTCTGTGATCAATATTGACGGAGTTATTACTTAAAAACCATTTAATATTTTTTAATTTCGGAAATTGATCTAGTGATTGGATTTCGATGTATCTTATACCATTAGATTCGTCTCATCAAGACGAATCGAATGGTAGTAAGATCGTCTTTCTAGGATCAATATTGGCAGAGTTATTACACAAAAACCATTAATATTTTTTTAATTTCGGAAATTAATCTAGTGATTGGATTTCAACGTATTTTATACCATTAGAACCGTCTCATCAACACGAATCGAATGGCGGTAAGATCATCTCTCTACGATTAATATTGGCGAAGTTACGATACAATAAAGTTTTAAGTATAATTCTGGCTAAAATTATATTAATTTTAAGATCATTTGTTGTTGCGTCAAGAATTTTTGGCCAGAATTATGATATACAAATATAAGAAATTTTATATATAGTCACATCTCTTTATAATCACCAAGTATGGACTGTCCCAAATGTGTGACTATAAAGAGAGTTGACTGTATTAAAACCCATTGCGAAACGGTTTTTTTTATTCGTTAAATTGGAATAAAAAACGTTTCACAACATTTTTTATTAAAATAATTAAAAAACCGTTGCGAAACAGTTTTTTTTCATTAACTTGAAATAAAAAACGTTTTGCAACATTTTTTATTATAATAATTTATAATAATTAAAAAACTGTTGCGAAATGGTTTTTTTCGTTAAAAATTGAAATAAAAAACGTTTCACAATGTTTTTTATTAAAATAATTAAAAAATCGTTGTGAAACAGTTTTTTTCATTAAATTGAATAAAAAACATTTCGCGAACATTTTTTTATTAAAATATTAAAACCCATTGCTAAACGGTTTTTTTTATTCGTTAAATTGGAATAAAAAACATTCTACAACGTTTTTTATTAAAATAATTAAAAAACTGTTGCGAAACAGTTTTTTTCATTAACTTAAAATAAAAAACATTTCACAACGTTTTTTTATTAAAATGATTAAAAACTGATGCGAAACGTTTTTTTTCATTAAATTGAAATAAAAAAATGGTTCGCAACGTTTTTTTATTAAAATGATTAAAAACTGTTGTGAAATGGTTTTTTTCATTAAATTGAAATAAAAAAAATGTTTTGCAACATTTTTTATTAAAATAATTAAAAAACCATTGCGAAATAGTTTTTTTTTCATTAAATAGAATAAAAAAATATTTCGCAAATGTTTTTATTAAAATATTAAAAAACCATTGCGAAATGCTTTTTTTTTCATTAAATTGAAATAAAAAACGTTTCACGAACATTTTTTTATTAAAATATTAAAAAACCGTTGTGAAATGGGTTTTTTTTATTAAAAATTGAAATAAAAAACGTTTCACAACATTCTTTATTAAAATAATTAAAAAACCGTTGCAAAACAGTTTTTTTTCATTAAATTGAAATAAAAAAATGTTTTGCAACGTTTTTTTATTAAATAATTAAAAACTGTTGTGAACCGGTTTTTTTTCGTTAAAAATTGAAATAAAAAACGTTTTGCAACATTTTTTATTAAAATGATTAAAAAACCGTTGCGAAACGGTTTTTTTTCATTAAAAATTGAAATAAAAAATGTTTTACAACATTTTTTATTAAAATAATTAAAAAACCATTGTGAAACAGTTTTTTTTCATTAAATTGAATAAAAAACATTTCGCAAATATTTTTTTATTAAAATATTAAAACCCGTTACAAAATGGTTTTTTTTATTCGTTAAATTGGAATAAAAAACATTTCACAACATTTTTTATTAAAATAATTAAAAAACTGTTGCGAAATAGTTTTTTTTATTAACTTGATATAAAAAATGTTTCGCAACATTTTTTATTATAATAATTTATAATAATTAAAAAACTGTTGCGAAACGGTTTTTTTTATTGAATTGGAATAAAAAACGTTTTACAACATTTTTTATTAAAATGATTAAAAAACTGTTGCGAAATGGTTTTTTCTTCATTAAATTGAAATAAAAAATGTTTTGCAACATTTTTTATTAAAATAATTAAAAAACCGTTGTGAAATGGTTTTTTATTCGTTAAATTGAAATAAAAAACGTTATGTAACATTTTTTAAATAATGGATTCGAGTCAAAATCAGATTCATCCGATTTGATCCATTTGGAACACTAAGTTGATAATCATGATGATCAACTAACATATGTAGCACCAAAAAAAAAATTTTTAAATTTTCAGTTTTTTTTTTTGTAAACTAACTATGGACGCAGAAGACAATAATGAAAGAAGTTGTCATAATTCTGAGGATGAAATTGATGTGTTCCTACTGGCAACACCAGCAAGAAGATTAAGTAATTTAGAATCATTAGAAAATGCTCAAAATAATCAAGGCAGTTTTGTATAGAGCCATTTCGAAAAAGATGATATAATAAAAGAGCTACCTGTACTTATTGCAATAAAACTTATATATGTTCTGGGGGTAGTACTACAAATATAACAAAACATTTAAAAAATGTTCATTCTATACAGCAAGAAACTCAGTCAACTGGAATAAATGTTTTAAAAATGTTAAAAGCATCAAAGGTAAAAATAACTTCTTATTTTATTTTTATTTTATAATATTTTATTTATTAATAGATAATTGTATTATTATTTAGTGGTTACAGTCAACTCTCTTTATAGTCACACATTTGGGACAGTCCATATTTGGTGATTATAAAGAGATGTGACTATATAAAAAATTTCTTATATTAGTATATCATAATTCCGGCCAAAAATTAACATAATTTTGGCTAAAATTATACTCAAAACTTTATTGTATCGTAACTCCGTCAATATTAATCGTAGAGAGATGATCTTACCACCATTCGATTCGTCTTGATGAGACGGTTCTAATGGTATAAAATACATCGAAATCCAATCACTAGATTAATTTCCGAAATTAAAAAAATATTAATGGTTTTTGTGTAATAACTCTGCCAATATTGATCCTAGAGAGACGATCTTACTACCATTCGATTCGCCTTAATGCGACGAATCTAATGGTATAAAATACATCGAAATCCAATCATTAGATCAATTTCCGAAATTAAAAAATATTAAATAGTTTTTAAGTAGTAACTCCGTCAATATTGATCACAGAGAGATGAGCTTACCACCATTCGATTCGTCTTGATGAGGCGATTCCAACGAGCTATTAATCGTCTTTTTACAATCACTAGGTACCGAGAAATTTGGCAAAATGTTAAATGGCGCAGTAAACGTAAATCAAGAAATATAATAATGCCGATGCTTACCATTTTGTTGAATAACTCATCAGCCAGTGATCGTAAAAGGATAAAAATACCACCATTCGATTCGTCTCAGTGAGACGATTCTAACAAGCTATGGTACATCTTTGTACGATTATTAGATGCCAAGTTATTTAATATATTCTTTATAATACTGTGATTATAAACGGTTCTTTTTAATATAAGATTTTTGAGGATAGGTGTGATAGTGACTATAGATAGGTTGTAACTATATAGGATAGATTTTAATAATAAAGTGTTTTGAACATTCAACTGGTGTGACTATATAGTAGAATGTGACTATAACGGGAGTGACTATAGAGGGAGTTGACTGTATATGATCATAATGAAATGATAAATAATCTGGTAAAATGGATTGTTATTAAACAACATGCATTTACAATTGCTGAGGAGCCAGATTTTATCAATTTTATACATTCATTACACCCTACTGCGAAAATTCCCAGTGCTGACACAATTAAATCTCATATTTCAAATTTTTATAGAACTGACAAAGAAAAAGTTCAAAATATTTTGTTAAATATTTCAGGAAAAATTTCATTTACAATTGACTGCTGGACCAGTCCTTCAGTCAAATCATTTTTATCAATAACTGCACATTTTATTGATAAGGACTGGAAATTACAACATATACTGTTAGATTTTCTTGAAATGTTTGATTCACATACTGGGCAAAATTTAAAAGAAACATTTGTGACAGGTTTGGAATATTTTTCAATGGAAAAAAAAGTATTTTTATTTTTTATTAGTTTATTCTGATTTTAATTTAATTAATTATCAAATTTACCAATATTTAATATTTATAGTTAATGGGCATTACATTAGATAATGCATCAAATAATGCAGTATTCATTTGTTTATTAACTAATTGGGCAATAGAAAAAAGAATTTCTTTTGATAAAAATGATAATCATTTTAGGTATTTTGCCCATGTCATTAATTTAAGTGTTCAAGCAGGATCCCGAACAATATATATAAAGGTAGGTTTTAAGTTTGCTTAACCAACATATAAAAATTTTTCCTATGTGAGATTTATTATTGCTTATTTGATAACATAATTTTTAAATAGTCAGATATAATTATGCGTAGCAGAGTATTAAATTATTAATAGTCAGATATTATATTTGCGTAGCAGGATAGATTTTTTTAATATATATATATAATATAATATATATTTACATTTTTCACATTAAAAAAATCTAATAAAATATGTAAATAAAGTTATAAACATGTTTATGTAAAAAAAATTTACTATTTTTAATACAAAGAATAAGTTAATTATATACGTAATACAGGAATCATTTTTAGACGTGATCGTGTAATATGTTTTTGATAAAATAAATACGCGTCCACGTAACATTAAAACTATAAATCATATATGCATCTGTGTAATACTTTACAGAAACTTACCATTTTTAATCAATATAGAATCGATATCATTAAGTTTATCTTAACGGTATCATTTCGATATCATTTCAATATCATTTCAATATCGATTTAATATCAATACGATATTGAAATAAAGTATTATCACTTCGATATCATTTCGATATTAAATCGATATTGAAATGATATCGAAATAATAATTAAAATGATATCAAAATGATATCTTTAAATTAAACTTAAAGATGTTGTTTCGATATCATTTCTATTATCATTTCGATATCATTTCAATATCGATTTAATATCGAAATGATATCGAAGTGATAATACTTTATTTCAATATCGTATTGATATTAAATCGATATTGAAATGATATTGAAATGATATTGAAATGATATCACTTGAAAACTTAAAGTTTCTGTAAAGTAGTAAAAAAATATATATTGAAAATAAGAGCAACGGGTGGGTGGGAAGGGAAAATAAGTGTTTTTCTGTTTTTTTATAATTTTACACTATAATTTTTGTAATAATCAATAAAAGTTATTTCATTTTTACTTAGAAAAGTTTTTAAAAATATTTTTTTTGACAAATTTTACAGTAAATTTTAAAAATAAAAATTCCGCGTATTGGTGGCGTTACAAAAAACATGAATAAATCCATAAATATCTATTCAATCATGATAAAAATTTATATGTTAGTAGATTTGAACCTGCTAAACAACTTTACTTGGATATTTCCTTTGACTAAAGTGCTTAAATTACACTCTAGAGTTACAGAACAGATATACGAAATATTAATAAGAAACATTTATAAGTTGTAATATTACAAAAAAATAATAATAGCTTTATCCATATATTATTTCAAAAATTTTTGTTTTTTTAGTTTTTTTTATATACATATTTTATAAAAAAAATTATATATAAATATATATATGTCATAAAATAAATTGCTTAGTAGTGTAAAAAATTTATGGGTTAGATAAAAGTTTGCTTAGCAGACATGAAAAATATTTGCTTATTGACCTTAGTAAATTTTGAATTTTTTATCTGACCTATATATATATTGTTCAGGGTCCTGTTCAAGCAGTATTAACCCAATTGGAAAGTGAAATTTCTAAGGTAAAATTATTATTTAACTTATTTATTATTTTATAAATTCTTTTTTTAATACTAATAAAATCATTATATCTTACAGCTTAGAGATCTTGTTAATAGAATTCGAGCATCTTCTTTGCGTCGTGAAAAATTAAAAATGGCATGTAAAAATAATTAATTAAAGGATTTAACACTTATACCTGACGTACTCACGAGATGGAATTCCACTTACGAAATGATTTCAAGATCATTACAATTAAAAATTGTAAGTTGATTTTTGTAAATATTAAGTTTTTAATAATTTCAATAATTCAATTATTTATTAATTTTAATTATATAATTAAGCCATTGATTCTGTTACACTTAATGATCATGATCTTAAAAAATATTTACTTACAGAGAATCAATAGACTGAACTTGAAAAAATTAAGGATTTTTTATTTTTATTTAAAGAAGTAACAACTATAATGTCTGAATTTACTTATCCAACACTTTCTGCTACTATTCCTTTATATAATATTCTTATTGATCATGTTGAAAATGTTATTGGAGATGAAAATGAGAAAGTTATTGAAGATGTAGATAATGATGAATCTGAAGCTAATAGTGGCAACAACAATGAGAATGAATGGAGTCAAATTATAAAAAATGCTGCGAAAATATGCAGATTAAAATTGTTGGAGTATTACAACAAGACAAATTATTCATATTTAATTTCTACTATTTTGGATCTAAGATTGAAATTACAATATTACAAGGATAATGAATGGGGAGATGAATTAATAAATGATATTCAATAAAAATTAGTATTTTACTAATTATTTATATTATTTACAATGATTATATATACTAATTTTATAATTTTATTAAATTTTTAGGTTTTTAAGTATATATAATAAATCATATGCTGTTTCTATTCAATCTGATCAAACTGAAACTCCTAATAAAGAAAAGTCAGTAATGTCCCGTGTATTTAAACATCATTGTGTGGAAAGTTCTGCTGATGAATACCAAATATATCTTTCTTTACCCCAGCTTGATGGAAATGAAGATCCATTTGAATGGTGGAAAAATAATGAGCAACAATTTCCAAGCCTTCGCTAAAATGGCACGTGATTTTTTATCAATCCCATACGTAAAGTAATACTTCGAACAAGTTTTTTCATCAGAAAAAAATTTGATTACTGATAAAAGAAACTGGTTGGTTGGAAAAACTATAAGAATGTGTTTATGTTTAAGGTCGTGGTGGTTATTATCATTGTTTAACAGTAGTTAGTTTAATAATTTTAATATTTCTTATTTTATCTTTGATAATATCTCTATTATTATAAATAGGTTTAATTTATTTGTAAATAGATTTAATTATAAATAAAGTTTAAATGAAACATAATGTGTAAAGTCAAGCAGAGATAACAATTTTTTATATTATTAAATATGTATAGTAAATGAATTCGATTTTAACTTGACTTGTTAATTGACCATTAATTAAATTAAAAGATTAAATTAGAATTTTATGAAAAAACGCTGATTCAGTACTTTTTTGATAAAAAAAATGAAAAAGACGCCAAAAAATGGCATATTTTTTTATAAAATGATATGAAAAGATGCCGAAATAGCATCTTTTTTGATAAAAAAAATGAAAAAGATGCGAAACAGCATCTTTTTTCATGAAATAATACGAAAAGATGCTGAAATAGCATCTTTTTTAATAAAAAAAATGAAAAGATGTGAAACGGCATCTTTTTTCATAAAATAATACGAAAAGATGCCGAAACAGCATCTTTTTTAATAAAAAATGAAAAGATGCAAAACAGCATCTTTTTTCATAAAATAATATGAAAAGATGCTGTTTCGGCATCTTTTTTGATAAAAAATGAAAGAGATGCCATTTCGGTATTTTTTTTCGTAAAATAATATGAAAAGATGCCGAAACAGCATTTCTTTTCATGAAATAATACGAAATGATGCCGTTTCAGCATCTTTTTCATAAAATAATATGAAAAGATGCCAAAGCGGCATCTCTTTTCATGAAATAATACGAAAAGATGCCATTTCAGCATCTATTTTCATAAAATAATACGAAAAGATGCCGAAACAGCATCTTTTTTAATAAAAAAATGAAAAGATGCAAAACGCATCTTTTTTCATAAAATAATATGAAAAGATGCTGAAACAGCATTTCTTTTCATGAAATAATACGAAATGATGCCGTTTCAAGCATCTTTTTTCGCTAAAATAATATGAAAAGATGCCGAACGGCATCTCTTTCATGAAATAATACGAAAAGATGCCATTTCAGCATCTATTTTCATAAAATAATACGAAAAGATGCGAAACAGCATCTTTTTTAATAAAAATGAAAAGATCTGCAAAACGCATCTTTTTTCATAAAATAATATGAAAAGATCTTTGAAAGCAGCATTTCTTTTCGTGAAATAATACGAAATGATGCCGTTTCAGCATCTTTTTCATAAAATAATATGAAAAGATGCCGAACGGCATCTCTTTTCATGAAATAATACGAAAAGATGCCATTTCAGCATCTATTTTCATAAAATAATACGAAAAAATGTTGTTTTGCATCATTTTCATAAAATAATACGAAAAGATGCTGTTTCGCATTTTTTAGAAAAAATGCTGTTTTGGCATTTTTTCATAAAATAATCACGAAAAGATGCCGAAGACAGCTCTTTTACTAAATGAAATATCGAAAGATGCCATTTTGGCATCTTTTTTGATAAAAAAATGAAAGAGATGCTGTTTTGGCATTTTTTTCATAAAATAATACAAAAAGATGCCATTTCGACATCTATTTTTATAAAATAATACAAAAAGATGCTATTTCGGCATCTATTTTTATAAAATAATACAAAAAGATGCTATTTTGGCATCTATTTTTATAAAATAATATAAAAAAGATGCCGAAATAGCATCTCTTTTCATGAAATAATACGAAAAGATGCCATTTCAGCATCTTTTTCATAAGATAATATAAAAAGATGCCGAACGGCATCTCTTTTCATGAAACAATATGAAAAGATGCTGTTTTGGCATCTTTTTTGATAAAAAAAAAATGAAAAAGATGCTGTTTCAACATTTTTTTGTATAAAATAATATGAAAAGATGCCAAAATATCATTTTTTTCATAATATAACACCGTTTAACATTTTTATTTGTACATTAACAAAAAAACGCTTTTCCCAATAGTTTTTAACCGTGTTAGTAAAAAAAGTAGCGAAAAGATTTTTATTTAATAAAAAAACGTCTTTCGCAACATTTTTTAACTGTATTAATGAGAAACGTTGCAAAACGTTTTTATTTTATAATTTAATGAAAAAAAACATTTTTTGCAGCAATTTTAACTATATTAATAAAAACATTGCGAAAACGTTTTTTATTTGATAATTTACTGATAAAAAATCATTTTCGCAATAGTTTTTAACTGTATTAATAAAAAAGTTGTGAAAAACATTTTTTATTTGATAATTTGCCAATAAAAAGTCATTTTGCAACGTCTTATAACTATATTAAAAAAAACGTTATAAAAGACTTTTTTATTTGATTTATTTATGAAAACTGATCTGGATCCGGATCAGATCTGAATCAGATCAGATCAAATCAGTTAGGATTCGAATTGGATTGAATCAAATCTAATTTGGATTCGAATTGGATCAGATCGAATCTGATTCAGATCTGAATCAGATCAGATTGAATCTGATTTTATTTGATTCGAATTCAGATCAGATCAGATTTGACTAAAATCTGGTCTGATCTGATCCGTTCAGAATACTAAGCGTGGATACCGAATCCCAAAGATAAGTTTTGAAAAAAGAATTTCAAAACTTTCTTTAATAAAAACGTTTTTATACTAAAAAGCGTTTTTTTTTTATTATTTTTATATAGAAATATCAGTTCCAGCGTGGATACCGAATCCCAAAGTTAAGTTTTAAAAATTTTTGAAACTTTAATATAAAAACGTTAATTTTTAACATTTTTTTAATTTTTTGTAAGGATATCGGTTCCAGCGTGGATACCGAATCCCAAAGTTAAGTTTTAAAAAAAAAATTTGAAACTTTATAAAAAAAACGTTTATAACATTTTTTTGTTTTTTTATATAAGAATTTGGCTCCAACGTAAATGCTGATATTTTAGGTAAGTTTTGAAACAAATGTTTCAAAACTTTTTTAAAAACGTTTTTTAATAAAAAAAAATGTTTTTTTTTTATATTTTTTATAATAGGAAATCAGTTTCAGCGTGGATACTAATATTCCAGGTAAGTTTTGAAACAAATGTTTCGAAACTTTTTTTAAAATATTTTTTAATAAAAAAACATTTTTTTTTTATACTCACAGGTCAAAATATAATAAATCGGCCACCAATCGGTCATATAACTGATTGGTAACTGATTAGTTACTGATTCTTTTAATCAGTTACCAATCAGTCATCAATCAGGTGTTAATTCCAATCGGTTACCAATCAGTTATATGACGATTAGTAGCTGACTGATGACTAATTGTCAATCATTAACCAATCAGGCATCATTGGGTCATCACCTACAGGTCGAATTTATTAGGCCTGTTCAATTCCATTCAGTTGGATTTTTCTTTAATTTTTTTTCGAACTACGTAATTTTACATATAAAGCACCGGAACCATCAGTTTTCAGCGATTTTACATATAAAAACACCGGAACTATTAGTTTTGGCATTTTTTTTTGTAATTTTACATTTAAAAAATGCCAAAACTAATAGTTTCGGCATATTTATTTAACCAAATGACCGATTAATGACTGTTTTGTCAATCAGTCGTCAGCCAGTATGTGACCGATTGATGGCGGGGATATAAAAATGTCATCGATCGGCGTTCGTTTTAATACATTATAAAATTAAGGTCAATCACCACCTATCGCATATGCCGGTTGGTGACTAATTGGTAGCCGGAAGAATAGAATACTAAAAGCCGTGGTCTGTTGCCTCTTGTTATCTGAAATTATTCTCAGGGACAATTTTTTTTCTTAATGTGCCGGTTTGTGTATAGTCGATCAACTTTACTTGTACAACTGAATAGGTTTGGCTGAATTATATAAATTATTATAAATTTCACTACCGATTGAAATTTTTTTTTTTGTAAACGTATTTTATTAATTTTATTAAATCTCTCCATACCAAAACTTTAAAACTCAATTTAAAGTAATCACGTAAAATTCTTCTAAATCTATTTTTATTAAATCTTTGATTTTTTTATTATTTTTTTTTGTTTTCTAATTTTTCTAATTCTACCTCGCTTGTGTTTGTCCCATTTTTAGATCTTTTCTTTTTCCTTTTCAAATCCTTGAAGATTCCCATTTGTTTTTCCAATTCAATCGTCTCATTACATCTTTCAGTCCATATTTGTTTTTGTAATCTTATCAAATATTCATCACAAATTTCTCGCATTAATATTATTAGCACAACAATTCATCCACTTCTCATTTATAAGTCCTCTAGTCAATTCTCTAATAACACCTTCCGTAACTATAATATTTGACCTCGTCGATGCCACTTCTAAAATTTTGTCAATGAAACCACTCCTAATCTTATCTTTGTTAATACTTCACTGGTACTTTCTTTTAATAAATAAAATTCTGTATTAGTATCATTTTTGGAACACGACCAAACATGATCCCACGTTTCTTTTTCGATCTTGCATCTTGGACACTTCATGTTTAGAATTCCCCATACTTCTCTTTCCAAAGTGTTTCATACGTCGGTAATATTTTTAGAAAATTTTTAATGCGCCAGCATCTAATTGACACGTCTTTCTATTCATTGTATTTTTGACGTCATGATTTCATTATTTATCAATTTAAAAGTTTCTTTCCAATCGATGAAAATGTTCGCTCCATTTACTTCAATAAAACAATCTTTGACATAGTCTAATAATATTACATTTATTTTTGTTATATTATTACTAAGCTCTTTAAACCAGTATCTATACCCTCCTTCGATCGGTATATGATTCCAACGTAGACTATATTCATCAATTATCAAATTGTTCAAATTTATTTTCACTTCAGGTATAACTTCTTTACACTTAATTAATTCCTTTTTCAAGGCTGGTAATTTCAAGTCTTGCATCGTCAAATCCATATTTTTGAGCTCCAATATTGTGTTAACAAAATTTAAATAGCCCGTCATCTAATTTTCTTCTCATACTACCTGTTTCACTATATTTATATAACCACTCTACTATCCTAATATCCGTTCTTAAATCTAATATAATATTACATGGTAACATTATTAATGCAACTATTCTCATTTTTAATGATTTAATTTTTCCTTCAAAATTAAAATTTATTGACTTCATTATTCTTTGGAATCACTTCTATTCCAAAAAACCCGTTTAGACACAGATCAGATCCTTTCTGAATTATACCTTCAACCTGTAAAATCACCTCTTTGTCTCATTTTCCCTGTTACAAATTCTTTAATTTTCACAGAACCTTCTATTTCTTCTTCGACCCATATTTTATTAACACATTCTTCTATATTACTATAAACTTTCATATTATTGTAATTTTTTTCTTGTAAATTCACCAATATTTTCTTTAACTACCATTTCATTTTTCTCATATATATTTTCCCTCGTCATGTATGGTTTCATTAATGTTATATCATTCTTATCTTTCACTACCCTCCCCTTAATCAATAAAGCTGTTTCTTTCTCAATATAAATCATACATTTTTCTTTATTTGTCTTCCTTCTAATATTGAACGCACATCCTTTACAATCAATTAAATAAGGTGAATTATAATCATTATTACTATCTTGTAGTTCTTTATTCGATCAAATGTTTTCCAATTTCATCGTATTTCCTATGACGTGACTTTTTACTTCTAATACTATATATGATCTCGTTATCTTTGTTCCTTACCGATTGAAATCTATGCGCAAGAATTCCTCTTATATGATATGCTGTCTACATTACAGACTAATTACGATTATAAATTTTGATTTGATCGGTTGCAGCAATATTTTATCAGTTTTCTTTTTCGATTAGATATAGCTTTTTTCTTCTGATTACCGATTTTTGTCATTATTTTCTGGCTTTTTTGTAGTAGTAAACTTGGTAGTAAACAAGTAATTTTTTAAATAATTTTCACTTGATACAAAATATATTTAGCGATTATCACTTTTATGTTAAGAAAATAATTAATTATATGTGTTAAATATATAAAATAAGTTATTTGCATAATTGAAATAAAGTTTAAAGACCGATTAATAAATTGAATCAGGATTGTTAAGAAAAATTCGCGAGAATTTTCCTTGAACTGCTTAAAAAACACGTTTATTGATTTAATTTTAATAGAATAATAAATATTTATTTAGCTCAAGGTTTACGTCTTTTATGAATTTCGATACACAAATTACCAATTTAAAAAATTTCATTATAATTGAATCTATTTTTGAGCAAATAGCACATTTTGGTGGCGAAATGAGATCTGTTTCACAAATTCCTATTAGATTCTGATATAACCAATAATTTGAAAGTACATCTTGTGACCAATATGACCGATATAGGCTTATCTACTGGCTTATCTATCATGTTATTGTACCATATCCAGCATATTAGCAAAAATGTATACTTCTATACTGGGTAGCATTGCATCATATATATAAGATGTAAGAAATTTCTCACACTTTTTTTTTTTTTGATAAAATTTCTCACACTTTTTTTTTTTTTTTGATACACTTTATTTCTCACACTTTATTTCACACTTCATTTTATATATAAAGGATGTAAGGATGTAATAAATGTCTCACACTTTATTTCTCATTTTTAATAACAATGAATGACGGTAATAATGAAAATACCACGGAAGAGATTGAAATTATAAACGTTGGTAAAGAAGGAATATCTTACGGCGAACTAAAAAGCGTCCATAGCACGTCCATGTTGACATTAAGCAACATGTCGAAAGTTATATCGTCTCTTCCATCAACGTCAATGTCAACATCATCATCACCAACAAACCCAATAACATTATACTCTTCAAAAAATGTTAAAATTTCAAAAACAAACAATAATTGGTTGATTCCGTATTATCCTTTCAAAGAAGGCTGCCGGGTGTGTCATTATTATGGACATTCTTTGAAAAATTGCCCTAATCTTAAACCTGAATTTCGAGGAGTAGATCGTTGTATACATTGTTGGGAACCAGGGCACTTAAGTGGTAATTGTAGTAGGGATTCAAAGGTACCACCGTATAATGAAGATTTTTTATCCCCGAAGAAATCATAAACAATTTATTTTATAAATAATTTTTTTCTTTTATAATTTTTTAAATAATTTTTTTTCTTTTATAATTTTTTAAATCTTTTTTTTTTTTTTAAAAATTTATCATGTGGTTGCCGGTGGCAGTGATAAATTTGGAAAAAGTTCACCTGGACACCGGGTGATGTGGTGACTTTTCTTTTTATATACTGTATATAATGTAATAAAATAATAAATATACCGTAATAATATAAAATTATAAGTTCTTAAATTTAATTTGCTAAAATATAAATTAGATTAATTCCTGCATTTATTAAAAATTAATAAAATTGACAATATAAAATCAATCGGATTGCATTGCATTTAATAAAATTTTATTAAATTCTACTTTATTATTAGTTTTATTGTAATGTTATATGACAAAAGTGTTTTCTTTTTGTAGTAGCAATTAAATATGAAAGTGTCTGTTTACTGGAATAACCGCCATATATTTAATAGGGTTCCTTTTACCTATTGTAAAATCACTAGTTATAAATTGGGCATAAATGTTATGAACTGGTATAATACTGTCTCTACCTATATTGTAAAAATCATATTTCCATATCTCAATATTACAACTATTATTGTCATTATTGACCCGACATTGAAATCTTTTTTGTTGATCTTCTGCCGGTAAATACCACTTAACGAATGCTAACTGATGCGTATGGTAGCCATCTGGAAGTTCAACTGTATGCTCAAAGAAGAACTGAACTTGACCAGGGAACGCTTCAACTATTTCATTTTCTTGTATAAAATTAGCTAATATATATGAATTCTTTTTATATTGAGGTGAAATTACTGATCCGAAAATTTCAGAACCAATTCAGACACGACCAAACTGATTAGCTCAAGAATGAACAATAATCTGCTGGTTTGAATTTCTCAGCTTTATTTGTCTGCTTGAGACATATTTGTTAAATGATATAAAATCCAAATTATACGCATCTTTGTAATATTGTACTGCAGTGATCGCAAATTTCTTCAGGAAGATTAACCTTTAATCTTGTCGGTTTCATCATTTTGCCGGGGAATGGTTCCTTGCCAGTAATTGTTTCATCAACATCAAGACGAAAGCTTCTCATGAATCGGTGCATTTCATCAAAATTAAATTCATCGTATGCAGATAAGCTGCCGACAGATCAACGGGCGTAACAACTTTAATCCTTCTTGAGTCTCAGATTATCCGATTGATCAGATAATAAATTATCAAGTTTCTGATTTTGCATTATGATACGTAGGAGCTCGACTCAATTTGACGATGTAATAAGAATACGAACCTAAATACCAAACATTATCATTTAATAATATGGTCGTAAAAAAAAATTTATCAGCCTCAAAAACTCACCTAAAATACCGTTCATTCTTTCGAATGAAAAACACCAGAACGAATACAAGGGACCATAATCATGGCAGCATTCAGTAAGATGAAGGGAAAGGTAAATGTTCGGAGTGATGTATTCTGATCCGTAATGTTCTTCGATTAATTTAGCAACAGTTAACAACCGGCTATGTGCTTCATTTAATGAATTTCTATCAATAATGCGTGATACTAATAAGAAGCACGCTTTAACGAAATTTGCTAAAATTTTCCTATCAGATTCATCTAAAAGATCCCAAAGAATTGGTGTAGCATAAATCATGATGAAGGATCTCCATTGATCGGCTGTAAATGTGGAAAATCCATCTCCAGTTGCTATATTATCAGGAACTCTCCCTAAATCGGCGGGTATTTTGATTCTTTTTGCCCGTTTTTCGATTAATTCGAGGTCAGATTTTGTTAATTTTCCATTTTCAATCCATAGTCGCTTCACAATCCAACGAGTAATCCCAAGAAAAAGACAGTACATCGGATCCACAATTAGGTGCTTAATCGGATTGAAATAAGGAAGCCTCAACATTTCTGACCAGCGTACATGTGTATCAGAAACATGTTGTTTTCTTTCTTCATTGGATATGCAGCTCAGCCAACCTTCAGCATTACGTTGATGTTCATCTACACTTCGCTCTCTAAACCATTCTCCTATATTATCAAATCCCCCGAAGTTTGACCTTTTGTTATCACCATTTCTTTCAGCGCGTTTATAGCATCTATGGCAGCCAACTAATGCCGATATGTGGCCACACAATTTTCACGCTGCGGGGATATCGTTTGAACAGCAAATGATGGCTAATCTGATTTTCTTTCCTGTTGGATGTTTTGATGACACTGGTAAGTCAAAACCATGCCAAAATTCTAGCAATACATCAACTATCGGGGCAAGGTAATGGTTTATATGGTGTAATTTAACTTCTGTGGGTCCCAGTAGTAGACCAAGTGTAAGCATGTATTCCTTCTTGAATCTAATATCACGAGGAAGATTACAGATGACGCCATAAATCACACACACATAGAATTCTTCGAATCAAATGGCTGGAACCGAATCCAGGTTTAACATTATTCCCAGATGAGTATCTGCTGTTTCTGGGGCAAAAAATGGCGAAGGATCTGGGATATCATGTTGTGAGGAAAAGTTTTCCAAATATCGCCGTCATAAATATCAAACATTAACGCCATTGAATTCACTCCGATTTGTCCATTTTCGTAAAAAGCTCTTCAAAACCTGCTCGTTGATACAATGCAACTAGCTGTGTCTTTAAGCATGGTAGAGGGTAAATCATTATCGGCCGCCAAATATATCCTTTAGATATTGGTACCTTTTTTAATAAGACTGTATTGCAAAATTTTTGTTGAATCTTTATCGGATGATTTAAGGGAGCTCGACATTGTTGCATTTTGTGCTGGAGTCGGCTGAGCTTTTGGAAATGACTTCTGTTGGATTGAATAATTTATTACATTGGGGACATACTGCATAAGTATTTGATTTTTTAATAAATCCCATTAGTTTTTTTGCCATATAGGCAGATGAAGGAAAATTTTCAAATCTATTCTTATCGATTTCCAATAAAACCAACTTGAAAAATTTAATTAACGCGTCGATTGCTGAATCGGATAGCTGGAATCTTGTTTGATACTTAAAAATCCAAAGTAAAATCCATGTATCACTAAAGTTCACGCGTGTATTAGAAGTTTCAATAGTATCATCAAAATCGGGAGCAGAAAATTGCTTCATAGTTAATGCTTCATCATCATCTGATAGCGTTTCATCATCAATTGGCAGAAAATCTTCATCACTATATTGTTGGCAAGCTTCTGCCGGGTTAATAAATTGAAGCCTGGCATGCCTGCCATCACGATTTTTAATAGTTGCAGGATTCAATCCTGAAACTTTCCTTTTCTTTTTATCAGGTTCTTCCATTGCCAGCCGCAACTTTTCCTCCTTTGCATAGTGTTTTTCTCTCGTTCTCGACTCAGTCCACTTACCATTGCATTTTTTGCAATTGCATGGCACTTGTGGTCTTACTTTCGTAGTTTTTGAAGCTACCGGTATAAAGAATTGGTTTTTTTTAGATTGACCAACTGTTGTTTGTTCTCGCATCTTTAAATATAATGTGACTGAAAAATTAAAAATGCGCGTTTACCCAATATGATGGTATACGCGGCATAACCTATTTAGGATAAATTAAATGATGTCACATACTCTCTCCCTACCGATAAATATAAACACGTAAATAAAAAGAAATTTTTTTCACTTTAGCTGGTCTCCACTTCTACGCTCCACCTTTTGAAGTCTTTTTCGCCGAAATGGGCGACAAGGTTAGGAAAGACCACAACAAAAAAGAAAGAGCTATGATAACTCAGGGACGTCATCCATGTGCAGACAAAAACCGCCAACCAAAGTCCAAAAAATATAGCACGGAAGAATCATAATATTAATAATATATTCTTAATTATTGTTTTGCGAATATTTCATTATTTCGTTCGAATATTTATTTGAATATTTATTTGAATATTTATTTGAATACAAATTTATTAATAAAAAGAAGACGCGCACACGAGAGACGTAAAAACGAATATTATCACCCATCTTCTTGTCCGTCGGACTCAGAAGAACAATTATCAATACGTAGAAGAGAGAACCGACAAGCAGGTTAATGTTTAATTAGAAGTCTTTTGACCTTTTTACTTTGTATCACTTTACACTACTTTACAATCCTAACTCGTATACATGTAATACGTTGATGCTGACTTAATTGGAAAATTACGAACATGAAGTTGTGGAAACTTCTTACCATGTAACAAGTGATTCGGAATCAGCTTCCGGTGACAAATCTGGTAATTCTGAGACCTCTGATGACGAATCTGGTAATGCTGATAGCGAATCGACTTCTGACGATCCCGATTTGATCTCTGACAATAGTGATTCTGATTCCAATTTTATTCCAAAATATTATTTTTCAAAAGACAAAATGCCACACGATCTTCAGGCGGCCTTGAGAGTAAGTGAAAGTTTAATTTATTATTGAAATTGTTAATTAATGTTGTTATTCGCAATTTAGCTGGAAGTGAAATGGCTATTAAGCCAGTTCCCAGATGAAGATAAGCTTAACCTTAATGAAACGTTTGAACAACAATCGGACTACGTGAATGAAATTATTGTACTGGCAATTATGGAATCATTAAATAAAACGATATTTCCAGTCGCCAATAAAGTTGTATACAGCATGATACATTCATTACACCGACACTGACGAGAAGAATACAAACTTAAAAAAAGATCACCAGAATTCATAGACAAGCAAAATCGAAGACGACACTCCAATAGCCGAAGAAATTCAGTAAATATTATTAATTTCTGTCTTATTCTGTAGTAATTTAGTTTGTTTTATATACACTTTTTTTTTACAGAAACAAAAAAATAGGGCAAAAATGATTAATCACTTATGAAGGGTAGGCGATCCACTAATTCGGAAATTCAATAACGAACACCTGCAGCCAGTCATTAATCATAGTGCATATCACTCCCCCGAAATTTCCGAAACGGATGAAGAGAATCCATCCAGAAAAAGAAAAATAGTGATAAGAGATTTCAAATGGCGGTCGTCAACTGTAAGTAATGTCTTGAAATTAATAACAATTAGCATAAATACTAACCATTTTTTTTCTTCTTATGCTAAGTGTCGTATGTTTTTACGAAATTACATAGATCGGAAGATTTCTGAAAAGTCGAAGGTTCCTAAGAAGAGAAAATATGTTTATGATAACGAAAATTTTTATGACAAAGAAGAAGAGAAACCCTGCAATGCTCCTAAATGGACTTGTACCAAATATAAAGGTATATTAAAAACACACATTAACGATGCCTGCGGCCATCAGTTTGGCAACGAATTACCATTAAGACCGAACGAATTAAATGACAATGAAATTTAATTTCTTAATGTGATTTGTTAAATTAGAAAAGTTAGATTTTAGCTCATATTGATTGTTAAAATTAAAATAAATAAAAATCGGTATCATTTAGATTAATTAAATATCAATTCATATATCAATGTATTAATAATAACCGATTTATGCTGTTGATTATTGAGTTCTGTTTATTTCCTATTTTCAATTAAATTGCTCGAATATTGACTAAATTGTGCCAGTTAAAAAAGTGCCTGATTAATGACGAAATCTTGCCGGTTAAAAAAAAGTGCCCGATTAATGATGAAATCTTGCCAGTTAAAAAGTGTCCAATTAATGACAAAATTGTGCCGATTTCCACCATAAATTTACAGCAATCAGTAATCACGTCAATTCAAAGTAATTTGAATAATCAGCATTAATCGGTAAATGATCAGCATTAATCGGATAGTCCGATTATTAACTGATTGATATCTGATCACATGCCGATTTTTAATCATTTGACCTGTGACTTTAATATAGAAAATCAGTTCCAACATGGATGCCGATATTCCAGGTAAGTTTTGAAACTAAAAGTTTCGAAACTTTTTTAAAAAAACATTTCTACCGTTTTTTTTCATTTTTGTATAGGAAATCAGCTCCAACGTGAACGCTGATATTCCAGGTAAGTTTCAAAACTAAAGTTTTGAAACTTCTTTAAAAAAAAATGTTTATTTTAACATTTTTTTTATATTTAATTATAGGAATATCAGTTCTGGCGTGAATACCGAATCCCAAAGATAAGTTTTGAAAAAAATTTTCAAATTTTTCTTTAATAAAACGTTTTTATATTAAAAACATTTTTTTTATTATTTTTATATAGGAATTCAGTTCCGGCGTGGATACCGAATCCCAAAGGCAAGTTTTGAATAATTTCGAAATTTTAATAAAAAAACGTTAATTTTAACGTTTTTTTTTATTTTTTTGTAGGGATATCGGTTCTGGTATAGATACAGAATCCCATTGGTTAGTTTTGAAAAAGAATTAAAAACTATTTAGAAAAAAACATTTATTAACATTTTTTTTATTATTTTATTGTAGGAAAACGGTTCCAACTTGGATACTGAATCCTATTGGTTAGTTTTGAAAAAAAATTCAAACCTATTAAAAAAACGTTATATTACCATTTTTTTTATTTTCTTTTGTAGGAAATCAGTTTTTTTATTTCTCTAGGTAATGTTTTGATAGATTTTCGAAACTTACTTAAAAAAACGTTTTTAGCTAAAAAATGATTTTTTTATATTTTTTTTTATAGAAAATTGGTTCTAGTGTGGATACCGATATTCCAGGTAAAGTTTTGAAAAATTTTCAAAATTTCATTTTTTTATTAAAAGAAATGGTTAACCAACCATTTCTTTACTTTTTTTGTAGGTTTCCCCTTCGAATTTTATCAGATCAGGTAAATTTCTTTCAAACCCAATTTTTTTATTTAAAAAATGAGTTATTGGCCGTTTCCTCCTTTTTTTGGTAGTTTTCTTCGGACTTTTATCAGGTTAGGTGAGGATTATGGGTGGATGATGGATGGTGGATGATAAATGGTGTATATAAATGATAGATAGATAATAATTTAATATGCAATTTTTAATAAAACGAATTAATAAAATTTAATCAATAAATTGTTATTATAAAAATTAAAATCAGCTAAATGTACAAAAATCGGTAATAATTATTAGGTTTATTAACAATCGTCAATTTGATTTTACCAATTTGTTGCCAATTTTACTGATCGATTTGTTGACAAGTGGCAGGCATTACAGTGTAAATCGTTTATAAAATTAGTTGCTGATTTTTTTGGTACTGATCGGCTAAGGTCAGACCAAATTTCGTCCAACATTCAGCAATTTAAAATTTTGCCAAAATGGACTATTTCGACCAGTGGCTTGAATAAAATGGAGACATGTAAGATAAAATTTAGTGACGCGTTTAGCTTTTTAAGCCTTTTTACTTCTTTTTTTTATTTTTTTACAATGCTACCAACTCATCAGAAAATAAATGATCCTCATACATATTGCTCATTTTTGATCTTTGGAAAATTTTGATAAAATTATCAATGAAAAAACTGTTTGTTGTAAATGTGGAGTTATAATTCGGCTAGATCGTCCATTTAGAACAACAAATTTTGAATGACACATTAAGAGTTAAAACTGTATTCTTGGTACTGACAAACAATAAAGCTTATATCTTTTCTTTGATTAAAATCAAAATACAGAAGAAAAAACTGAGTCACATGAATGTTTGCCTTGTATTGGTTTATTTGGTGATTCGTACACAAATTATGCTACTAGTACTCCATCTGATTATAGTGGTAAAGAAAGGCCTGAAGTGGTTGGAAAGAGACTTTTTCCCGTAAAGTTTTCCCATGATGCTCTTTTTTTCCATAAGAAACTTAATAAAGAACAAATTCAAGAATTTAATACTACATTACAAGTAATATCTCTCTGGAAAATAGATCAATTTGAAGGAGTAATACGAAGTGTGAAGTGTACAGTTATGACAACAAATTTATCGGATTTATGTGGTGAATGTATTGATTTGAAAAATAATACTAGATTAAAAGATGCAATAAAATCTATAAGTTTACCAAGTTTTATTTGTTGGTTAATAATTGAAACTTATTTCTTTTTTTGTATAAAGAGACGGGCAATACCATTGACATTCAAATTTATACCAAAATTTTATTTCAATACCCGTTTGATTGATCTTATAAAAAATCAAAATCTTAGAAGTCTTTGGACTTGTATAATTACCAATAACAATGATTCTGCAATGTGGGCTTCTTTAGCTCAAATGGGAATGAATGGTTCTTTTAGTGGCGAAAAAACATTTACAGAGTTGGCTTCTCTAATGTTACAAATTAAGATAAAAGAGGAAGCGGGTATAAGCATGAAAGGCTTGCAATATTCTGAACACTTTACACATTTCTTTAGTTTGTTATCTGAAAGTAGTCGTGAATATGAAGTATTTCGTAAAGCATTAGATGGAATGTCTATTCAAAGAATTCAGTGATTTATGTATATATTTATTATCTCTTTATTATCTCTTTATTATTTGATTTATGATTATTACAATTATTTATATATTTAATTTATAAAAATTTGTTTAGTCAAATACATGCCTCAAATACAGAGTTAATTACGGATCCTAATTTAGTCCTAGATAATGTGACAAAATTTGCTTGCATAACAAAAGAATTAAAGTGGGAAGGGCCAATTTTATTAATGACTGATTATACAAAGATCTGTTCTAAATTAGTTTATTCTCAAAAACTTGGTTATATTACGGGATCTACTTTACCTTCAAGTGAAGTATCAGTTTCTGATATTAATGATATACATGAAAAAATTTGTAATATTTATGAAAATAATGCATTTGCAACACAAGTTCAAGTTATTGTTCTTAAGGTATTTTTTTAATTTTTTTTTTTAATTAGTAAGGTTTCAGTGTTACATTATTTTAATGTTTATTATATTTAGATTCCAATTGGAAAAATACCTCTAATGGTGATTGCTATCTTGCCTACAAAAGATGATAAATCTGCAGAACAAATTTTTAATATCCTCTGTACTAAGGTTGCTTGTCTAAACCTCTTCAAAATCCTACGATTAGTTTCGTCAAAATTTTACTATAGATTTATTATAGTTTCGGCAGAATTTTGGCAGTTTCGGCATTTATAATAAGTTTCGGCAGTTTCGCCTTTCTCCAAAGTTTCGCCAGTTTTTTAATATAACTTTAATATAGTTTCAGCAGAATTTCGCTTTTTGGCGAAACGCCATCTTGCCTAAACCCCTAGGTTTCGGCAAGCAACCTTACTCTGTACTGTATTAGATTTTGCACACCAAAATAACTTAAATATTCTTAGTATAGGTGCTGATGGTGCAAGATCAGAATTTAATGCTCAAACAAAAATTATGAATTCATCGTCAACATATTTTACGTTTGATGATCCATTTTACAATGTACATTTTAAAGTGCCAATTATACATGGAAGACCGTTGGTTCATGTTTAAGACCCAAAGCATGCCAAGAAAACAGCATGGAATCAATTATTTACTGGAGTAAGACATCTTTCATTAGGAATAGATACTGTACGATATGATTAGCTGTATCTACTAGCACATCAAGATACTTTATTGAAATGTAATGTTCTTAATATTAATAAACAAGATGATGGTGCAGCGTATTAGATGTTTCATTCAGATAATCTATTACAAATTATTCAAGCAGAAAATATTTCTGATATGATCAGACTTTTTATTTACTTATTTGTTCTTGGTAAGTTGTCTTACATTTAAACAATGAAATTATTTATTGTAATACTAATTAATTACTTGATTATTAGGAGAATTATGTGATCATATCTTAATCGAAAAATTGATCATAAGGTAAGAATTAGGATGGCTATGCGTGCATTTTTTTTTCTTAAAGTATGGAAAGATTACATTCAATGTTGTGGCATGATTCATTCATCAAAATGGTATAATATGCAACACAGTATTATATCTATGTAAAGTTTTGAGATTTTTATTAGTATGGCAGAATCTTTGAAAATGCTTATTATTGTTGATTGAGAATACTATCCTCACTACCCTTTATTTTTATGGGAACATGTAACTGAGGCTTTTGAACACATATTTGGTATATTACGTCAAGTAATAGCTGATTTTAACTTTTATGAATTTTATAAAATTCAAAAACGTGTAATGTATCGAGATAAAATTTCATGTGCTGGACTGATTAATACATCAAGAGATCGAACATCAGTTAGAAGTAAGAATTTGTTATATTAATTAAAATATATTTAATAAAAAAATTTACAAATTTTGTATATTTAGGTTATGTATTTGATATTGATGGTACTTCTCTTTTCCATGAAACTATTGAATATTTACGTACTTGGCCATCTGAAGATGACTTTAAAGAAGCAATTCATATTGAATATAGTGAAGCAATATCATTTGCAAAATATCTTCAAATTGACAATCGGACTGCACCTTCAATGCAAAAACTTATTCATTGTGATGAACATTCATCAGATGATCAAAATAATTTAGAAACGGTTGATGATGATGAACAATGTCAAAATTTAGCCGGTATAAAATTATTTTAATATTTATTAATCATTTTCATCTTTTTTAATTTTAATTTTTATTTTAGAATCCATTGAACCACAAATGGAAATTGAGAATATTGGGACTGCTGCACTTGAAGTTTCTTAGCTCTTGTTGGATGAATCAGATGATGAATCAAACATAAGAAATGAAGATGAAGTAACAAATATTTTGTTAGCAACTTTTTCTGATTTACGTTACATTCTTAAACAAAAACCAGTTCCTCAAAAGCAATTTAAAAGGTTTGATCCACTGTTTACACCTGAAAGATTTGTACATTATAAAGCTATAATTGATATTTGAAAAAATCATGATGCCTTTACATGACATTCAAAAAGTGCCTTCAACAAACAGGCACAACCTGAAACATCTGAAACAACTGAAAAATCTGGTTTATTTAATTTCAATAATGCTAATCGATTAATTACTGAATTAATAATTGATTTAAATGTTCGAAAAGAACGTTAGAAAGGACGTAAATGACTTGCAACTATTCCAATAGCTGTTGGAACTAATGGTAAATATTTCTTTAATTGGCATTGTAAAATTCAATTATGTTTAAAGCTAAAATATTTAAGTGAATATTTTTTTTAAGTGCACAATATTATTGATGCAAATGTATCTGATATTCATTATCTAATTTCGGGTGGATATTTGATCATTTATTCAAACAATAAACTTTATATTGCTCAAATTATCTCAATGTATTATCTGAATGTTTATAACAATCTTTGAACAAATACATGCGAAGCAGGAGGAAAATTATTTGCCCATATTCCAGCTAAAGAAGTTTTATATTATTTTAATTCACCACCTTTTGTTTCTCAAGGTTCTTTTTTTACTTTAACAAAAGAAAATTTGGAAATTTTTCAGTATTTTAAAACACCAGAAATGATATCAAATCTAGCAAAGATTTTTCATAAATAACAATTTTTGATAATAAATTTGTAATTTTTTTGTTACTAAAATGTAATATAACTAATATTTTACAAAATAAAACTTAATTTTCTATTTCTGGTAAGAAATTTAATAATTGTAATTTTATGATTCGAATATATTATAATTATTTATACTTACTGTAACTTTGGTTTGCATAATTAGTAAAATCATGTGGTTCGCAATCATATGATTTTTCTGTATTTTTCCAGTGACCTCTATTAGAAGTTTTTCTGATCTTACTATAGCTTATTGGAACGTTTCATAATGATGAGTCGAATAATGGTTAGATCATCTTTCTATGATCACTGGATGCCAAAATATTTAACGAAACATCAAAAATTGGCATTTTATATTTTGCGATACTGTGCTGTTTGACATTTTTCCTATTATCTCAGCATCCAGTGATCGTAAAAAGATGATCTAACCACCATTCAACTCGTCATTATGAAATGATTCCAACGAGTTATGGTGCATCTTTCTACGATCATTAGATGTTGAGTTATTAAGTAAAACGTTAAATAGCGCAGTATCGCAAACTGAAATACAAAATGCTGATTTTTGACGTTTTACTTAATATCTCAGCATCTAGTGATTGTAAAAAGATGATTAAACACCATTCGACTCGTCATTATGAGACAATTCCAACGAGCTATAGTGCATCTTTCTATGATTATTGGATGCCAAGTTATTATGTAAAACGTCAAATAACGCAGTATCACAAAATATAAAATGCTGATTTTTGACGTTTTACTCAATATCTCAGCATCCAGTGATCGTAGGAAGATGAACTAACCACCATTCGAGTTGTCATTATGAGACGATTCCAACGAGCTATGGTGCATCTTTTTACGATTATTGGCACTGGTCAAAATAGTCCATTTCAGCAAAATTTTAAATTGCCAAATGTTGGACGAAAGCTAGTCTAAATTTGGCCGATCATTGCCAAAAAAATCGTCAAAATTATTTATAGACGATTTGCACCATAACGCCTGCCACTTGTCAACAAATTGATCAGTAAAAATTGGTAACAAATCGGTAAAATCAAATTGACGATTGTTAATAAACCTATAATTATTACCGATTTTGTACAGCTGATTTTAATTTTATAGTAACAATTTATTAATTAAATTTTATTAATTTATTTTATTAAAAATTACATATTAATTAATATCTATCTATTATCTATATAAACCATCTACCGACTCTACTGTCTACCATCCATCATGCATTCACCCATCATCCTTACCTAACATGATAAAAGTCCAAAGAAAACCTACCAAAAAAGGAGGAAATGGTCAGTAATTCATTTTTTATAATAAAAAAATTGAAGTTTCAAAAGAAACTTTCCCAATCTGATAAAATCCGAAGAGGAAACCTACAAAAAAAGTAAAGAAATGGTTAGTCAACCATTCCTTTTAATAAAAAAAATAAAGTTTTAAAAAATTTGAAACTTACACGCCCATCCAATAAAGTCCGAAGGGGGAAATCTACAAAAAAAAAGAAGAAACAATTAGTTTAACGTTTTTTTGATAAAAAATGAGTTTTAAAATATTTTCAAAACTTACCCCTAATTCGATAATGGAAACTTACAAAAAAAAAGAAGAAACAGTTAGTTCGTTTCTTTAATAAAAAAAGTAAAGTTTCAAAAAATTTGAAACTTACATGCCCATCCAATAAAGTCCGAAGGGGAAATCTACAAAAAAAATAAAAAAACGGTTAGCAAACCGATTCTTTAATAAAAAAATTTGTTTTGAAATATTTGAAACTTACCAAATCAAAAATCTGAAGTGGAAACCTACAAAAAAAAGGAAAAAATGATTAGTTAAAGTTTTTTCGATAAAATAATTTGTAAGAAAAAAGAAAACAAAACTTTGAACACACCTATCCAACACCCAAGAACTGGAGGCCGAAACCTACAAAATAGAAAAAAAATTTAAAAAAAAATTTTTTTAAAGAGTTTCAAAGTTTTCGAAACTCACCTAGTATATATCTAACGCCAATGAATCAGAAGCTGAAACCTACAAAGAAGAAAAAATAAATTAAAAAAAATTGTTTTTTTTTTGAGTTTCGATTCTTTCACTTCGAAACTCACCCATATATCCAAAGTCCAAGCCGAAACCTACAAAGAAGGATAAAAAAAAAATTAAAAAAAGTTTTTTTTTGAGTTTCGATTCTTTCACTTCGAAACTCATCCATATATCCAAAGCCCAAGCTGAAACTTACAAAAAAGAAAAAAAAATTAAAAAAATATTTTTTTAGAGTTTTGAAGTTTTCGAAATTCACCTAGTGTATATCCAAAGCCCAAGAACATAGAATAAAAAAAAACGTTAGAAATTAAAATTAACGTTTTTTTATATTAAAGTTTCTAAAATTCGTTCACTTAGTATGGGATTTGATATCCAAGTAGGAGCTGATTTCCCTACAATAATATAAAAAAAATGTTAAAAAACGTTTTTTTTTTAAAGAAGTTTCGAAAATGAAACTTACCTGGAATATCAGCATCCTCGTTGGTGCCAGTGTTGGCATTTTCTGGAATCTGGAATCTGGAAACATGTATTCCAGATTGATTCCAGTGGTTTTGGAAGCATTGGAATCAAATTTCCAGATTCCAGAAACCATTGGAATCAATTTGGAATCAAAATTCCAATGTTTCAGATTCCAGATTCCAGTAAAATTTTCATTGGAAACTGGAATTTCCCATCACTGGTTGGTGCTGAATTTCTACAAAAAAAATAAAAAAAAAATGTTAAAAATAACGTTTTTTATATTAAAGTTTCAAAAATTTTTGAAACTTATCTTTGGGATTCGGTATTCACGCCAGAACTGATTTTCCTATAATTAAAATATAAAAAAAAACGTTTTTATTATAAAAACGTTTTATTAAAGAAAGTTTGAAATTTTTTTTTTGAAACTTATCTTTGGGATTCGGTATTTACGCCGGAACTGATATCATTACAAAAATATTAAAAAAATAAAACGTTTTTAATTTAAAAACGTTTTATTAAAGAAAGTTTCAAAATTTTTTTTTCAAAACTTATCTTTGGGATTCGATATCCACGCCAGAACTGATTTCCCTACAAAAATATTAAAAAAAAAACATTTTTAGTTTAAAAACGTTTTATTAAAGAAAGTTCTGAAATTTTTTTTTGAAACTTAACTGGAACATCGGTATTCACGTCAGAACTGATTTCCTATATAAAAGTGTAAAAAAAAAAATGTTTTTTACGTTAAAAATGTTTTTTTTAAAAGAAAGTTTCGAAATTCTTTCGAAACTTACCTAGAATATCGGTATTCATGCCAGAACTGATTTCCTATATAAAAGTGTAAAAAGAAACATTTTTTAATGTTAAAAAATGTTTTTTTTAAAGAAAGTTTTAAAAATTTTTCAAAACTTTACCTGGAATATCGGTATCCATGCCGGAGCTGATTTCCTGCAAAAAAAAAACATTTTTTAACATTAAAAAACGTTTTTTTAAAGAATGTCTCGAAACTTTTTTGATTTAATAAAAAGTTATCAAATTCAATGTATACATTTACCTGAAAAAATAAGGTGTAAGAAAGGGGAGGAAAAAGGATGAAAGAGAAGGAGGAAGAAAGCGAAAAGTTTAAAAAGTTAAAAAAAGTTTGTTTAAAAAGATCTGTAAAATATCGATCCAGATCATCTGATCATTTCAGTCACTAATTTGTCGAATTATTGCCAACTAGTTACCATTTGGCAAATTTGGCAAAATCATGTTGATTTATATGACTAATCGGTATAATTTTACTGAATAATTTTAAAGGAATCATTTTTCGTATAACAATCGGTATAAGTTGATTTTTCACCAAAAGACTGAACAAACTTTCATTTAACAATCAGTATCAGTTGATTTGTGATTGATTTTACTGATTTTTGCCATTGGTCAAAAAATGTGACGAATCACATGACCAATCAGCAAAAATTATGCCAAAAGCTCTTAACGGTCGAAAGTTTTGATTTTGACCAGTGTGGATGCTGAGTTATTATGTGAAATGTAATATTTTTAGATTTTGACAATTTTGACATGTCAAAACTATTTCGGCATTTTGACAAATCAGAGAGCCAATATCGAAATGTCAAAATAGTTTCAACAATTTTGACATGCTGAAACTCCCTAATTTTGGCAGGCAACTTTAGCTATAAGTTTTGCTGGTATTCATCGAGAATTTCAAAATATTCTTTGCCTTATTGCTGTTTTCAATTCTTCAAAAAAACTGAAAAGACTTTCACATTTTAAACAGGTAACCAGATGATTAAGATTACAGTCTCCAAAAGCATGTCGTATACAGTGACTAATATAAGAATTATAAACTGCAATACTAGATGCTGTAATTACCAGTTCTTTTGAATATTCTCGATGTATGTATCGTCTCAATTCTTGTGATTTTGTTAGTAAATGTTTTTAATATAATCAAATTATGTTATATTTTATAATTATGTTTGCAAATTTAGTAAATTTTATTTGTACCTTTAAAGATTCATTCATAATATTAGCAGAAATTATTACTTCAATATCTTTAAATACCATATAGCTGCAGTCATTACATGTAGAATATAAACCACCTAAATTTTCTCGATATACATATTGACCACCTTCAAGATAAGTCATAAAAGATGTATGACATATACCATTAGGATATTCTTCTGCAAATCTTTCTCATAACGCTTTTTTAGTATTTTGTAAATATTTGATTAGTTTTCCTGATTTGGCATCAGTTTTGTATGAACTCATATTAACAAATTCTTTATCATTTAAAATCTGACAATTTGTTTAAGCATTTTAAGTGCAAACCTTTGTTGATGGATTATTAGTTTTACAAGTGAAAGAGCTTCATAACCATTGATACGTGCATATTTGCGAGATTTCACAATAGTATGTGAACTAACCTGTATATATTCATTATAAATAAGATGTAAAAATTATTGTATTTGTACAGTCAAACCTTGATATAGCAAACTTTTGATATAGTAAATTTTTCAGACAACTATAATAAATTTCCCTTCATTATAATGAATTAACCAATCAAATCTTTTAAAATTTTCACTATAGTCTTATAGTGAAGTTGGGTGGGTCTGGATCCTAGAGTTCATTATAATAAGGGTTAACTGTATAATTTTTGCAAATTTTTCTTTTTTTTGTATATATATTTTATTTATATAATTTTAAAATAAAAAAATTTTAAAAAAATATGTACATTAAAATTTCACGTAAATAAAGCAAAATTATATTACATTTAAATTTTGTTTTAATTCTTCATAGGTAAATTTGTTGGAAATTATAGAAAGTATATGTCATTTTCTATCAGAAGTTTTTTTATTGTTGGCAAGTGTATGTTCAAAACACATCCAAAATTTTTGTGTTGCATTTGACATCATTTTTGGAGTACTAGTAAGAAAATCACTTTAATATAAGTAGCAAATACTTCTTTATCTGCTTCTCCATTTGATGATTTTATTTATAATTGATACTAATATAAAATATTTCATTTTAATATTTGAATAAAAAAAAATAATAAAAAATATCATATTTACTGACCTGTGATTTTTTATATGACCAAGAAGTTATATTTGTTGCACTAGCTACTTTTAGTATAGTTTGCCATGCACCCAATTCACATTCACTAAATTCATATCCTCTTGGATATATAGTACGTAAAGAAGATTCAAAGTTAATTATTAGATTTTTAGATTTAGCCCAATTTGTAAAAAAATATTTCTAATTAGAGCAGTGACATATATTAGCTAATATTATTTTAATAGTAACGTTTACTCCTTCACCTCCAGGTAAGATTTTATGACCAATCACAACCATTTCACATGGTTTATTTTTATACATGTGTAACCTAAGATTTTCTTTTACTCATTTTGCCACAAATATTAGTAATATATAATCTATTGCCTTAGCATTTGCTAGAGTTCTTCTTTTTATATGATAATCAAATAAGTTTTCTAGAATATATTCATTATTCCAGTCATCAAGAGTACATTTAGGTATTCGATGCTGTTGAATTAAATTTGTTGTAATTAGATTATCAAAACCAAAAAGTTGTATACTAGTAAAATTTTCCAGCTGTCCAATTTTCCCCATGCCTCATTTGGTGTTTTACCTATAAATTGTTTTATTAAGGTGAAATCTCAGTAAATTTCAATAATGCATCTCTTTTCTTCAATTTGTGATACAAAAATTGATTGTTTTTTTTATATCTATGAAGAAGGGATGATTGAAAACTTGAACTTACATAACACCATTTTTTATGTGATGACAACTCCATACTATAAATAAAAATCTTACAGTTTCCTATATTAACAGTAACAGAAATATAATCAACATCTTTTTTTAGAGTTTCAAGAATATTTTTGTTATTCCAACCCATTGCTTGATATCCTGAATGGCGTGTTGAAGTATTAAAATGATTCTTGTAAGCTGTAGAAATAGCCTTTATAGAACTTGACTCTGTAACGACATGCAAACCACTTTGACAGCAGTACATTGGCATTAATTTGCTATTACCAGAACCGGTTTGTATTGTTAAAATAAAGTCTACTTCATTAATGTGAACTTTAGTCTGTTGCCCCAGTTTAATCGGAAATAAAGTTTTATTTTCATCTGAAAATATCCACCAATAAAATGAATAAGGCCTATAGTGGAGCTCAGAGACTATAGAACCTGGTTTTATTAAAGTAACGCATAAATTTTGAACCATTTTGATGGTTATTAAAGATTGTCAACAAGAGATTTAAATTTATTATAGCTAGTTATTATATATCTTAACCCCAAATTTACTATATACAAATCATATGATCTGATGTCAATCATTCGCGGATCACGACTTAAGGAAAATGATAGAAAAAAAAGAAATTTTATACAGAATTTATAATAAATGATATACGTTAAACTGCTGAGTCTTAGGATCTAGTCCAGAACAGGACTTGGTCGGACACAAGTCCTGGACTAATCATATATGGACTTAGTTTGTAGGTCCATCGGATAGGACTTGCAAGTCTTAGGACTAAAACCGGACTAGGACCGACTTTACCAACCTTACCTGCATGTACGTACAACCACGTACAAAAAAAAAAAATTTTTGTTTGTCGAATGCTTACATAATAAATTTTTTTTTCAGCAAGAGGCTGAAAATTTACGTATATCCATGCATATTTGTGTTTCAAAATAAATAACTCGATTAACTTTTCACAATAAAAAAAAATTTTTTTTTTTCTGGAATTTTACGCCATGCATATTTATACACGTGGTTCAAATAATAAAAGTATATAATCGCAAATGGACGATATAAAAAAAAATAATTTCTTTGGAAATAAATTTATATTTATAAGTAATTACCAAATGGGCATTGAAATTGAAGATAAACCACATACTATTGAAATATTACCAAAATTTACCTTCGATACCTTCGATGGTTGTAAACCACATGATGGTAAACCTATTACTAGGATAGAAATATCACCAAATGAAAAATACCTTGTTGTTTACAACGAAGAAGTTCTTTCGGTTTCCAGGAGGGATGTTGAAAATATGACGGAAGATTATTCTAAACTCATTGATAATAAAATCAACCAAATTTGTGTTTCCGATGATAAGGAACTTGTTTATATTGATGATGGAAACGAATTAAGTGAGTAATGATTATTTAATATGTATTTATTCATAATTAGTGGGTGCTTATTAACTTGTATTTTATTAGGAATAATTGATATGAATGGTTTCAATAAAATACGACTAAATTTTGACATTGAGCATAAAATGCTTTATTGTACCTTTAGTTCAAAAGGCGATTTTATTTTATACGGTGAATTTTATTTTGATACTTACGATTATAAAAATATTATTTGGGTCTTTTCAACACAAACTAAAAATAACAAGTGGATGTGTAAAAAAGTTTACATGGTACCCGACGATTTTAAACCATTACATCATATATCAAAACATGATAAATTTTATCTATTTTCAAATAATTACATTTATGAATGGAATATCCTTACCGGAGAATCAATCAGAAGCATATTTGTAAACGAGAATGAGGTAGTAAATTATATTAAAATCATTCGTTTTAAAACTATGTATAATTAATTATTATCTATTTTTAACAAATTAATAGTTTAAAGCAGTAGATCTTAATATTACAAGTAATGAAAAGTTTATTTGCTTGAGAATCAAAGATAAAATCAAAGATGAAATCAAAGACGAAATTAAAGACGAAATTAAAGATGAAGATAAAATTATTATTTATTCAATTGAATTAGGAATTACTATCGCTTCTTTGGATATAAATAATGGTATTTGCCTTTTTATTTTTATGTTTTATGTATTATACCATTAGCTTTTATTAATATCGATTCATAATTTCCTTTATTTGCTTTATTTAGATGATCAACTATATAGGTTTATGAATCATACTAGTCATATTGGATTACACCCATTATTATTCAGCTGTATACTAAACAGTGAAGTTTGTAATTCCGTCATGAAACAATGTTGGAAAAATGGTTTAAAGGAATTTCAAACTAATAATTTAGAAAATTTTCCAAATAACGTTCTAAATAAAACAACTACAACCAATTACGCATTTGGAATTCTAGATGGGTTTGTTCTGAAGATTAAACTTACAGAACAATTATCAAAAATAGTTTCACCCCAAAATCCTAAAGAATCAAATTTAGAAAATAGTGATGGTTATGATGATATAAACTTTAATTTATTTAATCCAGATATGAGTATTATATGTGAATTATTTGAAGAAGTTACTTCATCTTTGATTGACAACAGAAGTGAACTTGAGAATGAAGAAGGTTTATTTATATGGAATATAATAATTAAAAAAGCAACTGAATATGAAGTTAGATTGGAATTAAAAGTTCTTAACAACAATTCTGATCTTAATAGATCCGATTCTAACAACAGTTCTGATGCTAATATTATTTGTAAAAGACTTGATAAATTTGAAAGACTTTTTGAAAAGAAGATTTATTTATGTAAAACTAAATTATTTAATTGTAATAATATTGTTATATTTACAACAATTGGTCTTTTTATTTATCATTTTAATGAAAATAATAAGTCAATTTCCTTAAATTATTTTTATTTTATGGATTTATATATCATGGAAGATGAAGAACAATATAAGGATAAATTACAATATTATAAAGATGTATTTTCAAAGCCTAATTTACCTTTACCAAATTATGATAGTTTCAAGTCATTTGATAAATGGGTTTCATATATAATAGATAATAAGGAAAGTCTTTTGAAATATGGTGTTGAATTATTTACTTTTGCAATTAAAGAACATAAATTAGAATTAGTAGAAGTAATCTATAAAAAATGTATGTTTTATTTTAAAAAGGATTTAAAAAACAATAGGGTATTTTTGAGTGTTATTACTTCTGCTATGCCAATATTAAATGAATATTATCCAGAATATATTTCAAGATATTCATTAGAAACAACTATGATTATAGATTCCCCTTTTTATAGTATAAATCACAAAAAAAATAATTTACATCTTCATTCTTTTTCCCTAAATTTTCAAATAATTGATTTAAGTTTTTTTATTTTGATAAAATATTCCCATTTATTGAAAATAACCTTAAAAGCTGCTCATATTTTTAATCAATATTTTTCAAAATCTTCAAAACATACATTAATACCAATGATTACTTTTATGATTCCTTATATTAAATTTAATAATTATTCACAAAATTATAATTGGCTTTTGAAATCTAGTCCATTTACTAAAACAATAAGTAAAGAAATATTTAAAACATGGAATGGAGAAGCATTAATTAACTTTAAATGGAATGCTTATGGAAAATATTATTATTATACAATTTGGATTGGATTTCTTGCTTTATTTGGATGTTTTATTGCTGCAATTTATTGTAATGATAATATTCGAAATCCACTTTTAATCATTTCAATTATACTTGGATTTTTTCATTTGTTTTTTGAAATTCTTCAAATTATATATAATCCTATTAAATGGTTTTATGATCCTTGGAACTGGTTTGGTATGTATATAACTATATATATAATGTTTAATTTAATCATTTAATTATTTTAAAATATACTAATTATTATGAAACATATAGATATATTTGTATATTTACTTCCAACATACACTTCTATTTATTGGTTAGTAAACCATAATAAAAATGATTGGATAGTTCAATTACTATTTTATTCATGTTTATTATTAGATTTAAAGTTATTATTATTTTTTAGAATATTTAAATCTTATGGTATATATTTTTCACTTATTATTAATATTATAAAAGAAGTATATTTTTCTTTAATAATCTTAATGATTATTATTATAATAAGTTTTGCACATGCAACTAATATTTTACTATCACAAGATTTTAAAACTACAGTTTTTGCAATATACTTGTTTTTTATTGGTATAGTTTTATTTATTTTAATTTTAAATCATAACATTCATTAATAATTAACTTTAATTAAATTATTTATTACTTTATATAGGTGATTCAAATGCATTATTCAATTTATCAGATGAAAAAAAACCAACATTTCTAATATTGACAGTTTTCTTTACATTATTGATTATTATATATTTTTTAATTGTGTTTATCAAGTTATTTAGTGAAATAAATCAATATCAAAATCAAAATAATAATTTTAAAATCCTACAATTGATGTTAAAGGTTAAGGTATAATATTATTATTTAATATAGTAAAATTGCTTAATATTTAAAAATACTAAAATCTTCTTTTTTTTATTATAGATCTTAATTAAAATTGAGTTATTTTACTTAACATCATATCAAAAATATTGGAAGGCATGGTTTCCTGAAGTAATGTATGTTGATTTATTATTTTTTATAAAGAATTCTATTTACTTAATATTATTACTAATTTATACAAATTTATTTTTCAGATATTATTATGCTGATGTTAATAAATCTCAAAAAAAAATTATAGAAATAATTAGAAAAAATGAATGGAATATTGATGAATCTTTAAAAATAGATCAAAATTTATTAAAAGCACTTAAAATTCAACATAATTCTATTATAAAAGAATTTGAACAAATAGTTTAAATAAGCAAATAATAACTCTAAAGAATAAATAATAATTATGTAAAATTTACTTATTGAAACTAATAAGAAATTTGATAAATTATTATTATAAACTTATAGTTATATATAAAAAAAACATTAATTGGCAAATAAATATATATTTTATTTTCTTAATATTTAGTTTTATTTATTACGGCTTTTTATATATTATTATTTATTTATTATTATAATTAAAATAACCAAAATTTTAAAATAAAAGGTAATATTTTAACTTTATGTAATTAATATATTATATTTTAAATGTAGGAATTAGTCTTATATCAGTAAATTCTTTGAAATATAAATTCCTAATAAGGATTCCAAAAATTTTATAATTAATAAAAACAGATTTCTAAGAAACTTTTTCTACTAGCAAGGATTTTCCATTAAATAAATTTTATAAAAGGAAGGGGTAAACTTTTATATTAAAGTGATATTAGGTAATATCTGACAGTGCTCTTACAATATTATTATGATATTTTAATAAGAAAAAATGTATTTGTAACAGCCTGTTACATATCTTATTTGTAACATCCTTTTTTTATTTTTTTTTAATAATAAATTTAGGATTAATTTTATATTCACCAGTGGTTAATTTAAAATTAATTCACCAGTGGTGAATTTCACTTCAATTTTTATAAATTTTTATTAAAATACCAAATTTTAGTAATTTAATGGTGAATTTCACCTTAATTTACATGTATTACATACATGTGTTACATTAAATTTTTAAAATTTTATGGTGAAATTCACCATTGGTGAATTTTACCCTAGCCTTAGAACGCCATTTTTCTTTTTTTGTTTTTATAATTTTCTTTAAAAAATATAAACAATATGGAGGATTCTAATGATTATAATAAAGATATATATAAGACAAATGCATTTTTTTCGCCATATTCTGAAACTTTAGACTTTTTATTATTACCATTTAATGATAATTTTGCTATAAATTTTTTACCAGTTATTGAACCAGATTTTAATCATAATTTTACAAACATAGATAGTTTTTCTCTTGAAACACCTTCTAAACTATCTATTAACCCTTCTTTAGAGTTACTTTCTGAGCCTTCTTTAGAGTTATCTCCTGAACCTTCTTTTGAACCTTCTTCTGAACCTTCTTGTGAAACTCCTTTTAAACTACCTTTTGAAGAACATTTTGAATCATTATCTGAACATATTTATCAGTATAATCTTACTGTAGGAGATTATTTTGATGATTGGCAATCAGTTGATACATTTATGCATCAATATTGTTTAGAAAGAGGGTTTGGATATCAAGTTTATCGAAATAATAAAGATCCAAATAATTTTACTATTATATGACGTAAATCATTTTGTTGTTCTTCAAATGGAAAATATAAATCCAGAAAAGTAATAGATCAGAAATTGCACGTTTACGTGATACTATAAAGACAAATTATGAGTGGCACTGCAACTTCTCATTTCCAAAAATGGAAAATCAAGTAAAATGTACATCATTAAAAGATATACATAATCATGAAGTAAACCCTACCCAATTACCTCATATCATTGCTAGATATAGACGTTTTGATAATGAAATAATAAAAGACTTGAAATTTTTTTTGGATTGCAAAATTGTACCTATTATACTGCTGAAAACATTAAAGATGCCATTGAAAAAATCCTAAATGTTTGGAATTTGTGATCTAAAGTGCATTCATAATGGGAGTAATGTTAAAAAGTGTATAAAAAGTATGAATGGTATTGAATGAATTTCCTGTACTTTACACACGTCACAACTAGTAATTGGAAAGAGATTGGTACTGGTCAAGAACTTGATTTTAAGAGTCAAAAGGGTAATTGATTTTTTTTTAAGGATTGAACAAGCTGAAAGGCTAGAGGATATTCAAAAAAATCTAAATAAAGGGTAATTAATTTTGATTAAAGTTAATAATGTATATATAATATTTTAATTAAATATATAATTATAGGGATCAAAGAACTGCTCCTTCGAGATGCAATAAATGTTCTTAATACAAGATTAGCACGTGAAACTGATAGCAATTCAAAGAAAGATTCTATATGGTTAAAGGAAATTATGATTACTGCTCATGAATGGGATTTAATACAAAATTTAGTTGATATATTGATTATTTGGATGGTAGTTCTTATTTTACGTATAGTATAATTAATCCTGTAATTGAAGAAATTAAAAAAAGACTAAACCATCATCGGCCACAGAAATAGATGAAGACGTTTTTGATTATGATGATATAGAAGATGAATCTGATCAACAACATGTAAGCACACCTGTAAATACATCTGGATTGTTGAAAGACTTTATGAATGCTTATATTAATATTGGAATTTTCAAGATTCTTGTACCCTTCTTTATTAGTAATAATTGTATAATATACAAATATATATATAGGTTTTGTATCTCTATTTATCTAATGAAAATAATTGATAATTGATAATATCAATTTTATTAAATTTTTATTTAAAATCTGGTTATAATCTAAACAATAAAAAAAATCATAATCCAGATAAATATTGGCAGATAATCCAAATGATCTACAGATTCGCTATGGATATCCAAATTTACGAAATTAATTATGAATCAGATTAACAGATCACAGATTCATTCAGATCTTAACACCACACAGGATGAAGATGATGAGATAAAGGAATTTGAACCTTCATCTCAAGATAAAAACTTAGTAAATATTGCAGATGAGTTAGAAGATAAACTACGTTATCATTTGTGAAAAAGGTTACGTCAGAAAAAGAGGGTAGAAGCAAATTTTGAAGAATCAGAAGCAGAATCAGAATTAGTAAACTTTGAAGATACTGAATTCATTGATCCTGAAGACCTTCAGGGTGTATCATTAGATGATACCATAGATGTAGTCGATGGAAAAACCATACCAGAGCGTATAGTAAAATGGCCAAATGATGCATATTACGACTTTTTAGAGTTGATAGTAGAGGGTAATATCTCTCAACAAACATAGTAATTTAGACAAATCACCATTGCCAAGTTCAATGATGGATTATCTTAATCAAATAAATTCACCTTTGATAGACTTTCCAATTTTTCGTGCTATTCAAGCTTTTCTGCAATGACCAGAAGTAGCCAATAACTTCGTCCATAAAGGAATCCAAAATAAATGAAGGTTGGTAAAGGCAAAACAAGAATATTTGGCGAACCTTTTGAAGGTAACTGGTGGCCATCATTAAATCAACTATTGTCCATCAGTTTTTTTAACTCTTAAAATTTGCTGGAGGCTAAAATTCTTTTAGTATTTCTCTCTAAAGTTCAAGATACAGAAATCAAAACTACAGAAAGTTTTCAAAGTTTACAGCATGATATATATCATAAATGCTTCAAAATTATACTTCAACTTTTATTAGAAAATCTGAAGCACTATATTTTGGAATTAATGGACAAGTGATTACTTTTGCTGCACAGATATCTTTTTTTCTCACAGATATGCTTGAAGCTGATGATATAACTGTGATATATAAAGGAGCATGGTGCAAAATACCATGCCATACTTGCATGATTTTGCAAAGTGATCTGAACAATATGAGTCTTAAACTAGAGAATATACCTCATAGAACTTATTATGAAAATATGAAGGAAGGGATTTTCTGTGTATTCTGTTGAAAACTCCTTCTGAAAATTTCCATAAATATCTTTATATTTCTGTAATGAATTTCAAAGATGTAAATTTTACACATGTATAATTTGTTTCAGAAATTTAAATATATACAAAGCCTGCATTTCTGACTATATGCATCATATTGATCTTAGACTCTTCAAATACCAATTGGAATTTACACAAGATATTTTGAAGGCAGTTGGAGGAACAGAATTACAAAAAAAATTTGATGATCAACTTCATCAGATTCCTCGCTTTCTGGATCTTAAACTCTTACATAAATTAGAACATTTAAACATATTTACTGCGTCAGACTATCGTAACATAATGAAAATTGCCCTTTTTGCCTTAGATGAAATTTTTTAAAAGAACAAAATAACCTGTAAAGAATTTTGTGAACTTTACGCAAAGTTTAGTAAGATATACATAATAAGCAGGAAAGAAATGTACACTGAAAAAGATCTGAAAATTTTTAGAGTAAGTCAAAGTTCATGAAGTCACATTAGAAATCATCAATACACTAAAGATTATCAATTATAGGAAGCAATTATTGATTGGTCTCTCCATTGTTCACTACAAACTGCAATTTTCTGAAATTACACAATTGGCAGTATCACACAGGTAGGATGCTAGTAAACATACAGTATATGATTTTATTCTAATTTATTTTGATTGTTTTTAGTGTCTGCTATTAGAAAATATGGTGCATTGAATGGATTGTCAATGGAAACATATGAAACACTCCGCAAATTATATGTCAAAACCCCATATTAGTTATCAAACAGAAAAGACATAATGAGACAATTGGTGAATGCTATTAGTTGAATTCGATATGACTAAAATCAATTTTTTTAAAATATACATAAAGTTAATTATAAATTCTAATATTCTTTATAGGTAAAATACAAAGAATTGATATCTTCTGCTAAAAAAGTTATTCATTGTAAAGCCAAAAAATTTGGAAAAGTACTTTGAAAACTAACATTAGATAATATCGATCAAAAAATAAAATTGTTGAAAAATCTGAAAATCCATCACATTCAAACTTCTTAAATACCTTTTTGGACACATCTTTACAGAAGTCTGAAAATAATGGATTTTACATTAAAATTTATGGCAAAGTAAATTTATATAAATTTACATATTATTTTATTTATTTTTTTGTATTATTAATTAATGAAATAATTTATATTGCAGGTATTAATGTTAGCAGAAATTTTATTTCTTCCAAACCATCCTATCTTACCTATCATACTAGTACATTGGTATGATTATTATTCCAAACGGTCATATGATCAATGCATTGTCTATTTTTAGGCATTGCAAAATGGATTGTGAAGCGAATTTGGGTCGATCAGGGAATCTTAACTTCAAGTATGCTCAATGAAGTTCAAAAACAAATGAATCGATTTCAAGTTCCGGTCGATTTGGGTCAAATTCCTGGCAAAATCGACTGCGGAAAGGATTTTCTAACTTCACTGCTGACCAGTGGCGAAATTTTTTCACAATTTATGCCACAGTATCGCTTTGGGACCATCTCTCAGCTGAAGATAGAAAAATTCTGACTCATTTTGTCAGAATTTGTTCGATATTGGTAAGTCAGATTATAGAATCCGACATGTTGCAGAAAGCCCATAGACGACTTGTTAAAATAATAAAGCTCATTGAGGTACAATATGGCAGGAATAAAATTACACCGAATCTACATCTCTCGCTTCATTTGTCCGAATGTTGTCATGATTTCAGCCCATTATATGCATTCTGGTGTTTTTCATTCGAACGCATGAATGGAATACTCGGTAAGATACACTGGCCTTTATTATTATTATTATTATTATTATTATTATTATTATTGGTTTTAAATTTTCTTTTAAATACAACCCTTAGGATCATTACCGAACAGTAACAGAAAAATTGAACCAGAACTAATGCATCGATTAATGAATGATAACCAAATCAGAGATATCATTACTTCTAGCGCTCAGATGAAAGGTCTTGAATTACTCGAAAATCATCCTACCGTTGGATCGCTATCAGAAAATGACCAATTCGCTTCAGATGAAATGGAAAGGTTTTGGCTAAATTCAAAAAATATCCAGGAATCTACTGTTACTGGATGCGAAGCGTTTCCTGGTGAAATGTTAAGACCTACTTCCGAAAATGTAGTATTATCACAATCGATGCTTGATTTAATGATCGATTATTATATTGCTACATATGAAATGTATAATTTCCAAAAACCATCTGATGCTATAGAGCAAGATGCGATAACTATTCATGTAAAAATGAATAAATTTGGGAGATGTCGTATTGGATCTGAGGTGTTTGGCTCCGCGTTATCATTTCGACACATAAAAAGTTCATATGTATTAGCCAAATTCATAACGACTGATGGAAAAGTCAATCGTTATCCTGGACAAGTCCAGTATTATTTCAAGCATGAAATTGACTTGCCAAATGGACCTACTGAGCATTATTTGGCTTTTATTAGGTGGTACCGACCAGCAAACACAGCAAATATTCGGTATCATTTTAGTATTGATGATACTGAAGAAACGGAAACATGCAATGTTGAATTATGGAAAACAGATTTTTTTCCTGAAAGTAGGGATTGTATTATTCCAGTACACAACATTCTTTGCCGATTTGTACCCGCTAAATATAAAATTTCTTCTAACCGCAACGCAACTGAATATTTAGCGATAAATCCATTAAATCGCAAGTTTCACATTCGGTAATTTACTAAAAGCTACAGAATTTTCTTTACAATAATTGTTTAACGAATTTTATGGAATTGGTTATTTAATAATAAATAATACGAATAAATTGATTTACAATAAAATTTGACGAATCTTTAACTTCAGTGTTTTCTTATTTTACTTATATGTCATTATTATTTATTGATATTAATTAAAATTAATTAAAAAATCGGTTAAAAATCGTCAAAAAAGTTTTAAGTCGATCGTTGTTATTAATAAAAATCGATAAAAAAGAAGTATTGGTCGATTTATAGTTTTTTTTATGTTACAGCTCAACCAAAAATCGACCAAAAATCGACCAGTTGATTTATGCTGAAATTTTTCCGAATTTTGTAATTAGCCGAATGTGTGACGAATCACGTGATGACGATGACGAACTTTTGACGAAAGGTATTAATGCCGAAAAAAATGATTTCGACCAGTGACCCTCTTCTTTGGTTACGATAACTTCCTTTTCTCTCTCTTCTTTAGCTTTGAATACTTCATTTCGCTTTTTAGGTATTTGGTTTTCTTTATCTGCTTCTTCTCAATTTGTGCTTAAGCAAGCGCGCTCTATGGTTAAAGATATGGCTGCTCTTTTTGGTCCAAAAAAGTTATTAGCGCAACATGTGGCCTATTTATATATTGCTGTTTTCCTCCCATGATTGGAATTTCGTCTACAAACCACTCTTTTTTCAGAAAAAACGATTGAATCGATTATTAAACCCATGTTCTTGGTTTTACAGAAAAAAACTGGACTTGCTGCTACCCCATTGGCTTTGTTATTTCTTAAACTTCCGTTTTCAATTCAAAATGCCTTTTATCGGTTCCTTTCCTCCTATATTGCATCTTTGCAAAAAATATTTACACATCCTGATTTTAGTGTTCCAATCCGAGGATATCCATCACCATTTTATCCGATCCGATTAGAATCCGCCATCAGTTTATCTGATCTGATTAGAAATCCGTCATCCGGAATATCCGCATAAGTATCATCCGGATCATCCAGATCATCCTTAATTCGTAATCCATGTACCAATCGGACCACCCCTTAAATCTGCATTTCCAATATAGGAATATCCACCAATTTTTAATCGAATAAATTGAAATTTTTAATGAAAAAACTTTGACATTTGCTTTATTTTATTAAAGTATCAAAAATAACTTTTAAAAAAGTCAAACTTTCACCAATAAACTTTAAATTTCTTCAAATCGTAATTTGTGTAACCATCGACACAAAACCGAAAATTTTTTTTACTTAATAATTTGAAAATAAATGCTTTAAATATGTTTAGAACTAATATTTTAAGATAAAATTACCATTTTTAAATTCCTAAAGATTGATTTATAAAAGTTTCATATAGGCATTAAAAATGGGAAAATGGATTATTGTTAGTTAACCTTAAAATAGGAAATATTTTTACATTTATTATATCATTTTTTTTTAATATTCTATTAATATATGTCCAAAGTATATATGTGTGAATTTTGAGACTTCTTGCTAGTACTTTTATTAGAAAAAAAAATGATAAATAATTTTTACTAAAATTTCGCTAATTGATGATATTTAAAAGCAATTTGCAAAATTTTGAGTTTTGAAATACTTAAATTTATATTTTTACAAAATAGATTTAATCTCAAGTTTTTTTAAAAAAAAATTTAATTGGTTTGGCTAAAAATTGACCGACTTTACTTTTTTTGGAAGTGGAGATTTGATTTTGCCGATCACTAGGTCCGATTCATTCGTGGATCGGCAATTAAGGATTATCTGAATTATCCGTTAATACCATTAAAATTTGTATATTATATAATTCCAGCCAGCATTAACTGATCGGCACCAGAATTTCCTTTTTTGGATACTTGTACAACAAGAATTCCCATTTTCGCAGAAATCAAAATTTCCTTTTTGGAAATTTGTGTAACGTCACGTGATTTGGCGGGATCCGAATCATTATAAATTAAATTTGTCAGATATCCGTCAGATGAATCCGTTATTATCCGTAATCCGAGAAATCTGATCCATTATTATCTGTCATCTGTGTAATCTGATCCGTTAACTTATCCGTTATCCGTATAACCGCCAATATCCGGATATCCGTTAAAAAATCCGGATAGCGGCTAATCGGATTGGAATACTACCTGATTTCAGGCATTTTGCCCTTTATGCTATCTCTTATCTTCAAAGATATTTGGGCGCTGAAAGCTGCCCGACTACCATTAGCCTGGAACCATGGTCTCAAGTAATCTCTCTTCGAACACATACTTTGTTTAATTCAATTTTATTTTCCTCGTGATTGAATATCACATGGTCCCTCCCTTTCTGACCTCCGAAACGGGATTTACAACAAGCCTTGCCGCTTCGATCCATTTTACCACATTCGATTTTTCAGATGGCTTGGAAACTCTGGAAAAATCTGAACATTTTTGTGCTTGCTCAACTGGCTTCTCGTTACCTTGGTATCATTGGTCGTAAAGGACGAATTCCTACTTGATTTAATTTTATTATTAATAATTTTCTTTCTTCTTCTTCCTCTTCTTTATTTTTGTCTTTGTATTTTATTAATTCTTCTTTTACTTTAGTTTCACCTTGTTTATTAGATCATACTGTTAAAGATTATCATTTTTATCCTCAATGGGCTATTAATTTTAATTCTGCTACCCAAACTTTATCTGTTGGCCATGTCTGTATCACCTATAAGAAACAAAACTCTGCTATTATGTCTCATTGGCTTCCTGTATCTACTTCAGCCGATAAACGATCCTATAATTTTTGCCCTGGTTGTTCTTTTAACATACCTGCTCTATCTAAGAAATCTGCAATTAAACAGCGCTGTAATAGCGAAAAATGTTTTTTCAATGTTGCTTTATCTAAAACAACGGGATATCCTACCAGAAATGCTAAAGTATTTGCGGCTTATCTCCCTATAACTCTATCTACTTCATGGAGTTATGCTACTTCTCTGGCTCTTGTACATTTGACAAATTTGTCCTCGCCTGATCCCTCCATCAATTTCTCTCCTTCTACATCAAGGATTGATGACGATGATATTTTACCTCTTTCTGTGCATACTGTGTATACCGATGGTTCATTCTTGTCTGCTAAGAACTCTTTTTCTCCTTCTATGACTTCTGCTTGGTTTGCTTTTAATGATGATGAATTTATTCTTGACTCTTCATCTTTGTGCCTCCCTTCATGTTTTCCTTCAGCTTTGCGTTCTGAGATCTATGCTATTGTATTAGGACTAAACGCTCTTCCCCATAACTCTTCAATTTCCATTTATACTGATTGTAGTCAACTTATTTCGTTATGGAAACGTTTTGTTAATGCTCCTTTTTCACCGAAGTTGCTTCGTGAACCCAATCATCTTCTTTGGCTTTCTATTCGATAACTTATCATGGATCGTGTTCTCAATGTCAATTTGATTAAAGTCCCTGCTCATGGCGATGACATTTATAATATATAAACGGATTCTTTGGCTAAAAATGCTCATTCGTCTTTACAACCTACTTTCTCATCTTTGGCTTTTTGTCAGCTCCATATCTATTGACTTTTAATTCTTTGCCTATTGACATGAATATCCATCATTTTATACGCTCTATAGCAGATTCTCGTGCTCTTTTATCATTCTGTTCTATGGCGCATTTTACTGCACTTGGTTCTCCTGCACTCTTTGACTGGGCTGGTATACATTTTTGCCTTTCGCAGATTAAAGGTTTCGCTTCGCATAAGAATGGTCATCCTGAATTTTGGATCTTTAGTATCAAACTTCTTTTGGATATGTTGCCTACTTTGACTACTCTACAACAACGTATGACTCATTTGTATTCTCCGGATTGGCTCTGTCCGCAATGTAACTCTGCTCCTGAAGATTTGAATCATCTTTGGACTTGTCCTTATATTTTACCTGATCTTAACCCATGTTCAACGCATCATTCCAAAGTTATTAAATTTAGAGACCTTTGCTTATCTTCGTTCTTATCCTTGAAATCCTTGGATATTTCCTTTCAAACTGAATTTTCTACTTTAGATTGTTGGGATTACGATACCCCTTCTCCGTCCTGTCTTTGGCTTTCTAGAGGATTATTGCCTGCGCATTTGACGGCATTTCTGAAACAGTATTTTCCATTTCTGTTATATACAAAACTATTTCTCCTCTTCTTAATGACTTCCAAGTCGAACTGTATGGTGAAATTTGGTTATGTCAGAATGTTCTTTTCCATGCTTGGGAAGAGTCACAGGGTATTTCGGCTGCTTCCAAATCATGTGGCCCATCTTTAAATTCTTCACCTATTACTTCTTCTTCACAAATTCACAACTCTTCTCTGGCGACAGTTTCTCAGGATTCCTGGATTTCTTGGATATCCTCTTATATAATTCGGGGTGGATCATGGATTTCGCACTTGGATTTTCTGCGCCACTTAACAGTTCAACCTCTTAGGATTTCTTTCTGGTAACGGATTAGATTTTTGGATGTTGGATAGTTAACTCACACTGGCCTTCAGGTAAAGTTGGGATATGCGATTCTGTAATAGTTTAATTTTTCTTCGCTTTAATTTATTTTAGTTTAGATTTCTTTACTTGTATGAGTCGTGAAGCTACTCTTTTTATTTTTTAGTTTATTTTCTTATTCTTGTAATATTGTTCAATTTTATTTTTGATGTTAAATATAAATAAAAAATAAAGTCATAAGACTGTTTGCACAGGAAAGGATAAAACTACCACCATTCGATTCGTCTCAGTGAGACGATTCTAACAAGCTATGATACATCTTTGTACGATTATTAGATGCCAAGTTATTTAATATATTCTTTATATAACTGTGATTATAAACAGTTCTTTTTAATATAAGATTTTTGAGGATAGGTGTGATAGTGACTATAGATAGATTGTGACTATATAGGATAGATTTTAATAATAAAGTGTTTTGAACATTCAACTGGTGTGACTATATAGTAGAATGTGACTATAACGGGAGTGACTATAGAGGGAGTTCACTGTATATTTGAGTGGCAACCACTCGGAATCCAAACAGAATATTGCCTTTTTAAAAAAATTGGTCAAAATTGAGTTATAAATCAGATTAAAATCAGATGATCGATTTCTATCTGATTTGGACTATTTCGACTAGTGGCAACAAATTGACGGTTTTGATCCACAGAGTAAAAACATGGAGTGATTCGGAGATAGGTGGAAAAGCAGTAAACAGCCCATTGGTCAGTAAATCGGGCAATTGAATTAGCATTGTCATATACAATGCGGGCTTGTTGTACTTTCGTATTGGGTCTGAAAAAAAAGCGGCAAGAGATAATGTTTCCAAATTTCTTGAAGTAAGCCATAAGGTTATCTTTTTTAATAAAGAATGGAATATCGGTAACTTGGATAGCCCAGAGATCTTCATTAGAACAGAGTTGGCAAGGGTTATGTACGTGGAATATAAAGTCAGGGAACTCAGGATGAGAGGAGCCAGCACATAAGTCACATGCTTCAGCAGTATGGAAATGGATAACAAGACGCTTAGCATCACCAGAACCAGTTATACGTGCTTTTCAGTGTATGACTCGTAAGTTTCTAAAAAAGATTATTAACAGCCTTGATAAGAGCCTTATTAGTTGGAAATTTTTTAAGGGATTCAGGGGCAGCATTCAGCGTAGCCGCAGCCTGAAAATCATCTCTGGTTATAGAAAAAGTTACCACTGAATCCAGGACTTGATCGCCAGAAGAAACACCATTGGTTTTCAAATTGGGCAACGCATTAAGGGTTGCGCAACGTGACTGAGCGTAGTTGGCGCAGCAGAATTTTTTGGGAAGGAGGTCAAAGTATTTTTGCCAGAGATATTTTGTTGAGGAGAAAAGAAAGGACCATCTTTTCTAACGACAACAGTCTGGGTGTCGGCAATGTAATCTTCATTCATAGAATTTTTGGTAATCATACGGTTACATTTTTGCTGGACAGTGTTTTCACCATCAGAGCTTGAGTCATCAGAGTTATTATTCTTGATGGGAAGCTTTCCTACTGTTAGGGTTATAATTTTTACGGCCTTTCTTAGTATAGTTACTAGACATAATAGAGGATGTTAGGTTGAAAATATAAAATTTTGTTAGTAGTTTGTATTATTTTTAAAAAAATAATAAAAAATATTTTCGTCAGAAATTTTTGTTATTGAAAAATTCAGGAGAGAATTGATGATGATATTTTATTATAGACAAACATAGTTTGAGCTTAAATTTTATTAATTAATGCTAAAGTGACTTTAGAGAACACAAAGTGATTTAAAAAGTACTACAACAAGTGCAAAACTAATAGAAAACAAAGAACAAATAATCTTCTGAAATTACAAATAAAAAGAAAAGCTAAGATTATAAACCCCACTCTCTCTATATAAATAACTACAGCTACCATTAGTTGAAATAAGGCAAATCGGCTAAAATCGAATTACGGCTGAAATATGTCCGATTTTTACAAAAAAAATATATTCTGATTGTTATTCGATTGACTGCCAATCAGATGTACTTTGGAACTTAAATCATACTAAATTCGGACAGTCAATCAGATGTACTTCAGAACTTAAATCGGACAAAAATCGGACTATTTTTTTCTGAATTTATTTCAATTTTTATTATCAAATTTATTAAATGTATTTATTAATTAAATGCTTAAAAACTTTATAATTATATTATTATTATTAGATCTATTTAAATTACAAATAAATATTGCTAATTCAAAATTATAATAAAATAATAATAATAAAATAAACCATGATTTGTACTTACGAATCTTGGTTTTAATTCATCCATTCGTCGAAAATCCACCCAAACCTATAAAAAAAAAAAGAACGGTTATTAGTAACCGTTCATTAATATTAATAAAAAAAATTTAACCAAGATTCGTATATACCTACAAATCTTGATTTTTTTCCGTTCTTCAGAACTTGAAAGCCCACCCGAACCTATAAAATAAAAGAAAGGAACGGTTAGTACCCGTTTCAAAATAATAAAAAATAAAAATAAAAAATAAACCAAGATTCGTACTTACTTACGAATCTTGGTTCCTTTCTTCTGATCTTTGGAAGTCAACCCAAAACCTAAAAAAAAAAAAAAGGAACGGTTAGTAAACTGTTCCAAATAATAAAAAAAAAATAAAACCAAAACCAAGATTCGTATATACTTAAGAATCTTGGTTCTTTTCCGTACTTCGGAATTCAAAAATCCACCCGATCCTAAAAAAAGAAAAGAACGGTTATTAGTAACTAAGGAATGGCCCTCAAATGATTTTTCAAATCTGCAATATTGCGGATTTTGGAGTAAAATTGCGGTTAGTAATCCGCAATTCCACAATTCTGATTGGCTAATGTTTTTAAATAATAAATTATTTTTTAAACGTTTATAACGATAAATAAATAAAAATGTTTTTTAAATCAATATAATAAATTTATTTATTTATTTGTTTATTTGTTTATCATTCGTCTTAAGCATAGACCAATATTTTTCTAAATTGCATAACTGTGCCGTTTCTTAGAAAAAATTCTGGACAATTTTGTCCATTTTTAAAATAAATCTCCCCGCTATATATATTTTCATCCAGCAACCCTATAAAAAGAAAAGAAATGTTAGTGACGTTTCTTTTTAAAGAAAATTAGCAACAAACATCTTTTCATTCGGTTCTCTCTTACCTCAATTTCAAAATTCTGGTCGTGTCTTTATTTATTAAAACCCTACGAAAAGAAAAAAAAATAAATTAATTAAATTTATCAAAAAAAAATAATGAAAATTTTCCGGTTCTCCTTTACCTCAATCCGGAATTCTGGTCATACTTTTCGTCTGGCAACTCTAGTGAAAATTATTAAAAAAAAGTAACAAAATCCCTTCCCGGTCCTCTCTTACCTCAATTCCAGAAGTTTGGCCATGCTTTTCGTTTGGCAACTCTACAAAAATGAAAAAAAAAATAAATTAGTTTGAAAATATTAAAAAAAAAAGCAACAAAAACCCTTCCCGGTCCTTCTTTATCTTAATTTCAAAAGTCCGGTCATGCTTTTCTTTCAGCAACTCAACAAAAACAAAAAAAAAAATAAATTAGTTATTAAAAAAAATAACGAAAACCCTTCCCGGTCCTTCTCTTACCTCAATTTCAAAAGTCTGGCCATACTTTTAGTCCAGCAACTCTACAAAATCAAAAAAAAAAAAAAATTATTAAAAAAAACAACTTGCCGTCCGGTTTCTCCTTATCTACATGACTCCATTTTAAAAAATTCAGTCATAATTTTTGTCCAGAAACTTCAATAAAAAAGAAAAAGAGATCATCAGATGATTTGTACTATGCAATTTATCTGATAATCTGTGTCAGACTGGAGGACTATAATTGGCAAATCCGCAAATCCGCAAATATTCCGCAATTTTGTAAAGTACCACAATTGTACCGCAATTGAATTGCGGTACTTTAGATTATTTGCGGAATTGCAGAATATTTGCGGAATTGCGAATAATTGCGAATTGCAGATTTGCAGATATTTAGACTTCAAAATCCGCAATGTTACGCAATACCGCAAATCGCAATTATTCCGCAATTGCCTATTTGCAGCGTCATCCTTATTAGTAACCATTCATTAATAATATTAAAAAAAAAAGAAAAAAAAATCAAGATTCGTAATTATACATGCTGCCCAAATTATTTTGGGATGCCATAATTCATTCGGTTTATATATAATTTACTATGTAAAGTGCCAAAATAATTTGGGATGCCATAATTGAATTTGGGATTTTACTTATAATTACGGCAGTCCAAAATAATTTGGGTGGCATGTATATTCGTAATTAGTAGTTATGAATCTTGATTTTCCATTCTTCAGAATTTGGAAATCCACCCAATCCTTAAAAAAAAGAAAAGAACGGTTATTAGTAACCGTTCATTAATAAAATTAAACAAAACAAAAAAATTAAAACCAAGATTCGTATATACTTACGTAGTGCTCCGAAATAAGTCGAGTTGACTTGCGAGTTGGTCGAGTCGAGTCAAGTCAAGTTGAGTTGAAAATTACAATCAAATCAAATCGATTCAAGTCAAGTTAATAATTTAATAAAATCGAGTCGAGTCAAGTTAAGCCGAATTAAACATAATTCCGGCCAAATTTATGGAATTTCTTTTTTTGGAAATTATGTTACACAAAATCCGAGACGAAAAATTTTTGAAATTTACAAAAATGGAAATTTGTGAAATGGCTATCACCAAAAAAAGGAAATGATCGGCATAGCCGAATAAAATCACGTGATTTAATTCGACTTGACTCGATTCGATTTGACGGGCCAACTTGACTCGAATCGAGTCAAGTTTATATTTTTTATAATTTTAACTCGACTCGACTCGACTCGATTTAACTCAAGTCGAATTGAGTTTACATATAACTCGACTCGACTCGACTCGTTCGGAGCTCTATACTTACGAATCTTGGTTCTTTTCCGTTCTTCGGAACTCGCGAACCTAAAAAAAAAAAGAACGGTTATTAGTAACCGTTCATTAATAAAATTTAAAAAAAAACAAAATTAAAACCATGATTCGTATATACTTACAAATCTTGGTTTTTTTTTCATTCTTCAGAACTCGGAAGCCCCTTCTGAGACTCCGAACCTATAAAAAATAAAAGAAAAAGAACGGTTAGTAATAACAATTCCAAATATTAAAAAAAGAAAAAAAAACTAAGATTCATAGTACGAAATCTTAGTTTTTTTCCGTTCTTCGGAAACTCACCTAAACGGCCGAACCTATAAAAAAAGAAAGAAACAGTTAGTAACCGTTCATATAATAGGAAAAAAAATAAAATAAAAAATAAACCAAGTTTCGTACTCGTACTTACGAAACTTGGTTCTTTCCATTCTTCAGAACTCGAAAGCCAACCCGATCCTAAAATAATAAAGAAAAAAATGGTTATTAATAACCGTTCGTTAATATTACAAAAAAAAACAAAAAAAATTAAACCAAGATTCGTTTACTTAAGAATCTTGGTTCTTTTCCATTCTTCGGAACCAGGAAGTCCGCCCGAAACCTATAAAAAAAAAGGAACGGTTAGCAACCGTTCCGAAATATTAATAAAAAAAATTAAACCAAGATTCGTTTACTTACGAATCTTGGTTCTTTTCCATTCTTCGGAACTAGGAAGCCCGCCCAAAACCTATAAAAAAGAAAGGAACAGTTAGTAACCATTCCAAAATATTAATAAAAAAAATTAAACCAAGATTTGTTTACTTACGAATCTTGGTTCTTTTCCATTCTTCGGAACCAGGAAGCCCACCCGAAACCTATAAAAAAGAAAGGAACGGTTAGTAACCGTTCTGAAAAATTAAAAAAAATAAAAAACAAGATTATTAAGAATCTTGGTTCTAAATCCCCTTCCTCTTTCCCCTTCCCCATTTTTTATTTTAAAGTCCAGTTTCGTGTTAAAGCCAGCGTCCTCCTGCTTCTAACAAAAAAAATAATGAAAAGAAACGTTAGTTTGTTTCTTAAATTAACAAAACTTCACTTTCCCGTTTTTTACCTTAAAGTTTAGTTTCGTGTTAAAGCTGACATCCTACAAAAAAAAACAATGAAAAAAAATTCGTTTTTTAAATTAAAAAAAAAAAAATTAAAAAAAATATGTAAGTTTCAAAACGAAACTTACATTACTTCCAAGAAAAAGAGGCAGAAGAAAGGTATGAGAAAAGGGAGGGGGAGAAAGGAAGAAGCAAGGAAAGGATGAAAGGGAAAGGAAAGGACAATAGGGAAAGGGAGGGGAAGGACGAAAGGACAGGGGAAAGTAGGGATGAAGTGAAGTAAAAGGAAGGAATGAAAAGGGAAAGTTTAAAAAAGATCTTTTTTTAAACTTTGATATGCATAACGCGTGATGTTTAATTAGACTATTCGACTAATGTCTAATCATAGATCATGGTCGAATTTTTAATTGAATATAGGCCGGCCTTTTTTGACTAGTGAAATCAGAAATTGGCTATGCCGAATGTCACCTGATATACAGACAATCATCAATTATTAGCCGAAATTTAGCCGAAATAAGGACGATTTGCCTTATTTCCGATTTGCCTTATTTCGACTAGTGTACTCCCCCAAATCTATTTCAAAATGGGTAAAGTCAACTATGCTATACGTAACCCATCCAGCGCCGTATCCACTCCTAGAATCAGTAAAGAACCTTTAAGCTACCATTAGCATTTAGCACCATCAGAAACGCATAAAATTCAATTTTTCCTATTTGACTACATATTATGGATAACAAACCTATTTCACGGAACTTTTTAGTGTCATGCAGTCCAGCTGATGAGGAACTTTTTAGTGTCGTGCAATTCCCGAAAGGACATCCACCTCATTGCGAACAATCCCAAATGAAGGATACCCACCTCATTGCGAACAATCCTTTGACCTTGGCATACTACAAAAACTGTTATCACCCGAGTGATCATCAATTTTGAAATTGTAACACCAAGCCACCATGATGATCAAATTTTCCAGTATCCCCCACCTTCAAAGAAAATAAGATTACACCAAAAAATGTGACCAAGAAAAACAAAAAGCAAAAAATAAAAACATAAATCTCAGGAAAACTCAAAGTGCAATGAGAAAAACCTGAGTAAAAAACACCAAACATACACCTCAACTCCATCTTCTTATTTTAGAAGACTAACTCCCCGTTAACAACATCAACTAGCAAGAAATACGTTGGTCAGAAGCTCCTTCCAAGAAATGCCAGTCCGGCCTGTGAACCACTTGGCCAGTTAGTCTTTAAAGGCGTAGGAATCAAGACGTACTACTTTTCAACCTTTTAGAAAGCCCAGGATAATGTTCATATGAAACTGCCATCTTACAGTATTATTGGTAACTCCAAAACTCATGATAATGGTCTTAACTCAATATAAGTCGTAAGGAGTTCAAGCGAAACTAAAAACCTCAGTAATAACTTCATATAACGTCGAAAAGTCCTTTTACTATCACTCAAGGCAAAAAATCCTCATTTTTTATCCATATCTTCTTGGAAAAAAATGGGCAGAGCCCAACGGGAGAGAAAGTACGATGATCCTTGATATTTTACTATAATATATTGAATATCTAATAAATCTATGATATGTGACTGATATTTAACTACCCAATATTAAGGATGACATCGCAAATAGGCAATTGTGGAATAATTGCGATTTGCAGTATTGTGAAACATTGCGGATTTTGAAGTCTAAATATTCACAAATCCGCAATTCGCAATTATTCGCAATTCCGCAAATATTCTGCAATTCCGCAAATAATCTAAAGTACCACAATTCAATTGCGGTACAATTGCAGTATTTTACGAAATTGCAGAACATTTGTGGATTTGCAGATTTGCCGATTATAGTCCGCCAGTCTGACACAAATTATCAGACGAATTGCATAGTATAAATCATCTGATAATCTCTTTTTCTTTTTTATTGAAATTTCTGGACAAATATTACGACTGAACTTTTTTAAATGGAGTCATAAAGATAAGGAGAAACCAGACAGAAAGTTGTTTTTTTTTAATAAATTTATTTTTTTTTTTGATTTTGTAGAGTTGCCAGACGAAAAACATGGTTGGACTTTTGAAATTGAGGTAAGAGAAGGACTGGGAAGGATTTTTGTTATTTTTTTTTTAATTTATTTTTTTTTCATTTTTGTAGTGTTGCCAGACAAAAAGTACAGTCGGATTTTTAGAATCGAGATAAGAGAGGACTGGGAAGGATTTTTGTTATTTTTTTTAATACTAATTTATTTTTTTTTGTTTTTGTAGAATTGCTAGAGAAAAAGCATGACCGGACTTCTGAAATTAAGGTAAGAAAGGACCGAGAAGGATTTTTGTTACTTTTTTTTTAATATTTTCAAACTAATTTATTTTTTTCATTTTTGTAGAGTTTCTAGATGAAAAGCATGACCGAACTTCTGGAATTAAGGTAAGAGAGGACTGGGAAGGGATTTTGTTACTTTTTTTTTAATAATTTTCATTAATTTATTTTTTTTTTCATTTTTGTAGTATAGAATTGCCAGACGAAAAGTATGACCAGACTTCTGGATTGAGGTAAGGGAAATTTTCATTTTTTTTTTGATATAATTTAATTAATTTATTTTTTTTTTTTCGCAAGATTAATTAAAGATATGACCAGAATTTTGAAATTGAGGTAAGGGAGGACTGAAGGAAAAGATGTTTGTTGGCTATTTTCTTTAAAAGAAATATTTCTACTTTTCTTTTTATAGGGTTGCTGGATGAAAATATATATAGCAGGGAGACTTATTTTAAAAAATGGACAAAATTGTCCAGAATTTTTTCTAAAAAATGGCGCAGTTATGCAATTTAGAAAAATATCGGTCTATGCTTAAGATGAATGATAAACAAATAAACAAATAAACAAATAAATTTATTATATTGATTTAAAAAACATTTTTATTTATTTATTGTTATAAAACAGTTAAAAAATAATTTATTATTTAAAAATATCAGCCAATCAGAATTGTGGAATTGCGGATTACTAACCGCAATTTGACTCCAAAATCCGCAATATTGCAGATTTGAAAATCATTTGATTGAGGGCCCAACCTTACCCGATATGTATAAGATATGTACATGATATTTACAATATATGTCACCAATTTTCTACATTTCTACTACACTTATTGGTAGCCGATATATGTAGTATTGTTAAATATCATACACATACTGTATATCACATATATTGCACATATATCAGGTATCCGATATGTACCCGATAACATTGATTTTGACCAGTGTGAACCATCATTGTGGAGTTCAGAGTAGGTTTGGATTTTTTTGTTTATGATCATAGTGATATGTTATTGTATCATGTAATAGGCCTTTTCAGCAATTTTTACATTGATTTCATCTTTTGCCTCTTTGTGTTTTAATTTAATAACTCTTCTTTATTGGTTACTACTGGGAGGATAATAAGTTTTACCTGAATTTGAAAATAAGGAAATCCAGGAAACGTAAAGAAGATCTTTAGTTTAACGTAAACACAAGGAGATAGAGAAACCCAAGAATCTAAAAAAATATGACTGTTATGCTACACAGCTCTTGGTTCAATGATGTTTACCATTGTATTTGCAATTTGTGGATCAGTTAGTTTGGCGATGTATTGAGATTCTAATAATAAAAAACAGTATTTACAAGCTTGGAAGATTCTATCATCTAACGATGAATTTAAAGAAGCAACTGGTGATTTGAAGATTCTTTTGCAGTAGCACTTAAAGCATTCATTTTGTTTTTTCTTTGTATATAGATTGTTTTGGGATATACATTTAAATCCATTTATAAATTTCTTGTACATGTAGTGAAATCCTTGATTGATGACTTTATTATAACCGTTTGCATGGTAGGAGACTGTATAACTAATGTAAGGTTGCTGGAGAAACTAGGAGGTTTTGGCAAATTGGAGAAATGCTGAAATAGCGAAATTTTTCCAAAACTATATGAAAGTCTTATTAAAAAGTTGGCGAAACTCTGGAGAAAAGCAAAACCTGATGAAACTTATTATAAATGCTGAAACTGCTGAAACCTTGCCGAAACTATAATAAAACTATAGTAAAATCTTGGAGAAACTAATCGTAGGATTTTGGAGAGGTTTAGGCAGGCAATCTTAAACTAATGCCTAAACAATTTGATTTGATCATTTATAAACTCTATTGACTTGCCAAATTTTGGTATTATCATTAGTATTATTAGGTTCCATTGATAGTAAAATCGATGTTGAAGTAGAATCATCAATAGCATCTTCGTTAATGGGTGAAGGTGATCTATCAGACTTGTTGTGTTATTAGTGTCCTTAAAACTATGAATAGTTATATTTTTGTGTAAAAAAGAAAAAAGAACAAGGTAATTATATTGAGAAGCATCCAGGAGATATCCTTTTTTATATCTCAGATGCATAATGGGTTTACAGATTTGTTGATCATTAGAGAAAAGAAAGTTTTTTATCTTGCTGCATAAATTTGATCTTGGAGATTAATGATTAGGTTCGATTTGTTAATACAAAAGATTTGATTTTTTAAGCATTCAAAATGAGCACATTGGCATTTCGTGATTTTATCATGTTTGCATTTTATAAAAAATGTAATAAAAATGTAATAGAATAGACTGAATAGTAAATAATATAAAGAAACATGGTGTATTTGAAACTATTAGCCTTATAATATATTTGATATTTAATGCCAAGTCAATGTGAATAAATTGTTTTTGATTCTTTTTTTTTCATAGGTTGAAAGCATCAGCGATCACATTTAGGTAAAGTGTTGTTATCAGAAAGTTGTACAATTAAAGTATTAATTTAAAAAATTCATGTTGATATGTAATACAAGTACATCAAGCGTTAGACATGATGGAATTTTTAACGTTAAGATTATGTTTATTACGATATATTTAAAATCATATATAGGTCACGTAATATATATAATCATGTGACAAGGTGCGATGCATCGACATGGTGATAAATTACAAAACTCTAATAAATAAATAAAATAAAATAATTATAGTAGGTAATCAAAAATATATAGACATCTCTCAAATTAAAAAAATTATCATACATATAATTAAGGTTGCTTATTTAAACCTCTTTTATAGTTTTGGCATTTATAATAAGTTTTGGCAGTTTCACCTTTCTCTAAAGTTTTGCCAGTTTTTTAATATAACTTTAATATAGTTTTGGCAGAATTTTGCTTTTCGGCGAAACGCCATCTTACTTAAACCCATAGGTTTCGGCAAGCAACCTTACATATACAGTCAGACCCCTATACAGTCACACCCTATACAGTTACAAGGACCCCAAAAAATACTTATATAGGTAAGGTCCTAAAAATATTTTTTATTAGTAGTTCTAAGCACAGGTTTTTACTATGATTGCTAAGCATTGTTGATATCTAACCTTAAAAATTATATAAAAATAAGCAAATTAATCTTCTAACCTAATTAAATTTTTATTATAACACATATAATTTATAAAATATATTTATTAATTAATATATTTTATTAAATCCAATTTTAAATATGTTGTGAAGTTAAACTAAACATAATATACAAGTAGATTAACAATATTCAATTAATAAAGTTAATAAATAGTAAAAGAAAAATTCGAAATTAATACTATTACAAAAAATGTAAATTTCTCCATAAGTATTATACTTACACCCATAAAAATTAATATGTAGGTAGTTTCGACCTTGCTAAACAATTTTCAATTAATTTAGAAAGTCGATTTTATTTGACTAAAGGGGTGTAATTACGCTCTGAAGTTGTAAATGAAGAAATGAGAAATTCAGAAGTTAGTACCATTATGAAAAATGCACTTTCTCCATAAGTATTATACCCACACTCATGAAAATTAATATATAAGTAGTTTCGACCTTGCTGAACAACTTTTAATTAATTTAGAAAGTCGATTTCATTTGACCAAAGTGGTGTAATTACGCTCTGAAGTTGTAAACGAAAAAGTGAAAAATTTAAAAGTTATTACCATTATAAAAAATATGCTTTTCTATATAAATATCATACTTATCCTTATGAAAATTAAAATACAAGTAGATTTAACTTGCTGAATAACCTTACTTAAGCATAAAAGATAATTTGATATAACCAAAGTGGTAAGTAGTGAAATTATTTTAAAGTAAAACATATTTACAGTAATTTTATTTAACAAAATAAACATGTATAATTTAGTAATTTTATATTAAAAATAATACACTGAGTTTAATAAAAATTAAAAAGATACTATTGAAAAATAATTAATAAAACATTGAAAAAAAAAACTGAAATTCCATTAAAAAAAAATTTTTGTTTATGTATTTATATAAAATCGTGAAATGTAGTACAAAATTAACACTTACCGTTAGTAAAAATAAATAAAAATTAATTATAAATTCAATATATAGTAATTCAAAAAGTTCTATAAATATGAAAAATAAGCAACTAGAAACTCTTAATATTTTAAAATAATACCAAAAATATGCAATTTAATTATCTTATATAGTATAAAATTTTCTCAAAATTAAGCATTATAAAATTCTTACATCATAAAATTTTTCTATGTTGGCTAAGCACCTTGTTACCTTACATATAGTGTTCTAAACGGATCGAATCAGATCAGATTTGAGATGAATCTGATCCGATTTGAATTCAGAACAAAAAAAAATGGATTCGATCTGATCTGAATTCAGATAAAAAAAAATGGATCTAATCTGATCTGAATCTGAAACAGACTTGATTCGATTCGGTCTGAATTCAATTCGGATTTATCTGATTTGATCTGAATCCAAAATTTAAAAAATGTTGTGAACATTTCACAACATTTTTTAACGATTTTAATAAAAAACGTTGCGAAATGTTTTTTATTTTTAATTTAAAATAAAAAAACCGTTTTGCAATGGTTTTTTTACTATTTTAATAAAAAACGTTGTAAACGTTTTTTATTATTAATTTATCGAAAAAAATGTTTCGCAACATTTTTTTAATGATTTAATAAAAACGTTGCGAAATATTTTTTATTTTTAATTTAAAATAAAAAATATCGTTTCGCAACAGTTTTTTTACTATTTTAATAAAAAACGTTGCAAAACGTTTTTTATTATTAATTTACCGAAAAAAAACATTTTGCAACATTTTTTTAACGATTTTAATAAAAAATGTTGTGAAATGTTTTTTACTTTTAATTTAAAAGAAAAAACTGTTTTGCAACAGTTTTTTAACTATTTTAATAAAAAATGTTGCGAAACGTTTTTTATTATTAATTTATTGAAAAAAAAACATTTCGCAACATTTTTTTAACAATTTTAATAAAAAACGTTGTGAAGCGTTTTTTATTTTTAATTTAAAAGAAAAATACCATTTCGCAACGGTTTTTTTAAATATTTTAATAAAAAATGTTGCGAAATATTTTTTATTATTAATTTAAAAGAAAAAAACCATTTCGCAACAGTTTTTTTAACTATTTTAATAAAAAAACGTTGCAAAACATTTTTTACTTTCAATTTAAAAGAAAAAAACTATTTTGCAACGGTTTTTTTTAACTATTTTAATAAAAAACGTTACGAAACATTTTTTATTATTAATTTATTGAAAAAAAAATGTTTCAAAACGTTTCAAAACGGTTTTTTAACAATTTTAATAAAAAACGTTGTGAAACGTTTTTTATTTTTAATTTAAAATAAAAAATACCATTTCGCAACAGTTTTTTAAATATTTTAATAAAAAATGTTGCGAATAAGGTTGCTTGTCTAAACCTCTTCAAAATCCTATGATTAGTTTCGTCAAAATTTTACTATAGATTTATTATAGTTTCGGCAGAGTTTTGGCAGTTTCGGAATTTATAATAAGTTTTGGCAGTTTCGCCTTTCTCCAAAGTTTCGCCAGTTTTTTAATATAACTTTAATATAGTTTCAGCAGAATTTTGCTTTTCGGCAAAACGCCATCTTGCCTAAACTCCTAGGTTTCGGCAAGCAATCTTAGTTGCGAAACGTTTTTTACTTTCAATTTAAAAGAAAAAATACTGGTTTGCAACGGTTTTTTTAACTATTTTAATAAAAAAAATGTTGCAAAACATTTTTTATTATTAATTTATTGAAAAAAAATATTTTGCAACATTTTTTTAACGATTTTAATAAAAAACGTTGTGAAATGTTTTTTATTTTTAATTTAAAATAAAAAATACCATTTCGCAACAGTTTTTTTAAATATTTTAATAAAAAATGTTGTGAAACATTTTTTATTATTAATTTATTGAAGAAAAAAATGTTTTGCAACATTTTTTTCGATTTTAATAAAAAATGTTGTGAAATGTTTTTTATTTACCATTTTGCAATGGTTTTGAACCAGATCTGATCCGATTTTAATGAATTGTTAATCTGATCTGATCTGATCTGAAACAGATCAAATTTTTTTGATTCAGATTAGATCACGGATCATAAAATATATGGTCTGATCTGATCCATCACAGATCAGATCCGCAGATACGAATCAGATCAGTTTTTTTTTGGAACACTACTTACATATATAAGTATTTTCTGGGGTCCTCAATCACACCTCTTTATAAGAACTCGATTTTGAAAACGGTTTTAAATACTATCAAATTACCCCTCTATAATCACAATTTGACTATAATCACTATCACTGCATACAGTCAACTCCCTCTATAGTCACTCCCGTTATAGTCACATTCTACTATATAGTCACACCAGTTGAATGTTCAAAACACTTTATTATTAAAATCTATCCTATATAGTCACAATCTATCTATAGTCACTATCACACCTATCCTCAAAAATCTTATATTAAAAAGAACTGTTTATAATCACAGTTATATAAAGAATATATTAAATAACTTGGCATCTAATAATCGTACAAAGATGTATCATAGCTTGTTAGAATCGTCTCACTGAGATGAATCGAATGGTGGTAGTTTTATCCTTTTCCTGTGCAAACAGTCTTATGACTTTATCTTTTATTAAAATTTTTAACTTCGAAAGTATAATTGAACAATATTACAAAAATAAGAAAATAAACTAATAAAAAATAAAAAGAGTAGCTTCACGACTCATACAAAATTAAAGCAAAGAAAAACTAAACTATTACAGAGTCGCATACCCCAACTTTACCCAAGGGCCAGTGTGAGTCAACTATCCAACATCTAAAAATCCAGTCCGTTACCAGAAAGAAATCCTAAGAGGTTGAACTGTTAAGCGGCGCAGAAAATCCAAGTGTGAGATCCATAATCCACCCGAATTATAGAAGAGGATATCCAAGAAATCCAGGAATCCTGAGAAACTGTCGCCAAAGAAGAGTTGTGCATTTGTGAAGAAGTAGTAGAAGTAAGGGAATTTAAAGATGGGCCATGTAATTTGGAAGCAGCTGAGATACCCTGTGACTCTTTCCAAGCATGGAAAAGAACATTCCGACACAACCAAATTTCACCATATAATTCGAGTTGGAAGTCATTAAGAAAAGGAGAAATAGTTTTATATATGACAGACAGGGGAAAATAAAATTTCAAGAACGTTGTCAAATGTGCAGGTAACAACCCTCTTGTAAGCCAAAGACAGGACGGAGAAGGAGTTTCATAATCCTAACAGTCTAGAGCAAGAAATTCTGATTGGAAATTAATATCCAAGGACTTCAGGGATAAGAGCGAAGATAAGCAGGAATCTCTGAATTTAACCATTTCAAAACGATGTGTCAAACATGGATTGAGATCCGGAAGGATATAAAGACAGGTCCATAGATGATTCAAATCTTCAGGAGCAGAGTTACATTGGGGACAGAGCCAATCCGGAGAATATAAATAAGGTTTGCGTTGTTGAAGAATAGTTAAAGTAGGCAACATATCCAACAGAAGTTTGATACAAAAGATCCAAAATTCAGGACGACCATTCTTATGCGAGGCGAAACCTTTAATTTGGGAAAGGCAAAAATATATACCAGCCCAATCAAAAAGCGAAAGAGAGCCAAGCGCAGTGAAACGTGCCATTGAACAAAAAGATAAAAGAGCACAAGCATCAGCTATGGATCGGAAGAAGTGACGAATATTCATGTCAATAGGCAAAGAATTAAAAGTGAGCACACAAGGAGCATGACAAAACGCCAAAGACGAAAAAGTAAGTTGTAAAGACGAATGAGCATCTTTTGCCAAAGAATCCGCTTGTATGTTGTAGACGTCATCGCTATAGGTAGGAGCTTTCATCAAGGCAACATGAAGGGTACGATCCTTAAGAAGTTGTCGAATAGAAAGCCAAAGAATATGATTAGGTTCACTAAGCAACTTCAGTGAAAAGGGAGCATCCACGAAGAGTTTCCATAGCGAAAGTAACTGATTACAATCAGTATGAATAGTAATCGAGGAGCCTCTGGAAAGGGAATTTAATCCTAAGAGGACAGCATAGATCTTAGAGCGCAAAGCCGAGGGAGTTTTATCCTTTTCCGATCACTGGCTGACGAGTTATTCAACAAAATGTTAAACATCGGCATTATAATATTTCTTGATTTACGTTTACTGCGCCATTTAACATTTTGCTAGAGTTCTCGGTACCTAGTGATTGTAAAAAGACGATTTATAGCTCGTTGGAATCGCCTCATCGAGACGAATCGAATGGTGGTAAGCTCATCTCTCTGTGATCAATATTGACGGAGTTATTACTTAAAAACCATTTAATATTTTTTAATTTCGGAAATTGATCTAGTGATTGGATTTCGATGTATCTTATACCATTAGATTCGTCTCATTAAGACGAATCGAATGGTAGTAAGATCGTCTCTCTAGGATCAATATTGGCAGAGTTATTACACAAAAACCATTAATATTTTTTTAATTTCGGAAATGAATCTAGTGATTGGATTTCGACGTATTTTATACCATTAGAACCGTCTCATCAAGACGAATCGAATGGAGGTAAGATCATCTCTCTACGATTAATATTGGCGAAGTTACGATACAATAAAGTTTTAAGTATAATTCTGGCTAAAATTATGTTAATTTTTGGCCGGAATTATGACATACAAATATAAGAAATTTTTTATATAGTCACATCTCTTTATAATCACCAAATATAGAGGATCATCGCAACTCTTTCCTGAATTTTTGAAAATACTAATAAAATTTATTTTTGAAATTTTCGTTCAAAAATTTCTAAGTGCTCGTTCACAATACTAATATTTCCCCAGTTGCTTTCCTCTTTACTGAGCCCTATACTATGACTACACCTTCAGCTCCTTCTGTTATTAACCCGGATATTCCGCCGCTACCACGTCCTGACACTTCTGCTCCTTCTGGAGATCGACCTTTGTCTCCTACCAATACCGCTGGCACGCCTAATAAACGTTCGCGTATTGTCTCTGATGATGCTATGAATGTTGATATAACTTCGCCCTCTGCTCCAGCTCCCAACCTTATTTCTACCATTCCTTCTGGTCTTCCTGTCAATAAAGTCCAAGTGATTACATCTCCTCCCAATACTACCACTCCGGTTGAAACTGTTGACGCTTCTATCCATGCTCCCTCTAATACCGATGGTAAAGGCAAAGCTGTTGCCTTTGATATCCCGGAACGCTGACCTTTTCCCGATGGTAATGCTGCTGCTATTAAATCTGCACCCTCTCGTTATCATGCTGCGGCCTATCTACGCGACGCGCCTGACGCGTTCAAAGCTAAATTCACCACCAATCGTTCCATGTGTGACGAAGTGGATTGTTCACTCTCTCGATATCCTTCTTATGGCGCCCGTGCACGTTGCGATGGATCAAACGATAATAAAAAAATCCTTGTCTTCTTTAATGATCAACATGATTATACCGATTGTGTCAGCTCCTCACGTGCTGATCTTCTCAATTTAGCCTTTACTCACTATTCCCCTGCAGATGCCAAACTCAATGATGAAGCGAAGTCTTTGTTTGTTACTGACATCCCACTTTTCCTGAATGAGACGCAAGTCCGCCAGGCATTTTCCCGATATGGCACTGTGATTAAATGCAAACTCACCCCCAAAAAACACTATTACAATGGTCATATCCAATTTTCCTCCACAGATGCTATTACCCAATTTAATGATATTTGAGCGATCATTTGCCTTGGTAATTCCTTACGTGTCTGCCCGGCATCTTTCTCGAAATCCCAACACGACAGCCGTAGAGAACATGTCGCTATCCTTGCCGGCATTCCAAAAAATATTAAAGAGGCCGACCTTCTAGAAATTGCTGATCAAGTTAATGCTAAAGCCCTTAACGTTCCACTATCTATTAACTCTTACAAGCCTAAACCCTATGCATACTTGAATTTCTCTTCATTTGACACTCTTGAGACTGCAAAAGAAATGACTGTAGCTTTCCATGGCAAAGGGTTGACGTGGCACCCTCACAATGAAGCACATACTTTATGCCATGTTTGTGGACGTCCTGGTTGTTCACCTTCTGTTTGTAATCCTCGTTCTACACGAAAAGTGGACGATCGCTTTAACAAACTATATTCACGCTTCAATACTGGTCTTCGACGTGGTCACCAGGATTCACGCCAATCACGTGATAAATCCAATTCCCGTTCAAGATCATGATCTAATTCCAGATCCCGCAATTATTCTTCTTCATCCCGATCTAATACCAGTAATAATCGTACTAATAATTCTCGTCCTGATACTTCTTGTAGTAACAACTGTACCAACAACAGTAATAATAATAACATTCCCAATAACAATGGTTATTCTTCTGGTACTACTCAACCTCCACCAGAACCTCATCCTAATAGCTCTACACATACCTCTTCTTCTGACAATTCTGCCTATATACTTCCTCAACATATTATTGATGAGTTAAAGGCGCAGATCAAAGAGATTGCTACTACCCTCAAATCTCTCGATGAAACTGTTTCCTGGATGCAAGATACTATCACGCATCATGATTATAGAATATCTGAGCTCGAATCAGTGATGAATTATGATAACAATAATCCTGGTGACTCAGATTTATACCCACCTCATGATGATCAAGAAACTCATTCTTTTGGTAATGGATGGGATGATACCTCAGCCCATGACACGAATTCAGGATTCAATCTTCCTCCTCATACTTCACCTTCTCTTATGGATACTTCTCCAGATGCTTCCTTTTCAGCTTTGAATCCTAACTCCGTCCTATCAAGACGACATGTTCCCTTACCTAATTCTCGACCTACTATTATTGCCCCTGATGCTAATGCTTTTCGTCTACAATCGGAAATTTTTAATGTTACTAATACACAAAAGAATCTTTCTGCCCAACTTGGTTTGATTATGGAAAAATTGGACTCCTTCTCTCCTTCAAACCCCTCCCCTTCCAATGATTGAACACCAATTTATATCGGGTGCATCACAGGGATTTCACTCCCCTAATAGTGCGATACCTAATATTAATAGTCCTAATAATCTTTCTTCTCCTTTTTCCCCTCTTATTAACTTTGGACAAATCAATGTTAATGGTTTGTGTTCTCCTGTTCGACAATTGCATTTATTAAATTATTTTCTCCATTCTTCTTTTGGCGTTTTATCTTTAAATGATACTCGCCTTACTTCTTCTGGTGCTAAATTTATTTATCAAAATGAACATTCCTTATATAATTTTAAGTCCTATTGGGCTCCTTCCCTTTCTAATTCACGACCACATGATGGTGTTGGTCTTTTGCTTCACCATCCTTTACATAAACATGTTCAGAAGATCGATCCTTGGAATGGTCGTTTATTAAAACTAGATCTTTTTTTTCATCAGACAAAAATTTCTATTATTTCTGTTTATATTCCTCCTTATCATTCTATTCATTACAAAGAACGTGATGCTATTTTTGCTCAACTTAATTCATGGCTTGATAAAGCCCGTTCTAATAATTATCATGTAGTTATCCTTGGTGATTTTAATGCAGATGAAGTTTCACATTCACATCTTTCTCAACATCATTTGAAAATTTTGTGATCACTTTCTTCTCGATATTTTATGGATCATCAATCCCATATTTCTTCGATTTCCGGTCCTAGTCCTACCTTTTACCATCAAAATGGTTCTTCAAGACTTGACTATATTTGGTCATCCCCTGGATTTCCTGCTCCCGGTCTTCTCTCTCAAGTTGAAACTTGCCCTAAGCTGAATGATAATCAGTTTACTGATCACTGTGTACTTATAACGGCCTTTGATTTTAGCTCTTGTTTCGCTACTTTAGCTAAAGCTAGACTTAAACAGAAAAGCGAACAACGCACCATCTTTCTTTACAAAAATTTGAAAGAAGACACTTGGAACAAATTTTCCAATGAAGTAAACTCACGTCTCGAGTTATATTTGACCACACACCACCCCTCAATATCTTCACTATCAGCTCTCTCCTTAGACAAACTTTGGCACGCTCTTAAACGTTCTATTCTTGGTGGTGCCATTGATTCTCTACCATTTCAACATGTATCCAATACTCATCATCATAAATATCCTCCCGAACTTACAATGCTTATTGCTATTAACAAATTCTTGGATAGATTATTGTTTAAATTGACCACATCTAGGCCTAGTCGTCCTGCTCAAATTTCACAAATGATTAATTCTTTACCTACCCAATTAATCCTTCTTAAATCTCTTTTAACAGATTATACTATACCTGCTTATAGTACAAGACCACTCCCTACTTTTGTCAAATTTTTGCGTTCACAAAAAGCTTTGGTCTCAGCTTATCTTTCCACACAATTTCATCAACATCGTGTAGATTCCATTGAATATTACACTGCTCTTAGAGATGAACATTTCTCTATGTCTCCGGGCTCCTTTATTTCTTCAGCCCTATCAGTGGAACATTGTTCTATCATTCTTGATAGAGTCTTAGTTGTTATTGACTCCAAACCTACATTACTTACTGATCCTTCTGATATCAAACAAGCTGCTATTAAATATTTCCAATCGGTTGTCACTCCTCCATTGGTCCAATATTCTTCTACAGATTCATTTCCTCCACGTTGGCAAAAAGCATATACTCCTCTTTCTGATATTGATTCGTCACTGTATAACTCGGTCTTGTCTCCTATTCTGGATGATAAATGGAAGAACACTCTTAATTCAATGCCTAACAATAAAGCTTCTGGTCCCTCCAAGATCTCTTATGAGATGCTCAAACACTTAACTGGCAAAGCTTTTAATTTGTCTCTTATTTTAGCTAATGCCTGTATTATTCATGGTGATGTTCCTGCAGATTGGCGTGAAGCGCTTGTTTATCCCATTCCGAAGCCTCATGAATTTGACGCTCAACTAAAGAATACACGACCTATTACCTTGTTGGAAACTGTACGAAAATGTGTGGTTAAGGTCATTACAACTCGACTTTCAAAAATCCTAGCTGATAACCACGTGCTGCAAGGTGGTAATTTTGCTGGATTACCAGGCGGTTCTACTGATATTCCTATTAAAATGCTCGATGCTATTATTCATCAACGATGCTTTGATAAAAGCGATGACCAAGAATTATAGATTGTTTCCCAGGACATTTCTAAGGCCTTTGACTCAATTGATTTAAACATGTTCAGACTGGCTTTAATTCGTTTGCACATACCGTCTTTGTTAATTAAATTTATTATTAACCTTTTTATAAGGCGTAATAATAAAATTATTACCCATCATGGTGATACTTCTGGATATAGAGTTAGAATTGGTATTGACCAGGGTGAAATCATTTCTCCATTATTATGGGTTATTTACTTGGACCCTTTACTTACCACACTTAATCGAGAAGCTTGTGATCCCTTCATTTTGAAATCTTCTGCATTCTCCGATTGAATATGAACAACACAATCTTTCTGTTTCGCATATTACATTTATGGATGATTCTACTTTGATTGCTTCATCTAAACGAGGAATTGAAGATCGCCTTTCCATCACTGCTGAATTTTATACTTTAAATAATACTCAAGCCAATTCAGCAAAATATATCCTTCTTTCTTCTGAACAATTTTCTCAAACTATAGTGTTTGACCTCTCTCCCTCTCCTTTAATTTCAAGTTCTACTCTTACTTTAAAAGCGTTAGCTTTATCCACATCTTTCCGTTTTCTAGGTGTTTGGTTCTGTCTTTCGGCTTCTTCTCGCTTTGTTCATAATCAAATCACTTCCATGGTTAAGGACATGGCCGCTCTTCTCAGTCCTAAAAAACTTTTGGCACAACATATAGCCTACCTTTATAACATTGTCCTACTTCCGAGGCTAGAATTTTGCCTACAAACCACATTATTTGCCGAATCTACCATTAATCGCATGGTTTCTCCAATGCTTTCCCTTATTCGTCAGAAGGCTGGCCTTGCCTCAGTCACCCCTCTTCCTGCGCTTTTCACATTGTTACCATTCTCTATTCAACAAGCGTTTGGCTGATTTCTATCATCCCATGTGGCTTCATGGCAGAAAATTTTTTCTCACCCTTCATATAAGCTCTTTGCCAATTATATGATTACTTATCTCCAAAGTTTTTTGGACTGTGACGCCTGTCCTTCTACTATCGACCTGGAACTATGGTACCATACCTTTTCCTTGCGAACACATTCTTTATTCAATTCTTTATTGTTTTCTTCTCGATTAAATATCACGTGGTCTTTATTGTTCCGACCTCTGAGAAAAGATTTACATCCGGCGATTCCACTCCGGTCTATTTTACCGAAAGATTTATTTATTTCCATGAAAAATGTTTGGAAAAATTTCTGTACTCATTTTCTTGCTCAATTGATTACACCGTGTGGCTCTCGACTTCTCTTATGGAAAGATTTACACTTTCTTAAACGAGTATCGAACAAAGGATCTGTGCCTGCTTGGTTTAATTATTTGTTTAATCTTATTGTTATTCCTAATTCATCTTCTTTTTTTATTTTACAACAATTTAGAATTCCTAGTTCTCATACTGTAGCTTCTATTTCTTCTATAGATATTAGTCGAAATTATTGGTTTAACCCTCAATGGGCTATTTCTTTTAATCGTAATACTAATTCTTTTCTTGTTGGCCGTGTGATTACTACCTATCCTGTTCCACGTAACAAAGCTCTTATCTCACATTGGATTGCGACTTCGGTTGATGATTTGCTTTCTGAATTTACAGCATGCCAAGGATGTGACTCTGCTATCTCGCGATCCTCTACCTCTAAGACTCTACTTAAACGATGTCCCTCTGAAAGATGTTTTTCTTATGTTCCGTTATCAAGTTTGATCCGTTATCCTATGAAACCTCATACTTATATACATGCGGATACTCGTTCGGTTTCACTTTCTGCTTCGTTAGGCTATGCCAAATCTCTTTTACTATTTCACCTTTTTGCTCCGGTTCGACTACCTCCTATGAATAATCAAGTGTCTAGGATTTCTGATATCCAACTTCCTTCTTCGGTGTCTACACTTTATATTGATAGTTCCTTCCTTCCTCCTTCTAGTCATCCGATATCTTCGATGGCTTATGCATGGACTGCTATAGATCCTGATAGATTTATTTTGGAATCCCATTATAATATCATTTCTTCCATTTTTCCTTCTGCTCTACGTTCAGAAGTTTTTGCTTTATTGCACAGATTGGACTCCTTCCCTCGGAATTCAATGATTACTGTCGCCACTGATTGTGCCCAATTATTTTCTTTATGGTCTTTGTATGTGGATGCTCCTTTTATTTCCAGAATGCTTAAAGAACCCAACCACCTTTTGTAGTCTTCCATACGCACTATTATGTTGCAAAAGAATCTGGATGTTACCTTGATCAAGGTTCCTGCTCACGCTGATGACCCTTTGAATAATCATGTGTATGCATTAGCCAAAGCCGCTCATACTGACTTGTATCTTTCTTCTCATCCATCATCGGAACTGCTGGCTCCTTGCATTTTACAATTTAATTCCTTACCTGTGGATATGAATATCAGGAAATTTATTAGAGATATTCTTGATGCTAAAAGTCTTTTAACTCTTGCTATATTACCAAGATTTAATTCCTATTCTTCAACTTCTGATATTGATTGGGCATGCACCAAATTTTGTCTCAATAACAATAAGCAATTTGTCTCTCATTGGAATGGCCGTTCCGAGTTTTGTAGTTTCCGTATCAAGCTACTATTGGATATGCTTCCGACGCTTACAACTCTTCAGAGACGAAAACCTCATCTTTATAATCCGAGTTGGCTTTGTCCTCAATGTAACTCCCTTCCAGAGACTTTAGACCATTTGTGGACTTGTCCTTATATCTTACCAGAATTTAGCCTTTTAATTACCTTTAAAACATTACTATTGGCTCTTCGGACTAATTTTCTTGATAAATTCCTTTCTGCGTCATCTTTAATACCCTTACCGGACTCTTTTGCTGCTGAATTTACGGTTCTTGATTGTTGGAATTGTGACCCTCCTTCAATTTTCTGCCTGCGATTCACACGAGGACTAATACCGATATCCCTTACAATGTTTCTTGGAAATTATTTTTCTTCATTTACCATATGGTCTATCTTAGATACACCTTTGCACGACTTTCATTTTGACCTTTATGTACAAATCTGGTTGTGCCGTTCCATTTTCTTTCATCATTGGGAATCAGCTCAAGGCATTACAAAAAAAATGAAATCGTCATCTCTTGGGCCTTCTTCTACTTTTCTTCCTTCCTCTAACATTCCTTTCAACACTTCGACACCTTCCTTGGCGACAGTTTCCTTGGATTCCTGGGTTTCTTGGGTTTCCTTTTCTATAATCCGTGGTGGATCTTGGATCTCGCACTTGGATTTTTGGCGCCGCTTAACAGTTCAGCCTCTACTTAGGATTTCTTTTTGGTAATGGATTGGATCTTAGGACATGCTGGATAGTTGACTCACACTGGCCTTCGGGTAAAGATGGGGTATGCGTTTCTGTAATAGTTTAGTTTTTCTTTACTTAATTTTATTTTGTTTAGATTTCTTTACTTGTATGAATCGTGAAGCTAGTTTTTTTATTTTTTGTTTAATTTTCTATATTTTGTAATATTATTCGATTTGTTTATTGTACTCTTCGTTTAAAAATTTATAATAAAAGATAAAGTCATAAGACTGTTTGCTCATAATCACCAAATATGGACTGTCCCAAATGTGTGACTATAAAGAGAGTTGACTGTAATCCCAAACAGATATATCATTTCTATTAGTGATTAGACCTCTATTAATCACATCATAATTTCGGCTAAAAAACAATTTTGCCCAGAATTACGAAACATATAATTTTTCTTTCCTTTTTAGGAATTAATGTTACATGACATTCCAACACAAAACCGGCAAAAAATTTTTTGTGGAACAGCTATCACCAAAAAAGGAAATATCTGTAATGATCACGTAATTTTATAAATTATAATTTACTAATTTCGGCCAAAATTAAGATATAGTACCTGTATATAATCATAGTGATACCTGGCTAAACTCTTTTTGCCAAAAATTTCGGTTTCGTCACCAACTAGTTTCGGTTTCGTCATTGACTAAACTATATAGTAATATTTTTTAAGTTTAAATTTTATTTATATAAAATTATAATTTTATTATAAAAATATATTAAATTATATTATAAGGATTAATTTTACATTCACCTCCGGTGAATTTCACCGGGGTGAATTTCACCTCGATCTGCAATGCATTAAAATTATTAAAATTTTAAATTTACCCCGGTGAAATTCACCAGGTGATTTCATATTACACAAACGCGTAACGCATATTTTGTTTTTTGCTTTCTTGTAGTATTATTTTCAAAATGACCAGCTTTTACTGGAACTTCTTAAGGTAAGATTTTTTTTATTTTCTTATTACTTCGCTAGTTTAATGTTCTTTTTCTCTTATGCTAACTTGTTAACTTGTTTTTTAGAAAACAACAATTTCAATAACTTCAAGAAGTTAAGGTAAGACTCACTTTTATTGCTAGTATTTTTATTTTTCTACCATTCCCTTTGCTTCCACTTTGTTTTTAATTATCCTTTTCATTTATCATTGTCCCTTTCGCTCCCATATCATTTTTCGTCACTCCATATCGCTTCATATCATTTTTCATCACTCCATATCGCTTCATATCATTTTTCATCACTCCATATCGCTTCATATCGTTTCATATCAGTTTTCATCACTCCATATCGCTTCATATCGTTTTTCATTACTCTATATCGCTTCATATCATTTTTCATCACTCCATATCGTTTCATATCGTTCCATATCGGTTTTCATCACTCCATATCGCTTCATATCGGTTTTCATCACTCCATATCGCTCCATATCATTTTTCATCACTCCATATTGTTCCATATCATTTTTCATCACTCCATATCGCTTCATATCATTCCATATCAGTTTTCATCACTCCATATCGCTTCATATCAGTTTTCATCACTTCATATCGCTTCATATCGGTTTTCATCACTCCATATTGCTTTTCATCACTCCATATCGCTTCATATCGGTTTTCATCACTCCATATCGCTTTTCATCACTCCATATCGCTTTTCATCACTCCATATCGCTTTTTATCACTCCATATTGCTTTTCATCACACCATATCGGTTTTCATCACTCCATATTGCTTTTCATCACTCCATATCGCTTTTCATCACTCTATATCGCTCCATATCATTTTTCATCACTCCATATCGCTCCATATCGTTTTTTATCACTCCATATCGTTTCATATCATTTTTCATCACTCCATATCGCTCCATATCGTTTTTCATCACTCTATATTGCTTCATATTGTTTTTCATCACTCCATATCGCTTCATATCATTTCATATCGGTTTTCATCACTCCATATCGCTCCATATCGGTTTTCATCACTTATATCGCTTCATATCGTTTTTCATCACTCCATATCGCTTCATATCATTCCATATCGGTTTTCATCACTCTATATCGCTTCATATCGGTTTTCATCACTCCATATCGCTTCATATCAGTTTTCATTACTCCATATCGCTCCATATCGTTTTTCATCACTCCATTTCGTTTTGCAACATTCCACTTTATTTTTCATCATCTCAATTCACTTTGTATTGTTTCATTTTGTTTTACATCATCCCATTTCTGTTTTCATCAACCTATTTCACTTTCATTTCATTTTCATTATTATAAAGGATTATATATTATGCATTTATACTATAGGTTTTAAATTAATAAAAAATCTGGATTAAATGGTTAGTGGATGGGTGTAATACTAGTTTAATTGAAGTTATGTTAATTTAAAAAGAAACTTTTTGTCAATAAAACTTTAAAAATTTATGCTTAAATGGTCAATAGAAAAAACTTTTTTTTACATGTTTATTCAAATACAAAAAAAATTTGATGCGATGAATTTTACTAAATTTTAATTAATAATAAATATCACGTGATATGGTGAATTTCACCTCCGGTGAACGTTAAAATGATCCATATTATAAATAAAATAGTTTTATAAATTCCTTTAAAAAATATTATATTTTAATATAAATTTATTATTTTTTTTTTTATAAGCAATTATTATAATTAAAAATCCATAGAAATCCATAAAAAATCCATGGAAATACTATGGAATATTGAATTTCGGCATTTCGTCTTTTAATTTTAAATGTCTAAACTATTTTGGTTTAGTCAAATGACTAAATATTTCGGTTTCGCCCAGGATCTCTATATAATCACACCCCTATACATCACTAATTTTATGGGAACCAATTAGGTGACTATATGGGGGTCTGACTGTAATATAAAATAAAACTAAAAATATAAAGTAAACATATTTATTTTATCTTCATTTATTGAATTTCATAAAATATAGGCATTAAAAATTTAATTTAGGGCAGTTATTACTTCAATTTTTCATGCATCATATTGATTAATTTTCTTATAATATTTTGAAAAAATATTTTTGACAATCTAAGCAAATAAGACAATTGGACAGGCATTCAAATGAAATATCAAAAAAGTTATTATTCAAATAAAACAGTAAAAGTAAAGGTCTTTAAAGGTAAAGGTAATAAAGGTATCATACTAATGATACTACTGTATTTTATAATTATACATTTACATATATTATATATATAACATATCGCATGTTCATTATTTTTCAATTCACTGACAAGCTGGCAAGTTGGCAACCTAACAGATTCTCAGCAACAAAATTTTCAAATATTTCCTTTATTTTGAAATTTTTTTTTAAAAAAAAAGGGCAAAAGTTTCCGAATAAAAAAAATAAAAAAAATAAATAAAATATTCCTTCCTATCTTACAATTCAAATATAAGCCAAAATCTAAATCTGAAAGAACATCCTTAAGAAAAAAAAAGGAACATTAATAATGTTTCCAATAGCAAAAAAAAATGAAAATCTCCACCTTCTAATTTACCTTCATAACCCAAGTCAAAATCCACGCGTTCCTTAAGTAAAAAAAAGGAAAGAACGTTAAATGATGTTCCCAATGACAAAACAACAAAAGTTCAACTAAATTTATATATAACCTAAGCCAACATCTAGGTTTAGATTGGTATTCCTTAAAGAAAAGAAAGAAAATGAACATTAGTAATATTTTAATGAAACTGAAATGACCCCACTCTAACTTACCTTTCATAATCCAAACTGAAAACAAGTCCAAGGAGACACTCTCTAAAAGAAAAGAAGAAAAAGAAATGTTAATAACATTCTCAAAGACAATTAAAATACCCTTTCAACTTATCTTTATAGTCCAAGCTAAGGTCCAGGTTCAGGAAGGGTGTTTCTTAAAGAAAAGAAACAAAAGAAACGTTAATAATATTCCCAAAAATAAAAAAACATTAAAATACCCTTTCCAACTAACCTTTATAGCCTAAGCCGAAATCCAGGCCCAGAAAGAATGTTCCCTAGTAAAGAAAAGAAGTAAAAGGAACATTAATGACATTTCCAAGAAAAAAGAAAAAAGAAATTTACATTTACCTTACAAAATCCAAGCCATCCAAGTCATTCCAAAGTCCAAGTTCAAATCCAAGTCAGTTCTTAAAGAAAAAAAAGGTAAATTATTTTTTTAAATTAGAGAAGTGCTCATTGATCAGATTTATGTGATGTGGTCATATTAATATTAAAGATCGATCCATAGACCATTTACAAATTATATAAACCTTTGATTAATGAAACTCTTTTATTTATTTGAACCCCAAATATATCAACGATCATTAATTGAGTGCTTGTAAACAAAAACTAATCGGCCGAAATGGTCAAGATATTTTGTCCATGGTATATCCGAAATCACTTCATCTCTTGCGTTAATATAATTTTGTATATTATATGAATAGAAATGAAAGCGTAGTAGTAGATAGGCGAAAAGTAGCATTAGATAGTATGGAAACTCATTATCCTTTAAATTAACTTTTTACATTCATTTACAAGAAAAATAATTTCGCTTTGAACTTTTATGCTTTATTGATGCTCATTCCTGCAATTACACTTTTTTTCTCCTAATATTCCCTAATTATAATATTTTATATAAAAACTCACAAAATGAAAATTACATACATTGTTTATTTTCTAAATTTTAAATTTTAATTCCATTTTGTTACATACATTATCAAACCTTCCTATAAATCCCTTATATTTTATATATTGATATCTATTATTACCATCATCATCTAAATCTGGACTGTTCCCGCCACTGTCAGAATCCCCCGGTAAACTCCTGGTATAGCGTTCTATTTTTTTCTCTATGATTTGATCAAGTTTTTCTAGTATATATTTCAGGGATTTATCCTTGAAGTCGCTATTCTTTACATGCGGAAGTAACCATCTATCATATAATTTCTGGTGTTTCCCGGGGACGACGATGTTATATCCTTGTTCTATTGCAAAATTAATATAAAGTTCGCACAAGTAACAGCATCTCTTTGACACTGCTATAAACACCCTACTTTTAAAATCATTGTCGATAATTAAGGAGGCCAAAATGTGCATCTCCGCATGTAAGTATATACATTTTTCAACGTTATCGTTAAGTTGTAGTTGTTTTGTGGCATTGTCGGTATATACTTTATGGATTCTTTCCATTACTCCAGGCTTTTCCAAACACCTAGTCATGAAACGATTATATTTGTTTTCGTCTTCGTTAATAAACCTTTTGATAATATTTTCCCATGAATATATGGGCTGTTTATTTATGATAACAGGGCTTGCGCTATTCACTTTAATGTTAGAGAATAGTGGTTTATATTGTATATTCATTGCACAATCTATGATACCTTTAATAGACCCAAAATAAGATCCCACTTTCTTAATATGGCCTAAAAATTTTTGGGAGATGTTAGGATTAACTTTAGCTTTAATTTGCTTATAATACTCGTAACAAACTAGGGATATGTTGATAGGAGTTGCTGAATCACCACACTCTGCCGAAATATAATTTCTTAAAGATTTAACGTGTTCATTATCGCCATTATTAATATCATTCTTAAGTTTATCCCATCTAAACTCAAATTTAGTTCTGCAGTATGACATCACAGCCAGGTAAAAAGCCGATTCGATATCTGTTGATTTCATGGGAGAATTTTTCGATATAACTTTCAGATAATTCGTAATATCATCAATATACTTCGCATCTTCGTTGAGCCAATCAAAGTTCTTAGAAATGTAAATTTCACTGCTATCTTTTAAAATTCTCAACCACAATGCAACTACTTCTTTGTCCCTTGCAAGTATTGTTGCTAAATAACAGGAAAATCTATCATGAATATTCAAGTCAGCGACTTCATCTCTTGCTTGACCGACAACAAAGTTGATACAACGGGCAACACATTCTTTACTATACAACTCCTTCTCACGATCTTTTTCTTCCTCACACTTTTTCTCACTTTTTCTTACGCTCATTTAGCTCTTTCACTTTCTCTGGAGACATTTGAACTGCTTGACTGTAACTGTACGGTAGGCTTGCCATACTTCAATACAGCTATTTATAGAAATATTCTACAGATCAAACAAGAGACGGTCTTAATCAACAAGCGACGGTTTTAAATAGATGATAAAATTCTGATTTCTGACCCATATTGTCACACAATTATTTATATCATATATCAAAAATACGTAGCTATGACATAATTTTTTTACTAAGTAAACACATCCGTTCTCTAGCTTGTTTTCTATGCCCTGGTTCAGTGTTTTTATATTTATGAATAATGAAAAAGAAACTGATAAACTTGTATTATAAATAATAGTATTTTTATTGTTTTTTCTTTACTATCAAGCAAAGTTTAAATGATATTGTAGTTAAATCGCCTCTTCATCTACATTTTCATCATTTTCTTGTTCCATTTTGTAATCTATTTAAAAATGATTTTACATTATCAAATACATCTCATTTATAATATTGTTTATAATGATACATCTATTTTTTAAATTATTATAACACATCCACAGATAATATCACTATCATTATTTAATTTAGCATTACATGTGTTACAAACATTTGGTTTTGGCGAATGTCCTATATGATACCCAGTTGGTAGATTTTTAATATCTATTTGCTAATCTAATGTAGCAAGGTAATAGGTTTAGGATTTTTTTCTTTTTCCTTTCGTATCAAGTGCATGACTATGATTGAGATTTTGGTAAGTTTGTGAAAGTATTGTTATAAGAATAAATTTGTTTTATTTATTAAGCTTTAATGTGTTTTAATAATATCAGTCACTGGAAATGTCACACGCAGATCATTTTCATATTAAACGAATTTTGTGTAATGTTAATCGGAACACTTCATTTTGTCAAAATCTTATGTATCACGTTCAAGTAAATTATACAATCGATGGATTATCATGTGTTCCATCAACTTTTATCCATACTTTTCCCTTTTCGTTAAATAAACATATTTGTTGAAAAATCGCTTTAAAAACTAGCTTTTGTCAAGATCTAAGTTGGGGTAAGAAGAAATGTACAGTTTTAATGGTAGTAATATATGTAAATTTACGAGAGGAAAAAGTTTTTCTAAACTTATGATAACGGTTATTTAGTCAGATTTCACACAAATTGCAAAAAACTGAATTTTACTATTGTAAGTGGCCTTTTTTATTATATTTCATTTTTTACAGTTGTTTTCTTGTTATTCATTTAATTTTTGGCTAAAAGTTAGTTATATGTGGCCGGTGGTTTAAATTTCTTATTTATTTATTTTTTTTTGTTTAGAAAGGATGCTTTACCTTTAGTCTCTGATGTAAGATTTTTTTTGTAAATTTAGGCCACCTTAGCAGATGGTAAGTTTAGATGTCACGTATATTCTTTTCTAATATATTTATTTATTTATTTATATTTATTATTTTTTCATTTTATTCCACCAGCAGATAGAGGAGTAGCACCACTAGCAAATGCAGAAGCAGAACCACTGGCAAATGGAGGAGTAGTATCGTGAAGCCAAATGGTAAAAGTTAGGAGCGGCGTACGAAATGACGTAAACGTCCAGATAACAACAACAAAGAAAATCTATCAGGGGGCCGTGAAGTGTCAGTAGGGATGTTAATGGTCTGGTCTTGACTGACCAGACCGTGGTCCAGTCCTAGGGACCGATTTTGGACTGGACCGCATTAGGACTGGACCGATAGGACTGTCAATCCTATAGACGGTCCTATAAAAAATTTTTTTAACTAAAATTCATAGTGCCGGCCCGAATTATGGCAGTTTAACGTTACATAATTCCAAAAAAGGAAATTTTAATTTTTCGCGAAAATTGAAGTGTGTTGTTGCACAAGATTACACTAAATTCCAAATAAGGAAATTTTGTTAATTTTGGTAGAAATTATGCGAAGCAACAAACTAATGCTAAAATTTTTTTTATGAAACTACAGTCCAGACCACAGTCCTATAGGACTGATCGATTCTGGTTCTCAGTCCGGTTCCAGATTGTGGACTGATGAAAATTGGATTAGGATGAATCGGATCAAACTGTTAACATCCTTAAGTATCAGTGATAAACCAATTGAACAAAGTTTACTTTTTGGTTTTTTCTTTTATTTGTTTTTTTATTTTATTAATTGTTGTATTTTTTTAAAAATGTTTTACGAAATGTAATTCAAATTTTATTTAATTGAATAAAATTGAAATTAACATCAAAAATGGGTTGCTACTCTTTTATTTTTTTTATTTATTGTTAGTTTATTAATAATTTTCGTTTGCTTTCTCTTCGTTAATATCTCTTTGTCTTCTCTCTCTTGGTTTACCTTTTGGTCTACCTCTTGGTTTACCTCTTGGTCTATCCTTTGGTCTTCCTATTTCTCGATCTTCTCCTCTTTTCCCTTCTTTTCCCTTTCTCATTTTATTAATGTTAGCAACTGTAAAGCGCACTATATTTCTTGCCTTCCTTCTAACAGTTGTATGCTTTTCAGTTAAAAGAATTTCTTGGTTAACTATTGTTTGCAATCTTTCAATTCCAATATCATATGCTATAAATAATTTATCAATTCCTTCACTGTTTAAATTACTACAGAATTCAAATATTGGATGTTTAGAAGGATTTGCAGATTCAAAAGCATCAAGCACAAGTTCCCAAATTTTTTCTTTTTGGGATTAAATATGACATGGTTGGAAGCTTTGTACAGAATCATTAATGTAATTACAGATCAATATATCCATTCATTCTTTTTCTAATTGTGTAGCTCTAATTCTTAATTTTAGTTCTTCTTTATCTGCAGAAATTCTTGTCATATTTTGTTTTACAAATTTGACATTAAACATTTCCAATGCTTCATCATATGCAAGAAAATATCCATGACTTGTTAAATTAATGAATGGCACCATACAAAGTATTGCACGAAGTTGGAGATCATTTTCTATATGATAAAGGTGATATGACATTGATCTTGCGTAATTTAACTTTCCAGTAACAGGAAATAAAGGGGAAAAGCCTTTTAGATTTTCATATTGGAGATCAAATATACCCCATTGGATTCCAAACTAATGTGCTTGCCAATAACTAGCCCACTGAAAATATAGGTACCAAACTTTTATAATTTTATTTTTTTTAAGATGTCATTTAATGTTTGTTTATTCTTTTCTATATATAAATGAATTCCTATACCGACAGAGATCCAAATTAGTTCTAGTACCCTTGAAGTTGTTCTAAAATCTACAGTCAGAACTCGATATACCGATATTTGATATACCGATACATTATTAAAAACTTGATATACTGATAAAATTTTACATTCCCACTATATATGAGGACATATAAATATCGGTATAATTTGATATAACGATATTTTTTAAATTTTTTCTTATGAGTCCTGACATATCATTATATAAAGGTTTGACTGCACATCTTTTTCTAATTTATCCAAAACTGTACACCTAATATTTCTGCCATATTAAATATACCATATCCCAAAAAAATTGTAATTAATGCAGACATCATATTCTTATTTGTATGCTATTGCCCAAGAATTATTTTACTTTTTCACTTTTTTTGCAATAGCTAATACTTCTTCTATAAATTGCTTCATCTGCAGCAATATAAATATATTTATTTTCTTCTATATTAACCTCATTAAAGCTCTGAACGGGTCAGTTTGATGCAGTTTTTTTCTGGTTCAGGTAAGAACTAAAACCGAATGAAAATTGAACTAGAACCGTTCAGTTCAATTCAGTTCTATTTGATTTTAAGAAAAAATGCAAAAATCGAAATAACTCAGCAACCAGTGATCGTATAAAGACGAGCAATAGCTCATTAGAATCATCTTATCGAGACGTGTCAAATGGTAGTAAAATCATCTCTCTAGTATTGATATATCACGAGATAATTAACACTAAACATTTTTTATAAAACTAGTGATGGAATCGTATCTATTCATATGGGCTAATTTCGCTCATCTTCAATTCTGTCACCTTGATCAACAATGTGATAATCACGAACTCTGATTAGCTGATCAGATATTAGTTTTCACATCATAGTTTTTTTTCAGAGGTCGTGTCGTAGTTATGGTGAGCCAGTCTTCTATTAGTTGCAAGCTTTGTTTTAAAGCTTTTATAACTTATCAAAAATTGCTTATTCACGAAAGAAATAAACATTCACATAACAAAACAATACCCCACTTTTGTTCGCTTCTCCAACCTTCTTCAGAACAAATGTCTTACTATATTAACTCTTTTATTGTTCTTATTAAAAAAAAACTTGGATTTTCCCGTCATGCTATTGGGAAAAAATGTTTTTCTATCAAAACTTTCCCAGAAAATGTGTTTGTATATCTTTTTAAAAATGAAGAAAAGTTTAAATATAGTCCTGCTAAACACAAATATCAATGTTATTTTGAAGGATTTGCAGGAGCAGCTAAACTTAAGGAAATATTTCACTATGATCATTGGAATTTCCGACAGAATCCCTTTACTAATACTAAGGGTTATGTTTTACTTGAGAATTATGAAAATACATATCAAGTCAAATTTATGTGAAATCAAACGACATTATCAGAGAATAACAGAGAGTTCACGTTGGGAAGAATGACCTGTAATTTCATTACTGATTCTGGAGAATTTTAGGAAAAATATGTTTTATAACGCAAACCTATTTTTAAAATGCATATTTATTTTTTTTTTTTAATATAGTAATGAGAAACAAATAGCAACATTGAATAATCAAAAATCACCTGAGGAATCTATTAAAGAAAAGTTTCATTATATTTTACCACAACTACCACTTCAGAATATAAATCAATATCACTGGTCGAAATCATTTCTTTAGGCATTAATACCTTTCGTCAAAAGTTCGTCATCATCGTCACATGATTCGTCACACATTCGGCTAATTACAAAATTCAGAAAAATTTCGGCATAAATCAACTGGTCGATTTTTGGTCGATTTTTGGTTGAGCTGTAACATAAAAAAAACCATAAATCGACCAATACTTCTTTTTTATCGATTTTTATTAATAACAACGATCGACTTAAAACTTTTTTGACGATTTTTAACTGATTTTTTAATTAATTTTAATTAATATCAATAAATAATAATGACATATAAGTAAAATAAGAAAACACTGAAGTTAAAAATTCGTCAAATTTTATTGTAAATCAATTTATTCGTATTATTTATTATTAAATAACCAATTCCATAAAATTCGTTAAACAATTATTGTAAAGAAAAATTCTGTAGCTTTTAGTAAATTACCGAATGTGAAACTTGCGATTTAATGGATTTATCACTAAATATTCAGTTGCGTTGCGGTTAGAAGAAATTTTATATTTAGCGGGCACAAATCGGCAAAGAATGTTGTGTACTGGAATAATACAATCCCTACTTTCAGGAAAAAAATCTGTTTTTCATAATTCAACATTGCATGTTTCCGTTTCTTCGGTATCATCAATACTAAAATGATACCGAATATTTGCTGTGTTTGCTGGTCGGTACCACCTAATAAAAGCCAAATAATGCTCAGTAGGTCCATTTGGCAAGTCAATTTCATGCTTGAAATAATACTGGACTTGTCCAGGATAACGATCGACTTCTCCATCAGTCGTTATGAATTTGGCTAATACATATGAACTTTTTATGTGTCGAAATGACAACGCGGAGCCAAACACCTCAGATCCAATACGACATCTCCCAAATTTATCCATTTTTACACGAATAGTTATCGCATCTTGCTCTATAGCATCAGATGGTTTTCGGAAATTATACATTTCATATGTAGCAATATAATAATCGATCATTAAATCGAGCATCGATTGTGATAATACTACATTTTCAGAAGTAGGTCTTAACATTTCATCAGGAAACGCTTCGCATCCAGTAACAGTAGATTTTTGGATATTTTTTGAATTTAGCCAAAACCTTTCCATTTCATCTGAAGCGAATTGGTCATTTTCTGATAGTGATCCAACGGTAGGATGATTTTCGAGTAATTCAAGACCTTTCATCTGAGCGCTAGAAGTAATGATATCTCTGATTTGGTTATCATTCATTAATCGACGCATTAGTTCTGGTTCAATTTTTCTGTTACTGTTCGGTAATGATCCTAAGGGTTGTATTTAAAAGAAAATTTAAAACCAATAATAATAATAATAATAATAATAATAATAATAATAATAATAAAGGCCAGTGTATCTTACCGAGTATTCCATTCATGCGTTCGAATGAAAAACACCAGAACGCATACAATGGGCCGAAATCATGACAACATTCGGACAAATGAAGCGAGAGATGTAGATTCGGCGTAATTTTATTCTTGCCGTATTGTACCTCAATGAGCTTTATTATTTTAACAAGTCGTCTATGGGCTTTCTGCAACATGTCGGATTCTATAATCTGACTTACCAATATCAAACAAATTCTGACAAAATGAGTCAGAATTTTTCTATCTTCAGCTGAGAGATGGTCCCAAAGCAATACTGTGGCATAAATTGTGAAAAAATTTCGCCACTGGTCAGCAGTGAAGTTAGAAAATCCTTCCCCGCAGTCGATTTTGCCAGGAATTCGACCCAAATCGACCAGAACTTGAAATCGATTCATTTGTTTTTGAACTTCATTGAGTATACTTGAAGTTAAGATTCTCGATCGACCCAAATTCGCTTCACAATCCATTTTGCAATGCCTAAAAATAGACAATGCATTGGATCAACGATAGTGAAACGAATTGGGTCGAAATAAGGCAAGCGAAGTAGTTCTGACCATCTTACTCCAGTCTGTTTAATGAATCTCTTTCTTGATGCATCCGAATTACACCGTCGCCAGCCAAGTGCGTTTTGGAGATGTTCGTTTGAATCCCTGGCAACAAACCAATCCTCCATATCTCCCATTCCAGCAAAATTATGCTGATGATTTTCATAATTTGCCTTTTTCTGGCATCAGTGGCAAGAAACCAATGCAGAAACGTGTCCACAAATTTTTCTCGCAGCGGGTATATCGCACGATACCATTATCAACGCTGCACGAATTTTTTTTCCTAACTGATGCTCGTATGTTCGATTTAGAATAATCCCTTCCCAGAGGGATGTCAGCTCATTAACGATTGGTGCAAGGTAATGATTAATTTTATGTAGACTCACCTCGTTCAGACCCGGTAGCATTCCAAGGAGCAGCAAGTTTTCTCGCTTAAATCGTATGTTACGTGGCAAATTACAGATAACTGCATAAATGGCTCCGGTACTATGATTAGTTCCATCAAATGGCTGAAACCAGTCAACATTCAACATGAGGCCAAGATGCGAGTCGGCAACCTCATTTCGGAAAAAATTTAACGAATCATCGTTGTTTGTATCTTTGAATTCTTTCCATATTCGTCCATCATAAATATCGGATAAAATATTATTCGAATTTGATCGATTTGCCCAATGTCGGAGGGATTTCTCGAATTCAGGTCGACAAAACATATCAGAAAGTTGTTGTCGAAATCCAGCAAATGGGTATATTGATTCGGCTTGAACTCTTGAAACATCGATTTGTCGTGATAAAGGTGTGTCGCAAGTGCGTGTACCTCGGTGAGACGAGTTTGGGAACTCGATATGGTGGCATTTCATAACTGATAAACTCTCGTTTTGACGAAAGTTTTCTACATCCTGTTTATTATAGAGTTTGTGGCATTTTGTACATGGAACAAATCTCTGAAATCGGTCTTTTAGACCAAGTACTTTTTTCGCTAGGTAAAGAGAATCTGGAAAAGTTCTAAAATTTTTACCACCGATTTCGTTTAGAACTATTTTCATGAACTTTATTAAAGATTCGGTTGCCGTTTCTGGGATATTGTATGTTATACGGTAGTTCATTATCCACAATAAAATCCATGAAAATTTATCATCGATTGGATTTTCTTCGGCATCCATGTTGGCTTGATACGGAGGAGGTGAATAATCTTCAAAAATTTCGTTGTAAGATTCATTATTTGATTCGCTACCCAAAGACATTTCAGTGTTTTGTTCGCTAGTATTATATACGTCCGATTCGATATTCAAACTTGTTGATTGAGGCATAGGATGGCTTGTATATCTTACGCGCCTCCGAGGTAAAAAAGAACAATTAACATCTATGTCCCCGGGTATTTGTAACTAAGGTTGCTTGCCGAAACTAGAGGGTTTCGGCAGAATGGCGTACGCGAAACTGCCGAAACTAGTTTCGCGAAATCATCAAGAAATGCCGAAACTGCGAAACCTATCAAAATCGCGAAACTGCCGTAACTTGCCGAAACTGTTTCGGCGTTTCGGCAATACTTTCTATATGATTTAATTAGAGTTTCGGCATTTAAACAATTTATAAGAATAAAGATTAAAGACAATATGATTTTTTGTATGTAAATATTTATTTTATAATATTTAATATTAAACTAATAAAATACACGATTAAAAATATAATAAAAATTAAAATTTAATAATATCTTTATCTTCTATGTGGGGACCTGCTTCTACCTCTTCTTCTATCTCTACTTCTGTCCCGTCTTCTATCTCTACTTCTATCTCGTCTTCTATCTCTACTTCTTGATCTACTTCTTGATCGAGACCTAGATCGCGACCTTCTTCTTTCCCTTCGCAATCTATATTCATATCGACGTCGATCATGCGCAGCATACTGCCGTCGATACTCTCGTCTAAACAGATCTAAAATCCAATAAAAATATTAATGAATTGAATGAATTGCCTAAATAAAATTAATTTAAAATAATAATTAATAATAATTACCGGTTTGTAACCAGAATTCATCGTTCATATCAGCAGAACACGCTCTATCGAAACTATTTGGGCTTATAATAGGAATGTCGTCATCATTATTATTTATTATCCTACTGAGGTTTTCATAACCTTGTTTGAGGGCATTCCATTTTGTTTGCATTGCCTGGGTGTCGCTGCAAATCCCGTTGCAACGAACACCCTATTTGCTATTATTGTCCATGCATTTACATGATGACGGTTTGCAATTCTTTCAAATTGCTGATGTAAGTTTCTCCGCTCCGCAATTAATTGCCTAGCTGCGTTAATTGTCCATTGGAATACTGGTGGTGGCGGTGGGACAAAAGGTACTAATGCTGCCATTTTTTATTTTTATGATTTTTTCGTAACTTGAAATTTGAAAATTAAATACAATTTGAAAATTAAAATACAATTTGGTTTTGAATTGCGAAAAAAAAATTCAAATTTCATAATATTTATAATAATTTTAAAATTCGTTATAATGTTTAAAACATGAACTGATGAACATAATAACATTCTACATAATTAAAGTATTTGTAACAAAATAAACACAGTTTTGATTCTAATGTAATAAATTTAATTAACGCAGTTCTAAATTTTTTTTTGTAACGCAGTTCTTAAAATTTATTGATCTAATGTAATAAATTTAATTAACGAAGTCCTTAAAACTTATTGATTCTAATATAATATGCTTATCCTTATTCCTTAATTAAATTGCACTATTTTTAAAATATAATATGCTTATCCTTATTCCTTAATTAAATTGCACTATTTTTAAAATATAATATGCTTATCCTTATTCCTTAATTAAATTGCAATGTTTTAAAATATAATATAAAATTACAATTGCCTGCATTGCCTGCATAATTATATGTTAACTGGACTTTGATCGCGAATATTTTGCCCTGCATAATTACATCATTTATTTCCTAAATAGTATCATTATTTAAATCACATGATATTAGAATTAATTCTCATTGGATTAACTATTGTAATTATTTCTCATTATTATTATTCCTCATTATCATCATAATTATCGTCATTATTATCACCGTCATCCATACCTAATACATCATCTATATCATAATCATAGTCACCTTCTCCGGGTCTCTTGTTATTACCACTATCATCAACTTCATCATCTTCCGCATTATTTTCATCTGAATCATCCAATATATCTCTTGGAATATCGCCGATTTCACTAGTAATTGAATCATGCGATAAATTAACAAATTGATCAATCCATAGACTTTCGATTACTACACGGCAATTGTCTTCGGGTATTGTTTCGCCGCTTGTAGTTAATCTCTGAGTAGAAGCTTGCTCCTCATTATATTCCTCATCATCATCTTCTGCAAAAGCTTCTGCAATACGTATATTGATCTCATCATCACTAAGACGAGTATTCTTTTTGATCAATTCCATAAAATCCAAGTTCAGTTTTTGAATTGGATTTCCAATACAAAATTAATTTGCACATGGATTCTAGTTTATCCACATTAAGATTTAAGCGACGTTTATGAAATAACCATCCTAAAGTCAAAAATCCACGTTCGCAAGTTGCTGAGTTAGGACATATTGCAAATAGATAACTTGCAATTCTTGGCAGGACATCTGGTTCTGGTTCGGTATTAATATATTTCCACCAATTCACGGGATTATCTTTAGCAAAACCGATATCTAGGTCAAATGGCTCTTGCTCATTAATATATTTCTGTATTTGATCACATAAAGTTTCAGCTTCGTAACGGTCGAAACCTAAATTTTTTCCGATTGAAGCTGCACATTTGATAATTCTCATGAGGGCGCATTTTTTAAGTGGCGCGTTTCTAAATCTGGGATCCATAAAAAAACAAGTAATATACTTATCATCATCGAATTCATCAAATCTTTCATTTATTACTTTGATACAATGACTTCGGAATGCAGGATTTAATGATTTGGGTAACTTTTTTAATGTAGCTGCAAGTCTTGCCAAGCTCAGGAAACAATCTGCAAGTGTAGCTCTTCTCGATTCTAATGAAAGTACTGCTTTTCTTAGAGGATCCAGAACAAATCCAAGAACTCGTAAATTTGAAAAAAAATTTCTCGATTGAATAATCGGTTTTATTTTATCATTTGTTAGCACTTTATCGTGATCGCTGGCCATTTCTTCTAGTGCTGATTCCAAATTTATTACTGAATTTACGGATTCACTAGCAGTAGTCCAGCGTGTCTTGCAATATAATTTTAATCCTCCTCCACTAATTCCTTTTTCTTTAATTATTTGAGCAAGTTTTGCATTAGCCTGATGAGAACTTCTAAAAAAGGTTGTCAAAATATTAACACGTTTTAATAAACGTTCCCCAAACTTCTCCTTGACGATGTCGCATGCAATTAAATTGATAGAATGTGCAACGCATCGCACATTTTCAATCTTTGGATGATTCTCATGTATAATTTTTTGTGCATTACGAACATTGGCCGCATTATCGGAAACTACAGCACATATTCGATCTTCTCCAATACCTTCTATAACCTTTTCAATTACCGTAACTAGATATTCTGCAGTGTGCGAATTTTCAGACAAATCAGAAAGTTGATAAAGATATTCTTTACGCGACGGAGTCATTACAATGAAGTTCCAAATTGAACGATGTGTACCAGACGTCCAACCATCAAAGGCTAAATTATAAATTAATATTATATAGTAAGTAAGATTAAATAAAAATGACGTATGATAGCCTATTTAATTTAACAAACCTAACGTTAAATTCGTTTCCTTTTCAAGCTCAGAATTAACTTTGAAGTTCACTTGAGCTAATTCACGTTCAAGTAGTTGATTTACTAATACTTCCCTTGTTGGTGTATTGTACCCAGCATTAAGCTCTTTTATAAAATTGATGAAAAAGGGATGTTCCACTACTCTAAACGCAATTCCGCACGCAATAAAAAATTTAACTAATGCACGATTAATTCGTGTACATCTTTGTTCGTTAAGCTCTGTTGAATCATGGTAATCATCCATGTTACTTTGACCTTCAGAGTATTTTCTTTTTTTGGATGACTTGGACTTATCTTGCCGTTCCATTACTTTAGTCATATACCTTCTAACAACTGCTGCTGGCGCATCTGGACAATGGTTTGAAAGATGCTCTTCGAGCTTTGAAACTTCACCGCGTGACCATGTATTCTTACAGTACTTGCAGGAGGCGGCAAATTTGCCAGAACCAACAGCTTCTCCTTTATTAATATCTTCCCAAATGCTATTAGGTGGCCGACCTCCTCTATTTTTCATTTTAATGGGTGAATCTTCTATGTGATCAGTCATTTGAAACAGTTTATTATTAATATTATTATTAAGAAAACGGAAGAAAGTAAAAGAAACTTTAGTTCAGTGTTAAAGGAGATGACGGAATTGGGTTTATTAAATGCATGTTACGCATTTTCCTTTAATGAATATAAGCCCCTTAAAAAAAAACTGTAAAAACGTGTAATATCATAATATTAATATGGGAGTTAGAAATGAAAATTCTAACACTAGATAAAGCTTAAAAGAACTAAGACGACGGTAAAATATTGAAGTTTAATCTTTTATCTGTAGATTATTTGATCATCTAAATTATATTATTAATTGGTGTAACTTGGCGTAACTATATGCAAATCTTATGATCAACTATGCCGAAACTACGGAGAAACCTATTATAGAGGTTTCGGCATGTTTCGGCAGTTTCGCAATTTTGACAGGTTTCGCAGTTTCGGCGTTTCGGCGTTTCGGCACTATATAAAAGGTTTCACCTTTCGGCATTAGGCCAAACAGGTTTCGGCAAGCAACCTTATTTGTAACCTTTGACTTTCGGTGTATCCCCCAAAATCCGACCCTGATGTCGAAGTCTGATGAACGTCAACATTTACTTGAGGTAATTCAATATTTTCGGTAATGTCTTGTTCACTAGTTTCTTGAATTATTGAAAGAGCTTCGTCCTCACTTGATTCGTCTTCATTCGAATCATTCGTATCATTCGTTTCGCCTCCTGTCTCGTGTAGAAGCTTTGTTCGTTCCAATACCAATTTTCCATTACAATTATTGCAATAACAAGGAACTTTCTTCCTTTTGCGAGGTTTTTGGAACGAACGTCTACGTTCATTTTTTTTTTGATTGCCAAGAATGCTTGAAACCGATCTCCTTCTTGTCATTTTCAATTGACGAGTTTTGAAGTTAATCGCTTCAATAAATCAAATAATCGTTTAAAACTTTACTACAATTTGTAAAAATTTAACGTCAATTCGATTAATTAATTAATTTAACTGCGGTCGTACTAAATCGAATATTTTGATATCAATTCGATAAATTAAATCGGTTAAAATTTGCAAAAGTATATTGTACTCGATAAATCATTTTTAATTAATTAATTAATTTAACTGCGGTCGTACTAAATTGAATATTTTGATATCAATTCGATAAATTAAATCGGTTAAAATTTGCAAAGTATATTGTACTTGATAAATCATTTTTGTTGAAAAATTAAAATCGATGATCATTTCGGTTCGGAAGACACGATAAATAAACTTTTATTTATCAAATCAGCTTGTGAAAGTTTGTCAAAAGCTTAATAATAAACTTATAAATTCTATAAAAACTCGTCTGATCATTAACTTGTACGTTCTCTTTCTCTTTTCTTCTCATCTCATTGAAATTTAAGATAATTTTATTTCATTTTCATAATAACTGGTAATTTGTAACTTTCGACCATATGATATATAATTACTTTTGATTTGCAATTTCCTATTTTAACCGTAAGAAAATTTATTGATATATAGAAATGAGCTGAAACAAGAAAAAATCGTCAAATAAAAGAAAACTTCACAAAGCATCTAAGAAAGTGAACCGGGACCGAACTTCAACTACTCCTAATACCGGACAAACTTCAACTACTCCTAGTACCAGACAAACTTCAACTACTCCTAGTACCGGACAAACTTCAACTACTCCTAATACCGGACAAACTTCAACTACTCCTAATACCGGACAAACTTCTACCCCCAAAAAAAGTTGATATATTGATTGTTTTACGTTATTCTGTTCCGTTATTCAAAGGTGTATCATTTATACTTACTATACCAAAAAAATTAATTAATACAGAAACGAATCAATACGAAAAATCTGCAGCAAAAAATAAAATACCTGATGAAGAAATCGTCGAAGTGGACCGTGGACAAGCTTCAACTACTCCTAATACCGGACAAACTTCTACCCCCAAAAAAAGTCGATATATTGATTGTTTTGCGTTATTCCGTTCCGTTATTCAAAGGTGTATCATTTATACTTACTATATCAAAAAAATTTATTAATACAGAAACGAATCAATACGAAAAATCTGCAGCAAATAGAGATGAACTGTCCGATGAAGTAGAAATCGTCGAAGTGGCTCGTGGACAAACGTCAACTACTCCTGCTACCGGCCGAGTTTACCAAAAAAATTATCGAGATCCATTTGTCCTTGATATAAGTCAAGTTCTAATAAAATCTCGTCAAAAGTCAAAAACAAGTCGAGATCTGGAAGAATCCCATACCGATAAAGAAATGGCCAGTGCGCATTTTCTGAAAAGTTCTTTTGAACATACCAGAACTATTAAACCACGAGAATTGTCTTTATCTCGAATGCCGCACAGGGATTCCTTATCACGAGAGTTTTTACCATATGATTTTTCTTCGAGTTCCGTTGAACCATCAGAATCATTGGCGTATAGATACAATAATAGTGATTATGAAAAGTTGAAGAGAGGTAATGAACTGTGACACATTTTAATGTACTTAACGAATTTTTATCAAATATTTTACGTTATTTAGAACATAGTCGGCTCCGTGACGAGCATGCTTATTTACAAGGCAGAATGTGCGAGGTCTATAGAGAGTTAAAAGAAATTAAAGACGAATTAAATGAACTTCGGCAAGATTATATCAAATTACATTCCCATAATAAGTATATCAATCACGAAAATGAAGTTCTTCGAGCCGAGATTAATAATCTCAAATCACAAATATCGAGCCAAGATGATGCCGATGTCGAATCGTCAGAAAGTGAAAGTAACAACAATGATAATAGACCTGGCAAAAAAAGAAAAGTCACAAGACGTCAAATTGATCAATCAGACGACGATTCTGAAACTGACGAAGAAAATGCTAGAGTTCGTTAGAGATCGACAGATTTTGCATTTTACACGATTTGAATATCCTTCTTACGAATCTTTATAAATTATTATAGACTGAAATGAAGGTAATATTAAAAACGATGCCTCCCGAATTAACGTTAAGATACGACGAAAAATTTACAAACGAGACGAACGCGGACATTTTACGACAATTAATACCACGATTGATTGCTTCCATGAAGCCTCGATTTAGTCCTTCGTATAAGCAGATAAACGATTGGTTAGCTGCCTTACACAAGCATCGTAGAGCACGACTTTTATATGTTGAGCGAGATGTAATTGATAAAGATAACAGAAGACTGCATAAAAACAACAGATTGAGCGAGGTAGAATCTGTCTTTTTACTGTCATTTCGAAATTGATACTAAACATTCGTTATATTTCAGAAAAAATCGCGTAGAGTCAAGGGTGCTATTTCCCTTTTTAAATGTAATAACGATCGAGTAAAGGATTATGATAAGACAGAGGTCCTAAACATTCTGAAAGATACTCGCTACCATTCACCTGAAGACTCAGAAACGGATAAAGAACAACCGGATGGTAAAAGAAAAATTATCGTTTATAACCTTAGTTGGCGTTCCGATGAGGTATAATAATCTTTTTTTATCATATTTTATTAAAAACATTAACTAATTTTATTTGTTTTAATGACTTTATAACTTTACAGCTTATCAATTTTCTCCGAAACGTCTTGGATACTCACGTATTTTCTCTACAGACAGCGCAATTAACGAGAGGGAGAAACTATGACGATGAAAGCTATTGTATCACCTCACGACACCCAAAAAATGCTCTGGAATGGGCATACAAAACTCAAAATACGCCCGTCAATACAGATTTTTCTGGTCCTGATACTCCAGCTGAAAATCGTGAATCGCAGTCACAAACTGATGATAATACTCAAACCGAACATAATGATTGATTCATTTTATCATTTTATGATAGATTTATTGCGAAATATTAATTTCTTATTATTGACTGCTTTTTGGTAATAAATTTAATAAATTTTATTAAAATAAATATATAATTAATTGTTTTGATTTATTATTGAATAAAATCGGTTATTATTATTATGAATAAACTAAATCCAGCATTTCAAAAGAAATAAATTGGTAATCTTTCGTAAATGTGTTTCGAGATCGATTTGTGTACATTTTATAACTAAAAGTTTGACAAATAGTTTTGTTTCCGAATTTTGCCGATAATAACGAATTTTTGCCGATAATAACGAATTTTTGCCGATTTGTGATTGCCAAGTGGCAGGCGAACTGTGCAAATCGTCCATAATAATTTTGACGATTTTTTTGGCAACGATCGGCCAAAGTTAGATCAACTTTCGTCCAACATTCGTCAATTTGAAATTTGGACGAAATGGACTATTCTGACCAGTGTATAGTAAGTTTAAAATTTTACCTTCTTAATTGTTATTTTCTTTATCTTCTACATTAATATTTCGTATCTGGATTTCTTGCGAAGTATTATTAAGCAAATAAAATAGCTGACGATTTTCAAATTCCATTATATCTTGTACTACAGATTTTCCTTTAATCCCACCACCCATAGTAGTGCCACCAAAAAATAACTGAACCTAAATGAAAAATTTAAAAGTAATTAAAGTTTGTTTAATAATTAATAATTTAATAATTTATATTTACCTGGTTATGATTTTTTTTTTCAATACTTGAAGCAGAAAAAAACCGCAATGACAAATTCTTTTCTTTAAGGATTCACAAGAATTCAGGAATGTGCTGCGAAAAGACATGTATATACGGTGTGACATCTTCCTTTCTATATAAACCTGGTACTTGTGATGATAAATTTATCTGACCTTGATTTGGCCTACAAAACAAATAAATCCATTCTTTTACTTTAATTTCAAAATCATCAATCTCGGAATCCTTAAGATCTGTTTGTCTTATAAACATATATAGATCATAAAAATTACGCCAAAGTTTTTGGATATCTTCACCACGTCTTCCTGAGATAAAATTAGTGACTGGAAAATGTTGTAGAACTTTTTTTTTATCAGGTCCCATCAACGAAGTCCAATCCCATTTTTCACCCTGTGACTTAAAAAATTCAAAATGTACTTGAATAGATTTCATAGTTTGTTCGATTTGACTTTTAATTACCCATTCAAATTCCTTTTTTTTAAATAAATCATTAAAAAAACATTCCATCAATACATCTGAGATACATAATAATAAATGTAGTTCGTCAGGAATGTAATTTTTCTGTTTGATAACAGGAAATAATTTGGGTTTTTTCTTAGCTATAATTAAAAAAATTTTAAACTAAATGTTAAAATTAATATAATAAATAAATGCTTTATTTAATAAAAATATTTTAAACTTACATTGCGTATTTTTATTAATTGGCCACTTTAAATTCATGTCCCAGCGAATATTAGATTCACATTCACAATATAAACAAAAATATTTTGAGTTTGGTGCATTTAATCCCATTACGTTATACATAAACTTCCAATCACTAAAAAGAAAAAACTCAATTGACCAGTGTATGCCATTAATATAAATTCCATTTTCTTGAAGGTCCAAAAGCTGAAGCTTGAATAAATGGCCAACTTTGGCCAATATTTTGTATTTTTCTTTTCCCACATAAAGACAAATACTATTTCTTATTTAGTTATTTTAACAAAAAAACATATGCTATAAACTCTATCTTACCAATATTGATGGTCTGGCTTTAACACTTCATCTTTTTCATTTAACAGACAGAAAGTTAGCATCACATGATTCTGTTTACGACTCACATTTCTTCCATCACCACTGAGTTTTAAATTTATTGTATCTCCTAATTGTAGAATTGATGGAACTGATTTATTCCAAATAGGAATAAGTGTTTGAAGAAGGATTCAGACTGATCGATAAACACCATTTTCAACTTCTTGTTCATCAACTATAATTCTATCAGGATTACCTTGAGGTTCATCATCATCATCAAGTATAAATTGCTGATCAAGTCCTTTATCAAGATTAAATATTCCAATGTTTATTTGGTTATTTATTAATTTAGTAATCTCAATTCGCCTATGTGCAACTTGATACTCCCGTATCAATCGTGCTTCTATAGCTGCAAGCCTTCGATACCCATCACGACTTAATAAGGCCTCATTACACACACGTACATATGCATTTAACCTTGTAAGATCTAATAATGAATTATATTTTATATTAATGATATTATTCCCATTTTCTAATTCTATACTACGTATACAAATTGGCTCCTCAGATTCTGAGACCATTCGATGTTTTAAGATAAGGTTTTTAACTTTCTTGTAAGTATCTCTTCCAAATGATGCATATCGTTTGTTTTGCTGTGACAATGATTGTATTTCATTAAGTGGCCTTTTTCTTTTATCAATAGTAATTTTATCAGTTGATAGTTCTTTAAGTTGTTCAATTCGTAATTGATGCAATATTTCAATATCAAATCCAAAGACATGTACTCCAGAAATTTGAGATTTTTTACGATTAGTTTTCTACATTGATATAAAATAATTAATAAAATAGTAAAAATGCATAAAACGTGTTGCACAAAATAATTAAGATACCTTTAGGAACTCATTTACAGCCCCACTAGCAGATCGCTCACTAGATACCATCCATTCTGCTCGTCCTTTTTTCCATATAATAATGTATTATATTATTATCTGATGGAAAAGAGTGAATAACATTATTTTTACTTATGGAGGGTAAATGATTGGCTGAAAATAAGCCACGAAGTGGCTTATTCAGCCAATCATTTTCCTGTAATAAGTAAAAATAATGTAATCATTTTCTATCGGATAAATTTTATATCCAAGAGGCCTCAATGATTATGTATAAATAGTTTAATAATAGTCTAATAAAGTATAATCTTATCACCTATTTTCTTTCTTTCATTAATTAGCTTATAGAATTGATAATATATATAAATATAATTTTATTACGTGTATAAATAATAATAAAATAAATTTCATATTTGATATTGCATATAAAATACTATCGGATAACTATAAAATTTTACTTTATATGATCCTATGGAATATCGGATATAAAACCTTATTTGCCAAAGTATACTTTGTTTCACAACATGGCATTTGATCTGCAATTTCCATTTTCACATTATATCCATCTGGTATCGGATATTGAACAGCATTATGGTTATTTTTTTGTGTATATTTAATATTCTGTGGGTAATGTCCGAGTGTTATTATCTTATATTTTGAACAAAAATTTTTTCCTTCAGAAGTGTATTGAGCATATATATAAGAATCATTAGGATAATTATGGTAAAAAATTCTTGCAATCTACTTGTAAATAATTAATAGTTAAGTTAATAAATACATATATTATTTTACAAAGTAAAATTACTTACCATGACGCGTTATAAAGAGTTGTTTTTATATAAATTTTATTTCTTAATTAAAAAAACTTTTAAAACTTGAATATTAAAAATAAAAATACCTTCTTTTAATATTTTCTTAATTTTGCGATGAACTCTTCCAAACCCATTTACAACTTATTTGAAATAAACGATTTCAATAGTAAAAAAAATTTTTTTCTTGTTAATCAGAACGACAATTAGCTCGAAATTCAAGTTATCACGCATTTTGGTAGTACAGATCAGGATCATGTCACAAAATGTACTTAGTGAAATGAATATGATCAGCCCATATGTGATCCTAAAGAAATGATTTTAGCATCATTCAATAGGTCCTAATGAGATAAATCTAATGAGTTTTTTTTCATTTTTTTATAATCACTACATAACGAGTTATTTTAATTTTCACATTTTTTTTAAATTTTTGAACATCAAAAAATAAAAATTCCAATCTAAGATATATAGGGATGGTTAAGGTTGCTTGCCGAAACTTAGGGGTTTAGGCAAGATGGCGTTTCGCCAAAAAGCGAAATTCTGTCGAAACTATATTAAAGTTATATTAAAAAACTGGCGAAACTTTAGAGAAATGTGAAACTGCCAAAACTTATTATAAATGCCGAAACTGCCAAAACTCTGCCAAAACTATAATAAATCTATAGTAAAATTTTGACAAAACTAATCGTAGAATTTTGAAGAGGTTTAGACAAGCAACCTTAGGGATGGTAAAGTCCAAGGTCCTGGACCTAAAAACCTAGTCTTAGGACCTGATCTGCAGATCTTTAGGTCCAAATTTTGGACCAGAAGCGGACCAGATCCTAAAAAGTTCTAGCTAATAAGGTTATAAGAGATCTATATGTTTAAATTATATATGTATAATTTGCTGTAAATTTGATTTTAAGTAATTATAAATTATAAAAAAGTGCACTGCAATATTGCAATACAATTTTTATATTATTAAAATCATATAAAAAATGAGTTGTGATATTGTGATTCATATTTTTATATTAAAATCAATATAAAAAAGTGAATCGCGATACCGCAACTCACTTTTTTTATATAAAATCAATATAAAAAAGTGAATCCCGATACCGCAACTCACTTTTTTTATATAAAATCAAAATAAAAAAGTGAATCCCAATATCGCAACTCACTTTTTTTATATTTAATTATTACTAAAATTCATAAAATCTATAAATAACTTAGTTAGGACCAGGTCCTGGGACTAGGTCTAGGACTGGTCTTAACAGGACCTGGTCCGCAGGTCCGTTCAATAGGACTTATAGATCCCAGGATCAGGAATAGACCAGGATTGACCTAACCATCCCTAAAGATATAACTCATCTTCTACTGATTGTATTGGAGCAATCTTTAGATCATTAGAACCATCTCAATGAGACGAGTTGAATGACAGTAAGATCTATGCTACAGCATTGATAGATACCTTTCTAATGCTGATTTTCTAAAATTGTTTAGCATGATTTATCTCATAATATACCGATGCTAGAGATATGATCTTACAGTCATTCAACTCATCTCATTGAGACAGTTCTAATAAGCTAAAGATCATTCCAATACAATCAGTAGAAGATGGGTTATATCTTAGATCGGAATTTTTATTTTTTGACATTTAAAAATTTAAAAAATGCGAAAATTAAAATAACTCGTTATGTAGTGATCATAAAAAAATAAAAAAAGGCTCATTAGATTCGTCTCATTAAAACCTATCGAATGATGCCAAGATTATTTCCATAGGATCAATAAATATGATTCTATCGCTAGTTTTATAAAAAATGTTTAGCATTAGTTATCTCGTGATATATTAATGCTAGAGAGATGATTTTACCACCATTCGACGCGTCTCGATAAGACGATTCTAATGAGCTATTGCTCATCTTTATACGATTACTGGTTGCCGAGTTATGTCTATGTCGATTTTCGCATTTTTTCTTAAAATCTGATAGAACTAAACTGAACTGAATGGTTCTAGTTCCAAAACCAAACCGAAAACCAAACCGAATTTTTGGTCAGTTTTGGATCAGTTCCCAGTTCAAACCAGAACCATTCAGAGTTCTAAACCTCATTTAAATACATTTTTAAACATTTATGTACAGCAGAATTATTTGATGGTGGATCTTTTGCATCAAGAATAATTACATTGGAAGGTGGAAAATTACAATCAACTTTAAAATGTAGCATAATTTGATTTTGTATATCATTTCATTAAAATCTGAACAATGAATTAAGGTATTTTTATTATATTTAAGTAATTTTTTAAAAACTGAATTAAAAATATTTAATATTTGTGATGAAAAAGAATTTGATCCAAAAATTTATTGATTTTGTATTATTTTTCTTGTTTCATTAATAATATTAGGCAATTCAAACAACTGAAATTGAAATAACATACATAAAGTTGCATGTGAATTTCCTCTAGTTATGTCAAAAATATCCCCATAGCCAAAGGTAAATTCCTTAAAATCAATGTTATCAATTACTCTAAGATTCCAAATATTTTTATCATAACAAATTCTATTGGCTGGATTTACTAAAAGTGCACAAATTTTTCCAAATTACATTCATATCTCTGAGTATGACTAGTAATATTAACTACTTCTAAAATTCTTTATAGATATGATAAGAGTTTTGGTTTGTGACAAGACTTGCCATTGTTTGAGGTAACCAAATTTTCCATCCTTTAAATGCAATATTTAAAATTATTAATACAAAAAATGTTATTTGTTTAGTAATTTTTTTGTAGTTTAAAGGTTTAGGTTGCTGTTTACGATATTTTTTTTGTCTATCTATAATTTTTTTTTTGTTTTATGTAAAGTTTTACTAAACACGAGGGAAATACGGTACGATACTCTTCAATTGAGGTAGGTGATTTAAGGGTTTTTTTATGAATTTTTAATTTAGTTTTTTCTAATATTATTGAATTTGCTAATGCCTTTCCAAACTCAAAAAAATGTTTTGGTATAAGATTTTTGAATTTAATTTATTAGATGAATTGTAATTAAACTTTACTAAAGCAAGAATAATAAGAATTATAAATAAAGAAGGTATTTTCATTTTATTATTTTATACTATTGTTTTTTCTTGATTAACAATACTTTAAAACAGGAACTAAGGATACCAAAATCTTCTCTTGCCATACTAAAGCAACGTTAAGAATCCAATGTCCAATTGCCTCCAACGCTTCTTTAGTGTCATTTTAGTGATGTGATTTATTATTACAATTTGGGTTATTTTGTATACCTTTTCCAACACGTTGGTAAATATGGCCACCCTTTTTTTCATAGCAATCTATATATACATATCATGCATATTTGCTTTTTTGTGTTAAAATAGGACCCCAGATATCTAATATAAAGGTTATAATGGACTTTTGGCCAAAAACATCTCAAACTCAAAAAATCGTTTTTTGTAAATATCTCAGCATCCAGTGATTCAATTTTAATGAATGTTTTTTTATTTTGTAGCCCTCATTTAGCTCTACAATTTAAAAAATATTTCATCAAAATTGGACCACTAGATGCCGAGATATTTACAAAAAACGATTTTTTGAGTTCCTAAAAAATGTGCCAATCTGCCAAAAGTGTGACTTATAACCTATTTTAGAGATATCTGGGGTCCTGTTAAAATTACAAAAGAATGACATTCCTGTAAAGCATCACATTTCTTTTGTCCTATACAAGGAACTTGAATATTTTTACCTATAACTATATATAAATGTTCCTCACAATTAGCCTTATGACTAAAAAAAAATTTATTTTTATTACAAAATAGACAACAACAACAATTAATAACACTTTCAGTATATGTTTTAGTTTGTTTTAAATTTGATGTATACAATTGGTTTTGATCATATATAAAATATGAGGAGTAACAAAACTTCCAAATGTTTAATTGCAAAATTTTTCACTTCAACTTCTTTTTCATCAATTTGTTATATATTAATCATTTGCCAAAGTCATCTCAATTTTGTTACAGAATTACATTGCTGAATTTAACCCTCATACATACCAATTAATAACACATGGACTTAAATTTTCCTTATTTTGTATCTTATTAATAATATCATTACATTCTTCATTAGACTCTGTTTCAGAATTTTCTATATCATCAAAATTAACTTCTTCATCTGAAATATCTTATTGAGTAAATTTTTTTGCATTTGCAAATGTGTTAAAATCTAATTCAAATAAAGGTTTATTATATATCAGTCAGTGTGCATGTTTCCTGATCGGGTTGTGTAACATTTTTAATTAAGAAATCTGCATGTTGCATATCATAGTAAAAAATCCAAAAACATATAGAAAACTGCAAAATTCAACAACTTTCCACTTGTTTGTAACAAAATATTACATTATATCATGTGATAAAAAGTGGTTAGGTTTATTGTTCGAGGTATATTAATATTATTATTGTTCGTTTTAATATAATATTGTTCCTCGTTTAAAAGAATCTTAACGTCAAAGTTTGCATAAATTTTAATTTATTGATATGGAGACTTATGAAATTACTTTTGAAGAAAAAACCTCTTTATATTATAGTAGTCAAGAAATATTTTCAGAAGAAACTGAAGAAGATCTTGACACTTCTTTTGACGAATTTTCTGAGTTAGAAATATTTGAATTTAATGAAAAAAATTATATTAATGCGCAAAATGCATTAGAACAAAAAGTTGTGGAATATTCAAGTGATGAAAATGAAGAAGAATTTGGTACATATGAAGTCCAAGAAGTTCCTCCACCTCCTGTTAAAGATGCAAATGAACCTGTATATGAACTTAATCCAGCCATGTATACAAATTTTTCACCATATATTCTAGTTGATTATTTAGATAATAAATTGCAAACTTGTGGTCAAACTAAAAATGTTAGGAATTTATGCCAATTAGTTGGAGTTTGGCAAATAGATGAAAATGCAGTATCAGAATACCAGTCAAAAGGAATACCGTTGGGGTATGTATGAATCATTTTAATTATGATCAAAAAAATTATAATGCATTTATAAAACAATTGCGGAATCCTGAACAAAGTGAAATTAGTCATCGACGTTGCTTATTGTGTTCTAAAAATTTTTATTTCTTTAGCCGTAGAATTGGATGTAAAGATTATTTATGGAAAATGTGGGGAAAATATATCCAAATTCCATGTATTAGTCTCTATACATGTAATGCAGTACACGAATGCCAAGGTATCTTCCAGCGAATTTTTGATGATATTTCAACAATTCGATATATTTGTTATAATTGTTATGAATTTTATGGTGGGCATTTAAACCGTTGACTTAGTTCTGGCAAACGAAAAACAACTTGTGAACAACATAAATTGCATAAAGAAGATACATCCAAAAGTTTAAAATTATTGGCTCAGTGGTTTACGTATATAGCAGATACTGAAACAGAAGAAAAAAAAAAAATAATTCTCGCTTCTATATTAGTTCCAGCTTTAAAATTTTTATATACTCCATCTGAAACACCCTTAAAGTATAAATATTATAATCCTTATATCATTGTAAATCACTGATATTAAAGATTAAGAAAGCCTTCTGATATTTCATAAGTAAGTTGGTAAATTGTTCACTATCACCTTCACTTTTTTCAATGATTTGAGTGATATCTTCTTCAGTTAAACTAAAGGAGCTATATTTTTTCAAAGTGTAGCTAACTGATTCAAAATAGAAAGCTTTATCTATAGCTATTTTAAGGTCATCATCCTCAAAAAGGACTTTAAAAATGTTTTCTTCAAAATTCCTATGGAAAAAAATAGTCCATATGATTAGCAGAAAGAGTTTTTTCTCAATAGTAAGAATAATAAATTAATTTTATTATAGCTGATTGCAAAATTGATATTTTGAACTTTTCAAAAACTAGTAAAAAATCAAATTAAAATTACTAAAATAGGTATTTAAACTTGCTTTTTTACTAATTCTTAAAAATTTCAAAAATCAAATTTTCAAATTGAAAATCCTAGAATGCTCATACAATTTTGCAATCAGCTGTAATGTATTAAGGATATATATACACAACAAAGAATTTTTATATCATAAAATATGATTACTTTATTTTTTATATCTGCCCAACTTTTATCTTTTTTAGTGATTGTAGAATCTAATGAGCAAATTGTATTTCATAATATGGGCACTTTGCAGTAGAAAGGGATGAAACTACTAAAAAAATAAAAAATAAGTTAATATAAAATCTCGACAAATTATAGCATTTGGAATATTTTTGGCATATAAAAGAAAATTTGAATTTTTTTAGTAGTTTCGTCTCTTTCTACTGCAAAACGCCTATATATCCATCTCTAAATTTGACTCAGATTCAAACAATTGTGATTGTCATTTAATAAAGTAAGTATAGGATTTAGACTTTGCTTAAGATTTTCTTTTAAATTACGATTCTTTTCTGCTACTTTTATAATATCATTCATACTATTATAACGCGACATAATTTCTTCTGATTCTGTATCCATTTCTTGACGCATAAGATCAATACACTGCAATCTCAAATTTAAAATAGACATAACTCTTTCCACTAGATTCTTCCAGAAATGATCAGGTGGTGTATGTACTGTTAGAACCCTGAATATTACTAAAACAACTCAGATTTTGTGTAGCTAAAATTTTAAAATGCGATATTTCAGTTAATATTACACCTAAAATGATAAATTATATATCAAAATGTTTATCTTGTTAAGATGAATCTAACAAGCCAAAGATCATTAAAATCCAATCACTGGATCTCAAGATAGCAAAATTTGAATTTAAAATTTACATATAACTTTATATATTTGAAACAGAAATTAATTATAAAGTTTATACAAATTCAGATCTGAGTTTTTTTAGTAATGTTCAGGGGTTCTGTACTACTACTAGAATAGTTTAAATCTAATGATAAAAATAATCTAATAAGTGAAAGTTGTATTTTAATATATTTTACTTGATGGAATAGACCACCATCTGTATATAGGAAATTGGCCTATATTTGATAGTTTATGATTGAATTATATTAATTAAATGTTATATATTATGTAATATGCATATTAAAAGTTTAAAAAGAATCATCTAATCCTTTTTTAAACTTTTTTAATTTCTTTCTTTCTCTTCCTTTATTCTTCTTTTTCTTTATTCCTATTTTTCTTTTTCTCTTTTCCTCTCCTTTATTTTCCTTTCTAAAGCTCTGCATAAGCATGTAGCTACCACGTCTGGCTCACTTCAGTTCAAAAAAAAAAATTCTGGCCTGAGTCAGAATAAACTGAGCCATAAAAATTTTGGCTCAAGTAAAGTAAGCTGAGCTGAGCTATAAAAATTATAGCTTAAGCTAAGCCAGACTCAAGCTTTATTTTCAGAAAAAAGTTTTGCAACATTTTTTATTGAAGTATTGAAATAAACATTGCAAAATGTTTTTTCTAATATAATATAATGAAAAAAATATTTTTACAATATTTCTTTACCAAAAATGTCACAAAACGTTTTTTTCTAATATAATATTGTGAGAAAAATATTTTCACATTTTTTATTAAAGAATTTAAAAAAATGTTATAAACCATTTTTTCTAATATAACATAGTGAAAAAAACATTTTTGCAACATTTTTTATTAAAGAATTAAAAAATGATGTGAAACATTTTTTTAATATAATATAGTGAAAAAATGTTTTCGCAATATTTTTTATTAAAGAATTAAAAAAAGTTGCAAACATTTTTTTTAATATAATATAGTGAAAAAAATGTTTTCGCAATATTTTTTATTAAAGAATTAAAATATTGCAAAACATTTTTTTCTAATATAATATAGTAAAAAAACATTTTCGCAACATTTTTTACTAAAGAATGAAAAAACATTGCAAACCATTTTTTTCTAATATAATATTGTGAAAAAACCGTTTTCACAACGTTTTTTATTAAAGAATTAAAAAAATATGTTATGAAACATTTTTTAATATAATATTATACAAAAAACATTTTTGCACCATTTTTTTTAATATAATGTTATACAAAAAATGTTTTTGCACTATTTTTTTAATATAATATTATACAAAAAATGTATTCGCAATATTTTTTGTATGATAATTCAAGCCAGCTTAAGCTTTTAAGCTGAGCCTATTACTGGCTTCGAGCTGAATTGATTGAATTTTATTACTGGCTTAAACTTTTTTTCAAGCCTGACTTTACGAGCCCACTCAGGCCGAATTTAATTGCGGAACCGTCAGTTTGGCCTCTTAAATTAAACTGTTAATGTATTCGCAATCGAGCTTGCTCAGCTAAAACCCATAATAAGCCAGCTTGGCTCATGTAAAGCTTTACTTCTTTCCCTTTCTTCCCTTTTTTCTTCCTTTCCATTTTTCCTTTCACTTCCTTTTGTCCCTTTTTTTTTAATATAAATGGTTACTAACTGTTCTTTTTTTACTTTTTTTTTAGTTTTAGCTCTCAAGTGGACTTCTGAAGTACAGAAATCCTAAAGATTCATAAGTATAAATTCTTTGGATTTTTTTTTATTTTTTTTTAATATTATGAATGGTTATTAACTGTTCTTTTTACTTTTTTTTAATTTTAACTCTTAGGTAGGCTTCTGAAGTACAGAAAATCCAAAGATTTGTAAATACAAATTCTTTTAGAGTTTTTTTTATTTTTTTTTAATAAAATATAAACGGTTAATACTAATTGTTCTTTTTTATTTTTTTTAGTTTCAGCTCTCAGGTGGACTTTAAAATACAGAAACCCAAAGATTTATAAGTACAAATTCTTTAGATTTTTTTTATTTTTTTTTAATAAAATATTAATAGTATACTAACCGTTCTTTTTTACTTTTTTTTAGATTCAGCTCTTGGGTGGCTTTTAAAAATGGAAAAAACTAAATTTCATAAGTTCAAAATTTAGTTATTTTTTTAGTTATTTTTTAATATTATAAACGGTTATTAACCATTTTTTTCTTTTATTTTTTATAGGTTCAGTGTCTCAAAACTCAAAAGAGGCTTTTAAGTTCTGAAAAATAAAAAAAACTAAGATTCATAAGTATATATACATTTTTATTTTATTTTTTTTTAATTTTATTAATGAATGGTTACTAATAACCATTCTTTCTTTTTTTTAGATTCAGTGGACTTTCAAATTCTGAAGATTAAAAAAGAACTAAGATTTATAAATATATATGAATCTTAGTTTATTTTTTTATTTTTTTTTTAATTTTATTAATGAACAGTTACTAATAACTATTCTTTATTTTTTTTAGGTTCAGTAGGCTTCTGAGTTTTGAAGAATAATAAAAAATCAAGATTTGTAAGTAACTATAAATCTTGATTTTAATATTATAAACAGTTTCTAACCATTCTTTTTCTATTTTTTTTTTTTAGGTCTTGAATGTCTCAGATGGGCTTTTGGAAATAAAATACCCAAAGATTCATAAGTATAAATCTTTATACTTTTTTTAAACAAAATTATTTTTTTTAATTGTATTTTTCTTCTATTTTGTAAGTTTCTTTCAGTTTTTGGATGTTGAACATATAGGTGAGTTTTGGAGTAAAAACTTTGATTTTTTTTTGATTTTTTTTTCTTCTATTTTGTATGTTTCAACTTTTGATTATTAGGCATTGAATATATTATATGTAAGTTTTAATCAAAATAAAAAAATTAAAATTTTTAAAAAAAATATTTTTTAATTGTTTCTTTATTCTATTTTGTAAATTTCAACTTTCAGTTCTTGGGCATTGGATATATAAGATAGGTAAGTTTTGAAGTGAAAACTTCAAAATTTTTTTTAAATATTTTACTTATATATTAAAGTATTATATATTATGGATCATAAAATAAAATTTAAAAATTCCATTTTTTGCAAATATCTTATGATTTACTACCAATCCAATTTAAGCGATCTTTTTTAAAAAGATAGCTCAAATCTGATTACTGAATCACAAGATAAATGTAAAATACCATTTCTTTTCCATTTAGATACTATATAATTTATAAGAAGGGTACTATACATAGGGAGGTACTATGGCCTACAATATACAGTAATTTCATTTTTATTTGTTTACTATTTAAATTTTAAACTATATAATAGTTTTAATAATTAATAATATAATAATTAACAGTTTCAAAAATAAATAAATTCTATATATAATTATAAATTTATAATTTTTTTTGTGATTTGTATGGTGGCTGTCACCTATAAACAAGTCCAAAATTTTATATTTTTATTATTGCTACTTATTAAAATTATTCAACTTTAACCCATAATATTAATTAAAATTCTTATTAAATTCTATAAAATAATCTGATAGAAATGTTCAGTATATGTTGTTCTATCATTTTATCAGTTTAGTTTTTTCTTTTTACTATTCAATTTATAATTTATAAAAATTTGAAGTCACTTAATATTAGTGTGATTTATAGGTGACAGCTACCATATATAATTTGGTGATTTTATATAAAAAAAATCAAGAAAATAAACAAAAATAATGTATTTTATTTGTAATAAATAAAATTTTATAAAAACTAATTATATTATCAAAAATAAACTATCAAAAATAAATTATTACTATAAATTATATTATTTAAATTTTGATTCAAATAACTCTCTTTATTGAAAACAATTTTATTCAATTAAATTCATCATGTAAAAAACTTTTCTTTTTATTCTTCTTTCCAGAAATATTTTGTTTTAAGATTTTTTTTATTTAAAAGAATTACTTTTGTATTTAAAAAAGAAATTGCTAAATTTCCATATCATGCAGAATTAAAATCTAATAAAATACTGGCCGGCATTACATCATAATTTCACCACCAGTGACTATAATATTTTTAATTATTTTTTGTAGCAGTAGAGGTTTTCTTATAAAAGTACGTATGTAGTACGTATACCCTACCAGAGTTTAGAAGTTATGCACTTGCACGTGATAGCGTCCGTTACGTTAATATCGTAACGACACATGATGCGTTAGTGAAAAAAGAATAATCCAATTTTAACACCGTAATGCCGGCCAAATAATCACGTGGATGTGAATCTATTACTGGCTACTTCATCACGAATATTGAATACGCGTAAATTTTTACCTTATCTTAAACAATAATGTTAAATTTTATATGCTCTGCGAAGAATGGTGCAAGAGTTTTATCAACAACTTGTAATTTAATTTATGGCTGTTCTGTTAAAAATATTGGTTTAAAAAAAGAGGTTATTACAAGAGTCGCATTTTATAGAAGTATATCTTCAAGCCTTGATCCGTTTGGTTCTCAAAGTTTTTCTCCGAAGACAGAAGAAAACCAACTAAGTACAACAAGAACTCACGTAAATGGTGTAGATCCTTCAAAAACCGATCCTTTTAGCGTTATTCAAGACGCTTTTTCTAGTGATACTCAGTATGTAACTTACTTATCACGTGTGAAATACTGTTAAAATTTTAACAAGTTTATTTTTTTTTTAAGTGAATCGTCTAAACATTTAAAATTATATGATAACGGTTGGGAAAATAATAATAAAGGTGTTGTAAAACAATCATCTTTCCAAAGGTCTAAAAATATGGAAACAGATTACATTGATTTAACGCAAGGATCTTCTACGACACGACCATCATACGAAACTAATCGTCATTCAGAATCATTTCAAAATTCTTATCCTAATGAGTCAAAATTACAAAATAATTTTGAGCAACAAAATTTACAATTACAGCCATCAGCAGGTGCTCAGAAATTTAAAATGTCAAAAAATCAGAAACTTGTTGATGCAATTGATGAACATGGTGAAAACTGGGAATACATTTCGAAAGAAATTTACAAAGGCGAAGTTGGTCCTGAAAAATTGGAACATGACTGGGATAAACTTAAATCATTTGGTAACTTTACAATGCAACAAAATAAAGTATATCCTTTTTGGACAACAAAAGAAATGTTAAAACTTATTGATGCTGTGAAAGCTTGTGGCGAAGATTGGCAAAAAATTTCAATTGAATGGTTTGATAGCAAACGATCTCAAGTATCATTGGAAAAGAAATGGGAAAAAATAGTTGAAACAAAAAATAACCCACATGTAAACTTCAATCGATTAAAACAGGCAGATAATCAATTTAGAATAAATCGGGAAACAGTATCTCGAAATAACATAAGCCCAAATCCTGAGCGGACAAAATTAAATAATAGTGATCAAGGTGTAAGACAAAGTCAATTAGCTCATGAGCTTGGTAGAGAACTCAATTTACAATGGTCAAATATTGTAAATTTATTTGGGCAACAAGCTATTTCACTTGAAATATACTTTAATAGCCTTTTAGATTGTTCTTGGACTAAAGAAGAAAATTCTACGTTATTTGCCGCTATAAAGAAATATGGTACTGATGATTGGGAAAAAATCTTGAAACTTTTGCCAGGAAAGTCATTGAAAAATATTAAAGAACGATGTTCTTATATTTTATGGGAACAGCAGGAGGTAGAAACTTTTGATAAAGCTCTTGAGCAATATGGTACTAATTGGAGTAAAATTAGTGAAGTTGTTGGTTCCAGATCTCCTGGTCAATGTTGGTCATATTGGAAGATTACTACTGGTTATGATTTATCGAAACCTAATTCAGAAAATGGGGTTAAACCTGGTATGTTATCATCAAATTTATCTGATATTTGCTTGATTATATGAAAAATAAGATATGGGTTCAATCGATTTTCTTTTTAGAAACTGGAGGAATTCAACATGCAAATGTTTTTATTCAGTTCCCTAACAAAGAACTTTTGCAAATGTCTTTTGAACGTCGTAATACTGAAGAAGATTTTATTCCTGAAAAAACGGTTGATTGATTTTAGTAGTTTTGTAATTCTTATTTTGATGATTACGAGAAATATGTACAATAATGCGTCAGATCTGAAATTAGCCAATAACAACATATAATAAACTTTATTTGAGCGATTGAACTTAATAAGGTGGAAGATATTATGACTTTGGATTAAACCGTCAAAAAATTAATAACTTGCGAATAAACAAAATTTTTGCGTTATGGCATACCATATGTACAATATTACTAAAATCTTGAAGTAACCGTACAGTGATGATAACTATTTTTTTTTTCTGAGATAATATTATACATGAATCCAACTTAAAAGAAATTTGTGTATGCATGAACCTTTTTTACGTTTTTTATTAATTATTTTATTTTACATTGAACAATAATGCGTTAATTATCAAGGGTATTTTTACGTGTAAATGTAGATAAAAAAAATGCAATAATAATATTGTTTCGAATTGCCATATAATGAAAAAGGATGATGGATATAAATTATGTATAAACATATAATAATACAATCACAAAAGCTGTATATTACATAAAACTCCTAAATTAGAGAAAGAAAAAAAGGGAATTATATTTAACCAAGAGAAGATTCAACGATGATCTCGGTGACACGATAAGGATCAATGTTGGAAGCTGGTCTACGGTCTTCAAAGTAACCACGACCTTCAGCAGCAACGTGTCTAGGAATTCTAATTGAAGCACCACGATTAGCAACACCAGATGAGAATGTCGAGATGTGACCAGTTTCATGACGTCCTGTAAGACGTTGATCATTATCTTCACCATATACAGCAATGTGTTCTGCATGGCGTTTACCAATTCTTTCAATTGCTTCATTAATAGCTTTTATTCCACCTTCTTCTCTCATTGCTTTTGTTGAATAATTGGTGTGGCATCCTGCACCATTCCAATCTCCTTTGATTGGTTTGGGATGGAAGGTGACTACTACACCGAAATCTTCTGCTACACGTTGAAGAAGGTATCGAGCTACCCAAAGATGATCCCCCATATCAATACCCGTACAAGGACCAACTTGAAATTCCCATTGACCTAATTAATTATAATTAATTAAAAATTTATTAGTCATTGTCATTATAGTATCTCTATCATTATATCATTATACATACCAGGCATGACTTCAGCATTGACACCGGAAATATTTACACCGGCATAAAGACAAGCACGATAATGAGCTTCAACGATATCACGTCCAAAAGCTACATTGGCTCCAACAGAACAATAATAAGGACCTTGAGGACCTGGAAAACCACCTTTTGGCCATCCAAGTACTTGACCATCCGCATCTAATAAAGTATATTCTTGTTCAATACCAAACCAAGGTACGGCATCGGCGTGAGTTTCCATAATTTTAGCACAAGAATGGCGATAATTTGTTCGGTTTGGAGTGCCATCATTGTTATAACATTCAGCGAGAACTATGATATTATCACCCCCACGAAAAGGATCTTTAAATATCGAAGCAGGACGAAGTAAAATATCAGAGTCATGGCCCGGAGCTTGATTGGTTGAAGAACCATCAAAATTCCATTCTTTTAATTCAGATACATCGGTTGGTTTGAAATCGAGAGTGGTTGTTTTTCCACGTAATCCGCCATCTCCATCAATCCAAATGTATTCAGCTTGAATTTTACCACATTGATCAAGAGAAAGGTATTTGGCAAGAGTTTCAGTGTTGGATTTGTTAATAAAAGCCATTTTCGTTATTAATGTTTTTAATAGATTTATACACTTTTAAGAATGAAAATTTTATGTTAAGAAAAATTGGTGTGTTTATATAATAAATTCGTTTCAATATTTAATATAAAGTTCTTTGTTTGAGTAATACGCAGATTATTTAATATACAGATAATTACAATAGATAATCAAAAAAAGTAAATCAATCAGGAAATTCTCCTAAAAGGTATACATGACGCAACAAATAACAAACCTCGTGATGTCTAATCTATGATTAAGAAATTTAGCAATAATTCCGACCAAAACTCGGGTTACATTTTAATTCATCACGCAGATGCCAATATATGGTGCATTACTTTTAACATTTAAGGTAATTTCAGGCCTTATCTCGAGTTTTACAAACCGGAAACTACTTGTCGAAATGCGGTGAGACGCCTTTATTGGAACTAAATATTCTTACCAAAAATTTGCTCATTATACACTAATCTTATTTAAAGTGGGTTCATCGCTAATGCCCGGACTCGGCAATAATCCTTTGATTATGATTTGAAAAATAATTGGTTACAGATTCTAGTCGTTATGTCGGAATTACCGAGGAATGATACGATTATCACAATTTCTTATCAAGAAAAAAAAAATAGAACGATATCATAAGTTTTTATCTCTCCTATCATTCTATTCTTTCATTTATGAAGAATTTGTCAATTATCCATCAATCAAGTTATTTGTTGTGTTACTAACTATATCTTTAATAAACAAAGCAAAAGAAAAAGGCATTCCAATATGATATGTATGTAATACTAATATCTAAATATGAATAACAAATAAAAGGGTGAATAACGCGTGACATGACCAGATGGATAGGGACGATGATAGATAATGGTTTCGGCGGTTCTTGCCCCTAAACCAATAAAAGTAATTTTTTTTTTTGTTCAAAAAACAAATTAACTTTTGATCTGATAAATTTAGTTTTTATTTATATTTCTATAACAACACAAGTTTAAAATTACGCAAAAAAATTCATCACGCGTGTATTACAAGATGTGATCTACTGATATCAGTTACAAGATGGATTCTGTGTTATAGTTTGCTATGATATATTATGTTTACCTATAATTAATCGATGATAAAGCATGATTATCTGAAATTATGCAAAATAATCAAAGTATTTACACAATCTTTGATTATATTACCGTTAGCGTACATATTTGGCTAAAAAAATTCTCTTTCTTTGTTCTCACGCAGTTTTATTAAAAAACTATCCATCGGGGATCAGACCATCAGATCTTCAATAGATTATCCTATTATATAAATAGATTCATCTCAATATATTGGAAATACAAGTTATTACTTATGTACTTATGTACTTATGTAGCAAGGTTCTACGGTTTGGACCTATCGAAAAGGCGCGCTAAAGATAAATTTTCATGCACTTTCTTATATTATATATTCACTATAAAAAAAAATTGTCACAAATGCATGGTGCACTATTCAACAAAATTAATTGCATATCAATTCTTTTTGATTCTTTGACAAAATAATAATACTAATATATGTAAATTTGGAAGAAAAAAAATCTATATCAAAAGGCTGTTATTCAGGTAGAATAATATTTAAATAAATTAAAGAAACAACTTATAATATATTTTTAGCATTATAATGTAAATAAGGCAATACAAAACTGATTCTTTAAATAAAGAAACTAAATTAAAACAAATTAAAAAGCTAATGCATTATTGAATATATAAGCATATTTTTTCTTAAATCTAAATATATATAATTCTAGCAAGTTCAAGATGTTGACATGAAAAAACTGTTTCACAACTGTATCTTGATAAATTCAACTGTAATCTTATTTTAGCTAAAATTGTATTAACAAAAAAGTTTTTCCATAACCATTAGATCCATTAACAAAAAAACTGAATTATTTATTTCATTATTATAAAAAGGTAAAAGTTTAAAGTAAAAATGCAACAATATGAATTAGCATTCTAAAAGCTAACTTAAAATATTAGTATACTTTTAGCATTATCAGTTTATATTATGCAAAATAAGTAATTAGTCTGTAGTATAATAAAAACTATATAATTAATTTCACAAATGTTCTATTATCCATCTAGCATGCAATAGTATAAATGAACTACACTTTAGATTTAATAACAGTTTCTATTTTAATATAACTATAAAATTCAATATAATTAGTAAAATTTATTTAAATTACTTTAAGCCATTTTTTTATAGTAGTTTATATAAAGATTTCACCTACTTTTAATAGAAATTATAGTAATTATAAAGTAAAATTTATAGGTAAAAATTTTTATAAATAAAGAAATTACATATAAAAATAGAAATATTACATATTATATTAAAAAAGTGATATAAATACTTATTAGCCGTAATGTAAAAATTCCTTTTAGTTAATCCTATATTCACATTTTAAACATTTAGAAAATTTTAAAAAGTGACTTTTTATCACTAAACTACTTAAGAAATATATATTTTACTTGCAAAAATAGAATTCTTGACTTTTTATTCATAATATTCATAAAAAATTTTATTTTTTAAAGAAAATATTAACTCTTTTACTTTAAAAATTAACTTTTGATAATAATATTAAACTCACTGAAATAAACATATACTATTTTGCACAACAGATAAGTAGAATAACAAAAAAATGGAAGAGTAAACAACATAAATAAAATAAAAACAGCTTATTAATAATTTATTAATAACTTTTTGTCATTTTATTATATACATTTTTTTTATTTCCTTTATTTTAATATAGTGTTTTCATCTAAAATAATCAACAAGAAAATTAAATTATTTATTAACTTGAAACTGAAAAATCTAAGTATATAACTAATACAAATGTATTATAAAGTTCTAATAATATTAAAGAAAGATAACACAAATTTACAAATATTTACAAACAACAAAAATAATAAAGAGATATAAACTTTTATATAATAAGAAGTATATAGATATTAAATTTTGTATATTTAAATATTTAACTGTAATAATACTTATATTATTAATATCGAAGATAATGAAAATTAAATATTTCAACAAACTTCAATTTTTATTATTAAATTGTTATTTAAATAGTTAGCTTATTTACCAGTTATCTAGTTAAGCTAATTTTAGATTAGATCAAATTACTTAGTTAATCTAACCTGGTATTCTTTTTGGGTTAGATCAGGTTGGATCAGAATGGGTAATTTGATATGACCTATTTAATCAGATATATTTAAGTTACTTCAGGTAACTCAATAATCTGAAAATTTTTATTAATAAAAAAATATTGTGAAACATTTTTCTTTAACTTATTATATTAATTTAATAAAAAAAAATGTTACAAACCATTTTTTTTTAAGTAATATTAATATAATAAAATGTTTTGCAACATTTTTTAATTGATTAATAACAAAAAATATTGTAAAATATTTTTTCTTTAACTTATTTAATACAATAAAATATTTGCAACATTTTTTGATTAATTTAGTAAAAAAATGTTGTAAAACATTTTTCTTTAAGTTATTTTAGTAAAATAAAATGTATTGCAACATTTTAATTAATTTAGTAAAATAATATTGTAAAACTTTAATATAATTTAATATAATAAATATTTTGCAATATTTTTAATTAAAGCTGAATCAAATTAATTATCTGTTTTACATTACACTGTTTATGAAAGTTTAAAGGAAGATGAAAGGTCAAATAAAAAAAAAAAATTTAAATCCCGTGACTTTGTATAATAAAGTCACATGTAAACTTGAAATTTTATTAACGAAAAAAAATATTAAATGTTAACTATACTAAAACTATTACAAAAAATCAACTAGTTAACATGATTTGTTTTTTGTTTTTTTCTATTAACTTTCTTTTCCAACCATTTATAAAATGATTTCCCACTTTCATTACAAATATTATATAATGGATATATTAACTTGAAGATTTTGAGACACAATTTTAAAATCACTATTTGTACCATACCAATAGCAGATTGGAATATTTCCTACTTTTTTTGAAGAATAATAAAGCAATTCAATAGGGGAATCACAAGAAATTTGAACTCTAACAAAAATCTCTTGAGCCAAATTATGATTATCTGGAAAAATTGGTGATCCACACGTATATGTATAAGTTTGTAACACCAATTTTAAATCTTGTTTTTGTTGTTCTGTTAAATGGGAATTACTATAAAGGCATTGTATTTTTCTACAAGAATTACATTTTATATATTCTCTGATTTTAGCAGAAATGAGAATATTACTTAGCGCCAGTTCAGCTTTAGATTTTAAATTGATTAAAGAAGAACAAAATTTTTCTGTTATGGGTTTGCCATATAAATTTGCAAATGTTTTGTAGTGATCTAGATTATCTATTTGAAAAATTATTCAAGTTAATAATACTTCAATTTAATAATATTTAACATTTTATATAAAAACTAATATATAAAAAATACCTCGTAAATCGTAATGGTATTGGATCAGGTAAAAAATGTAAGTTTTGAAAAACATCTGTTGGCATTCTAATTCGATAACAAACTTCACAGGAAGTTTGATTACATTTTTTGATCTAAAAAAATTTACAAAAACATGAATATTTATTTGAATTAAAATAATTTTACTACATTAAAGCAATTTTATTACCTGAAATGAGTATGCTCTTTCTTGACAATGAGTTTTGATAAATTCTACCAGGGGTTTGTGTTTTTGCAATTGTTATTGAGTAGTTTCATCTTTAGTCAATGTGGAATCAATTCGCAATATATTCTTCAAAATTTAAGTAAATAAAATTATTAGAATAAAATAAAACAATAACAAAAATAAATCATTTTAAAGTATTACCTCAAACATCTCATTAATTTCCAAATCAGATGCAGGATTTTCAGTTTCGAATACTTCATTTTTCCAAACTAAATGTTCTGTACGCTCGCGAAGCAGTTTTTGAACTGTTACAATACATTTTTCTAATTCCACCTTTAAGCATAAATTATCTTTTGCTTTTTCACGTATATCTTTTAATGTCCTTAAAGCCTCAAATTCATCTTCAAATTCCTCAGGCATTTTTTCTCTTTCTATAGCAACATCCTGAAGTCCATAATTAATCATGCTCATAATTCTTTCTGCAGAATTACACCAACTATTATGTAAAGCTATCCTAACTCGATTAATATATCAAAATTACCTGATAAAAATAAATATATTAAAGCTACTTGAACTGATCTAAAGGTGCATCTGTGATCAGAACCTGCATCAGTATAGAGTGACAATATTGAGAGTAAAGATTGTGTTGAGTACTGACGATTCATCAGGTTAAAAAATTCTGTTGAATGCCTTAATGCACTACTTAGTTGAAAAATGGCATCTTTAAAGCAGGCATATACTTTTCCATCATAGAAAGATTCAGATATATTATTTGGAATATTAATGAATAAAGTAATAAATGGTATTAATGACAACTTAGTAAAATTGTGATCGGCTGCTGTAATTTCTCCTTCAGCTGGTGCCAAAGTCTTTTTATTGTGAACGCCCTTAAATACTGGTATATCCTCACCAATAGGCACTTTGTGCTTATCATCTGCCGAGATAAAATATGCATAATCTTGATATTTGATGCGTTCATACTTAAATATCATGTGACAATAATGATCATTTTCACTGGATTTTTGTAACAATCGGGATTGCATCTTATACTTCACATTAAAACGCTCAGTATACTGCATAGCTTTGGTAATATATGCATTAGATAGTGCAAAATTCAATCTTATCCACTCTTCTGATGGAATAGAAATATTACTTGGCAGAGGTAAGCCTTGATATTTTGTATTTAAATGAGTAATAATTCTTTCTCTCAATTTCTGAATAGATATAACATATGGAATATATAAAATAGCATCTGTTTGGTGTTCATTAACAACTGTATTATTATGCTATAAAAAATAAAATATTAAATTTATTATAATTTTTAATTAATACAAATTAATACCTCATTAAAATATCCATCAAGTTCATCCCAAAATATATCAAATTTTGACCCTTGAAATCCATTATTAGTCCTAAGATCAATTATTATAGAAGGATCTTCCAATAATATTATAAGACGTAATCTTTCTTCTATCTCTTTACTTATTTGATCATTTGATAATGAAGCATCACCAGTTAAATTGTGATACAACATTCTAAGCACCGGTTTTGAAAGATTGTGAATTAGGGAGTACTATAAGTAAAACTTTAATGGAATTTTTAATTAAAAAAATATATACAATACAAATAATGTTTACAACTTGCCTTTTGAAGCACATTTTTCCTCATTTGTCTTGTACAATATATTGGTATTGTGTCATTTATACGAGTAATTATCTGTGCTTTAAGAGTTTCATAATATTCACTTGTTTCTTCTTTTTTTTTTTTTTTTTTTTTTTAATCGCAGCACATTTATAAATTTATTAAAATAATTAAAGTAATATATAATAAAATTACTAAACTACCTAATTAAACTAATATTATTAATTTATAAACCGCTCATCATATTATTAAAATACCCCACGCGTGCACTGTCGAATGATCTATTATGCTATACAGGTAAACATATGTGGAATATGTTTTCTTAGCCAAGGCCCTGTAGTCAATGCAAGGGCGATGCGACCTACTATACTGCGACTATGTTTTCCATGATTGTGAAGAGCCTTTTGTTATAAGTGAAAGGATATTGTTCTTGCAACGTGTCATAGTTTTACGCAAAAGTTCATTTTTATCCAGTGTTTCATGTGTCTGTTGTATGTCACGTTGTTGGGATATAGAACACGAATGGCTTCTAACAGTATTCCTCTTGTCTTTTTTAGTGATGCCCAATTTAGCTTCAAGTATATTCATTTCATAGCATTGCGGATTCCATATGTACTTCCTGAAAGCCTTGTGGAAATGTTTTATAATTCTAGTGACAACCTCATTGGTTACTTTTTTAGATAAGAAACGTCGAAGTTTTGTTATAATTGTATCTGAGATAAGCCCTCTAGTAAGTTCAATACGGTTACGTTCTTTAAGAAGAGGGAAAGCTTCGTCCTTATATTCAAAGATAATACGTTTTAACTGTCCCTGTACTATCTTTGTTGAGGATGTGGATTTTTTAATAAATTTCATAATCTTGGATGTTATTTCTGACTCAACCTGCTGAAAACCATCTTCATGACCTGGACATATAACAATATGTCAGATATCTTCATCATCATGTAAGCACATTGGACATTTGACTTGATTATACAGTTCGTTCCGTTTTCTAAGATTGTCTATGGTAGGTAATAAATTATTTGAACATTTTATAAAATGTATGAATTTATCATTGGTGGAGAATGATAAGCAATGTCCTTTGTTAAGGCTATTAACGTATTGCCAAAATAACCCCCAATGCCATCTTGAAGTTGTGAATGTTTCTTCAAAGTAAGAACTCCAGTATTTATTAAAAGACCATTGTACTTCTTCTAACGAATCAGCCACTAATCTAGTAAACGATTTAATATGTCTATCTATGCTAATATTATTCCAAACTGGGAGAAAGGTTAAAGGGAAGCTAAAGCTACGGAGAAGTCTAATGTCTATAATTCTATCATTATTGTAGCTTGCTGCATCCCTCCCTTGTTTCGCAATTTCGTCTGCCATGTCGTTCCATCTATTGCCAGAATGTCCGCGGACTTTATGTAAGTTGAGCGTTAGTGATTTCGTTTTAATGAGATCATAAATGGTGAAAAGGATAATATAATTATTCATTTTTAAAAATTTCCTTCGATTGATCCTATACGAAGCATCAAGCATATGATTAATTCCTTCAATAGCTGCTTGACTATCTGTGTATATCGCCACTTCAGCATTGTTCAGTACTGCCAGCAAGGCAGTCATAATAGCCAAGAGCTCTGGTCACGTAGAAGATGGGTAATAGTTAACGCCACAAGAAAATGATAAATCGTGATCTTTAATAATCCAGCCGGCGCCCATGACTACCTCTCCTCTGGAATTTCTACAATTAAGATCCAGCGACCCATCAGTGTAAATTTGAAATATATTATTATTTTCTCTCTGCAACACGCTATTGATATCGCACAATTCATGAGCAAGTAATGGTGAAGTGATAAAACGTGAGATTATGTTATGATCTATCAACGGAATGTCTACTGTGATTAACTTTTGTTCATTATTGAAGGCCGCTGTTGAAGTGATTGTGCGTCTTTTGATCAGGTTGGTTGGTGTGATGATCCTAAAAGAGGCTTCTTCGATCTTCTTAGTAAGTACTTCTACTTTAATTACCGTAGCTTTGCTAAAGTGACCTCATCTAATGCATGTTCCTGTCGATGTTTGTCCATTCATGGATGAAGTACTACATCCTGCGCATTTTATAAGTAAGTCTGAGCCTTCATAGATGATCCAATGTTGGTACAGGAAAGTCATTACCGAATTCTTTTCCACGATTTTTCCCACTTCAGAGAGTCAGTTTGTATTAACTATGACCCATTCTTTCCTTCGTCTATCGAGAGATGGATGTTGCGGCGTGATAGGTTGATATCTAGGTGATGGAGTAAGGTCTACAGTGATTCTTGATGTTTGGTCTTAATGTTGTATATTTCTGTTTAATGCGTTCGATAGCTGTTCGATAATGTACTTAGCAAAATATGGTAGAGGTCCAGCGGCGGATATTCCTAATGTCATTTTAATTTGATTAGGACGTAGGATATCTTGACCTTGGCCTCCTAAAAATTGTTTTATAGAATTCAATGAAATATAACGGTTGGATCTTTTAATAAAATTGTCCAATGCCTTTAGTCATTTTCTTTCTGACAAATCATGGTCCAAACGTGTATTATTGTGATTGTAGTTAGGTTGTAATAAGAAGTCTAAAATTGTTGTATCAAGTATATCCAAATGCCAATCGTCCACGTTTATTGCGTCAAAATTGAATAGTTGATCTTTCATATCTTTTAATATATTGAAATTAAAGTTGTTCGGTATGTTGACTTGCAATAATTTAGACGGCTCTATTGTGAGTATGCATCCTGCTAGTCCTGCACGAAGTTGCGCGTTTCTAAGTATAATGCGTGTGCTAATACCATCCCACTCTTGAGAATTGATTCGAACAATGAAATCTGCATATTGCGCAGTCCTAAGGTGTTGTAAAAGCGAGGTCATTCCAACTAGGCCTTGATGAGTAAAGATATTATTGTTCGCCAATTTGGTTATGCTCATTTTTTGTTTCAGTAGCAAGATCATGCAATTGTGTAAGGTTCTGCATTGGTTTTGGGTCAAAAAGGTACATTTCAACCAGTATTCTAGTCTTGCCATAAGTACCACGTTATTAACATAGACCACTTGTGATGCTATTATTTTCTTGTATTTCAATAAATTGACCATAGATTTGATTTCATTTTTAACACTTTGACTATATGTGATGAGCCTGCTTGGCTTCTAATATATACGCCTAGATATTTTGATTCCTGAGAAGGTTTTTTTGCTACAACTAAATCGTTGTTTGTGCCCATTTTGATTGATTTGATTACGTCTTTGGGAGCATTCCACACCAGCAATTCTAACTTATCTCCATTGATTCGAATATCATTCAGTTTGAAAAATGAATTAGAGATACCAATAATTGTTTTCATCTCCTTTTTATTACTGGCAATCCAAGCTGTATCATCAGCATATGCGACAACTGATGTTTTTAATTCGTGTTGTGTCTTGTTGATATCGGTCCCTTCAGAAGAGGGCCATTGAGTAATCAATCTGTAACCTACTTCTGGGATATCTTTGATTCTAGTTAGAAGTGGATCGTAAAAAATTCTCCAGATCAAGGGCGATATTGTCTCTCCTTGGTCTATACCGTCCCGCATAAAAGCCTTTGGATAAACCATATGCGGTTATAACTTGTAATTTTTGGTTTTTGAAAAGGTTAATTATAAAGTTGATTAGGTCCGTCGGGCATTTAATCCTTTCCAGGGCTTTGGTCAACGGTGTCATTCCTATGGAATCAAACGCTTTTGCCATATCCTGGAGGCAAATCCAAAGCTCTTTTTTAGCAGTGGTAGCATCATTAATAATATTGTTTATGACATGTATTGGAATGTTTGTGGAGCCACCAGGAAGTCCGGCAAAATTCGGACCTGTGAGAATATTGTGTTGTACTAAAATGAGACTTAATCGTTTGTTAATTATTTTGACATACAATTTTCTGAGACATTCCAGTAACAGGATTGGACGAGTATTATTTAGTCTAAATTGCCAGTCTTTAGGCTTTGGTATTGGGAAGATCTGTGAAGTCACCCATTCATCAGGGAAAGTGGCCGTACGGTATATTACTGCTGCAAAGGAACGTAAACTAGTTTGCATCTTTGGTCAAGCTTTCTTGATTAACTTATATCCTATGTTCGATAAACCTGGAGTGGATTTATCGTTGCATTCTTTTAGCGTAGCGAACCATTCCTCTTGCATAGATTTTTCCATAATGTCTTTGTATATATTTTCATCTATTTCCGCAATTGGCGCATAATGAACAGCCCATTCCTCTGAGATATTATCGAATTCATGACTCCGATGTTTCTGTAATTCTACATATTGGTCGTCAGCTCTGTTCATTATATCCTCCGGTTCTGTAATGAGTTCTATTTTGCCAGTGACAGGATCTTCTTACACAAGCCTGTCAACTATTATTTTGTCTTTGTGCCTGTTAAGTAAGCTGTTTAACATCTTTGTTTGATTGTTTTTAATCATAGCAGCTCGTTTGTTGATGTAATTCTCAATTTGCTGATTTTGTGCTTTGGTGCAGTATTTTTTAATCAGTTCCATTGTTTGATTTCAAGCTGATTTTATATGTAGTGCCCAGGTTTGATTCCATATCGTTGGGACTTCTATTATTTTAAATTCCAGATTATATTTGTTAATATAAGTGATGTATCTGTTGAACCTATTCTTTAGATTAAGTTGCGTCAGTTGTTCCATGAATTTATTACACGTCGAGTAAATTAACCGTAGTCTCCGTAGTTGAACATATAGGAATTTCGGTATAGTAATCGCTGATTTCTTACGTGCCATATTTTTCCCCACTTTGATTTTCTTGTTGGGAATCTTAGATTTTGCTGCTTTTAATAATATATCTTTAATAACCTGCCATATACTATTAATGTCATTCTTATTATGCAAATCTTGGTTGAGCAATATTTCTAAATTGCTATTAACAGGTTCATCATCAGTTTTGGTTGTGTACCCCTGCCATTTATCATTGTCCATTGATGCGTAATCAAAAATTAATCTTTCGTTATTGTTCCTAGCGCACGTAGATGCTTTGTAATTCCTGATGATATCGCTAGTATTGCATATGCACGTGACTATGTTGTGATCACTATTCGTCACAGCCTTCGCATCTCTTATTGAACTGTGTATAAGTTCGTTTGTCCAGTTTGGACTAAGCCAAATATAATCGATTCTTGTACTTGTTGGTTGCCGCTTATTGATACGTAAATTTTTTTCGGTTAATCGACTTCCCTATACGCGTCAATAAAATCATTATCCAGTAACGTGTTGAAAATTCGATTATTATTCCACTGCTTGGTGACATGTAATTTATCTTGATGTTTATTAACTATAGCATTGAAGTCACCTGCTATAATGAGATAATTATTATTATTATTATTTTTATACTCATTTATTTGATCAGCGAGTTGAATTTAACAACTTCAACTCTTTTCTCGCATCGTCGATGGCATATAGACCTGTACTATACTAATCGAACATTGTTTAAAAATCAATTGGACATAAAGGATATTGTCTGTTGGATTAAGGATTTTTCCTATATGTTTCGCCCATTTGTCTTTCATGTATAACGCCATACCCTTTCCTTTTTTTTTAATCGGATCGCATTTGGACCATATTATTATATGACCTTCATTTAATTCGTTGTTGATGTATTTCCCATCCTTTGGTGATATATTAGTTTCATTAAGTCCAATAATATCAAAATCCTTCAGACACAGGTCGAAAAGTGTCAAATCAGTCACCAATCAGTCACCAATCGGGTGCCTGATTGATGCCTGATTGATGCCTGATTTTACCAATCTGATACCAATCGGGCTGCCTGATTGATACCTAATTTCCGCCAAAATCCGACACCAATCAGTCACCTATCAGGCTGCCTGATTGTTGACAGATAGGTGACAGATTTATGACAGATTGGTAACCGATTGGTAACAGATTGGTGACCGATTGGTGACCGATTGGTGACGAATGATAGTTAATTTTATGGTCAATCGATGGTCAATTTATAGTCAATCAATGGTAAATTAATGGTCAATTAATGGTTAATTTATGGTTAATTTATGGTCAATTTATGGTCAATTTATGGTCAATTTTATGGTCAATTTTATGGTCAATTTATGGTCAATTTATAGGTCAATTTATGGTCAAATAACCAATTGGTAAAATTTTCTAGTAGTAATCATATAACCAATAATAAAATTTATTACAGCACATAATAATATTTATTAAAATTATAAACTCTACAAATAATAAAATACATAGTGTCTTTATTTATTTATATTAATAAGTAGTGTAAATAAACATAAATAATTAATATTTAAAATAAAAACCATTCATAATCTTTTTTAAAAACAGATGTTAGTATATAACTGATAAAGTTAGTAATATTTAATAAATAGTAAAGAGTAAATATAAAAAGTTAGTAACCGTAGTAAAGTACAAATAAATAATAAATACAGTTAGTATTATGAAGAGTTTGATAAAATATATAAAAAAAAGAAAAATACATGATGATGTTAGTAAAAATAAAGAAATATAACATTACATTAGTAATATTAAAAAGTGATAAAGTTAATATTATAAAATAAAATATAGTCAGTACAATAAATTTAATGACAAAAATACAATAATTAATATATCTGTAAAATGTAAAGAGAATAAGAAAAAAACAAACAGAAAAGAAAGAGCGTGTATATTTTTTGAAAAATAAACAAACTCGAGTTTGGTAATTTATATGCATGTTAAGATCAGGTCACGTGCATAAAGATCAGACCGAATTTTAATTGGTTAATAATAGATAAATATCGCATCTCCAGAAAAAATTTCAATTTTTACCGTCTTTCACTTTTAAATTTGTATTAAAATTTACCTTAGACTTTCGGAGACCTAAATTTTTTTAAAATTGTTTAATTTATTTAATGTAAATTTAATAAAAAGTATATTGTTTTTTAATTAATGGTACGAATTCTAAAAAATTCTCTATTAAAAATATCTCATACAAATTCTTAGAAAATTTCAAAAAAAAATTCTCTATTTCCTATACGAATCTTAGAAAATCTCAAAAAAAAAAAAAATTTCCATCAAAAACACCCTAAAAAATTTTACAAAAAAGAAATCTCTATCAATCAAAAATATCCCATATGAACCCTTCCTATACGAACTCTTAGAAAATCTCTTAAAAAATTTTCTATCAAGGAATCTTATACGAATTCTTCCTATACAAACTCTTAGAAAATCTTTATCAAAATATTCCATACGAACTCTTCCCATACAAACACGTAGAAATCTCAAAAAAAAAAAAACTCTATTTATCAAAAATATCCTATACGAATCTTAGGAAATTTCTCAAAAAAAATTTTCTATCAGATATTCCATACGAACCCTTCCCATATGAACTCTTAGAAAATGCTCAAAAAAATTTTCTATCAGATATCCCATACGAACCCTTCCCATATGAACTCTTAGAAAATCTCTTAAAAAATTTTCTATCAAAGAATCTTATACGAATTCTTCCTATACAACTCTTAGAAAATCTTTATCAAAATATTCCATATGAACTCTTCCCATACAAACACGTAGAAATCTCAAAAAAAAAAAATCTCTATTTATCAAAAATATCCTATATGAATCATAGGAAATTTCTCAAAAAAAATTTTCTATCAGATATCCCATACGAACCCTTCCCATACGACCTCTTAGAAAATCTCTTAAAAAAATTTTCTATCAAAGAATCTTATACGAATTCTTCCCATATGAATCTACGAATCTAATGTATAGTTAAAATAAATTGGTCGAAATAAGAAAGTGAAAAAGAGAGAAATATATTACCATATTTGAAATTAACAGAGAAAAAAAATTTTTTTAATTTTTTTTTTATCAATCCTTTTTTTATATGTATTGTATTAAGATCACGAAAAATTTTCCGATTTACGTATCTTTACATGCTTCTTAAAATCTCAAAAAAAATTTTCTATCGTATATCCCATACGAACCCTTCCCATACGAACTCTTAAAATCTCTTAAAAATTTTCTAATGTTAATCTCATACGAATTCTTTCTATACAAAGCTCTTAGAAAATCTTTATCGAAATATTATATATTTCTTTCATCTGAACGCGTAGAAATGCCGATCTTTACATAGTTCTTAGAAAATCTCAAAAAAATTTTCTATCAGATATCATACGGCACGCCCATACGACTTAAAATCTCTTAAAAAATTTTCTCAAAAGAATCAAACAAATGCTCATACAAACTCGAAAATCTTTATCAAAATATTCCATATGAACTCTTTCCATACAAACACGTAGAAATCTCAAAAAAAAAAAAAATCTCTATTTATCAAAATATCCTATACGAATCTTAGGAAATTTCTCAAAAAAATTTTCTATCAGATATCCCATATGAACCCTTCCCATATAAACTCTTAGAAAATCTCTTAAAAAAATTTTCTATCAGATATCCCATACGAACCCTTCCCATATGAACTCTTAGAAAAACTCTTAAAATATTTTCTATTAGATATCCCATACGAACCCTTCCCATACGACCTCTTAGAAAATCTCTTAAAAAAATTTTCTCTCAGATATCCCATACGAACTCTTTCCATACGAAAATCTCTTAAAAAATTTTCTATCAAAGAATCTCATACAAATTCTTCCTATACAAACTCTTAGAAAATCTTTCAAAATATTCCATACGAACTCTTCCCATACAAATGCGTAGAAATCAAAAAAAAAAAAAAAAAAAAAAATCTCTATTTATCAAAAATATCCTATACAAATCTTAGGAAATTTCTGAAAAAAAATTTTCTATCAGATATCTCATACGAACCCTTCCCCATAGCAACACTACAAAAAAGAAAAAAATATATTTAAAAAAAAAAGAAAAACCTTCTCCCTTGCTCAGCCCTCCCTTACCTCAATTCTCAAAGTCTGGCAATTTTTTTCGTCCATAAAAAAGAATTTTTTTTTTCAAATCGGATAATGATCTAGATTACGGATCACATCTCACTCAATTCAGAGTGACACAAATTGCAGGAAAAGAAGTTGATCAGCAATATTGTTAACCAATTGCTACCCGATTGCTAACTATTTGACTTATCAATTTACCGACTACGAACAGGTTTTCGGACAAATAATACGATCCAGAAATAATTTTTTTTCTCAATATTTACAATTAAAAAATTTGTAAATCGGAATGCTGTTTATCTTTATTAAATGAATGTTTTTTTAAGCCAATCAGTCACTAATTGGCTATTCATTTGATAGCCGATTTTCATATTAAAGAATAAATAAAAATCCTAAATTCTTGAAAACTATCAGATATTGCAAACCAATCAGTAACCAATCAGTTACCAATCAGTCACCAATCGGTTATGTCAGATTGGTGACCGATTGGTGACTGATTGTCAATAGTAAATTTAATATATTTATCAAAACAAACTCAAAATAGAGATGCGATCCAGATGAAATTTTACAATCCGTGATCTGCACAGATCAATCCGGATTATCATAGGATTAAATTTGGATAATCCAGATTAACTTCAAATTTTGGGTATCTCGGCATCCAACGATCGTATAGAGATGCACTATTGCTCATTCGAATCGTTGCATTGAGACGATTCGAATGAGCTATAGTGCATCTCTGTACGATCACTGGATGCCGAGATAATTGGCAAAACGTGAAACATCGGCATTTTTATTTTACGATCATGCAAAATTTTACGTTTTGCCGAATATCTCGGCATCTAGTGATCGTACAGAGATACACAATAGCTCATTCGAATCGTCTAAGTGCAACGATTCGAATGAGCTATTGTGCATCCCTGTACGATCGTTGGATGCCGAGATATTCGGCAAACCGTCAAAAATCGGTAGTATCGTAAATAAAAAATGCTGATTTTTGACGGTTTGCCGAATATCTCGGCATCCAGTGATCGTACAGAGATGCACAATAGCTCATTCAAATCGTCTCATTACGACGATTCGAATGAGCTATTGTGCATCTCTGTACGATCATTGGATGCTGTTTCGGATTAAAACGGATATCCTTAATCCATCCGGATGCATCCATTATCCGTTCGGATCAGATGGATAGGCGGATGATCCGAATTTTCGGATTTCGGATCGCATCTCTAACTCAAAAGCCCAGATTAAGCATAACTTGACTTGCTTTATAAAGCTATAATACTAATTTTTTGACTTTAATATAAAAATCAGATATTGTAAACCAATCAGTAACCAATCAGTCGCTAATCGGTTATGTCAGATTGGTGACCGATTGGTGACTGATTGTCAATAATAAACTTAATATATTTATCAAAATAAACTCAAAAGTTCAGATTAAGTATAATTTAACTTGCTTTATAAGACTATAATGCTAATTTTTTAACTTTAATATGTAAATCAAATATTGTAAACAAATCGGCAATCAATCGGTCACCAATCGGTCATATGACCGATTGGTGACTGATTGACAATCTATGCCTGGTTGGTGACCGATAGGTAACAGATTGAAAGAATCGGTCACTAATAGGTAACCAATCAGTCACCAATCAGTCATATGACCGATTGATGACTGATTTTTCATATTTCGACCTGTGAGATCGTCTATTAAACTATATAGTTTGTCAGGATTTGATTTCAACCCATTAATATTATGAGTGGCAAAAGAAATAGTGGGAAATTTTGCCTTTTGTAGTTGGTTTTGTTGCTCATTAATAAATCTGTTTCGTTTCATGTTCAGTAAATCATTTATATCTTGCATAACCTGATCATTGATATCTTGTAAATGTTGTTGTTCAGGTGTATCATTTTTATTGTATGCATTTGGGTATTCTCTTGTGCTGTTATTAATTATTTTATCTTGTATTGAATCCTCGTGAGATTTTCCATTGTTTTGAGCTTGTGTTATGTAATTATGATTCCTATACTGTGAGCCTTGATGTAAGTGAGAGGAAAAATTCAGATCTCGGCTATTGATCCGCCTCTCATTCCTTGATACAACTGTTCTGGAAAAGAGATAAGAGGTGAGTAAGCATCTTTTAGCAGAGACTCATCACTTCATCCCAGTCCCCTTGGCGATTTTGATTATTAGGTGTATTACTATGTGTGCTTGAAGTATCAGAGGAAGTATTATCCGAAATGATTATGTTGTCTTTGTTGTTGTTCATAGAGCAGTGAGATTTAAGGCCTAGCGGGATTTTGTTAGATCCACTGGCGCAAGATGGTATATTATCTAAGTTTTTTTTGGTGATGTTGTGATTTTTCAAATTATGATTATTCTTGAATCTCTGATTCCGGTGGGTATGTCTACCAAGGGTTATGTGTTGACCTTGTATATGAGGTTTATTATTCACCTTCTCTTTGGAATCATCATCATGGTTTGCCACTGTTTCGTGTGAGTCTACTAATTGTGTTTGATTGGATTTGTCAGGTGTGTGATTGCTTTTGTCAAGTTGTAACTTCTTTAATTTACTTATGGCGCGGTCCCTTTGTGGCCAGTTGTAACCTAATGGGTATCCTTTGATATTGAAATCGCTAAAGTGATAATTCTTGTCACAAGCATTAAAGAGGTCAGCCTCATTTTGAAATTCCACAATGATCTTGTCTGGGCTCTGCTTGAATGCGCTTTTGGGGTTAAAAGGAGCAGTAATTTCCAATGCTTTCGCCACTGTATGCTCTTTTCTAAAACCTATAAATTCACCTCTATACTTCTTTCTTTCATCAAAATCACTAGCTTTGAAATGCGCAGGGCTAAGACGGTAAATATAGTTTTCAATATCAATGGACCATACATTCTTCAACAGCTGTCTTGCGTATTCGTCCTTTACTGTGAAGTAAACAGTCATAGTATTCTCTGACCTGTATTTAAAACTTTTGTCCGTTATGAAAAAAGGGCTACCATGCAGTAAGCGTCTAATGCTACTTTCGATGCTAGTTCTATCTATATTGTTAGGTACTTCCAAAATTTTGAACTCTCTACTAGAAATTCGTTGACCATGTAGCGTATAGTACTTCTTTTCTTTCATTTTAAGGTTGCTGTTCTTGAAAAAATGATTAAACAATCGTACCATGCGTCTTATCCCACCAATTGCGTAGTTCTTTATAATAATGTGTTTATCAGTCGCATTGTATTCTACTCCAGCGTAGTCTGAGAAGTTATGTACGTTAAGTTCGATGAAGGCAAGTTTATCATCAAACGAGTCATAGAAGTTTATATCATTAATTGGAATGTAAGCATCGTAAGTTGCAACTTTTTCTTCTATAAACGTGTGCATTGATATTTGGTTGCGTGTTGAATGTTTTTTTATATCCATGAGAACTTTTTTTAGTTTCTTAATTTTTGAAGGTGGATACCAATTGTGATCTGTCTTATCATCGATTTTTGTACATTTTTGATTGTCAGCTTTTGTTTTAATGGCTGATTCAAATTCTTGGATTGATGATGCGGCTTTTGATGCATCTTGATCTTTAAGATCCATTTCTTCCTTATAATTGGAGATTGAGTTGTCCATTATATTATCTTCGGCTTCCGTCATAATTACATCTTGGTTAATCAGCCACAGTTCGTTCCAAATATTATCCACTTCTTCACTACCTTTCGATGAAAGCGGAGATGGAAAAATGTATGATGAGGGCGTATCTATGTTATTCTGCACTGTTGAAATGTCTATTAATATTTCTGATTGATTGTTAAAGTCGAGTGCAGGAATGGCAATGATGTCCTCCATATCAGATACGTGAGTATTCTGATTTCTGTTTTTTCCATAATTCGTTGGTATCTTTGACGAAACTTTGCTATTATGTTTTTAAGTCCAATTCCTCCTTATCGTTGTATTGTTGTTGAACAAAAGTTACGTCTGTTGAATTAAGAGGTTGAAGTTCCTTATTTTTTGATTTCCGTTTCTTTTTATTCAGTGGTACAATCTCTGTTGTTTCTTTATTGTTATCACGTGATTGATAGGACGTAGTATCGGGATGTCGAGAATCCTTAGAGTTGTCGATATTGGAACCCGTAATTTTGTCTGTTATATCATTGGTTAAATGTTGTATACCATCTTGGTATGAGATATTATTATTAGAAGTTGGTACAAGATTCCTAGATCCAGTCGGTAAATTGTCATTGTTTTGTTGTTGTGCTGAAAAACGCGTGAAAATATTATTTTGTTCTTCTTGCACTAAAAATGTTTGTACTCTTTTTATCCACAATGCTACCGCGATTTTAATATTTCCAAGCCTTTCCGCGAGCAAATATTTATCGTGTAGGATAAGTGAACCAGCTAGTTTTGCTAAAATTTTGTATTTTTCATCGTCTATAAAGCTATCATTAATAAATGAAGAACCTTTAAAAATAAAAGACAATTTCGTAAAGTCCATGTTGTTAGTATCGTTAAAGCTGAAACATATAAACTATTAGTAGTTAGTAGCAACAATAACGTTGATATTTTATAAATAAAATAAAGTTTTTCCAACTCTTTGAGTTATACCCTGCGGTATTTTTCTGCCGTGAAATATTGGTTTCAATAATTCCGGAAAGAGTTGCTCCTTCTTTGAGCTAATTATAATTTGTTAATAAAATTTATAATTAATTAATTAAATTAAATTATAAAAATTATAAAATAAAATATAATCACTTGTTTCTTCAGTATCAGGTGCTTTCTATATAAAATTAAGTATTCCAAGATAATTACCATGAGGATATCTAAATAAATAATTTTATAGATTAAAATGCTTTTTGTAATCATGTGCGTTAACGCGTAATTGCATGCTTTTAAAATTTTCAAATATAAAACAAGAATCTTACCTGTATAATCCCGTAGAAACAGATAACTGAATATCACAAATAAAATTATATTTCTTTATAGAATCATTTGATATATAGAGATTAAGATCAACGAAATCAAATACTTCTCTATTTGCAAGATCAAAATCTAATATACAATATCTTGAATCAATTTCTTCATTACATTTAGAAATCAGATGAATATTACAGTTATTAGATGGTTCACATGCTGGGTTTTCACTTTCATAAAGGGTCTTCATATTATTATTAGTAGTTTCAAGATGATCAAGATATTTCTTCATCATGGATATGAATTTAAAGACATTTAATACAACTTCTTGCCAAGAGTTTTTAGATACCCAAGGTTAAAGTTGCTGGGTGAAACTAAGTAGTTTAGACAATTGTTAAAATTGAAACTAGTTGAAACATTTTATTAAAAAATTAAAAATTTGCTAAACTGCGAAACTGACAAAACTGGTAAAATTATGAAAGGTTTAGACATATATATTTTTACATAATAATTAATAAAGTTTACCATTTATTAGAATAAATTATATGATTAATATAAATTTAACCAGTTTTGCAATTATAAAATTTAATATACATTATATTAATTATTTAAATCATTATATATATTAAAATATATAGTAAATTTAATTAATAACCAATTTTATAATTTTACTTTTTCATTATAAGTACAGTCAGATTTCTATATAGTTATCTAATCGGTTCTGCAAAAATTGGTAACTATATAGAGACTTTTACTATGATGTAATTATATAAAGGTTTTTTTATATAATAAGTATATAAATTGGTTTTTCCCAAAGGTGTGATTATATGGAGAAATTTTATATAATGTAATTATTACTATATGGAAATCTAACTATATTTATTAATAATTGTTAATTAATATATAATATTTATTTATAAAAAATTTATTTAAATATATATAATAATGTATTAATAATTATTTATTTTAATTAGAAAGTTTAGACATAGTTTAGACATTTAGCTATTATCGAAACCTTTTGTCATAGTTTAAACTATTACTAATTAAAGTTTAGTAAAAGTTAAAATGAATTTAGCCAAGCAACCTTACCCAAGGTTCAGCTAAAGAAAGCTCTATAGAATTAGCTAATTGAAAAAGTTCTAGGCGTGTAAGTTGTAGTTTTTTTTTCTTCATTCTTTGATAATATTCATTATAAATGCCATTTTGCTAATACACTGGAAGAGAGTTAAATAATGATGGAAGATGACATCCTCTTAAGCGTAACTTTTCTAAGTGTAGGTCTATATACCATATAGCCTTAGTTAAATGTTCAATAAATCATTTTCCATAAGTAATATGACCATCTCCAAGCCAACTGTCACACCTACTCTGAAAAGTTAAATAATATGGTTATATAATAATATATTGCGTATATCTTCACATTTTTGTGCTGGAAATTGATACCTAGAACCTATCAACCTTGTAAGAGCGTTAGGAAGTTGTATTGGTGGTGATAAAGGTGCAGCAACATCGTGTGAAAGAAGAATATACTTGAGGTACATAAATCCTAATGTTTTCATTAATAAAAGTTTACTCTCTAATCCTTTATTATGCACTAATATCTAAGGTTCAGTTTCTGATTTTCTAATTTCTACACATACATTTCGGTGAAAGTAATTTCCAAAAGTTATTAGATCAAATAAAGTTGAAAAGCAAAGCTAACTCTTAAGTTTCCTTTATACTGCTTTTAACCTGAAAGGGCTACTATTAAATTTTAGCACCCTTATTTACTTGAACAATTATATACATTTAAGTGTCCTTTTTTAAATGTCGTGTCATGTAAAACAAAACTGCAAGTACGTAATGCAACCTGCATTTTTTATTTTAAATTAAAAAAATTTAAAGTTTAATGATAGATGTAATATGAAGATCAAATTAAATAGCTTAATGTTCACATGATACTAAGCATTTATTGGCTAGACTTTTGTCACGTGATTATTTATTTTTTCTGATTATTTGAGAAAAATTGGGGAGGGAGGATATGTAAAACAGATAATTAATTTGGTTCAGCCTAACTAATAAATACTATATTATATTAATAATAATTAGTATTTAGTTGGGCATTTATTGTTTTAATACATATTTCAACAAATATTCAATAGAATTAAAGTTCAGAAATTAAAAAGACCAATCTGAAAAAACTTTAATTATTTTTGTACAATCTAATTTTTAATTTCTCTTGTAATATGACCCAGAGCATTATTTATAACATTGCTTATGATATTTTAATCAAATAATTTTAATTGCTAAATCTGATACATGTATCATAATATAATAAAATTACATCTATTTTAATTGTTAGAATTAGAGGAATTATTATTTTTTTTTTAAAAAAAAATGATATTTAATATAATTGATCTAAAGAAAATCAAATAGAATTTAGCCAAATACTTTGGGGAAGATAATATACATATTTTATCATATATTAATATTTAAGAGTATAATTAGATTGGGTATTTGTTTAGAAGATTTATTTTGTAATAGTTTAGTAATATTATGTACAGTCAACTCTTATTATAACGAATCCTAGATTTCAGACCTCAACTTCGCTATAGGGCTATAGTGAAGATTTTAAGAGATTTGATTGGTTAATTCATTATAGTAAGGGGAAATTTATTATAGTTATCTGAAAAATTCACTATATCAAGGATTCGCTATATTAAGGTTTAACTGTATTTTTTACTACTGTATTTGTTTAATAAATGTAAACTAACTCTTTAAAAACTCTTTAAATAAAAAAAAATAAAATTATATTTTAAAATTAATAAATAGAAAAACAAATCTTTAAAAATTAGTATTATTATAAAAATATAAGTATTATTTATATTTATACTTATATAAATATTAAATAACTTTCAATTAATAAAAAAAGTCAATTTTATTTAACTAAAATGGTAAAATTACACTTTAAAAATAATTATATAAATATTATATTTAATTTTATAAAATTAAAATACTGGTGGATTTATATTTTAAAATAAAATATATTTAGTTTTTTATTTAATAAAATAAAATTATACAATATATTGAAAATAATATATTAATTAATAAAATTAATAAAAGAAACTATTAAAAATAATTAATAAGATATTTGTATATTTAAAAAAAAAATTTAATTAAAAAAAGATTTTTGTTTATATATTATATAAAATTATAAATATATGTAATATTATTAATAAGAATAAATTTATTTTTCATATTAAATAAAATTCAATATTTCTAATTATAAATATTAAAAAATAATATTTATAAGTTTTTTAAAGTATTAAGTAAATTTGTTGAACTAGAAATTTTACAAAATAAAAAGAAATCAAAAAACTTATAAAAATATAAAAAATATAAGTATATATTGCTGCAATATTAAACACTTTAATATGAAATATAATTATTAAATTAACAATTAATATCAAAATGAAAAAATACATAAATTATATAATTAAAGGTAGATTTTTTTTTTTTTAAATGATTTAAAAGATATTTTTAATATGGGTGAATTATAATTTAAATTAAAAAAACAATAAGTTTATATATTAATTATATCAATCATTTTGATCATATGATGTCATTAAGATTTTTCATTTTTTAAAAAATCCTGGCATAAGACCTTATGCACTTATTATATACTATAAAAACTTTATATTATGCATATTTTTGACTGCTTTACAAGTTTTCTTAATATATCAAAAAGGATTTAGAATGTCATTTTTGACTTTTATATATAATATATTATAAGGATATGATTATACTTCTCTGCTAATTAATTACATCGTATTTTGGTAAACAGACCAATTCACTATTTATTATAAAATTACTATGAATTAATTACATCTGTCAAAATAAATTTAATTAGTATTTTGTCATTTTGACAAAAAGTATAGATATGATATAATACAGGTGCAATAAAAAAAACAAAACCCTTATTTTTTAGTTTTTAAAATAAAGTAAAAAATAAAAATAAAATTAGCAAATTATATTTTTTTTTAAGTTTAACTTATACATTATGAAGTTTAATTTTATATAAAAAATCTGATATTTTTAAAAATATATTATGATGTAACTTTTGACCAGAATTAAAATACTGGCTGGTATTCTATTATAATTTCACTACCGGTAACCATTACTAATGGTGGTATTGGTGGTATTTAGCAATACCCAATTATATATTTGCAATTTTTAATAAAAAACCATGATTTTATTAGATACTTTAAATAAAAATTTTTAGAAAAATGAATAATTATTCTGAAAAGATTTAACAGAAAAATAAAAGATATGGAAAGTTGTAAAAAAACTATATATATAAGTAAATAAAAGATAAATTTTTATCTTATTATTTATTCATTTTATATATTCAATTATAAAAATAAAGGAATAAACCACTATCAAGCATCTCTAATCAAAAACTTCTCAATTGCATAATGATATTGTGTAGGAGTTCTAATCAATACACCCAATTCTTCAGCAGCCTTAATTGCCCAGCTACCATCAAGCAAAAAGCTTCTTGCCAAAAATACCAAATCAGCATAACCACTTGACACAATATTATTAGCAAGTTTAGGATCTCTAATCAAACCAACAGCACCCGTATTAATATTAGCATTTTTCTTAATTTCTTCGGCAAAAGAAACTTGATAAGCAGTCATAGGATGAAGCTTTTGTTCAGGTGTGTTACCACCGGAGGAAACATCAATTAAATCAACACCAAGATCCTTTAATAGCTCAGATAATTTAACAGATTGCTTGATTTCCCAACTATTACCTTCGCCATTATCAACCCAATCTGTAGCAGAAATTCTAACAAATAAGGGTTTATCTTTTGACCAAACTTCGCGAACTTTTTTTGTAGTCTCTAACCCATATCTAACACGATTTTCGAATGATCCACCATATTGATCTGTACGTTTATTTGAAATAGGAGAGAAAAATTCGTGAGCAAGATATCCGTGAGCAAAATGTAGTTCTATTATATCAAATCCTGCTTTTTCAGCGCGTTTAGCAGCAGCAACATAAGCTTCTTCAATTTCATAAATTTGTTCTACAGTTAATTCTTTTGGATACGCGTGATTTACGTCCCAAGGAATAGGAGAAGGCCCAACAACATCATTTGGCCATCCACCATGTTTTTCCGGAGATAAAAGTCCTTTGGAAAGAATATAAGGTGTTGCTGTGGAAGCTTTTCTACCAGCATGTGCTAATTGTATACCAATTTTAACTCCTTGAGAATGGACAAAATCTACAATTCTTTTTAATGGAGCAATTTGTTCATCTTTCCATAATCCTGAATCATTAGGAGATATTCTACCTTCAGCCGTTACAGCTGTAGCTTCTATAATAATTAATCCTACCCCTCTAAGAGCAAATTGGCCTAAATGTACTAAATGCCAGTCCGTTAACATACCATCCTGTGCGCTGTATGTACACATTGGTGATACTACTATTCTATTTGGTAATATTGTATCACGAATTTTTAGCGGTGTAAATAATGGTGGAAATTCTGTAATCTCTCCATTAGATTGGGTGATTTTACGTTTGATTAAAGATAATGGCGTACCCGGTGGAGGGTCTTGAATTGGTGTAAAATATGGCACGTTTGGAGCTCCGATATTTTCGAGTGTAATTTCAGTGGTCATTTTATTTTGTAATTTGGCGGTGTTTTTTATGTTTGAGGGTAAGCCATTTTATACTTTTTATTTCACAACCGGATAAAACTAAATCCAGCAAAGTAGTCCTAATTAAGGTGATATGCATTATCCATACATATATTATTAATCAAATGGCATTAGAATCTAAATTTATAAGCAATATAATAACGACATTATTAAAAAAAATTGCGTTAATAGTTACTTCATAAATAAAAACGATACTGTATATTTGCTTTACAAATGGTTCGCTGTCTTACTTTTAAATTAGTTGTTTCCGAAAATTCGCGATGATCCGTTTTTGTAATCAATCAGTATTATTCTAGTACTTTCACGTTTACTGTAAATTAAATTTCAAATTGTGGTTACGTTTAAAAAATAAAAACTAATAAATGATAGCACATTTTTTATCTATCATCCCGAGATAAACGCAAATCTCAGTCAAAAATCTTGAATAATGTTATTTAAAAAAAACCGTCGTGGCGCAGCAACAAGTCCACACTTAGCGTTGAAAAAAATGTCACGAAATGGCCGGCATACGTAATTCGACTGAAATTAAGTGTGGCCAGATAGTGCTGTGAATTCTGTGAATTCGATTATTAATCATATTTGTAAATTTAATTATCGCAGATGTAATAATTATTACAAAAATTTTTATAATCATTTATTTTAATTAAAATTATAAGAAAAATTGGATGCTATTTATTTTACAAAAAAGTCCGTTTTCGAAATATAATTATCAATAATTATAAACCATTGAATTATATCTTTTTTTTTTTTAAGAGTTAACACACATTTTATTAAACGAATAGTAGAGGATATCTAGTATCATTAAGCTATTACAAAATAAAATTCCTGAATCAAATCAGTCCGGCTATCATTTACTTAAAGTATTTTTTATTAATATACTATATAATGTGGGTTACAATACCTTTCATATATAGTATTCCCCTCTTAACTTATACATATAAATAATTTTTGGTTATATTACAATCAAAATTATAGATATTGAACCCAATATGTATAATATAGTAGATTTTATGCAAAATTTAAATGCACATTACAAAATTAAAAAAATACATTTTGTTATATATCTTACTATCCAGTAATTGTAGAAAAATGAAACATAGCATTCATCCTGATAAGATGAATTAAATGATAGTAGTTTCACATTTCTAGTTACTATAAATGTGAGTTATATTACATATCAGCACTTTATATTTACTATGTATTTTACATTTTATTAAATAACTTGCTATTTATTACATCTAAAATATAAAACTATCACTATTTAATTTATCTTATTAAAACAAATCCAATAAGTTATGTTTTATCTCTTTATAATTACTAAATGATAAGATAAATAACAAGATATATATTTTTTTTAATTTTATAAATGAATTTTTAAAAATTTCTTAATTAAACAAATTTTTATATTCTAAATAATTTCTTAAAAATTTTTTAAACAAAAAAAAAATTTTATTAAAAAATATTTCAAGTATTCTTTAAAACAAATAAAAAACTTTTTATTAAAAAATATTTTAAATGGTCTTTAAAAATTTTAAATATAAAAAAATTTTATAATATCATTATATAAAATAAAATCTATTTATAATAAAAATCACTATTATTATATAAATAAACATCTGACTTTTTGTATAACTGCTGTTTGATTATACAATTTCAAATATATATAAATTTATAAGAAAATGGGATTTTTTTATATTAAAAAAACTGTTATTTAGACAGTTTTTTTTAAAAAAACATAAAAATTTAATTTTTATAAATATAGGGAAAGGTCAAAATTATCTAGCTACTTTTTAATATGAAAAAATTTATATTTACTGTATATAATATATTGAAAATAAAAATTTAAATTAACCAAAAAAATATTTTTTTATATATCCTTTATATACTTTTTAATATAATATAATAGGTATAATATTGCATAAGTTTTATAAAATAGTATTATTTATGATTATAGGTTTTATGCAAATGTAAATACTATATAGATCTTTAAGTTTGTATAAATTTATATAATTTATAATTTAAAAATTGTATATTTTGATATCTAATAATTTTAAATTCATTACATTCATCTCATTAAAAAGATTTAAATGGTAACAATTTGTATTTGTAAAATTAGTATTGGATATGTAATTATACTTTAAATTGTTTAACATCAAGTTTAACATTAATTTTTAGTTCATCAGATTTATTTTATTATAAAATGATTCAAATGGTGATAAATTTATGATAATTTAATTGATATTAATCAAATTAAAACTCTGAATAAGCTATATTAAATTAGGTAACTACTTTGACCTAATAATCTGAGATGGATCATAAATTTGATAACCTAATCTGAAAATTATTAAAAAAAAAATATTTCGGCATTTTTTCCTGAAATTTTATATATCAAAAAATTTTTTTATATTCCAATTATTAATTATTATTAATATTTATTAATAAAAAGAAGAGTGGTATACCACTTAGCTGTTAGACTAAGTTATAGTACTACTCTATAATCCAATTATCATAACCTGATTATTACTCTATAAATCTGATTAACACTCTATAGGTTACCACTCTATAATCTAATTTCTATAATCTGGTTACCACTCTATAACTTATTACATGCTTCCTTTTGGTAGTTATCTCTTTAATGCTCTGACTATTTCTTTATGCCTTTTCTGGTATTCATGATTTTGTATTGTTAACCACTTTATAATCTAACTACCACCACTCTTTAATCTAACTCTTCTTATTTTTACCTTTTAAAGAACCAGGTTTTGCATTGAAAGTGCTGACCCCTTGTATGCTAAGTTCTATGTTAAGGGTGTTTGTCTCCTATGTCTTTTTTATCTAAGAAGTTGGTTGTGTGTTGACACTTTTTATTTTGCTTTCCAGTAATATAAGTGACATTTTGAAATTCCTCAAAAGGTATCCATTCAAGACATTTATGATAATGTACAGCATTAAGTTGTAAATGTTGTATTAATTCATCAATGTCTTTATTTCCATTGCAAAAAAATATCGTGTCAAGCGGCGCAGTGATTCCGCCTTAATTTCAGCCGGTACTATAAGTATAATTCTATAACACTATGACTGATCAGCATAATGACCAGTGATGAAAGAATAATCGTTACGTGCGTAACTTGAAAATTCAAATTTATTGATCAAGATCTAAAGACTGATCAGAATCAACAGGACATCGAACGCCATAATATAATGCCCGGTTAGTAAATTTTAACAAAGCCACCCCCTCTCTCTATCCTATGCACACCATAGAAGCCATAGACAGACTTGCAATTCCTCTAAGGATTGGAGTTGAAAACTTTTTGTTGTATTCCATCAATAATTTTCTTAATTCTTTAACTGATTGTAAATTTTCATATATCTGATTACTTTTAACCATCTTGTCATAAATATTATCCTAATACTCTTGCTCTTTAGTCATAATGCTTACTATTAATTCTTTATCACAATGCAGATAGGAAAAATACAATTTGTAATATTTAGATTTCATTTTTTTTAGTAATATTATTATCTAACATAATAATTTGCCTTACACACCCAATACACTAAGCGATGCGGACAAGTAATTCCTGTTCACGGCTCGAAGTGACAGTTGACACGGTAAGACATGAATGTTTCTTTCAGGTAGTTTCTCTTATTGCTAATAGCTCGTCCATAGCTTGAGTTTTCTGCAGGAAAATTATCTAATAGTGTCTTTGAGCTCGCCAACAGGCTCTCCCCCACTTATTTTAACAGAGAAAGCGTTCGCGGTTGTATTTCCTTAATATAAAGTATAGACATAGCGTGAAATGCTTTTTGATGTGTGAAAAAAAAATTTATTTGTGCAAAAAAATACCGTCTGTCGCACAGACCTGCTGTGATCAGCCATATTGGTGAAGCATTTTAACGTGATCATCTTTACAACTTTTATAACGTAAAATGAACAGAGCAAGAGAAAATTTTTTAAGGTCCTTAGTTTCGTGCTCACCAAAGCATCTGTTGAAACTCTTCTTTAAGAGAAAGTAGAATCAGGTACAAGGTATTAAAAGTGCGACGCTTCTTTTCAATTGTTATTAAATATCGAATCATTATAATTTGACGATTTGTCCTACTATGACGGCGATAAATCATTCACATAATCGAGAATATGGATTCCCAGAATAGCAAAAAATCTGCCTTCGAGAATGTGAAATTTTTTATTAATAATTCTTAGAGCCCATAAAAATTATATTATTAAACATATCCATAGATTTCATTTTCAATGTCTCTTTATTATCCTTTTTTATCAATTTCCTTTTTAATTCCAAATTATGACATTCGGGAATGAGTCGCCCATTCTTATGCCTCAGAAAATTTTCTTATCAATATTTACCATTATGAAAATCATGAAAGAATTAATTACTATTAAGGACAATAGTTGAGAATAAAGAAAATCATACGATCCTTGCCATCATCATATGTAATCATATGTAAATAGTTTTTTCACTCAAAAAAATTCCATTATAATTTATATTCAAATAGAATAAAGAATTCATACGATCCTTCCGGGATTTTGACCATTATATGTTATAAATATGGTATATTCTTGATTCTACACAATTTAAAAAAGTTAAAATCAATATTTAATAAATTGACAACAAAGACCAACAACAATTAATCAAAAAATAAAAATGAAATTCAATATTTTCCTTCTATTAGTAACTATTTTTGCTGCCGTCACTTTAGCATCGCCACTTGAATCTAGTAAATATCTTACAATAAATCAATATTTATTATTGTTTTGAAAAAAAAAAAATATTAATTGTTAATATTCGTTTTGTTTTATAGGAGGATGTAACTATCATTACTATTATTATTAATTTATTGTTCTTTGAAAAAAATATTAACTATTTAATTTTCGTTTTATTTATTTATTATTTATTTTAAATAATAAATAGGCTGTAAGTATCATTATTATAATTAATATTTACAGTATTGTATTATTTTTAAATATATTGTTAATTTTCGTTTTTTATTTATTTATTTAAATAATAAATAGGTTTTTGTAAGTATTTTTATAATTAATACTCATTATTATTTTTGGAAAAAAAAAAAATATTGTTAATTTCGTTTTTTCTTATTTTATTTTAATAATATATAGGTGGTACGTATCATTTATTATTATTATAACCATTATTTTTTGGAAAAAAAAAATGTTAATTGTTAATTTTCGTTTTTTATTCATTTGATAATAAATAGTGGGAGGTAGATGTAAGTATCATTTGTCATTATTATTACAATTAATTATTTATCGTTTTGAAAATATTAATATACTATTTATTGATTATTGCTTTTTTTTTTGTATATAGCCTGTAAGTATCATTTATTTTATTTTATGTTTTTTTCGGAGATATATTAACTGTTAATTTCATTTTTTTAATTTTTTTTTATGTTAATAAATAGGCCGTAAGTATCATTTATCATTATTATTAATATAACTATTATGTTTGAAAAAAAAATTATTAATTTTCGTTTTTTATTTTATTTTAAATAAATAGTTGCAAGTAAGTATCATTTGTCGTTATTATAACAACTAAATATTTATTCTTTTGAAAATATTAACATATTATTTATTGATGCTTTAAATAATTAAAAAGTCTGTAAGTATCATTCATCATTATTATAATTAATTATGAAAATTTGATTATTGATTTATTTTGTTTTAAATAATAAATAGGCTGCGATCAGAAAGTTGAACAATGACATCTTATTGATCATTGTTAAATAATAAATAGTCCGTAAGTATCATTCATCATTATTATAATTATTTATTCTTTTTTGATTATTGATTTATTTGTTTTAAATAATAAATAGGCTGTAATCCGAAGGTTTACTAACAACATTTTATTATCACTCATAAGTTACTGAATCACTATAATTACCAAGCAATGGTTATAATTAATTTCAATAATTAATTTAATTATTTTATATATTTTAGTAAACTAGCAATAAATTTTTATTGGTTCAATCTTTTCAGCCTTCTTATTAAAATATATGACCAAACTATTATACAGTGACACCTCTATAAGTGCACCCTCTATAAGTGCACGCACTATATAAATTCTCTTTAAGTGCACGGTGGGTCTGGTCCCAACTTATAAGAGCTCTTAATATTTTACTCTCTATAAATGCACACCCTCTCTAAGTGCACATTCTACTATTTTTTTACTATGGTCCCAAGAGGGGTGCACTTAGAGAGGTGTCACTGTAACTAACTTTATTAGTTTATTATAATCATCATTAACAAGTTCATCTGGTTTTTTTTTCCTTTACAAAAAAATAAATATAACTTAAATTTTAGTAAATCCTTTATATCATGTCATTTTCTACATATTATATAATTATTTATTTAAAATAATAAATGCTAATATTCTGAAAAAAATCTGATCTGTTTTATATTTATAGATCTAATTTGAGACAAATCAAATCAAATTATATAATTTATGAATTTAAATCAAAAATTTGATCTAGTTCAAATTGAACCAAATTAAATTTGATTTAAAAAGCCTTTAAATAAAATGTTATAAAGTTAAAATATTGTAAATAGTTAAGTTAATTGTGATAATAGTTATACATTTATACTTTATAAAGTACTTGATTTGTGATGTAGTAATTTTCAAAAAAAATCATTAATTGCCAATCCGCCACTCAACGATACAAAATTGATTAGTAGATCCGTCGCAAGTTCTTATATGAATGACATCGATCGGCACATTTCAACTCTGATTTTGTCCTACATAAGTCATGCTTAATGTAACCATACTTTACCAATCAATAATGTAAAACGTGAATATGTCACAAAAAAAAAATTTTTTTTCGTTTGCTATAAAATTTAAAGAGTTTACTTTAAAGGAAGTCACCATTCCAGCTCATATTTTAGGTAATTTTACACCAATTATTTGTGAATTTTGCAAATTTTACAAGGTTTTTTTGTATTATTATATAATATATGGTATATTCTTGCTTAGATTAACAAAATAATGTTTAAAAAAAAAAATAAATAAAATAAAAAAAATTTTTTTTTTTTTTTTTGGCAATGTTTTAGTTTTACCAGTTTTATAAAACTATACCTAAGGCTAAGTAATGTAACACCTTTTTTTAATGTATTTTTAGGGCATTTATATTATAACAAACCATTTTCAAACTTGTGCAAACACCATTCAAAAGCAATAGTATTTAATATAAAAATGTCTGATAAGATTAATTATAGATTGCTGATCATTTTATATTGCTGAGTGGTGAATCGGCAATTAAAGATTTTTTTCTTTGATATAAAAGCTTTTAAACTTATAATATAAGTATAATTTTACCTACTTTGCAAATTTATTTGAAAATTTTAAATATTAATTTTGACTTTATATATACTAGATAATTAATTTTATTATCAATTAATTTAGTAAAAGAAAAATTTTTGTCAAATAAATTAATAATGATATTTAAAATCATTTTTATTACTTTAAAATTTTACTATAATTTTATTATAATTTTATTATAATTTTGGCAGTTTTAGCATTTATAATAAATTTTATTAGAATTTGCTTTTTTTAAAAGTTTTGCTAATTTTTAATAAGACTTTTATATAATTTTAGTAAAGTTTCACTATTTTGATATTTTACCAATTTTAGTTATTAATAAAATTCTTTAATTTCTTTAAACTTGTAAAGTAGTAAAAATTATATTTAATTAATAATTTTTAAAAATAATTCATTATTAAAAAAAAATTTCTTTTATAATTTTGTTACACTAGAACACCGGACAATTATAATTAAGGTCATATGGGCACTTTGCAATAGAAAAAGACGAAACTACTAAAAAAAATAAAAAATGAGTTAATATAAAATCTGAACAAATTATATCATTTAGCAGAATATTTTTGGCATATAAAAGAAAATTTAAATTTTTTTAGTAGTTTCATCCTTTTTACTGCAAAGTGCCATGCATCTTATGCTAAAAGTTTCTTTGCTTGTCATCCGAATTTACTTTTAAAGCTATAGATACAAAACTTTGTAATAATAATTGCTCTTCTATTATCTATAATTTTGTTACTTAAGTAATATTTAATAATAGTAATTTTTATTTTTTTGTATATTTCTATGTATACCGATAGTAAAAAAGCATATATTTTTTTGCCAAATTTTGCCTGTATAATGATACTTATCTCAAATTCTAATCAGTAGATTTACAAAATTTTGGTATCAAAAGATTCTTTTCTTCAAAAGAAACATTTTTTTCTATAGTAAAAAATAATATTAACTTAATAAAATTACATGTTAAAAGAAAAATAAAGTTTAAAATATAGTAAGATATGATCTCAATTATAATTATCTAGGGTCCTGTTATTATTATAATTAGAATTTCAAACAGGTTGATCAAATTCAGGTAATTTGACAGATTGACTTATCAGGTTTAGCAATTGCAATTTGGCATCAGTTTAGGTTATAACATTAATATAACTTATTAACCTGAAACTAATAATATTATAAAAAAAATGTTGCAAAAATATTTTTTTTATAATATTTAATATATGGGATGGGGTCTTTGTAATAGAAAGGTACAAAACCCAAAAAAAAATTTAATTTTACTTTATACGCTAATTATGTTTTTTTACTGAAATAAATGCAAATTTAATATTAATTCAATTTTTGATATTTTTTGAGTTTCGTACCTTTCTATTGCAAAGACAAGACCTCAAGCAATATATGTATAGGTAACAATATTGTTTACTTAGTCACATGCTATTTTAGTCACAGATAAAGGTTAAATTTGCGTAAAATTAATGATATTTTTTGCTAATGACATATTTTTTATTTGCTTATTTTCACAGAATTTTTGAAAAGTCATATATTACAATTGCTTATTTTTTGAGTAAATTTAGTATTATTTAATAATGCATTATATAATATTTAATATAAGAGATGGTATTATACTAATATGCAAAAGTTAATAGGAGATGAAAAAAATTACTAAGACGAATATTTTAGCTAAGATGATATTACTATTAAAAAAAGTGAAATTGTAAATCATAAATGTGAGAAAATTTGATCAAATAATTTTTGTAAAATATAATATTATAAAGTCATATGGTTAGATTGCTTATTTTTGGACAATTTATGAAGTCATATGTTGAATTTACTTATTTATCTTAATAAAAATCTTACGTAGAGCTATTATAAAAATTTTCGACTTTCTTGTTATATATATATTCAGTCCCCACAAAGATCCCATATTAAAAAAAAATGTTTTGCAACTTTTTTTTGACATTTTACTAAAAATATTGCAAAAAATTTTCTATAAAATTATATTAGAAAAAACATTTCACAACTTTTTTTTGATATTTTGTTGAAAAATATTGCAAAAACATTTTTTCATAATATTATATTAGAAAAACATTTTATAGTAATTGTCACCTATAAACAACAATATTAATAATAGTCCGAAATTTAAAATTTTATTTATTTATATTGTGTAACTTATTTTTAAAGTACTTTGTTAAAATATAATAATTGCCATATGAGCGGCAAAATTTTTTTTTACTATATTACATGGATTTCCATGGAATTTTTGTAAAATCCATAAAAATTACATAAAAACTAATCCAAAATTTTATGTTTTTATTATTACTACTTATTAAAATTATTTAACTTTAACTCATAATATTAATTAAAATTTTTATTAAATTCTATAAAATAACCTAATAGAAATGTTCAATACATGTTGTTCTATTATTTTATCAGTTTAGTTTTTTCTTTTTACTATTCAATTTACAATTTATAAAAATTTGAAATCATATAATATTAATATAGTTTATAGGTGACAGCCACTATACAACATTTTTTTCAACATTTTAATAAAAAATATTGCAAAAATATTTTTTATAATGTTATATTAAATTTTGTATTATGATTTAATAAAAATTATTTAGGTTAATTCAAAATTTTTTAGGTTCAGATCAAATTGCTCAGGTTAAACAGATAATTTAATATAATCTGATCTAATCTAACTTAACTTAAAAAAATTTTAGATTAGATTATTAATAAACTTAACTTGTTCTGACTCATTCTACAATTAGTTAGCTGTATCATAAACTTAATATACTGTACAAAAAATAATCTACCATTTATAATAATTTTTAATTACTAAAGTTTTTATATCTATTTGCTTATTTATAAGATAAATAAATTATCTTCAGACTTAAATAAAAATTATATATAAAATTTTTGCAAATTTTATTATAAAAAAAAATTTTATATTATATTATTATTTCTTAAACTGTAAGCAATTGTGGGCAAATTTGCTCGCAATTTTACCAAATTTCAGCTCTCATCTAATTTTATGAAAAATAAAGCAATTTTAATAAAATTTTTTTCCAAGATAGTTTAAATTATATATTATGCAGCAATTATTATCATTTATTAATTATATATTAGAAAATCGAAAATTACCCATTGGTCAAAAGTTGTATTTTAAGATAATCACAAAATTTTAAAAAACTTTGCACTTAACTTCAACGATTTCATTGATAATTAATTGTAGCTATATAAAAGCTTAATAGAATATGTAGAATTTGGTATGAGAAACGACTTTTGTTAATATGATTTTTGATATTTAAAAGTAGGATTTTGACTTTATATAGAACCTTAATGAAAATTTTATTATGCATTTTAATTATATATTCATAATAATTGATTTTTTTTATCTCTATTTTGTTTATTATAATGCAAAATTTTTATAATAAAAATAAAAAGTTATAATAAATATTCAAATAGAGAAAAAATATGGTAAGAAAAGTTTAAATTTTATTATATAAAAATTTTGATACTATTTTTGCGGGTTAATTTCTAATCCAATTTTAATGATCAATTGTATATCTAACTCATACAATTTATGGCCAGAATGTAGATCAATTTGGCTGCAAAATTATGTAATGATCTGTCCAAAATTAAAGAATTTTTTATAACGTCATTTATTCTAATTTAGAAATTGTGGGCAAATTTGCTCACAAAACAGTTTAAGGGATAATTTTTTTTTAACTAGTAATTATTATTTTTATATTCTGAAAGAATTTAATATAAAATAATAAATAATAGGGTTTAAAATTTAAATGCACCTGTGTTTGGACGTACCTCCTTTTTTGAAAATTTTTAAATAGTAAATTTATTGATTATTTATGATTATATTATGATTATAATCAGCAAATTTACTATTTAATAATTTCTAAAAAAGGGAGGTGCGTTGTAATAATGCATCTGTATAAAATTATTATTTCCTAAATAATAAATTAAATAATTAATAGATTAACTCAAAAACTTTTATTATTGATTATATGGATCATCTTTTTATGAAATTTTCAGCAATAAAAAATATTAAAAATATGGCCTTTAATACTAATAAATACCTCAGTTTTTCACTTATAGAAGCAGAATATTTTACTGAAAAACTTTTTAATAGAGGTTTTGTTAATTTTATAAATATAGTATTAGATTTATCAAAATTTTAGTATATCTAAAATTTTCCAAAACTTTGATTTATATTATTCAAATATATACTACTGTATACTTGAATTATAATCAAAATACAATACTAAACTCATGCATTTAAGAATGATTATAAAAAAGAATATATGCATTTAATATATATTTTTTGCCAGTTCACTAAACTTTGAAAATATCTTTTGAAAAAAAAGTTTAGGCTACTTATAGAAAAAAATTAGTTAATTTAATTATGTCAATAAAATTTATTAATAATACTTTAATTATACAAAAGTTTTTATTAATAAATATAAAAATTATTGAAAAACTAAAACATATTAAATAAGGTGAGAAAATGTAAAATTAATTAATATATAAAATTTGGTATTTCATTTAAATAATTTATACTATCTATAATTATTATTTGTATTTTTCATATTATATATTATTTGTATAATTTGAGTTATTTATAGATAATGTAAATAATATGGATATATGGATTATCCATTCAATTTTTTTAAAATTATCTATATCTGAATTTAATTTTTTTATGAATTACAGATATTGAATTTTATTATAGATACATATCTATAGATAAATAGATATATAAATTTAAAATCTAGTTAATATATGAATTATATATTAAATATTAAAAATATAAAAGTATTTTTTACAAAAAATCCTTTAAGAAATACAAGCATTTGATGCATTATCTGAAATTACTGCAGCCAATTTTTTAAAATCAATATTATTTATAATTTTAATGATTTTATTGTCAAAAAATGTGCTAATATGATGAAGGATATTAAAATCAATAAAATAATTGATGAAGAAGATAATCTTACTATTGCTTTTGATAAATAGACAAATTCTACTGGGTAATTAATTTATGATTATTGCTTAATTATTAAGAAGCATAAAGAATATTTATAGTATTTAAAAAATTATTTTGCTAAATATTTTTTGAATAATATAAATTTTTGTTAAAGCCTAACAGTTTAAAAGATTATAGATGGTATGTAAAATCTTAATAAATTCAATAAAAAAAGAATATTCAATAAGAGAAAATGTCAAATTATAATTAATGCTCCTAACAGATCAATTTGATTAGATTAGTAATATAGTACAACTTAAATTAATCATAAAAAAAAATATTTTTTATAAATATTTCATAATTTAGTGGTCCAATTTTATAAACTTTTTTTTTATTTTAATCAATCACTAAATTATTTTATTTTATTTTTTTTTTCCGCAACGCATTTGCAGTTTTATTAAAGTAAAAAAATAAAAAATATATACAAAGTAAAATTTCCTAATAACTACTCTAATATAATTAAACTACAAACCACTCATCATACCGGTAGTACTCCACGTGTGCACTGTCGAGTGATCGTTTGACTCCATAGGTAGACTTCGTTTAGTAACAGGTCATCTTAGCCATAAAGGCCCTATCTTCAATGTCTGGTGATCACAGGACCCAATCAATTACTAAATTATAAGATAATATTTTTTAGATTCAGATTAGATTAGATCAAATTCAAATCAAATTATTAAAATCCTAATCTGATCTGAATTTTTAGGAACACTAATTACAATATATAAACATTTTTACTAATACTTTATTAATTTGATTTTCTTTGACTGATAGAGTAGAAAAATTTTTATAATAATTATCTATATAAGTCTATGATCTAATAGAACTCACTTAAGATTCTGTCTATTACTAAAATATGTTTAATACCAGTAGAAATTTTACTTTTATATGAAACCTTATCTTAGAATTTGCTTAAATTTTATTGGTTAATTAGCTAAAAAAGAAAAATATCATAATAATGTAACATAAAATTTCTTTTTATATAATAAGATCTTTAATTACCTTAAATTATATATAAAATTCTTTGCAGATCCTATTATAAAAAAAAATATTATTATGATTTTTTTCTTTTTTAACTAATTAATTAATAGAATTTAAAAAAAAAGTAAGGTAAAAATCATTAATAAAAGGTTAATTTTTATAATGACCTTTATTATAAGTGTGGGGTTCTAATCTACTATTACTTGATTTTTAAAAAAAAACTTAAAAAAAAAAAAAAAATATTTTTTTTTTGTTATTTTGTTAATTTGGAAAAAAAAATATTATAATATATTTTTCAATATTATAAAAAAAACCTTGTAAATTTGCAATATAAAATGAAATAGTAATTTTTTTTAGTAAACTTATTAAATTTATATTAAATAATAAAAAAATTTTTTTTTTGTGATTTATTCATATTTAATATTATTGATTGGTAAGGGGAGTTATACATATTACGTAATATTCAGTTTAATATAAACTTATTTCCTTCCCCCTTCCTGTCAGATTTAATAACCAATTAAATTATAATATTTATAAATCATATAATTTTATTAAGTATAATGTAAAATTTTGGTTACCCCTACCTCCTTTAATAATTATATAATATGTGTAAGCTTCCTAAATTATCATTACATTTAGACATAATTTTGTAAAATAAAATCAATATCAAAATATGCCAATTAATATAATTCATATAAAAACTGCACTGAATCTACAGATTAATTTTATACTATTAAATGATAAATTGGCAATTAATATAAAATTATATAAATTGTTAAATAATAAAAGTAATTTAATATTAATAGTAGTTTTAACTTCTTTATTTCTTATATAATTAAATTCTAATTGGTTAAAAAATATATACTTTATATTTATATAATATATAAAATAAATATTAGAAAAGAAACCAAATTTATAAAATTTTTTTTTTAAAATAATAAATATTCTAAATCAGATAAAAATTTTAATTTGATTTTTTTTTTCAGTACTATTCCATATTTTAGTAAAATATCAAGTACTATGATTATAAAAAAGTATTTTTATAATAGAATTCTTAACTTTTATATAATTATATATACATTACCTAGACAAAAGTAGCGGACATCATATATGTATTATTTACTTAAAATTATACATAATAATAATACTTGAAATTTTAATATATGATAAAATAAATTCTAAAGTGTATATATTTGAAATTTCATATTTCTAGCTTTTATACATCTGTTTTAATTAAAAAAATCCTAAAAAAGAATAAACAAATTTTTAATGATAATTATACTACTAATATGACAGATAAGCTGCCAATTTATTTATAATCATGTTATTCGTGTATATTAATAATATTTGAAATTTTAATATGTAATAGCATGAATCCTTATCAATATATTCAAAATTTCCTATAGTTAGCTATAAGTATTGTAAAAAAAAATTTGCAAAATTGATTATTCTTTAAAAATTATAAAATTCATCAGTATTTCACATTTTCTATAAACTTTACATAAATAAAATTATTTTAAATTTTACATTATATGAAAGCTATTATTTTGAGAAGTAAATGTGCAAATTTATATGTCTTCACCTTTTCTAATAAAAAAAAAAATGAGATGTTATCCGAAATATTAATTTTTTTTCTATTTAACAGTCATCAGGAATTTTTTAGACTTTTTTCAATTAGTATAGCTGTACGAAAATTAAAAGCATGAAAATTTGAATACATACTCTTTAGGATATGTGTTATAACATATTAAAATTTCAAGTATTATTATTATGTATAATTCTAAGCAAATAATAAAAATAAATTACCTATTATATTTGTTCAATCATTAAAAATTCTTTATTGAAATTTTTTTAATTAATACAAATGAATGAAGGCTAGAAGCATAAAATTTTAAATATATGCTCTTTAAAATCTATATTATCACATATTAAAAATTCAAGTATTGTTATTATGTACAATTTTAAGTAAATAATATATATATGGTGTCTGCTACTTTTGTCTAGATAGTGTATGTAATAATAAATATAATTATATTTTTTTATTCAATTAAAATTAAATAATATGTATTTAAATAATTTTTTTTTAAAAAAAAAATATTATTAGAATATTACTGCTATCTATTCTATCAATGATATACATCTATTTTTGCTTAACCTAGTGTTCCAATTTGTCAACCATCTATGTGAATAAAATTCAAATATCCATCATCTGTCAGATAAATCTAATAGGTCAGATGACCATTTTATTGACAGATCGGATGACAGATTGAGATCAGATGAAGTCAGATCATCTGTTGATCTAAAGTCTATACAGTAGTTCAGATCAATTTTTAATTTTGGTCAGAGTTATATTCCATTTTAGAAAATTTATATTACATAACATTTTGAAAAGGAAATTTTTATTTTTCAGAAAAAATAATTTTGTGGAATAGCTATCACCAAATATGGAAATAATTGGTATAACCATGAATTATAATTCAGGCCAGGATTATAAATTGGCCTGAATTATTGCTGATCAATAGTAATCACATAAAACGGATTATCTGACAGATGAATCTTCAAATTCAAATTCAGATACAGATTTTTCTTGACGGATGATGGATCAGATGGATCAAAATTTTTTCAGATGACAAATGACAAATGATCTACAGATTGGAATACTAGTTTAACCTATATTATTATTATTTTTATTAATAAATTAACTTCTATATAGTCACAATTTATATAACTGCTATAGTGCAGAATCTGTAATAATTGATTGATTATAAATTCCTAAAAAAAAATTTTTTTATATTAAAGTAAAAAATTTAACTGATAATTTTTATAGATATGACTATTAGCTTTAAAATTATCAGTTATTTTTTTTTTAAATTAAATTTTAGCTGAGTTTTAGCTGTTTAAAAATCTGTAATTTAAATATATTGATTAAATTTAGTCAAAATTGAAACTAATCTAAATCAGATTTTTTTTAACCACATTTAATGTACAGATTTTTTTTTTTTAATATACTAAGTAAAAAAAAGTTCTAAAACTGCAAAAAAAAGATTTAATGAATAAAGTTGTTTAAATATAGGTCAATTTAATGTTATAAATAATAATTATATATTATCGAGTGAATAATGGAGGAAACAGTTGAGGATTCATTATACGCAAGGAGATTTAGTAAGTTTGGATTGTGTAAAACGAAGATGACTGCAAAGAAGATAAGAAAGTTAAGAAAGAAGGTAAAGAAATTTTTGATTCAAAAAAGAAAAATAGTAATAATATTTTTGAACCAAAGAAAATGGTAGAGAAACCAAACAAAGCTTTGCCCTTACAATAGCGCCAAAATGAAATGAAAACACCAATGATACCTCCAGAAAGAATTGGGAAACTTCACTTCAAATAAATATAAATTTTCTTCTATTCTAGAAAAAGGATAGCAAAAGATTTTATTCAGGGAAAAGGTAGAACTAATAAAGAAATTTAAGACATCTAGTGAAAATGAAGTAATCGATCTAATCAGCAAATGGAGAATAAGGGGAAAGACAAATGAATCAAATATCAATCATCTTGAAAAAGAATTGTTGAGATCATTAAAGAATACCGAATGGAAAAAATTAATTATGTTAAGTTACAAGACTTAGCAAATAATAAGGAGATAAGAATAAAATGGAGGAAGTAAAAGATATTTTTTACAATATGTCCAATAGTATGGAATGGAAAAAGATCAATATAGAGGCAATCCAGGATTTGAAAGATAAAATGAAAATTGATGGAATGAAAAAGTTCAATGAATGGATGCAAAAAAAGAATGACTATTTTCTTTTAGGAAAAAAGATTATCAGTTTGGCAGAACAAAATGAGATTCTTTTAGAATACATAATGCTAAATAATGATTTTACAAAAAGACTAAAGAATGAAAATAGATACCAAGACAACAAAGAAAAAACCAATATTAGAATCATCATCTCCATCATCTCAAAACCTTGGTTAATTAAAGATAATAATAGTATGAGTAAGATCAAAGACGAAAATAAAAATAAAGAGGAAGAAACGAAAGGGAAAGAAATAACAGAAACAGAAAAGGCATCGTCAAGCTCAAGCAAAAAAAAACAAGAAAAACAAGAGGAAAAAGAAGAAGAAGCAAAAATGAAGAAACAGAAGAAAGAAGATTAAGAATAATTCTACTGATGACATAATTAAAGTCATGTGATTTTACATATAAAATGAATTCTGATAACAAAAAGTCAGATGGTGGAAGTTTCATATTTTAATTCTCTTTTTTTTGTAGATTTATTTAGGTTATAAAATTTAGGACTAGGTAGACTACAAAGCCTAAAACCTAAGTTATTTGTAGAGATAAATTAGTTTTTTAGTAACTAGATTTAGAAAAAAAATTTTAGTCAAAACTGTAAAATTCTAATTTTTGATTGGTTAATATATGTATCATAAATCAATTCTTTTTAATAAATAGAGTTTAATTTTTTTATAAAATTAAAATCCAATCATAGAATCAAATTATTTAAATTTTTTTAAGTTTCTATTATAGAGGTTCTGCACCATATTTTTTATTGAACCAATTAGGTAAATATATAGAGGTCTGATTGTATATGATATATATATTTATTAATTTTCCTTTTATTTTTTTTACTATAAAATAAAACTTTAATTAATAATTTCAGTAAAAATAAAATAATTTGTAAATTTAATAAATAAATTTAATATAATTAAAATTTTAATCCATTTCTTACTATCTATTAAATTATTTTTATATTATATATTATTTAAAAGTACTTTAAAGAGTACTATAAATAAAGTAATTTTACAATGTCTTTTTTTTTTATTATATTTTTAATAATAGCTTTTTTTTTTACGAAAAATTATAGTCAATTCTATGTACTTTTTCTAAATACATGTATTATATATTTTTTCTTTAAATTCACTTTTTTTACTTAGTTTTAAATATACAGAAACTATATATTATATAAAATTCCTCTAAATGTACACCCTTTTTAAATAAAGAAATGCATTTAGAAAGTTGACTGTATTTATTATATTATTTAATAAATTATTTATTTTAGTAAAATAAGATATATAAATATATCAGAAATATTATTTATTATCTTAATAAAAAATAGAAAATTTCTAAGTTTACACGGGGTGTTTGTACACGGGTCATATAAATATAATTTTTAATAGATTAATTTTTTGTTTTTTAATTTGAAATTGAATGCTACCGACATTATACTCTTTTACTTTTTATTCTTATTATATTACAGATAAATATATGTATTTTCACCTGCTCTGCAAGTTTACTTAAGGCATTAAAGGAGGTTTTGAATGCCGTTTTTAATCTACTAATATGACCCGTGTTTAAACACCCCGTGTACAAATAGAAATTGCCTAAAAAATAATACCATTTTATATAATATATATATGAATTTCTAAAAGTATTATTTTAAATTGGAAAATTACTTAAATGAAGAATGAGAAAATAAATGTAAAAAATTCTTACAAGAAAATATAGAAAATAGAAAACAAAAATTTAAAACTTTTTTTTTTTAAAAAAAAAGATTGCAAATTAAGATTTTCCATTTTTAAAATTAGGGAGTTTCGTCACTTTTCATTATCCTTAAAATTAATTCTAATGATTTCCAATTTTTCGTAAAAGTAGTTGCACTTACTAATTAATTCTAAAATACTCGCTTAAAATAAAGAATTGTATCATTTTTTTTATTTCCTAAACCTTCACAATAAAATAATGTAAAGATTCGCAGACGAAAATTTAAAATGAATAACAATCTTTTATTATTACGATGTAATACACATTAAATGTCCACTTTTTATAGACATATATATGGACAATAACGCTAAAACCATCGTTATATAAAAATAAAAAAATACATATAGTATATATATATATTATTTCGTTTATGGGATATTGTTACAATTACATGTAAAACTTAAGAAAGATTCCAATTTTTTTTTGCTTGGAAAAAAATTTTTTTTTTATTTTAAAAAACTTATATGTTGAAAAAAAAGATTATATAGAAAGAAATATGAAAAATAAAAATATTTACAAATCGATTGATTTTTCACTGAAAATTTTTTTTTTTACATAATTTTCTTACATCTTAAATGACATCTTAAATTTCTTTTTTCTTTTTTTTTTTTTTATATGTAATAAATAAATTAAAAAATTCTTAGTTGAAATATCAATCTATTAAAAAAAAGGTGAAAAAAAAGATAAAAAAAAAAATAATTATATTGTTGATATAGTATATTACTTTTGGTGGGTGATGAATTCATGTATGCGTTTTTTAATTAAAAAATTTTTTTTACATTTACAAAAAAAAAAAATTGTTTTTTATATATTTCGAATTTCATTGTCTTTTTTTTTTTATTTCTCCAATTTATATTAAAGGATCAACATAAAAGGACTTCTAGGGGCTAAGGACGACTTTAAATGTTATGAATGAATCCAAAAATTTAAAAGATCAGGATTCATCAGATTGCAAAAGACGAAAGCAAGATCAAAGGAATTGTTCAAAAAAAAAAAAATAAAAAAAAAATAAAAAAATAAAAATAAAAAAAAAATTCAATTTTTTTTTTTTTTTTAAAAAATCAATCAAGGTGACGAAGACTGCATACATCGCCACATCTCTCCAATAAATACACATCTTAATACTTTGTTGAGTCCATATTTGCAGCTTCAACAATTATACTATTGACACTACCGATGGTACTATGTGGTGAAGTATTTAAAATACAATTATTACTAGAAGAGGAGGAGGAGAGAATTGTAACTTCAAATTTTCTACCACATTTACTACTTAGAGTACTACAACGTCTACTCAAGGTATTTATTGTAGATTTTTTATCAGGACTTGAAGCCATACTAAATACACTACTTATGGTTGAAGGGGGAGAATAAGCAGTATCCGAAGAAGAAGATGATGATGTAGAACTTGAAGAGGAACTTTTTGCTGTGGTATTCCATTCAACTTCAAATTTTCTTCCACTATGAGAATTTATCGTAGTATGTGGTGGTTCATTTGGATGATGATAAAGTGAGAATTTTGATGGATTTGTAGGAGTGGTAGGAGTTGAAGAGGAACTTAAATTCAAAGGTTGAGTTGGTTGAGTAGAGGTAGGAGGCATTGATAATCTACGTTGTTGTTCTTCAGTCGATTTTATATTTACTAACGAAGGTTTTTTAGATTTTTTAATCACAGCAGTAGAATAGTTATTACATTGTGGATAATAAGAACCATTATTATTAGTTGGAGTAATATTAAGATATTTACCAGAATTACCACCAACAATAATACTTGAAGAATTAGGAAGATTCTTTGAAATATTTTTATTTTCAATCTTGGAACGTTGATTTAGGTGAACAAGATTAGGAGATGAAGAAGATTGAGGTAAAATAACACGAGAAATAGAAGAAGAGTTTGAAGAAGGAACGTTAGGAGTGGTAGCTTTTGAAACCGGGATACAAGAAACATTAACGGGAAACTTTTGTTGTAAAGAAGGTAAAGAATTTCTTGAAGAATTGGAAGGAGTATTATTACTATAAAAGGAACGACGAGATTTTGAATCACTCTTATTTGAGCAAGATTGATGATGAGAGATAGAAGTAACTTGTTGACGACGAATTGGAGGACGATCATTCTCATCATCAGGGGGTAATACAGGATGAGTGCCACCACAACCACTTGAAGAGAAACGACAAGGTTTTTGTTGACAATGACATTTATCAAAGTAAGTAGTATCAAAATCTGCACGTTCTCTAACTATAGTAAATCTACCAACTTTACCCAACACTTCAGGTTCTTTTGCAAAATGACGAGGAGTTTTAGCACATTCTTCAAATACCGAATTAGGGGAAGAATTAGATGGGTTTAAAGGACCATTTGATAAAGAACCATTTGACAAAGGACCATTTGACAAAGGATCAATTGGTATAGGACCATTTGATAAGGAACCATTTGTAGAACCATTTGTAGAACCATTTGACATAGTAGGACCATTTGACATAGTACCATTTGACATAGAACCATTTGACATAGAACCATTTGACATAGAACCATTTTTTGTTACAACATAAAAGTCGTGAGTATTCCCATGACATATGAAAGAATATTTTTCAGCCCCAGCTACAACATTCCTTGATTTCATTATTATAGGATCATCATCATCACACTCTCCAATATTTTCAGTTTCGGTTACAGCCTTAACACCTGAACCATCATTATTGTTCTCAACAGTATTGTTAACATCACAATCATGATCATTGCTATTATTGTTGTTGTTATCGTCATCATTAACAATATCATCATCGTTTGATCGAGATAAGGTTTGATGTATACGAACAAATAAAGATTTATACCAAGCCCTTCTATTATTAGTATTCTTTAAGTTACTCGCGTTACTAGTGCGACGATTATTTTTAGGAGTAGAATTATCTAAAGAACGAACCCTTCTTTCCAATGGAATAACGTTTATAGTATTATTGAGGGGAATTTTACCCATATCTAAATTATCATTGACGATATTATTATTAATATTATTTACATTATCTACATTATTATTTTGTTTTATATTAGGCTGAGAAGTTGTTGAACTCTTTAGAAAAGGAAAAGACCCTGCAGAGAAAGTGAAAGGCATGATGAGATAGACTTTTTTTTTTTGTTTGTTTGTTAAAAAAGAATTATTAACGAAGATTACTATTATTATAAAAAAAATAATAGTATCCGATATATTAGGTGTAATATTAATAATTATTAAGAAAGTCTAATGATGAATCTTTTTTTAACTTTTTCGTTCAACGAAATCTTTTTTTTTTCTCAATAATATACAAAGTGTAATATGATAAAAAGATGATAATGATGGGGAATAATTTTTTTTTTTTATCCTATTTAAAAAGTTTGTAACGCTTTTCAAGTCCTTTTTATATAATATTATATCTACAAAAATAAGATAGGATTTTTAATATTAAAAAAATCACGTTAACCCTTTGAAAATAAACAAGTCCGGAACCGAGGTTTGTTGATTTTTTTTGTTATTTTTTTTCCGTAAAAAAAAAAAAAGAGGTAAATCCTAATGTGATTTTGATTGATTATATTTTGTATAGAAATTCTTTCTGAAAGGGAAAAAAAGAAATAGTCTGAAATTTTTTTTTTTAGAAAAAAAAAATTTTTTTTTCTTTTATTTTCTACTACAAGAATATAGTAGACCCAGACTCCATTTTATCGATGATATTTGGAGTTTTTACTCTTCTTAATAAAATTTATAAAAAAAAAAACAATTTTTTTCGAAAGAAAAAAAAATTGTTTTTTTTGATTGAGATGTTTTTTGCTTTTTTTTAAAATTTTCGTATGTAAGTAAGTATAATTAATATAAAAAGTAAAAGGGGAGATGGAGGAGAATGAAAAGGATAGTTAAAAAAAAAAGTTAAAAAGGAAATATTTTTTATATATATGTATGATAATATATAAATAATGTATTTTATGTGAATTTTTTTTTTTTTCGATTGGAAATATTTTTGTATATCACGAACAATTGGGAAAGTAAAAAAAGAAAAATATTGTATTGCAAAAAATAGTCTCGTAATTTTTTTTTTTTTTTTTCTGAAAAAAAATTATGACACTGTTTTTTAACGAAATAATTCAAACTACATTTCACCAATTTATAAAATATTTCTATCCACTAGAAAAAAGGTCCCTTGTTTTTTTTTTTTGTCACAGGCAGAGTATCAGATATATTACAACAACTCGGGGTTATCGGACTTTTATCATAAACTTCATATATAAATTATTTTATTTATTTATATATTTATATTTTATAACAAATTATTTACAATAAAGATTCTATAAATAGTGTATATAATCGATCAACAATTATATTGTTTAAATGGGATTTTCATTTCCATACAATTAATTATTATACAATATAATTATTCTTTTTGACATTTTTTTATTTCAAGGAATTTCTCTTATTACACGCCGATGGTAAAACGGTTATCGGTTTCTCTTATATATCAAATATTGTTGGATTGGATTATTTGGTTGTCTTGTTTTAAATAAATAAATATTTTTTTGGCTGAAAAAAAAAAAAAAAATTTTTTTTTTTTATTTAAAATAAACAATTAGGGGCTTATATTATATAATAATATTGTTCAAAAAAAATTTCTTTTTATATAAAAAAAAAAAATTTAAAATCATACAAAAAAAATTTACAATTTAACAATTTACAAAATTTATAATTTCACACGTCTCTAGAAAATCAAGGTTTTTTTTCCCGCAAAAATAAAATAAAATAAAATAAAAAATAAAAAAAAAATGGTATAATAATTAATACAGTAAAAAAAATACAGGAAATAAGATTTGTATAACAGTGGATTATTTACTTATTTTGATTGAGGACCCATTCGAAATACCGACATCAATTTACTACCAAACTTGATATATTCCGCATGGCTTATTTACTATTATTATTTACTATATTAAATACTATGGATCTGAATTTGTTTACACTTTTTTTGATTTCTTTTCACTAAAAGAATCAAAAAAGTATCAGTTTTAATTAAATCAATTCCGTTTTTTTTCAAATGATTCTAATTGAATTCGCTTATGAAAATTATTTTATCTTTTCTCCCTTATCTTATCTTTCATTTGATCCAATCAAACTCCTTAATTCAATTATTCAAAAATGGTATTCAATTATTCAAATAATTTATAATATTTTTACAATATTTTAAAATATTTTGATTATTCCAAAATTTTTTACAATATTTTAAAATATTTTACGGTAATTATTCGAATTTTTTTTTATTCATTCGATTTATTTATCCAAGTTCCCTTTTAAAATCCTGTTCACCGAGTCTAAATCAAGGAAAGTTTCATTCATTAATTCTTTTTAAAAAAAGAAATATCGTTTCTTGTCCCCTGATCTATTATGCATCCTTTCCCTAAACGAACCTTTGTTTAAAAAAAAACTATGACTAATATTTACTTTTTTTTTTTAACTTTGCCTCTTAACACATAAGCCTCTAAATAATTCTTTCATATATGAGTACCTTATAAATATAATAATTGCCCAAATTAACCGTACAAGCACAAACCCGCAAAAAAAAAAGAAAATTCCAATTTCACGCTTAGCCGAAATAACTTAATTCAACCAATCAATTTGCTACAACTCATTATTGGGCTAAAAATAATGATGACACTTTTTAATCACTTTTGGTTTCATTTTATGAGTAATTTTTTTTCTCTCACGGTAAAAAATATAACGATCTTTTTATCATATAATATTCATATAATAATATTCATATAATATTCATATGCAAAAGTGTCTTCTCGGATATCCCTTAAAGGTTGAAAAAGAGATATTTGTTGTTATTTTTTTAAAATGAGATCACGTTATTAATATGTAAATAATACGATAAATTTATTTGAGGCGTAACGTTATTTATTAATTAGTCTAGTCGGTACACTAAAACCCACTATTACCAATAAGAGTTAGTTTATATTATCTAATTAGGTCGATTATTTTAAGCAAAAGGGTTTAACCTAAGAAATTTTTAAAAAGAAATTTATATATATATATATATATATATTTATATTTAATTTATTTATATAATAATCAATATAATCTTATCTTTGATTACGTTATACATAATCTATATTATAAAAATAAACGGTTAAAACTTTAAAGGTTTAGGAAAGGGTTATAATTAACGTAGATTAAATTAGATAATGTTGGATATACAACACGGAACAGGTTATTGGTTTTTTGACCGGTTTATCTGTTATTGGTCAGTTATTTAGTTATTTCGGGTTATTTGATTTAAAATTTGGTTATTGGGATATTACAATATTATACGGTTAGCCGGACTAGATAGACTAGGTTCGATTACTTTTTAAATACTATATTTCAGAAAATTTTATATTAAATTATTTAGATATTAATTATATCTTTTTTTTTAATCAAATCATTCATATCTCATATAGATAATAGAAGATAAGATAGAAATACTTTTTTATATAAATTCATTATATTTCCAAGTTTTGGATGGGCTATGAAGATTAAAATTGAGAAATGTTAATTATACTAAGCCATTTTTAATCGATTGTGTTGAAAGTCATGAAAAAAAAAAATATTATTTGAAATCAAATCCAGTAAAAGATTAAGTGAATCCCAAATTATTTTTAAATTTTGAATCGAAAAAAAAAAATCGAGTAAATCTTTATAAAATAAATTCAGTATCTATGATCTCATAAATTTTATCATAATCTACATGTTATATATTTATAATTTATTTTAAAATGAAAGGTTAGATTTAGTTAAAGTTCTTTTTCTCGCGCTGTAGATCATATACTTTAATTATTTGTATGTACATGTAAATCTGGTTGTACAATTTAAAAGAACGCGGATTTTATACAGTATAACAAAAATTCATTTATGGTAAATGTTGAACAAACAAGTACATCGCTACATCCGAATATAATATATATATATATGTTTGAATGTTACGCAAATATAAAAAAAAAATTATTTTTTTTTTTGAAGTCTCTTCACATTTGTCCTTTTTTCTTTTTTTACTCAACATATATCAATTATATATATATATTTGTGATACATATTTTATGCGGGTAAAAAAGGGTAACTCCTCCTTATTATAAAATAAATAAATGTATTGTTATTTTTTATTTAAATTTCCTAAAATCACCATGCATTTACTTATATAACCCATTATATGTTACAAAATCATTTAATTATGTTTAAAATGTTACATTATTTTCAAGCTTTCATTATCCGAAGAACTTCTAAATTCGGAATGGTTAAAAAAATGTATTGTCTGTCAACTTTTTTATTATATATGAAAATGAAAAGTAACCGGGAAAAAGTTGTAATCAGAAAATCTATTTCCGGAAAATAAAAAGAAATGAATGTGATTATAATATGAAATAAAAAAAAAAAAGGGGGAGTGGAAGAAATTTTATACAAAGAATTTTATTGATATCAATAATGATATTTTTATACAAAAAATAAACGGGCTCAATCTTGCATTCCTTTTAATTTCTCGTTCGGAAAACAAAAGAAAACAAAAAGCCAAAGCCAAAAACACTTACTTAATCCAAACAGATGTTCTTCTTTAAGTATTTATTTACCAAAGTTTCTTGTAAAAAAACCTGAAACATGGTTTCACTTCTCATGAAATAATAAAAAATTTTAGAAAAAATGATTAATCTAACGTTTAACAGCCAAAATTCGGTTATTAGCGAATGATGCACGGCCCACTTTTAGTCCCTTACATTTTATTTTGACTGTCTGACAAGGCTCAAATGATAATGCATTTAATAATTAAAAATATATATAAAAAAAACTACAATGATCAAAGTTTTTAGAAAGTACGGATTATCTGATCTTTTCGCCCTAAAAGCCGTTTTGATAGATAAGTATATATATATACTATGTATAATAACAATATACTATAGTACACTATACTACTACTACTACTCCCAATCGTGTGAATTTAATTAAATAAATAATCTAATCAAATTTAATTTAGTTTCATTTAATTATAAATATTCTTTGGAACAAATCCTCCGAATTTGACACATGACAAGATGTGATAAATAATAATAATAATATGCAATGTAGATCTCCCTCAAAAAAAATTGAGAATGACATTCTATATTAATATAATAACTTATACATTCTAAGAATATATATATATTCGGGTTTAGTAAGCCAAAGGAAAAGTTCAAGTAATTTTCAGAATTTTTAAAACTTTAATATGAGTCATGATGAAATATTTTAAAACGGGGGACCTGAACCGAATGTATGTTGTCGGTTAGGTCCCAATCCAGATTAAATAAGAGTTTCAGAACTAAATTAAATTTCTAAATTAAGGGTTAGCGTAAAATTATTTTCTGGTTTTGTAGGCAAGAATTAGTAAAAAAATTATCTAAAATTAGTTATTAGTTTGAAATTTTATGAAATGGATTAATTTTATGAAATGGATTCTAACTTCTTTGTCATTGTATTGTATGCGTTGTTGCATCACGTACCGCGAAAATATTAATATTTTTTTTTTCTTTTTTTCTTTGTATTATTTTATTTTATTTTATGATATTTTTTATGATATCTTCCCAACTTTAAATTCATTGATAAATAATAATGACTTTATTATTATTATTTATTTTTTAATTTAACTTTTTTAGCATATTATATATACATAATGCTACATTGCCGTATCGCGTTACAGAAAAATGCATTATGCAAATGATCACATTTGGTAGTACTATTATATATTATCTATAATTTCAATTAAACTTTAAAATTTTTTAAACAATGTTAATATTTATGAATGTAAACAACGAAAATTGTAATTTGTTCAAAAGAGACAAAAAAAAAATGTTTCATTGTGTTTGTTGGTATTTAAAAAAATAAATTATAATAAGAACTAAAAAAGAATGTTCAACCCATGAAAGAAGGGAAAGTTTTTTTAAGGTTAGAGAATATTCCCACGTTCAAAATTACTGCGGTTATCGTTTAAAAAGTTCATTTAAAAGATAATGATTTTTCCAGAATTTCCAGGAACTATAAAAAAAAATTTGTAATATTTGTAAAAATTTGTGATTTTTTTAAAAATTCGTTATCTCAAGTTTGATTCTTCTATATCAGATACAGTTTTTTTACATAAATAAATGAGATTTTAGATGAACGATAATGATAATATTTATCTGTAACCCAGATGAATAATAAAAAAAAAGGTGGGGTGAGATAGTCATTTGATAACATGTTGTGATCTATCACAAATCGCATTGTCATTAATAAATTTGCGATTTAAATTTCGATCGATAAAGAAAAAAAAATCATCAAGTTTTTTTTTTAATTTTTTTTTTTTAAAAAAAAAAAATGTATAACAATATCAGATATGTGGTATGTAAAAATTTTTATTGAAAATTTGATAACTTTAATTTTTTTTGATAAACCATATTCTCCTTAAATTTTAAAAAAATTTCGACATTTCAGTCGTCATTAAAATCATCGTCATTGCAGTCATCATTACAGTTCCTTTTTTTTGCCTCACGTAACACACAAAAAAAGAGCAATAATTTTTGAACAAAGAAATGATCTATTTTTTGCACGAGTTCTTGGATTTCAGATTTATATAATATATAATTAATTATACATTATATAGATATAATTTAAGTAAATAAACATATAAAAGTATATCAATTTCCTAATTTTATTTTTCTTCACGATGATTCATTGTACATTGTACATTAAAACTGATGTTTTTTTTTTTAAATGAAAGCTTTGACCTTTTAAAAATGGAAATTTTCATTAGGTTAAAATTCATATGTGAGCATTTTCATTCGTTACTTTTACACTGCTTTTAAAGAACTAATTAAGTAAAAGAAAGTTCTTTTAGTCTAATTTCTAAAAAGAGTATTCTATCAAAGGGAAAAATGTAAATGTTATAAACATTAGTTTTTTTTTTTTTATCATAGGAGATATTTCCCCGCAATGGGCCGAACAGCCGAAAGGTATTAACCGGGGTCCCCGGGTGATAGACTAGATGTTGGGATGTTATGATTTACCTTAATAATTTATGATTTACTTGTAATTTATTATAATTTTTGGAAATAATGGATAATTCCGGTCGGATAATCTTTATTAAGTAATTTTTTTATTAAAAAAAAAATATTTTTTGGATTTCATTTTACAAAGGTGTGACTTTTCCCCGATAATTAATAAGTTTCTTATTTTATTTATTTTTTTTTTTTCCTGCTTATAAATTATAAATATTATAAATATTATAAATAAATTTATAATTATAAATAATTTATATATCATTATACCGGTAATTGTAATAAATGTAATAAAATTTTTTAATAAATGTATAAATGAGCTTTTATATTGTTATACATTTTTTTTAATTTTACTTAATTTACTTTTGAATAAAAAAAAAAACGGGTATTGAAGCTTATTGAAGTATTCAAAGTTGTTATTGAACTTATTGAACACAAAAAAATTGAATACTCAGTATTTTAATCTATTTATAGATTTGCTCCAATCAAATTTTGAATGTCACGTGTAATACTTCTTTTCTTACAAATTTAGAAGAGAGATTCAAATAAAAAAAAATAATTTAATTAAACCTGTTATCCTGTTATCCTGTTATCCTGTTATCCTGTAAACCTGTAAACCGTAAACTGTAAGCTGTAATATGTTTAACGCGTTACCTTTAATCCATCCACCAATTGATAATATTGATAATATCACCTAAACATTTATCTGATCACAAATATTAATTATTGTACAGCGGGTAACATGTATTTCATATATTTCTAATTTTATGAACGATGGGATTGTAAGGAAAATGTTACCCTTAAAAAAAAAAGGTGTTCCGTTCCGTTTCAAATATTTAACCATATTTTAAATACTCATACATACCATACATACATACATACTTATACATGTTTGTTAAACAAAAAGTTATATTCCTTGATCATCAAACACGCTGTTGTGATCTTATATATCCTGTGTTGCAAATGCGCGATTCGTTGATTCGTTGTAGTTTTTTTAATGTACATCCATACAATCCATACAAATGATACAAATCCATATCATCATATCAATCCAGTAATACTAATTTGTAATTAATAAAACTAATTTTTATTTAGAAAGAAATGTATGTTAATTATTATAATTATTAAAAAACTCTTCCCGATCAAAAAAAAAAAAACTCACTCCCCGACAATCTATTTGATTTTGTTTTGGCGTAATAAACAAAAACGCGAAATTATTTTTTTAATCTACTCATCTACCCATGCAATTATCCTATCCATCAAAAATCTAAAGGAGGCACAAGAAAGAGGCACAGGTAATAAGCTTAAACTTAAGCATAAAATTACATAAACTGCTTTTTTTACTCCGCTTGATATAAGTTTCCTTATCAAGTGAAAAGTTTTTTTTTTTCTAGATATCATTAATGGCATAGCAAAATGATATTGCCTATTAAGAATAATTGTATATGATAATGTTTGTTGTACTAAATTTCCGCCATGTAATATTAAAAATTCGCGCCAACGAAAATCTCAACTTGCGCAGCTCTTTTACTTATTTTAATATATTGCCTATTAAAAATGTACAACTTCAAAAAAAAAAAACCCAAGTCAATCTTGTCATGCAAATCTATTTTGTAAATCTATCGACTAACAAACCTCAACCCCCCCCTTTTTTCCCTAATCTCTCCATATGATCAAAATATATTATTATGTACATATTTTGAATCAATGAACAGTTTTTGAGTTAACAAAGAAAAAATTGAAAGGCTCACTTGATATAAATTTTTGATAATTGTTTACTTTTGGTTAAAAGTTGTACTTTTTTAAAGAATTTGTACAACTTTTAAAAAAAAGTTTCACCCGCTTTCCCAATTACAATAAATTTAGGAAATTTATACTTTGTAATTGGTTTTATAATGTAAAAAAAAAAAAAATATTATTAATGTGTGTGATAGTTAATGTTTTAATGTTTTCGGGTATCTGGTCATTAATAATTAACGAATTAGGAAAAAAATAATTATTTATTATTATTAATCGTTGTAAAAAATTGTCGCCTAATTTTTAAGGAGAAAGACGGGTTAATGATAATTGAAGATTTTTTGTACTTTATTATAAGGTTTTGAAATGTACTAAACTTGTTATGTTCAATGTTCATATGGTTCAAAGAAATCCTTAAAACGATACCATGATACCATACGTTTATGTATAACATATGACATATGACCTTATTAAATTTTAAATGAAAAAGTATACCGGAAAAACAATAGTAAAAAAAAAATGAATTATGGAAAAAATTATGGAGAATTATGGAATAATTAGGGATAAAAAAAAATCATACGTTTTTTTTTGTAGCGCCCTGCGCCCAATTTCTCTTTTTCACAAGATAAAGTGTAGATAAGAAACTCGTGGTTTTTTTTGAAAACAAAGGAACTTTATACTCTTATTGTAAAAATGATTTAATTATTACGAAAAGTCGAGGGGGGACGGTAAATCTTTTTGTTCACATGATATGATTAAGTTTTTTTCAGTCATGTGATTTATTTTGAAAAAATAACTGCGGTCTGCTGACAAGAATTCGAGAAATTTTTATATTATTATTAATGCATGAAAGAGTGGTTTATTGGTTATTATTGGTTATTATTGATTATTATTGTATTATATATATATATACCACTTAATACCACTTGTAAAACAGTATACACTATAATACTATATGTAAAAAGTTGCACATATATTATTATATGTACTTGGTGCTTTATCAATGCATTGATTTCTTTTTTTTTTTAATGATACACCCAAATTAGTTTCTTTAAAAATTAATTTCAATTTATAAAACATTTGTATTTTAAAAAAAATCAAGTTTCGAAAGGATCAGGTTTAAATAATACCATTTTTGTTAAATTATTAATAAAAGAATTATTGAATATAAATGTTCTAAATGTTCTTTAAAGAAATATAAAAAGTTTCATGTTTCTTTGTCTTTTCCATCAAGAAAATCGAGAAAAAGTTATCATTTAAACTAATAATGCAATATGCAGTATATGCAGTATAAGAATGTGAGAGCACAAGTTTTGTGAGTCTGTCAACGCGCGTGAAAATATTAAAAATTTACGCGCCTAAATTTCTATTTATATAAAGAGATTTCACGTGATATTTATACATGAGAAAAGTGAAAAGTGCTGAAAGTTTGAATTTTATGTGATTCATAAAATTATTATTATACAAAAAGAATGCAACTACAAAAGAATGCAACTACATATCCATCACACCTATATTTCATACCCATCCTACTTCAATGCTACCTTATTATCAAAAATTATTATAAATTATTGAAGTTTGAATTTATTAAATTTATTGTCATAAAATTATTATTATACAAAAAGAATGCAACTCCATTATAATTCATATCCATCCCACCTATATTCACTTTACTCAATTCTACCTTTATATTATCAAAAATTATTGATGCTAAATTCATCTTTTTATACTTATTTATATTTATTCTTTTTCTAAATTAATGGCTTTACCAAATTTCCCATATAAATGAACTTTTAATTGAGACATTTGTTCATTTATACTATTCATTTCATTTTGAATTTGTTCTAATTCTTGTATTAAAATCTCTTTATCTTTTTCTATACGTTGTTGAGCTTGTTCTACTGAAATACTAATAAATGCTTCTCCTATTTTATATCTATTTTTTAAAAAAATCATTAAAAGAAAAATTAAATTAGATTTTGTTAAAATTAATTATAAAAAGCAATTTCACTTCGAAATTGGAATGAATATTATATATAAATCATATTAACAACATAATCATATATATATAAATAATCCTAAAATTTTTAACTTACTTGATACGATCATCTTCGTCAGCTAATTCAAGTTCTTCAGTCAAATCATCAAGATATTCTTTTTCTTGCTAAATAAAAATAAAATAAAAATATAAAATATAAAATAAAAAAGAATCTTTAATGAAATTTTTTTAATAAAAAATTTGATTTTTTTTTAAAAAAAAATAATAAACCTTTTCAACCTTTTCCCACCTCAAAAAAAAAAAAAAAAAATTGAAATATAATAGAAATACCTTTTTTGATTCATAATTTAATTCGAAATCAGAATATTTTGCATTTAATTTACTAAAAGAATTTATTTTTTGTTGATCTTCCCATGTTACTTCTACATCAGCTTCTTCGTCTTGATTAAGCTATTCATACAAAAATGAGAATTTTATTTAATTATCTCAAATATTCTTTTTTTCTTTAACGCGTTTTTATCAATTAATTTTTTAAAACTTGTATGTTATTAAAAAAAAGAATTTTGTCAAGAATATTTGCTTAAAATATGAAATAATAAATATTTACCATTCTCATGTTGAATTACAAATTAAAATTTTTCTTAGAGAGAAAACTCTCAGAACAGATATCTGTTTCTTCCTGATCGACATAATCAAAAATTCTCGGCCAATTAAAATTCATGTCCGGATGTATCATGTTGCCTGAAATTAAAGGAATTAACATTTTGTTCTGGTGAAATTAGAGTGAAATTTATGGTCGTTGGTCACATGTCCGATGAATCAAAATTTATTTTCATTAACTTTTTGTATTAATTGGAAAGAATACTGTGAAAAGGCTTTTATTACAGTAATTACGATTCAAAGTACAGCAAAAAGTTAATTAGCAAATGGATAGATACAGTAGTAAAGAAAATAATGTAGCGGGAAGTATACCATGTAAAAAGACGGTATGCATTAATTCTTTTACCTAACCATATCCCTAACCTAATTTTAACCCTATCTCTAACCTAAGCTATTATTATGTCACTTCGTTCACACCAATTAATCTGACATCCATAATGATTTACAAGCAATCAATAGAATAAATTAATGTTATTATTCTTGTTGCTTCTTTTGTTCCGTACCGATTCGCGTTTATTGTCGCATTTTTGGTGAAAATTTCATCGTGTGTAAAGTCTTTAATAATAGTGGTAATTCATCTGACAACTCTTCATGAAAACGTTCGTCATGAAGAGTTGGCGTGTGTGTGGGAAATCTTTCTGGATTTCCATTTAATATTCTTTTTAAATTTTCAAATCCTGACTTTAATGAATTCCACTTATTTCTGCATTGTTTCTTAGTCGATTATTTAATATAGTGAATTTGTTTTACTAATTAATACCATTACATCGTCATCAACACTACCAATGTTGGAAAATTTTCCACATTATCTATCCCCGATTTCGTTTAGTGACAAAATACCATTATGCTGGAAATAGAGAAAGAAATATTGAAGTCACCAAGCTCTTTTGCAACTACCCCCACCAAGCGAGTGGCTTAGCGTAGTAATATTGCAATCTAATACCAGATTTGTGAATGAGAAATTTAACTGTCTCCATTTCCATCATTATCTTCATCTATCATCTCCACCTCAATCTCATTTCCATAATACATACCCTACCTAATTCGCTTTTTTTGTCGTTGATTTTTTTATATTTTGACGGTTATTGGGAAGTTCGTTTCGATGATCGTGTTTGTCATCGACTATTTTTGAGGATTTTTCCCTTGGTGTATTTATAATTTTGGCTTTTTTGCTAACTCTCCAAGTAATTCTTCTTCTTTCCCCTAGTGATCAATTGTGTTCTCCTCTGATTAAGTTTACACAGAATGTCTTTCGTTTCATCTAATTTTTTCTTGTATTCTTTCAATACAAGGTACGCAAGTTCTAGATTAATGAGATCTTCATGAGAAGTTGGAGAAGACATTCATGCATTAGGACTAAATGGAATAGCCCACCAGTAGCAACTTATTAAAAGTTGAGAATTCTTTTGTATTAACTGTGCCAATTATTTTCATTTTCTCTCGGAATAATAGTAAACCCGTCTGGACTGTCAGGATCCGAAGATTTTAGATTATCGCGGATTTCCACAGGACGAATTTCTACTATGGGAGTTAAAGATCTTCCTCTAGTAGCGGGAGGTAAGGATTTTTCACTGTATAAAGAAGAAGTATCTAATATCTATAAGAAGATCTTCAAAGCTTTTCGAATTTTTAACGTGTCCCAAACTGCTGACGAGCCTTATGAAAGGTTCCCGCGAAAACAATAATTTAGTGTCAATTTTCGCATGGTTCCATCATTTTTCTTGTAATGAAATTGTTCAAGTTTGTTACAAAAGTCTAAGCCAAACCAAATTTCTTAGAGTTGAAACTATATTTCCAAGGAAGAAGGTATTCTTGTCGGAATGCGATCAATTATTCCTTTATGTCCCTTTTTCAAGATGTGATTGATGCATCAAATGTAACATTGATAATCTTTTCTTGGTTTGATTTCCAAGAAAAGTTGATAATTGCTGGTCGATTTCTACGATTGCGCCTCTATATACAGGAGCGGCTAAATTTCTAAGTTCGTACCATTTTTTACGAGCTTGTGAAAGATCCATCTAAATAAAGGAAAAAAAGTTATCAAGAGACCAAATTTACTCAACTTTTCCACAAATCCTTATAACAAAACACGTTAATCATGGCATACAGTACATTTACAGCATGTTTTTCACCAACCTTATCATAATATTTTGCGAGATGGCTGTAGAGATCCGCACTTAATTCTGGATCTTCTTTGGTATTTGTCAGTCCATCTCTTCCAATTTAGTGGGAGAAAAAACTTCTTTCAACATTGGATCATCAACATCGATCGTAAACGAATGCACTAAACTATTGTCATTAAGCATGTTAGATCATTAGGCATGCTAAGAAACAATTCTAGAGGTTAAATTATTAAACTTACTGCTCAGAAGTAAAGTTTGATATAGAGTCGAATAAAACATCTTCTACTACACGTCCTGTAGTTATCCTTTGAAAAATTTGGTTGAAATGCCGAAAAAGAAATTTAACTTATCTCAGATAAGTGAATTTTATTGTCTTTTTCTACTTGATTTATCATTAAGGGCGGGAAGTTGATCGTGTAGAATTAACAGAGAACTTCTCATAGGGAGTTTATTACAATAATATAAAGTGCTTCTAATACTGGTACCAAACTTAAAATTGCGCCTATTCTGTTGAGGTGACTACGTTTGCTGTTAATAACATTCTATAAATTATATCATAGTTTATGTCCATTTCATAGATATGAATACGTGCATAAATAAAATTTTTAAACGCAGTTGAAATTGGTAATGTTAATCGAATCCTTTAAGTGACTTTAACTTCGAAACTTTGAGTTGTAAGGGAGAGGAGAGAGCAATTTAAATATCCCATGGTAAAATTAGTTGCAAATGGCAACTTGACTTAATCATATCATGACGACGTTTTAGCCCAAACATCATCATTACGATTCCAGTTGTCTAAAAATGGTGGTGAATGGACAATTACGTTTTGATAGAGAAGCAGAAAATCATGATATGACAAAATTTTCTGTCCTCTTTAGGTAAAGGTTAAGTCAAATGAAGCTTCTCACAGCATAATCCAGAATTCACAAAGTTTGGAACATGATTCAACTCGATTTTCCTTATACTGGAAAACTATTGTAAAAAAATTTTTTGATCGTGATTAATCAGGTTAAGTCTAATCAAAATCATAGATCGTGTAAAGATGACATCACGTTAATTAGATCACGAACTAACTATTAACACGTTTCTATTAAAAATTAATATACTGTCAATTGGCGCTTTCTCCAAATTTTTATGCCCTCAAGATACTTATTTTTTATATTCTTAAAAAAAAAGAGCGAAAATGAGTAGACAGCAACGTCAACCACAAAATGAAATGGTTTCTTGGTATAAAGATATGCCAATTTGTACAAGATTTTTATTTACAAGTTTTATTTTAGTAACAGTACTTGGTAATACGGTAATAAGACCACATTATCTTGTTCACATACCTCAATTCACGTTTTATAAATTACAGGTAATAATTACTTTATCTTTCTTCTAATTAAAATATATTTATTAACTAAATAAAATTGAGTTTAATATTTCATTAGATATGGAGACTTTACACTTCATTTTTCCTCTATGGACTTAGTTTGAGTGGAGCTTTTCAATTATATTTTTTATATACATATTCTAGAGATGTAGAAATTGACAAATTTTTAGGGAGAACAGCAGATTATGTTTTTTTCCTTTTGTTCGAGGCTTTAACGATACTTGTATCCTTGTCCTTTTTCAAGTTTTTTGTTTGTGATTTGTGTGATTCGCATATTTCATCCCTATTTTTTGCCCGAACAGTTTCTAATTTTTTGATAAACTGTCTCGTTTCACGATCAAGGGTAGAATAAATTTGAATATAATTCGGTGATCTCTATTATATATTTATATTTTTTTTTAACGGAGAAACCTGATTTATTCGAACAAGAATTGCAAAAACAATATTATCTTTAATCTGATTTTTTACTATTAATTATTAATAGATAGTAGGATGGTTTTTTGGATTTTCATTATTTAACCAAAGTTTAGTAATGGCTATTATATATATATGGTCACAACATCACAGAGAAGCAATAGTAAATTTTATGTTTGGTATAAGATTTAAGGTAAGTTAACCATATATAATAAGTTTCATTGATGTTGTTTAATATTTACAAGATTAACAAAAAAAAAATCTTTTCTTTATTTATTACAGGGAGTATATTTACCATTTGTATTATTAATATTTGAAATGTTACAAGTGGGAGGAATTCCGTGGGCATCATTAATAGGAGTATTTACGGGTCATATATATCATTATTTACAAGAAATATATCCTGCAACTGGCGGTAGAAGATTTTTAAATACGCCACAATGGTTATATTATTGGTTCCCTACAAATATCTCGTCTGCTAGTGGTATTCGAACTTCGTTCGGTACCATTTTAAATCCTGGCAGGAATGCACCGCGAACTGAGAGTACTTCAAGAAATTGGGGTAGAGGTTATAGATTAGGATAACTTTAGCTTTGTACAACCCAACTAGTTAAAAGAACAATGATGTTATAAATCAAAACTATTTTATTAATAATATATTATAATATAATTAATAGTAAATAAAAAGAGTCTTTGAAAAAGATATAATTTCAAGGATGTATGTTAGTGTTAATTCGATCATTTTCTTCAAAACATCTGATACCGACATTATCTTCCCATTCAATACGACCACCACGTTTACTCGCGGGAAGTACAAGATTATTCCAGAAAATTTTAGTGATAAAATCATGAGATTTTGTACTACACATGAAAATGAAATTGATTTTTAGCGAGATAATAAATTTAAATATAATGTAAAAATAAAAAAGAAACGCATACCTTGGATGGAAACAATCAACATTACTTAAACCTTCGACAGGAAAAGTTGTTAAATCTATATCGAATTCTTGATACATTACGGCAAATGAATCACTTTTATGTGAAGCATAATAATCAACAACGTTTCTAATAGCTTTGTTATATTCCATAGAAGTCTCGTCCATTTTCTTTCTATTAAGAGTTCCAAATATCCCTATTTTATAAATAAAGGTATTTCTTCAATAAGTTGTTTCCATTATGTCGTTCGTTATCTTCAAGCTTTAAATTGCTTGACGCCTTGTATCTCTTCGGCGTTTAAGTTCTCCTTTATTTTTGATACTGTTTAGCTTACACAACAAGTCTTTGCAAGAAACAAGTAAGAACTTACCTGGGGCAAAAGCGCAAGAACATTCATACTCGGCAACAAGGCCCCACCCTTTACAATATTCTTCCTTATGAAAATTATAAACTTGAGAAACATTAAATACACCTAAAAGATTTACAACTGTATTTGGTATTTCTCTTCTAATGATTTCTAACGTTGATTTTAAGTAATCTTCAAACTGCTTTGATGTTAACCATGGAAGATCATTTGAACATCTAAAACAAATATCATTTGATCCAATAAAAAAAGTAAGATATTTATATGATTTCAACACAACTTCCATTGGTTCTTTATAAAGTTGATCTAATAAATAATTTAATTCTATTGTAAGATTTGATGCCATCATTCCTGATTGTGCTGCGTTAAATCTATCTTTTTTAGGTTTATATTGATATGGTGGACAAATTAGACCTAATAAAAGAAAAAAATAAAGATATTTATTTTCGCGTCAGAATTTAGAAAAAATATTTGATCATGTGTAAAATTTACCATAACATAATTCAACCAAATGATCTCCAGTAGAAGATCCTATCAACTCGGGTGAATAATGTTTTATAAAATTGGCAATAGTTACGGCACCAGGATCACCTCCAATAGAAAAACTTACTCCACGATTTTCATGAAGATTATGAATATCAATTGGTATATTTGCATGATGACCTTTTGCTCCGAATCCTGCTGTAATGCTATCTCCTATTGCCATTATAACTTTAATATCGTCAATACGTAAATCATGAACACTTTTAGGAGGAGTTTGACGAGGCTTTAGTTTTGGACATTGTGTAATGTCTTTAACAAATTTTCTGCTATTGTTAATGCTGAAATGAATTTGCGGGTTAAATGACGTGGAACATTGAATTAATAAAATAGTAAAAAATACGAATATAAAGATTATATTGACCATTTTTTTTTATAAAAGATCACATAAAACAAAAGGATTTTTTTAAATCTTTAAATCTTTGGCGCTGTTCAGCCAAATCATGCACGCGACTTGATCGAATCGTGATCCTTGACTCGTGTGATTATTACCAAAAAAAGAACAATATTACATTTCGGTAATCATACCATTCATGTGGATACTCATGTGCCGTGTCACAGATCTTGATGGCGCGATAGATTTATTACCTAATGCGCCAAGGAGGTAAGCAGTGATGTGCACTGGAAGATTGGAAACTTCCAATTCTTACAAGTTTGGTAATATCACGCTATAAACGGACCCAAATCAACTAAATTAACTTTTCCAATACCATATATAATTATAAATTGGAAGGATAGGAGGGGCCAAAAATAATTTACAAATTATTTTTTACTATTAAAATTTATGAAAGTATGTAGGGGGGGGGGGGGGGGGGGGGAAGGAAAAAGATAAAAAAGAAATCGATTAAAAATTGCTCTTTTGGTGTCTATCTAAATTTTTGAGGAGAGGGAGGGGGGGATTTTGTTAAACAGAAAATTATAGATTTTATAATATTAACACTTTTAGTCGAATGAAAAAAGTCTTAAGAAACTAAGTAGAGTTATTTAACAAGTATTAAATTTTTGTAAAAAACAGATGTTTATTAATTGAAAATTACTGTTTACTTTTATTTAGCGTAATTAGCTAAAATGAATAAGTCCAGGAAATTTAAGTAAAATTGTTATGGGCGGTTAGTTTTTTCACTTTACGGCGTAATTTTGGCACTCTCGTGATATAGATAGAACAAGCCTTAACTCTTAAGTAAATTCATACTGTAAATGTTAAAAATTACTTATTATTATTTGTTGTTAAATTTTATTTTACTGCAGTACGATGATCTAATTTCGCATGTGACACTGGTTGGTGCGGTTGGGAGGGTAAAGTGGCGGACCGCCGGGCCGTTCGGTTTTTATTAAATTATAAGGATTTGAAGCTTGCCGTCCAGCGACGTTCTCTCTAATATTAAATAATTTCCAGTACATACGTATATATATACATGCATATATATCTTTATGTAATCGGAGACCAATACGAAAGTCCAAAGTCCAAGAGTGGTTGATTTGCCGGTGATTGTCCAAATTTAGCCAATATCTAATTTCTTGTCAACCTGCTGAATGAATTTACTTTTTAGACATAATTCATTTTAAACGTGTTTAAACGTGATTTATTTAATTAAAACAGTTCATATATATTCTCTACCATGTGAATTTATTTATTTTATTATAATTGGATTAACTCATCTTCATTATTATTAGGATTTAAGAAAATCTGAAAAATATCTTTTAACTTATATAATGTAACAAAATTTAACTATGAATAGTGATATCATCTTCCATAATCTCATTTAACTCATATTACGCTTAAGATTAGTTAAGTATCGTATGATATGTTTATTGTTCCGATTGGTTAATATATCAAATATCGGGTATTTTAAGTATTTTTGCTAAACTGATAATTGTTTTACCGATCATCTATCAATTATTATCGACCACGTTCGTACCACCGACTACATCTTATAAAAGGCACCTCTTTTTACGATTAGCTTGATTAGTTTATTAAAAACCTTATCAATAAAAAAGAACTTTATTCATAATGTCTGGAAATAAAGAATTTACTATTGACGAACTCGCTCAACATAACACTAAAGCATCTTTGTATATTTCTATTAAAGGCAAAGTTTACGATGTAACAAAATTCATTGACGAAGTAAGTTTCGAATTTGTAAGAGATGCCCTATTTTTGCGTGATTTTGTTTATTAAAATTGTTTATGACATTTATGGCATTCGATAGCATCCTGGTGGGGAAGAAGTACTTCTTGATGAAGCTGGCCGCGACGCAACTGAAGCATTTGAAGATGTTGGCCATTCAGACGAAGCTCATGGACTTTTGAAAGGGTTTGAAATTGGTGTATTAAAAGAAGTATGTATTTAAAGTAAAGAAATAAATTAGGATATATATATAGGAATTATGGTTAAAACAATATTGTTTATTGATTTTAAATATAAATAAGATTTTAAGGTTTTTTTTTCTTCTTTTTTTACTCTGCTTATCCATTATTTTTTATCGTACTTTTTATGAGTAGGGTTCCCAACCACAAACGCAAAAACCTCCAACACATTCTTATCCTAAACATCCACAACCTGAGACATCATCTTCGTAAGTTATATAAAGAATGATTTTTATATTAAAAATTAACATGTCCTAATTAAAATATTTTATTCGCAGTGTGATTAATTATCTTGTTCCGCTTGGAGTTCTTGTAGCTTTTATTGCTTATAAATATATTTCAGGATGAACCTTAAACTTAAATAAATAAATTTTATATTTACATTTATAGATTATGGGTTCTAAGTTGTTTTTACTCATATAATATTTTATTTATCTCTATTATATTTGTTTTTCTTACTATTCTTTAATAACGTTTATTTGTTTTAATTTCTAACACAAAAGAACATTAAAAGTCGATGATTTTAGCGCATAAATTGGTATACTAAGACCTTTTAAATTTTTTGTATAAAGTGATATCTAAATTATTTTTAAACAGTTTATTTCAAGTCTTATATATATATACACACATATATATATATATTAAAATTGTACTACTTTTATTAATAAAGAAATAATCAACGTTCTATTCAGAAAAATTAGCTTTTTAAAATATTAGTTAAATTATGAAATACAGTAGAAATTAAAATACACTAATAATTATACAATAAATTTATAAATTTTGAAACATTATCCTCTATTTTTAATTGCAGTAACATTCCAATACTCTTTTAATTCAAGAAATCTATAACAAATAGAATAAATATTAGTATAAAAGTAATATTCATGTAAATAGTAATTTCAACACAAACCTTTTAGTACAACTATAACCTTGAAAATCTAATATAGGGAAACATAAAACTGGTTAAAATACTTTATAAAGGAAAAAGTAACTTGATTAAAAACCAACGATCTTCTTACCAAAACTGTCATCTGGATTACAATGACATTTTAATTGAAGAGATGCATCTTCTGGACAATGCATAAATGGTTCATGTTTATAACCAATTTCATTAAAAAAATGAATTTGATGTTTTTTCAAAAATAATGCTGCGGCTATTGAATGTACCGGTGCATCTCCCCATCTACATATATAAAGAAATCCCGGATCATTTTTTAGTACATCACTATACTTTTTAAAATTGGATTAAAAAATAAAGTTTGATTACCGTTCATAAAAAAATCCACCTTTTCTATCAAGGAAATCGAAAAATTTCATATATGCTTCGCTTCTCCATAAATTTAAATCCGCAATTTCGAAATTTGACCAAAAATGACATCTGATATAACAATTTTAAGTAAATAGAGGTAATATACAGCTATCAAGAAAAGTGATTACATACAAATTAAAATTTTCACCCCCATCATTTGAGATAAAATCTACTAAATTGTCTTTTTCAATATAATCAGGGTATTTTTCCATAAATTCTTTAACAGAGTTCCATAATGTTGGAATCGTCTTTGGATATTCGTATAATGATATAACAAAACCTATAAAAATAAATTGAATTAATTTGTACTGGTATAATAAGAGGTTATTATAAATCAATAAAAAAATTATATTTACTATATCTAATATCATTTTCTTTTAAATACATGAAAGGATCAAAATCGATATCACAATAAAATTGTACGTTAGGCTCCACACGCCAATAATAATCGTATTTGTCTAACAATTCATGTCTAAAGAAAAATCCTGTCTCAAATCTTAAAAAACAAGTTATAAAATTATTAAAATACGAAATATACGAATTAACCGAAGAATAATGTTTTGAAAATCAATACCTGCACATATGACGATAAGGTATACTATCACCATATATAACATCTTCAAGTTTCATCTGTTCCATATTTTTCCTAACAACTTCCATATCAATATCTTTTGGTATATTCCAATGTTCGGGTGGGATTAAACCTAATGAATTGTCAATACAAATTTATATTCTACATGTAATATTAATTTAATAACTGAATACAATTAATTTGCTTACCATATTCAGTTTTAGCTTTAGTAAGAGCACTGGTCAATTTCTTAAATTCCTCAGTAAAAGGAACATCATTTAAAAATACATAAGGATAATTATATTTGTGATTGAATCTATCTTCAAGTTGTCTCATAGTCCATCTAAAGTCATGTAAATCATCATTTCTTATCAATATAACAAAACAAGCTTTTGCTTTTCCAATTTGATATGAAGTGGTATTGTTAATGTCATCTTGTAATAGTATTTCACCGTTAATTTCAGATTCCGACAACCCTGACCATGATTTAGAATAACTTGACTTGGGATTAGTTACCGTTAATACCCAATGAAAGCAAACAAGTGTAACTAAAGCTAATACTATGTATTTTAAATTATTACGTTTTAACATTTTCAAAAAAATTATTTTTTTTTTTTTAAAAAAAATGAGAAAATTTTATTGGAGTAATTTAATTGACTTGACTTAATGTGCAAAACTTTTTGATCACCACATGGCAAATTGAAGGTCTTACACATTTGATTTAATTAATTAAAGCCACTGTAAATTTGGTCGAGTTTAACTTGTGCTATAGATATTTCATTTTTTTTTTATCAAAACTCACAAGGCATGAACGACTTGAATTTATCAGGTCAGGTTTAGCAATTGCAATTTGGCATTGTAACATCGATATAACCTGTTGACCTGAAACTAATTAACCTATATTTTTTCGATATCACGTGATAAAAATATATCGTTCGGAAAAAAAGTGATATTCTATTTATTTACTTAATATAGCGAATTTGATAAATTTTACATCATGTGGGAAATCAGGTTTATTAATACCCGTTTCCTGAACTTCTGAATCAAAAGGTTACGTTTTAATATGGCTTCACTACCGCCTCTTGAACCTACAATATCTCAACTAGATGCACTTAGTGTAGAAAGCCTTATCTATGAAAAGCAACGTTTAGAAAATTCTATATTTCATTTAGTTCGATCGAATGAAGACATGAAAGAATTTGATGAGAATGACAAAGAATTTCAATTGGCAATAAAAGAGAATGAAGACCTTATCGCAAGGTAATAATCATATATCCATTGTTATTAGAATGTAATCTAATTTTTTTTTGAATAGACATCGAGAGAAGATCAGGATAATTCAGGATTTGTTAAAGAAAAGACAACAAAATGGAAATAATTGTATAACAATCGAAAATACAGAAACGGTACAAGTTGAGAATACACAAGAGAACAATAATAACAATGCTCCTATCAACGTACAAAATGAGGAAATGGAAGAACCTGAAGATGGAATCTATTTATAAATAGGATTATACCGTAATGCATCTAAAATTAAAAACGTGACGGGACTCTGTTCAAGTTTATCTTTGATCGTGTAAAACTTAATTACTTTAGTCTGGTTTTTTTTCCGAGAATAACAATTTCCACTAGCTTCGCTGTATTTTCATGAATTTAAATAAAAAGTTTAATATATATGCGAGAATGTTCAAACACCTAAAATATTGAAGGATAAAGTTTGAGTTATCACGAAAGGAAAATTTCGGTGGATTTATAGTTTAGATATTACCTAATAAATTATCAACCAATAAAATAAGTCATCTAAAAAATTTTTTACAAAATAAAAAATTCTTTGATCCTCACATTTTCACTCTTTTCTTCCTTACTTTTTTTATACAACTTTTTTATATTTTTGGTCATGAATGTTTACGTTTCCCGGAGTTTGCAAACGTTTCGTGGTGCTCTTATTTGTAATTTTTCATATGGTTCCTTTATAAAACCTTTACGTAATAAAACTTTACTGTTAAACAAATTTATAGTTGTTAAATCTCGACTAAATTCGTCTTTATGTAATAAAAGTTGCTCTTTAACTTTTGATTCAATTAGACGTTTTGATTATAAATATGGATGTTGTCGTTTTTATACAACTAATAACACTAACATTGCGATAGAACCTAATGAGTGGATGACCCTTTCATTTTATTCTTTTAACTTGAACGTTCAGCTCTCTCTTGAAAAATTACGAGAAAATATGTTAAATAAACTTGAAGAAATGGGACTAGTTGGAAGAATTTATATTGCTACTGAAGGAATAAATGCACAGGTTTCATGCCCAAAAGAAAAATTAGAAGAATTAAGAAAATATTGCGATGAAGAATTAAATTTAAAAGGAACTGATTTCAACTTCTCAACATATCATGTAAAAGCATTTAGAAAGTTAAATGTTAAAATTAGGAAACAGGTTTGTGATGAATTAACGTAAAAAATTATAGTCAACAATTAAATTTAAACTAATGATTTGATTGTAAGATTGTTGCAGATAGATTAGAATCTGGCTCATATGATCTGTCTAAACAACCCGTTTATCTAACTCCAGAAGAATGGCATGAAGTATTATCCAATTCCAAAGAATCTCCTATCTTAATAGACATGAGAAATCAATATGAGAGGCAAGTGCAAGAATGCATTATTTCGTGTATTATTAATCATATTTAGAATAACTCTTGGATTCAATTTTCAGCGAAGTTGGTTATTTTGTTAATTCAATAAGACCAGACGTAGATACTTTCCGTGATAGTATCAAAGCTATGAATGAAATATGTGAGGGAAAACAAAATGAAAAAATTTACATGTATTGTACTGGTACGAAAGTGTAACATAATAATTAAATTTTCATAATTGTTGATATACAACTTACTGCACCCGTTTAAACAGGTGGCATTCGGTGCTCTAAAGCAGGTGCTATACTACTTTCTAACGGTTTTAAATCAGTTTACATGCTTAAAGGAGGAATTACAGCATATGGACGATTTATTATGGAAAACCCATCAATTATTTCCTTGTATAAAGGTCGTAATTTTACTTTCGATAAACGCCTTGGCGAGCCAATTACGGATGACATTGTTTCTCAGTGTCATTCATGTGGCAAACCATGTGGTGCTTATACGAATTGCAGAAACAAAACTTGCAATTTATTATTTATTCAATGTGAAGAATGCAAGATTCGATTGAAACGAACTTGTGGGACTGATTTTTGTTTTCAATTAGTTCATACTTGGGATGAAAAGTACGGCAGGCCTTCAACATTTGATGACGTGAAACCAGGTTTAGAATGTGTTTACGATCATATTCATCGAACAAGACCCAAATTGGTTATAAAAAGATTAGGTGGAACAACAGCAAATATTTCAACAGATATAATTCCGGATATAATAAAACAAAAGGATAAGCAAATGAAAAAGTAATCCATAAGGACTATTTTAATATATGAAGGTTAAATATGGTAAACAATATCTTTCACTGGCGCGTTTTCTAAAATATTCGGTAGCATTTAATTTCTAAATTAAACAAATTTCGGAGCAATATACTTTACAATAATCATGCTTTTAATCTAAGGATAACTTTCTAAACTTGTCTAATTTATAATGAAATTAAGAATTTGAGAATAATTCTTTTCTTAAATGAGGATTTTTGCATCCATCATTAATTGTTTTGCTTGATTTTACAAGATAATTCAAGACTCTCCTATGATCACTGTCACGTAATTATTACCTTTAACTTTTACCTTCAACCTTTGCCTCCTCTGTTTTTCTTGATTTATTTTCTAATTTCTATTAACTTCTCTTGCCAATTAACTTTTGGGCGAACTGGAAGAAATAACTCCCTCCGGTTTTTTGCTGCAGTTACTCTTCGTGAGTTATAGTTGTATAACAAATTAACTATCTGCTAAATGTTCTAATTATTCAGTAATGCAAAAGAACCATAAAATTGTTATCTCTCACACTTAAGTAACTCAAGTCTTTTAAAAGCAGAAAAATTATTATAATTTAATCAATTGAGTAATTTGCGAAAGAAAATAATTGTTTGAGTAATAAAATTTATTAACCTAGCTTGTGATATTGAAATTTGATTTCATTTTCGTCATATAGGTTCCCCAATATCACTCTTCTTTGACAATAGCCGGAATTCTAAACCTTTTTATCAATTGATTATTCGTCTAACCATTCTTGTCTTACTATATTTTTGCGTTAACTGTGAATGTTAGATTGATATACTCAATATACTTAGTATATTACTGACTCTGATTGATTTACATTAATTATTTCTCATTTAGTTAATTGGTGAATCGAGATTTTATCAAAATTTTTTTTTTTTTTTTAAAAAAAAAAGTCTTCTTCTTTTACGAATTTAGTTGTATATATCTTTTTGGTGTAGATATAAAAAATGGAGGTTTGTTTTGGTTTAAAAGTGATATGAGATTTTTTGTATAATTTATTTATTTAACCTTACTAAAACGCGTTATAACGTAGTATCAAGAGTTTGTTTCAAGACTAGAAGAACTCCTTAACCAATTAGTTTCTGGTGATACTGATACAGCAAGAATAAGAACGGTACGCAACTGTTATGTTGACAACTAAAGTTTGTTGCTTTTTTTGTCTCTCACGCGTTTTTAATATATTCTTTTCATTTTTGTTTCACATTTTGTTTTAAAGGCTACTTCTACTTTGAATAACGATTTTTATAGTTCTTCTACTTGTGTAGCTGCACTTGTACAAATTCTATCATCCTCTACGCATTGGCAGGTCTGTAAGTTAATTTTCTCACGAAAAAAAGAAAAAAAATTTAAAATACAATATTTATATCACAATAATAATGGTTTTAGGTGCGACAACTTGCAGCTGTTGAATTAAGAAAAAGATCAATAAAATGGTGGTCAAAGATTGATATAAACACACAAACAGCTATAAAAAATCAATTACTCGAGGTTATTTTGCGGGAATCTCAGTAAGCTTAATAAATTACGCGATACGCGAGTTTAAATTTATTAAGTTACTTATTTTAAGGTTAATGATTGATTAATTTATAGTGAACTTGTAAGACATGCTACTGCACGTGTAATTTCATCTATTGCTAAAATTGAAATACCAGCTGGCACGTGGAATCATTTGCTTCAATTCTTATATCAATGTTGCCAAAGTCCTAACGCTGGACACCGGGAGGTAAATTAATTAAGTCGTTAATAATATTGTAAAATTCTTGTCTAAGATGTTTGCATTTAGGTTGGAATATTTGTACTATATACTTTGTTTGAAGTGATCATAGAAGCATTTCAGGATAATCTAAGACAACTCTTTGAGTTGTTTGGCGCAGCTCTTAATGACCCTGAAAGCAAGGTTGTGCGCGTAACTACGTTGCAGTAAGACATTTTTCTTTTCGTAATAATAAATATAATGGCTGGCAACTTCAATATAAAAATCGAATTTGTAACATATATTCTTAATTTATTTAGGGCTCTAGGGAAAGTTGCCGAAATTATTGATCCTAGTAGTAAAGCGGACATAGTATGTTGATTGGTCCTTTTTTTTTGAAGTTGATTACCTTTAATTTTCAATTATTATATTAATAAAAATTTTTCCTAAAACAAAAAAAAAATTCGATTAGCAATTATTTCGCGATTTAATACCTTCAATGGTCAATGTAATTCAACAATGCTTAGAGCAAGGTGATAATGACTCAGCCATTAAAGGATTTGAACTATTTGATGGATTGTTATTGTTGGTTTGTAAAACTTTATTTATTTATGAAATATATTATTTATAAGAATTAAGAATTGATTTATAATTTTCGCCTATCATTGCTCAATATAATTGATTCAAATAATGTTACCTGTAGGAGACGCCACTTTTATCTAATCATTTGCAACAGCTTATTGAATTTGTTTTGATAGTGTCACGTAATAATCAATATGATGATTCAGTTCGAGTTATGGCCTTGCAATTTCTTATCTGGGTTACTAATTAGTAAGAATTAATATATAATTGTAGCAATGATCGAATTGTATTTAATTTTATGGTATTTGCATTGGTAGTAAGAAAACGAAAATTCAAAAGTTAAAACTCGTTGCTCCTATTATTCAACAATTGATGCCAATTGGGGCCGAGGATGATCCTGATGATCAAGATGATGAGTCGCCTTCCAGAGTATTTATTATATTATCTTTGTAAAATATTATTTAACGAGCGGACTGATGTTGAGTTAATAATTTGTTAAATAGATGGCTTTCAGAGTTATTAATTCTTTATCCACCAAATTACCGCCTCAGCAAGTTTTTCCTGTTGTCATGGAAAACGTTTTTACATATGTTCAAAGTCACGACCCGAAATTCAGAAAAGCAGGAATGATGGCATTTGCGGTACATTTTAATATCTTATTATTTTAATATAATAGAGATTTATTGCAAATGCTAACTTTTCACTTGTGAAAAGGTTCTTATTGAAGGATGTTCTGATCATATGCGTCCGAAGTTTAATGACTTATTACCTCTTGTATGTAATGGTTTACGTGACCCGGAGACAATTGTTCGTAGAGGCGCATGTATTGCACTAGGCTGTTTAGCAGGTTGGTGATATTATTTTACGTTTTGTTTAGTAATTATAGTATTAACCTAAAGAATATTGTACATTTAGAGGAACTAGATCAAGAAATAGCATCCAACCATGCTACACTATTACCTTTGTTATTTGATCTCATGAACGATCCAAACACCGAAATTCCAAAGCAAGCATGTAATGCGCTTGATGCTATTTTAGAAGGATTGGATGATGAAATTTTGCAATACTTGCCTACTTTAATGGAAAGACTTTTACTTTTATTGGATAATGGTCCTAATGAAGTAAAGACCACAGTTACAGCAGCTATTGGGAGCGCAGCTCATGCTGCTGGTAGTGTAAGTTTCTTTATTCTTTATAATATTTTATCAATAATATAATAATAATGTTTTACTTATCTTTTAATTAGGAATTTAAGCAATACTTTCCTATGGTAATTAGTAGATTATTGGTGCTGATGACATTAAATAAAAACAATGATGACATGTTATTACGAGGAATAGCTACCGACACTGTAGGTTCAGTTGCTGAAGCAGTTGGCAAGGAATTAATTCAGGTATAATAAAATTCATAGATTACCTACCGTATATTATTTATACTTCATTACAGCTAACATTGTATTCATTTCCTAGCCACATGTCAATGAGATTATGCGATTGGCAATTGAAGGAACGCACTTGGATCATGCACGTCTTCGCGAATGTAGTTATTGTTTGTTTGCAGTTATGGCGCGTGTATTCGGAGAAGAATTTAATATATATTTAGACACAATTGTGCCTCAATTATTAAAGAGTTGTCAATTGGAAGAATTTGACCCATTTATACTTGATGGTATATATTTTTCATTTATTTTGCTTATAGTTATATCTGTTTACGAATTAATTCTTAAGAACTTTTATCTTAAATGTACCTAGCTGAAGAAAATCTTTCGACAGATATAGATATTGATGATGATGACGATGATGATGCGGAATATGCTATCAATTCGGCTATTGTTGATGAAAAAGAGATAGCAGCTGATGTTATTGGGGAGATATTTGAAAATACAAGATCCAATTTTCTTCCTTATGTTGAAGCATCAATATCAGAGTTGGTGAAACTAGCCAGTCATCATTCGGGAGGCGTGAGAAAATCAGTTGTATCATCTTTATTCCGTTTTTTGACAACCTTTTATAGTATGTCAAATCCAACTCAATGGGAAGCTGGTTTACCCGTGGTATTGTTTACATTTCATTTATCTGTTAATTTTTTTCATTATTCGTTTATATTCGTTTACAAAAAAATTTATATTCTAGAAAGTGCCTGTCCACGAAAACGTGCAAAATATGACAAAAACTGTAATGCCGACAATATTAGCAATAGTGAACGATGAAGAAAGCAAGTGAGTTTCCAGAACATTGAAAATTTGAGATAATTAGTTATATGATGAGATATAAAGCTATTTAACCCAGCTCATTTTGATTTAAAATATGATACCACATTTTAATACTGATTACTATCATAAAGATATTTCTAAGTGCCAACTTTATTACTACTATTCTAATACGCGTAATTCTTTAATGCAGAATGGTAATAGTGCAATTATATCAAGAATTTATCGACACACTTAAGCAATGTGGACCCGCGATTATTGCAGACTGTAAGAATTTTTTTTTTCCGCTTATAATTATATATATTCAGTTTTTATAACAAATATTTAAATATTTAAATATTAATTGGTAAATAAAAGATGTTGATCCTATTGCTCAAAACATACTCTCTCTTTATGAGAAAAGAGCCTTATGCCAGCTTGATAATGACGATGAAGATGAATTAATAGACGAGGATGAAGAAGCAGAATACGATGCACTTTTAATTAGTGTTGCGTCAGATTTTGTTGCCGCGTTGGCTTTAGTTCTTGGTCCTGATTTTGCTTCTTACTTCAAAGTGTACCTTCCACATATAACTAAATATTATGTATGTTACAGATTCAATTCGATACACTTTATGTATTTTTAATTGTGTTAATCTATTTTTATGGTTTTAGAAAAGGTCTAAGCCAGTTTCTGATAGGTCTATGGCTATTGGATGCTTGGGTGATTCCACTATTGGTCTTAAATCCGGTATTTCAGAGTTTACTGAAGTAAGCACGCTTCAAAGAATAACACAGTAAAAGTCACTGGAAAAATATTAAAATTTTTTATTATTAATTTATAGCAATTATTATCATTATATCTTAAAGCTTTGGGCGATGAAGAGGAAGAAGTGAGGAGTAATTCTGCTTTTGCTATTGGCGTTCTTTGTCAATATACTACAATCGATATCAGCAGGTAATTTTTCTTTTTTACTTATTTTTGTTAAATCATTATCAACTAGTAATAACTCTAGTACAATGTAATATAGTAAATATAATGAAATTCTTACACGAATTTATCCACTTTTTACTGGGAAATACGTACTAAATGTTACTGATAACGCTTGCGGGGCAGTATGTCGAATGATAATAAAATGTTCTCAAGTAATTCCAATTGATCAGGTACTATAGTTATCAAAATAATTTTTTTCTTTTTTTTTTTACTCTTGATTTCGGGTTTGAAATATAACCTATTAATTTTTATAGGTATTAGAAGTAATAATTCGTACCTTACCATTAAAAGATTATGAGGAAAATGAACCTGTTTTTCAATGTATATTTTACCTTTTCCGTGCAAATAATTCTTATGTAAGTTTGAGATAATGGTTAAATTTGGTAGTTGCCAATTAATATAACGTATTAAATTAACTAAAATTTACTTTTAGGTGTTAAGTCACATTCCGGAATTTTTAAACATTTTTGCTCAAGTTCTTTCTCCACCTGAAGATCAATTGAAAGATCAAACACGTCAAGAATTAATAGATCTCATAAAAGCACTCAATCAACAATTTCCTGATGTGGTTGCCAGATCACCATTAGGACCATTTTTGCAATCTTAATTATATATATCAATTTTAATACAAAAAAAAAAAATTGTTAGTAATAATTGATTCTACATACAAATATTTTACAATATTTTACATTTTAATTCCTATTTCCTGTCACTATTCATTTTTTTTCTCTAATACCTTTAGTGGATCAGTAAACAATCATAAAATCCTGAAAATGCTCTTTTTTGAATAGTATGTAATAACTTTCTTTTTTGTTTTTATCAAAACAATATACTGTACAATGTACATGCATGCGAAGAAATGATATTTAGGAAAAAAACACATCTATTTAATATTCTTATTGATATTCCTATTATTTATTTCAGTATATACCAAATACAAACAAAAAAATAATTGTTTTCATTCTTGTTGAATAACTATTTAGTTACTTAAGTCTTGTTTTATTCAATATGCATTTATTGTTAAAAATAGTATTTTACAAGAGTTCTTTAAAATATTTTAAAGCTAAATAAGAAAGTTGAAAGAAAATAAAGAAAATGAAAATAACCGTAAAAAATTTTTACTAGTGCGCAGTTTGATAATTGGTCAACTCCAAATAAATCTCACTCAATCGGTTAATTAACTGGTTAATAATTCAACAAGTTTTATTACTTTTTTTTTATTAATAAGTGAAATGGAATTTGATCAAACTGAAATAATACGGGATAATTATCAGAACTTCAACAGAATAAACAATTTAAGGATAAAATGATTTAAGTTTTAAAAATCAAATAGAAACTAGATTTAAGATCATAAAAATCTTTATTGTAACTTATTAAGCAGAATATTTCAAAAAAAATTGACATTGATCTATTTACCATTATAAATTTCTTTATTCATTTATCTTCATTTACCTCATTTATTTCATTTACTACTTCAATTGCTTCATTTACTTCATTCACTTCTTTCTATATTAGTGGAAAAAAGAAGAGTTATTAGAACTATGAAATTCAGAGAATAGAAAAACGATATACCTGTTCTTTCAATTTTGCCAGAATTTCTTTGCTTATACTTTCTTGTCTTTCTTTCTCTGAACCTATTTGGTTCTTCAAGCTCCTATTACAAAGAAAATAGTTGTTTATAGTTTGCCTCATTACAACTAACACGAGAATAAATCGTACCAATGATTTCCTAATGCAAATGAACAGAATACAAATACACCTCCAATTAATGCAAATAACTCTCTGTTGAATGTAACACCTTGTTTAGATCTTTCGATACATGTTATAGGTGATACGGAAAGTGGTACGGAAGGTCGAATGTAAAGTGATATAGTAGGTGGTATGATAGGTGGTGCGGTAGGTGGTATAGCATATGGTATAGAAGGTGTGAAATGACGTACAAATACCGAGGAGAAACAACGCATAAATTCTGAAAAGAAACGACGCATATTTAAGACAAAAATACACATGAAAATTAATGCAATGTATTTTCCTTTCATAAAATATTTGATCGTTGTTTTTATCGTTATTACAGAACTTTGCGCCATATATATGATAAAATCGAAAATTAAATTTTAGAAATTAATCAATTAATCACCAAAAAAGTCACTAAATAACAATAGTTTTTTGGACCAGATCTAACCCAAAAGAAGGTTTAATTGAGAATGAGGCTATTTTTCTAAATTCAGTTAATAATTAATCATTATTAGCTTATTGATATAATAGTTATTATTAGCATGCCAACAGCGATTTTATTATCCCCGATTTTTTATTTATATTTTCTAAACAACATAATATTTTGCACAGTTCTCAATTGTACAGTATCCAATTGGGTCAATATTTGCTCCAATTCATGTAATTTTTTCCTTTCTGTTTCATTCAATAATTGTATATTAGAGCTCTTATTCAATTGTCGTAATGCATCTTCTTTTTCTTTCTTTTCTAGGAGTCTTTGATGCTCCCGATTCATAATCAAATCTCACTTGATGTATATTAGCAAGTGTTTGATGATAATTATTCAACAATACATCATAACATTTTTTGTAATCTATATCCCATAGATAAAATGTTCTTGATGGTGCTCGATCTGCCGATCGTGGGACTTCCTGTAAAAAAATTGACGTATTTAGTTAATAACAAATATAAATTTCTTATGAACTTGACAGCTTGATAAATTACTTGTATTTGTACAAAACCCCGCTCATTAATTCTGTAAGCTTTTGGCGAGCTTCTAAAGGATTCATCAATGTTAACAATCTGGAAAAAAAAATATTTAGTTTTAAAAAACCGATGAGGTACAAATTGTACAAATTAAAAAACTTACTGCTTTTTCATCCAATTTGCTTTTTTCGTATAAGAGTCTGACAATTCTCACTCCTTTAAATCCATATTTTTCCATAATGACATCTTCAAAAATCTCTTTTTTCAATGATTCACAAATTTCATTATATCGAATAATATACATTCCACCCATATTCTCATCTTTTTTACGTAATATATCATCATATTCCACAAGATAATCCAAATATTGTTTAATGAGAATTTCGCGAGTTACTCCTCTTCTTGCACTTTGCATTTGTTGATTAAATAAATCAGTCTTTTCAATGGGAACACTCCTAATAATTCTTTGAGCTGATATTGCATCTACATATTTAAAATACATATTTTCCTTATCCTAATTTTTAGAAACGTAAAATCAATTTTGATAGTATTGAACGACCAACAAATGTTTGAATATTTGTTTAAATATAATTTTTTTTTACATATATATATAAATTACTTTCTAATCAATTTGAATTTACAGCAACAAAAAGGAGAGAATCGACTCTGTTTTTGTTAACAAAAATCTTATCTTTTAGGAAAATCAATATTATCGTGTAAATTATGAAAAATTTAATGCTAAATCGAGAAACAGAGTAAGTTAAAGCATATATTGATCAGCTGAATAATTTTAATATTTGGGTGCTACAGCAAATTGTTGAATTTGTTAAGGCTCAAATTAATCAATCTGCAAGTATTATAGCGAAAGTAGTTCTTAACATTGTAGATGATGAGAAGCCAAATGATGTGGAATCATGTAAGAAAAAAAAAAAATTATCATTGATTTGTCTGTGTTCTTGAAATAAATATACGTATTATAAATAAATATGAAAATAGAACTATTAATATTATTAGCTTAGTCTCACCGATCCTGTTGCGACACTGTCATCATCAGTTACAGCCGTGAGTTAGCTTTCACTTCAGCCATTTGTTTTTTTGTGGGAATAAAATTGGTGACTTTTGCTAATTCGCGTTGTTCGGCCTCTGATGCCTTATCCTGGGCAGATTTTGAATCTGTTATTCTTACTGGTGTAAGATAACGCCTTTCCACAATTTTTTTAAACGTCATCTTTAACTCTTTGTATTCTATTAATGAAAGTATGATAATAAATTTAAAGGACGAGCATAAAAAAAAATTAATATAATAAATATTTGATTTACTCACTGTTCGTTCTCTTTGATATATTTCGATCTTCGATGAATCCATTGAACGTTCCCTTACCATTTAACAGCATATAATAAGTAATCTCATCAGCTCCCTATTACCATAAATAAAATAATAATAGATATAATTCTTCACAAATAAGTGAACATATTAACATAAATGTACCCTATGTCTAACCCATTCATTTGCGTATTTTATATAAATTCCAAAATTAACTCTTGCTAAAACTTCATTTTGATCAATAGAATAATGAATTGAATTACGTGAACCTTCTCTAGTTTCTGTCCAATATACTAAATTATGTTGAATTAGCACAAAGAGACATTCACGAGTCTTAGATACACTTTATTTTGAAAATTTAGAAATAAATACTAATGGAAGTCGACCTTTTTGTAATAACACTTTGGCCACTTCCTATAATGGATAAGAATCATTTGAGTAAGGGTGCAAAGATATTTTCGAGATATGTAATTTAAATACCTCAATAATTGGACCAAAATCGTCCCTAATTATATACAGAATTTTTCGTGATCACCATTGTTTATCAGCCAATTAAAATAATGTATTATTAACATCTAAAACTTAGTCATGATATACAGTAAAACAATCGATATTTCATAAGTCGGATTTGATTCTATATCAATTTAATATATCGAAATTTCTAAATTTGGCGTTATGTACAGTATTCGAAATGGTTAATTTTGGCCAGAATTAAAATTGATCATTTTATACCGAAATTCTTTACAAATATTGCATACAATTTTACCATTCTTTTTTACATTCCTTCTCCTAAACCTGACCAATCTCAAGAAAAAGAAAGTAAGAAAGAAGAGGGATAAATCTTAGAAGAAAGAGGATAATAATCAGGAAAATTTTTCAATTATTGGCTATCTTGTTATATTTGTTTGAAGGGATGTTTTAATCATAAATAAATAAATAATATATTTTTTGTCCTTGCTTGTTACAATTCCATTAAGCAATATAAATCCAAATCCAACAAGGCTTGTAAAGTTTCTTTGTAGATATATTAATCTTGTTTTATATCTTTCACTTATAATAGATTTAAAAAAAATAAAATTATAATAAGTTTGTATTTAGGAATATCACATCTGATCTCACGTGATGTGATATTGCGGAATTTTTTAGCTGCGAGAACCAAAAACAATTCTATTTTAGAATTATGGCCACACAAGTGATCTCAAGTATGAGACTTTAAAGGTTCCTAATGGGTCAAGTTCAATTAAGGAAGAAATGGATAAGATTAATGTCGGAATTTGTGGTACCTTACAGGTGAATTTTTTTATATAGAGAAAATGTAAATGGGAGTAGTTGAATTTTTTTGGAAGATAATAGAGAATTCTGAGAGCTAAAGGGTATTATTCGTGATTTAACAAACATATATATTTATACATGTTGGAGCGAATTATAAAAAGTATAATTTGTTATGATGGTTTTCTGCAAGTATTTTAGTAAGAAGGCGATTTTTATCCATTTGTATTTGTATAGACGATATGTGTCAAGAGTATCCCTGAAAACGAGATAACAGCATCAAATGCTGAAAAGGAACTCCCGGATTTCTTTTTTAAAATTTTCCTAACACGTCGATCATGGATTTACGTCCAAAATCAAAATTTTAACCTTATAGCTCCAAGGGCAAATTGCTATTTACTCATTCGATTCTTATCATCACTCTGTGGGATGCAGTAATCCTGCTTTGAAAGTACATGACTTTCCAAAGTGAAATGCAATTGCGATGTAAAGCCTTCAAGGAAAGAAATTTGAGACCGAGTTGCGTATCTGATGAAAGTGCAGTCGGTTTTCGTGGAAAAGATTCTGGAAATGGAGGGAAAGATGACAGCTTATCTATTCATGGTAAATCTCACATTGTCTAATATCAAGAATTACTTTGTCAGGGTATTCATTTGTTGCAGGCAAAAGCTGACCTTTTAAAACTTTATTCATTTCAAAAGATTTTCCTTGAATAGATAAGGTAATTCTTGAAAAGGATAAACGAAATCCTAAACTACGGAATTTTGAACTTCGGTTTGCCCGTAGATGTCATAAATGAGCAAGTAATGATTATAGCGGTAAGAGAACAAATTATGGGAAGATCGAACAGCGCATTTGTCACTATAGGATATTGCTTTAAAAGCATCACATCAATAAAAATATCTTTACACACATAATCTACATCAACTAATTATGAGTTATAGTATATAGTCGAATAATTTCATTTTTTTTTATTGTTTTTTATATTTTATTGAACTAAATAAAACGATTTTTTGTATAAAAAATTTATTTTTTCGGTATAACATGTTTCTTGTTTCAAAATGATTGGAAAATAGTCTTAAGGTAATTACAAAAGGGAGTTTACTCTTTGACTTTTTTGATTTAAAATGTTCTTTCTTTTTAAAAATAAATTCTTTGTAAGTTATAATGTTTTTTTCCCTAGGCTGGAAGTTTTGTAAGGTAATAATAAGAGAAGAGAATTTCTGACTTTTGAACATCATTGCATTTATTCTCTGTTTTTCTTTTAAAATGAAAAGAGGATGGCAAATATAACGATTATCGTCGAATACAAAATAATCACAAGTACGATGATGATAATAATAAGTATGAAGACGATGATAATCAAAAGTTCGGAAGCAACAAGCATGCATATATAAAAAGATTAATTCTTGCAATACAGGGAATCTGCATCAACAACTCCAAAATGGTCGAATGATGGTTATAAAGGTTCATTATATAGTGAATTTAAAAGAATTTGTTTTCAGTGGTTGTAAAAATACAAGATGTTATTGAGGTTGAGGATGAAAAATGAATTTGATGAAAGATAATGATAAATGTGTATGGGACGATTAAAATTATATTAGTAACTAATATATATTAATAGGAATATAAGATATTCCTACTATTCCGGCAATTCTCCAAAGGATTAACACGAGATCTAAGTAGTGTTATTTGAGAAATTTCTTGGCTCATCTACAGCAATTGTAGTATCATCATCCTCAGGTACTTGCCCTTCATAATCAATACTTTCCGGCCGGAATTAAGGATTTAATTATGTGATAAAATAATGTGACTGTGTGACTGGTTTAAATGCGGAAAAATAAGCTTATGCATTATTCGTATTAATAACATGTCTCGCTCACCTCGAGAACAAGATCAGCCTCATTCTGGTTATCCGCAACAACGTCCACCTCCTGTAAGCCCGCATCAATTACCCCAATTACATATGGGTCCGCCTTTTCGTCCACTTCTTCCTTCAGGCTGGACTGAGCACCGTGCCCCGAATGGAATGTTTTACTATTATAACGCTGCGACAGGTCAAAGTACTTGGGAGAGACCTATACTGGTTCCTCCTCCTCCTCCGATTGGTCCTCCTGGTCCTCCTCCCGGAATTATGCAGTTACCTTCGTTTCAACCGATTTCAGGAGTCATGCCACAGCAAATACAACAAAACGTACCATTTACACAACAAAAGGATAAGAATAAAGATAAAAAGAAGAAAGAAAAGGCTAAAGGAAAGTAAGTATATCCAGATCAAACATTGTCATATAGATACACTTTATATTTTATCCAAATTTATTTTCTTATAAAAAAAATTTTTTACATTTGTACAGGAGGCAAATTCCTGATACAAAATGGTATATCGTTAATACAACTGAAGGAAATGAATTTTATTATAATTCCGAGACGAAACAATCTGTTTGGGAAGTACCTGAAGAAATTGCAGAAGCTGTCAAAGTTTTCAAAGAACAAGAAGAAAAAGATGCTCAAAATCAAAGATCAAATGATAGTGCAGGATTAAAACGAAAGGCAAACGATGAGGAAGTATCTGGTAGCGAGGATTTCAAAAGAGCTAAAGGAAGTGTGGATGATGGCGAAGTTGAAGGAACTGAGTTAGTATATTATTATTAGTTTATTGTTTTTTATTTTAATTAATTGGAATATTAATGAACAAACAAAAACATTTAGATTAACAGAAGATGATATAGCCTTCCAACTTCAGTTTATGGAGGAACAAGAAAACCAAGAATTAATGGATGGTGATTCCGAAGATTATAACGATAAAATTGATGATCACGAGAACGCAGGCGAAGAAGAAAACTCTATTTTAAAAAAGCAAGACAAAGGAAAAGATGTAGAGTTATCGTCCGAGGAACGTGTACTTATGTTTAAGGTAAATCATTTAAGTATAAATTTCTCATTTTTATTTATAGAAAATAATGCAGTTTCTACTTTTAGAGCTTGCTTAAAGATATGGAAGTTTCACCATTTGCCATTTGGGAGAAAGAACTTCCGAGAATAATTCATGACGAAAGATATACATGTATGCTAAGAGTAATCGGTCATAGTATGAAAGTTATAATTAATTAAATTTAAAACTAAAAAATCTAACATTTCCACTTATTGCGATAATCCTAAGTAATACCGACTTTGAAACAAAGAAAAGAGATATTTGATGAATACTGCAAAGAACGAGTAGCGGAATTAAGGGCTGAAAAGAAAAATAAAGCGAAGGTAAACAACGTTTAGTACAATATAACGTGTCTTACTGCAGTTAGTAACTTGATGAATGTTGTAAATAGAATTTGTCGGAAAAAGATGAATATCTGAAATTACTTGAAGAAGAAACTACTCACCGTTCTCACTGGGATGATTTTAGGAGAAAATTTAAGCGTGATCCAAGGTTTAAAAATTTTTCTGACGACAAAGAAAAAGAAAAAACATTCAGGAATTACGTGAAAGGATTGAAAGAAAAAGAATCCGAGCGTGAGAATTTACTTTGCAATCTGTATAACATCATTTTTTTTATATATTCGTTGTTTAAATAATTTGTTCTTTCAACCAATTAGGCAAAAGAGTTCAACAAAAGAAAGCCGAAGAAGATTTTGTAAGGTTATTGAGAGAAACGAGGGAAATAAAATATAATTCTAGTTGGCGAAAGGTATAAATAATCAATGGCTTTCTTTAATAGGGGAAGACTTTATTTCAAAGTTATGTAATCATTATCTCACTATATAGGTCAAGAGAATAATTGATCATGATCCAAGGTATGATGCTGTAGAATCTTCCGATATGAGAGAAGATATATTTAGAGATTATTGTAGAAAATTAGAAGCCGAAGATGAAGAAGAAATGGCTAAGAAAGAGGATGAACGTAGACAAAGAGATCGTAAAGCAAGGTATGATTTTATTGATTTGAATTTATCTGTATTTAAATCGAAATTTTGCCACTTTCAGAATTTCTTTTTTAGTAAAGGTATAATATATTGCTATTTTAAGAGAGGAGGCAAGCTTAAGAAATCGGGAGGCTCAAGTTAGGTGGGAGAAGAAAGTCCAAACACGTGAAAAAGACAATGCTAAAAATAAAATTATGCGAGATGAATCCATACGCGAATTCCAAACACTTTTAGTAGATTTAGTGCGAACTCATGAGGTAAAGGAGTAATATATGGTGGTTATATTTTCTGCTTCAATTTGTTTAATGATGAATTATTTATTTGTCTAGACCACTTGGGAATTAAAGAAGCCTGATTTACATAAAGATTCGCGTTTTCATGGTCATGGTCTTGAAGATAAAGATAGAGAAAGACTATTTCAAGAACATATAGATGATATCTATCAGAAGCGTTTGAAATCATATCATAACCTACTTGACCAACATGTTCAGCTTGATACTACTTGGTTAGAGATTCAGTCAGTTATCAAAGAAGATATACGCTCTGTCCGACTTTCAAAGAATGAAAAATTACTAGAAGAACTATTTGACAAATATCTAATTCAAAGAATTGAAGTGGCTAAAAAAGAATTTAAAGAACTTTTACGAGAAAATCAATTTGTTGAATACAGGACACGAATGATCAAATTATCAGAAGATGGCGCAACTGACGAGACTGGAACCAGTAAAGAGAAAGCACGCGCATTATCGCTAGAAGAAATTCATGATGTACTTAAAGTAAGTATATAAATGTCATTTACAATATTTGACGTTCATTCTTAATACAATATTAATTTATAGGAAGATAAACGTTATTTGGTGTTAAATACTATGCCGGACGTCCGTAATGAACTGATTACTGGTTATTTAACTAATTTGGAAACACCTAAAATGACTGTGCATCAAGGTCGAGAGTGAGATAATATTATAGAAAATAATAATATTAACTAATAAGAAAATTTTTATTTAAAAAGATTAAAAAGAAAATATTAAAAGTATTAGATTTATTAAATAATAATAAAAATAATGATTCTATGTCATTGGATGTTATAATGTTAAAATCAAAATATTGAAATTTTCTATTTTGAAAATAAAACAAAAATGTCCGTCAGGTGATCGATTTCTTTTGTATAACCAGAAATTTTATCTACCACCTTTAAACCACCAACTTTCTGCAATCCAGGACTTAATGGAAAAAATTCCAAGCTAAATTCAACGAAAGCGTCTGATGCTAATTCACCCAAATAATTTGTAGAAGGGCCACTTAGTAATACAGATCCCATTTTACTTTTAACCGCTATTATCGTAATTTTTAATGTAGTCGTCGTTCGATTCCTTATGCGACATCCTAATTTAAATGGAACTTCAAGTTCTATTAAAGTTGGAATGGATGTTACGGAAAACTCAATCTCATCCAGTATTGGAGGTTTACGTATCAATTGACTAGTCTGTAAACGTCCTGTTTCACCATAGTTTGAACGCCAAACAATTTCAAGTTTTCCAAGAGCGTTTGTTGTCCGTGCAAGTTTATTATCTATCTCAGGTTTTGGCGTTAACATATACAAATATTGACGAATATCTTGTGGGTTTAAATAACTATTCTTTCCAAAAATACTCTCTTGGTCTATTTTTACTTTTGATAATTTGACAATTTTTGATTCAGAGTTTTTTTCGTCCTCTTTGTTATCATTTTCTAAGTTTGCTTGTTCGTTTGCTATGTTCAAATTTTCATTTTCTTCCTTACTTTCAATATTAGATTCTTTATTAACTAAATCGATTTTCTCATTAATATTTTCATTAATACTTTCGTTAACTTTTTTAAGTTCTTTGTCATTTATTTCATCATTGAAAACCACAAAATTCAAATCTTTATAATTAAAAACTTCACCAGGTTCAAAATTCATCCTCTCCAGGTACATTAATCTCTCTGCTACGTTTTGAATTTGAACTTCCAAAAACACAGTTCCATCTGCCATATTATTAACTTTAGTTTTTACTGCGAAAGGATTCAAAACTTGAAACCTATAAAACTTTTTAAGGTATCTTTTTACCCCTTCATCTGTTGTATATTGAACCATACATACTAAATTGTGTATGCCTAATTCCTTGATCTCGTGTTTTATTACAAATTCATATGCTTTATGTGGTTCAATGGTTGGAACTGAATTGGAAGTAGTGTCTGCCAATTGCAACCGTTGCTTTTCCGTTTGGAGTTCTGCTCTAATGCTGATATCACGTGCTATCCGAGCTGAATCGTTATTTACAATAAGATAACTGTCAAAAGTAGCACCTAAATAAATATTTTCAATCGCGTTAGTATTCATTGAAGGCAAAGATGATAGTTCGTTCTCACTAAGATCACGCATGTGAATTCTCGACGCCGATTTCGAAACAGTAGGGTCCAAAGACTCTGCTTGTGACTTCTTCTCAGTCCCTTTACTGGTTGAAGGACTTGACTGTCTCATAACCTTTAGAGACAACAAATGTTGCACTTCACGAGGTTGTTCTACAATAATATTGGTATTACCACTAAGTACCGACATGGCGAATGAATATATGAATAAAAAAGAAGAAAATTGTATATAGATGTAAACACGTATAGATTAATAGATTAGGGGTGCACCAAAAAATTTTCGGTAACGTGACTTGACGAATTTTATTGGTCAGAATCTTGGAAATATTAATTTTACTGATGCTTCTTGATAAAAAAAAGCCCAAAATATTTCTCATGATCATAAATTTACTGTTAGTTTTTTTTAGTAAAAATTGGAAAAATTTCACACGTAATTCAGAAAATCAGTAATTATACAATAAAAAATTATAACTACAACTGCAATTGTTTTTTTATCTTTGTTCAGAACTTTCATCATCTCAGAATTGATCGATAATTCGATATCCATGTTCATACTTCGATGATTCTAAAAAATAATACATAAATTATCGTCATAAATAAGAAACTCCCCTTAAAACACGGTTCGTCCTTTCCTAACTTCTTCCGTATTATCATGATAAGCACTTTTTATAATATTTAATAGAAAAAACGCGTTTTTATTTTTTAGTAGTACTAAGTCACGTGGCTGTTTGGGTAGTTAAACCGGAATTTTTTCCGGAAAAAAAAATTTTCAAAAAAAAGTTGTTTTGCCTTTATTCACAGCGGAATGTTCCCTTCCTTACTGGCGCGTTTCGTATCACGATTGCCTTCTATTAAAATCAATAATGCAATATATACTACATATGCTACTAGAACACCGTTTATAAATAATAAGCAATTTTTAGTAAATAATAGAATTCCAGTTGCAATTTTTTTCATAAGCAGTGGACTTTCCTTTTATTGTCTTAAAGGGTTTCAGGTATAAAATTTTTAATTGTATTAGTTAATACTTAATTTATTTAATTTATCTTTATTATTTAGTTAACTGGTCAAGTTGAATGTGCCGCTTCGGTAAATAATAAACCAAAAGTAGTTATCCATACAAAAATTCTATAAATAGTAATGCAATATTAGGATAGCTAATAATTCAATTTATCTATTTCTAAATATTTTAGAATGTTAATTTCAATAATGATGAGAGAACACCCATGCGACATAGAATGGAAAAATATATAAAATCTTTACAGCTACTTATTATTAAAGAAATTGAATCTCTTGATGGTAAAAAATTCGAAATTGATCGTTGGGAAAGAGAACAAGGTGGAGAGGGAATTTCTTGTATCTTACAAGATGGAAATGTTTTTGAAAAAGCTGGCGTAAATATTTCAATTGTTTATGGAAATTTACCTGAAGCGGCAGTAAAACAAATGAAATCACGCAATAAAGAAATTGACCCATCTAAAGGACCTCATCCATTTTTTGCTGCAGGGATTTCAATTGTTATGCACCCACATAATCCTTATGCACCAACCATACATTTAAATTATAGATATTTTGAGATTAATAATAAGGATGATAAGGATGGAACTTCAAAATTATGGTGGTTCGGAGGAGGGTCTGATCTTACACCATCTTATCTTTTTGAAGATGATGCGATTCATTTCCATAAGACGCTAAAGGATGCATGTGATAAACATGATGTTACATATTATCCTGAATTCAAGAAATGGTGTGATAAATATTTTTATTTACAACATCGTGGTGAAGCACGTGGGGTTGGTGGTATATTCTTTGATGATATGGATAGAAAACCTGCCGAAGAGATATTTGCTCTTATAAAGCAATGTGGTGATGCCTTTCTCCCATCATATGTTCCAATAATTAAAAAGAGAATGAATATGAAATTTGGTGAAGAAGAGAAACACTGGCAACAATTACGAAGGGGACGTTATGTTGAATTTAATCTTATATGGGACCGGGGGACGAAATTTGGACTGCAAACTCCAGGTGCAAGAATTGAAAGTATATTTATGTCATTACCCTTAACTGCAAGGTGGGAATATATGCACGTTCCCGAAAAAAATAGTCGTGAAGAAAAATTAATAGATGTGTTGAAAAATCCACGTGATTGGGTATAACAATTAAAATCTTTTTATAATTAAAGTGATATTAAATATCTGGTGGATTAATCTGACAGAAAATATGAAATCAAGTTTCAACCCTCTGTGTAATCTGTGTAAGAATTAAATGCCACAGGATTAATTCTAACTAAATTTCTAAAAGACATGGTGTTTAGTTTATTTAGTCTTATCTCTTAAACAAATTGCTACCGAAAATGAAAAAGGAAATTACTAGTAATAAGATTATTTTGTTATTCATTAATACAATTATTTTCTATACTTATACTATTACCTGTACCAATTAAAAATTTGCTAAATGACGATTAGTAAAATAGAACTATAATAAAATAGCTTTGAGCAAAACTTGGAGATGATTGGATTGGCTTGTATTAATTTATCTGAAGGGATAATGATTTGAAAAAGAACATTGCTTTTAAGGGAAAAAAAGCCAAAAAGTTTACATGACACAGTGTTCCTTCTAATCACTATAATATATTTATTATCTGATAATTTTCTTTTTATAGTAATAAACAAAAATTAAAAAAAATTTAGTTTATTATAAAATACACATTATACTTTTTAATCTCTCCTCTTTCTCCTCTTTAAAATATATATATATATATATATATTTGTTTATAAATGTTTATAATCTATTTCCAATTATACCATCATTTTATTTTTACCACCAAAACCGCTTATATCTCTTCTACTTCTAAATAAAATATTCCATAAAATAGGGGTAACCATTAAAGATAATGAAGTAACAGTTAATAATAAATAATAAACTTCTCGTGATATTATACCAAAACTTTTCGCTTTACTGCCTAAAACAAAAGTAAATTCACTAATCTGTGATATTCCAATTGCCATCGTACTTGATTTATTTAAGCTATAATCACATATTAATAATGTTATTGTACTTATTATAAATTTAAATCCAACTGCTCCCGTCGTTAAAGTAAATAATAATGGTGCTTCATTTATCAAAAAACTTGGATATAAATGCAATCCTATACTTGCGAAAAATAAACATGAAAATATATCTCTAACGGGTTCGACTACACTTATCGATGACTCAGATATTGATCTACGATAATGAATAAGTACTCCTGCTACAAAACATCCGATTTCAACTCCAAGTCCTAACATATTTGATACTTGTGACATTATTAAACACATTGAAATTGATCCTAAAAGGAAAAGTTCTCGATTATGGGACCCTCTAACCGAACTTAGAAGCCATCCAACTGGTATATTAGCAATGGCAAGACTAAACGTTACGAAAATTATTAATGATAAGAATAAATGTCCTATAGCCAATATAACATCTACTCCTGACTTTGATAGTGCCGGTAATGCTGCCTAAAATATTAAAATATATATTAGAACATTTTTTTTTTAGATATATATAAAATATATAAATTAAATTATTACCAATAAAACACCAAATAACATGTCTTGCATTACAAGCAAGCCGTAAAGTGGTTTTAACTCTACACATTGTAATCGTTCAACAACAGCTGTGCTCGAAAGCGATACACATGCTCCTATAAAAATAGATTCATTTACGCTTGCACCAACAATAAATCCAGCTAAAATGAAGAAACAAAGAGTTGCCGTAAATATCAATGAAGCGCTTCCAAGGGCAAATCTCCACATAGATCTTAGTTTATCGAACGAAAATTCTAAACCTAACATAAATACTATAAATATAACACCAAATTGTGAAAGTGTTTCTGTTTGTATAAGTTCCTGAATTACGTTATATCCGGCTGGACCAAGTACAGCTCCAGCAATTATATATCCCAAAAATGCTATGTATTATGAACAAAATTATTTAGTATTAGAGATTAACTTTCTAAAAAAAAAAAATCATTATTTACCTGGTAGTCCGATAATACTAAAAGTCCAACCAAATGTAAATGATGCAACTATTATAAAAATTATATCTTGAATTAATCGAGAATCTACACAAAAAAAAATGATTTTTTCGTTAAGAACGATCTAAGAATGAGATTAAGATTAATATATTTTTTTTAGTCTCATTCCTACCTTCATAAAACATGGTTAAATCGCTGGGTCTTGTTAAGACATATTCATTATTATCTACATCCAAGATTGTTATCGCTTTAACATGGCCTCGACGTCGAGGTTCATCTTCATTACCCCAATCAGCTTGTTCATCATCTTCTTCTAATTTAAGAACCGTCTCAAGAGATCCACGAAAGTTGGAACCTCCACCAATATTATGTCTACGCATATTTTCTTCTAATCTATCTGCAGAATTACTAACTTCTTGAAGTACATCATCAACTATTTCTTTAGCTCCATGAGATTTATGAATAAAAACGTGAGTATTGTTTTTATTGTTTTTTGCATGGACATTATATTGACTCCAAATTTGTTCCAAAAATGCTGTATCGTTCATTTTTAACGCAGTATGATGAAAAGTTGAAATCAATTTCAAAATGTCTTTTTGAAAATCCGATTGAGATGAATCATCATTATCACGCTCATCAATTATGTTATCAAAAACTTCTAATAATCCAAAGGTTAAAGTTTTAAGCGCATCTACACGCGATACTTCCAAATTAATTTGTTCCAATTGTTCTCGTATTTCAGGTTCTGAAAGTTCAAATTCTTCACTCGTAGCCTTTTTACGTAATTCCTCTTTTTTTATGTAATTCTGGTACTTATTTTGATATTCTGAAGAGGTACATACGTGCACATTATTTGACTGTAATAACAAAAAGTTATTAGTTAATAAAAAAAAAGAAAATAATAATTGATCAATAATGTCTACATTACCGAGCTATGTTCATTTTCGTCAACGCAAATAACAGAATCTGAAAAGTAAAAAAAAATCAGAAAACATAAAAATAGTATATTAAAATACCTAAAAGGTATTGATGGTAACATTCCCGGTATGAGTTAAATTATTTTTTCACTTATATCACTTATATATTTGTGTAAATAAGGAAAGAACCAATTTATAGATATAACCTTTTGGTTCGTGTATGATAAGGTTATTCGAGGGAACTTTTAAAAAACGTTGAATCTAACAACTAATGTGTAACCGAATTTCTTTGCACACTCAAATTACGTACGTAGTATGTACTGTATAACAGATGATAAAAAAGTATCGTGACCTGCATATACAACAACAACAAATTAATTACTGGTTTATCTTATTTATTTATATTTGTGTGCCATAAAGAAATCGCATTTAAATCCTGGCATTTTTATGACACAAAACGTACAAAACATGCATGAATTATGAAATCACACGTGAAACGAAAAACACACGATGTCACGAAAAAATTATATTATCGTAAACCAAAAATTATAAATTTGTTCGTAATAAATGCAGTGATCATTATTTAAGTATTTGCACCGCATAAACAAGGAATTATATAAAATCATAGCCAATTCATTCTTTTTTATAATTACTCCACTCACTTCCATATTTCTCCCTTACTTTCATTAACCGCCAACTTCAAGGCTGCGCCTAATTATTAACATTCTTTTAAACTATAGTACCGTAACAAATAGATAACGGTACTCAAGAATCTAATAACTTCCATCAACTTCCGCAAATTCTCTCCATGACGAAGCGACTACTAATTATTGCACTTTTTGGTTTACTGCTAGCTTTGGCTTGTGTACTTGGCCAAGCTACAGCACAAGAAGCAACAGATGATGCTCAAGCAGCAAAGGATGGCGAAACAAAAGCCAAAGAAGCCGCTCCAAAGCTGCCTGTTGAAGAAACCCCTGTTAAAGCTCCAGTAAAAGAAATTAATTTACCAAAAGAAGTCGCCAAGGGTAAAACCAAATCATCTAATGTTGGTAAAGGTAAAGCAAAAGGAAAAGGAAAAAAAAGTCCTCCAACACCTCCAAATGGCCAAACAGAAACTCCAACTGTAGCACCAGATAATTCAACTGTGCCAGTACCAACCAATCCAGCCGCTCCGGCTAATTCGACTGAACCAATTGTTCCAAATGCTAAAGATCCAAAGGCAAAAGCAAAAGCACCAAAAGTTCCAATAGGAAAAACTGTGCAATCACCAACTCCGGTAGGAAAACAAACTACACCAACTCAGTCTAAATATCAACCCCCTACTCCACCTGCCCCACCTGCCCCACCTGCCCCACCTGCTCCACCTGCTGCTCTTCCTAGCACTGCTCCAATTCCCGATAACGCTCAATCACCTCCTCCTAACGTCCCGGCTCCCGAAACTCCCGAAAATTCTGATTCTGAATCTCCACAAACCGTTAAAATTGTAAAAGAACAAAACCCACAGACTACTACTGTTGTAACAGTTATTAAAAAGCAAGATCAGGCTATAGAACAAAATGATACTTCTGCTGCCCGAAGGAATGAAAATTCTATCCAATTAGGAATTTCTCTTATATTTGTAGTTCTTGGAGCTAACTTTATAGCCTAAAGGAGGGAAATTGTTCTTGACTTCATGTTAATTTCATACATTTTATTCTTATTTTGGCATTTTTATTGATTACTTAATAATACCTAATTTCTCTCAATTGTTTCATTTTTCATTCGCTTGTTTTTAACATATACACAAATATACACATGTATCTATATAAATTAATACTAAAACATTAATTAGGATAGGATGAACGTAAGACCTAATGATAATTAGTATTCATTTTTTTACTATTTATTATTGTACAGCACAACTTTTTTCCACGTTAATTAAATTATTTACCAAAAAAAGTAATAATAAAGATAAGGAAATGATTATCTATCAGTAATATATAAATAGTTGTAACCTAAACAAGTTATCGTTTTGTATTGTTTGATTGGTCTTGATATACCATATACAGTACTTGTTACTTGATTTCCATATACTGCATATTCGAAATCTACATGACTAATTTGATCAGTGTACCAGGTTTCTGATAAATCCGGCAAAATTTTATGGACCCGGAATTTGGCGCAGTATATTTCCGGAATTCATGTACTGTAGGACAATGTAGGACAACCACTGAACATATCCACAATACAAATATCAGATATTTCGAATTACCCGGAATTTTTATGTTACCGGCAGATCTCCGATCTGATAACTTTTTAAACTTTACATGAATTTTGAAGTTCGTCGATTTTACACTAAAGGTATTATGAATGTTTTTTCAGCTTTTACCAACACGATGCAAAAAGGTATTATTGCAATTGTAGGCACAACCGGTGTTGGTAAATCAGACTTGGGTGTTCAACTAGCGAAGACTTTACAAGGAGAAATTATTAATGGTGATTCAATGCAGGTAAATTATGAAATATAAATTACATAATTGCTATTGGAAAATTTTCTTAAATCAACTCGAATTCTAGGTTTATAAGGGATTGGATATCATAACAAATAAAATTCCATTAAATGAACGAGAAAATATACCGCATCATCTTATAGATTTCTTAGAACCACATCAAGAATATCGTGTTACGGATTTTACAAAAGATGCGCTTCAAATTGTATCCATAATAATATTACTTTATTCGGTTTTTTTTTAAGTTTTTAAATTATTATGATTTACATCATATTCATCATATTATTATTCAAGATAGATGATATTCATAATCGCCATAAAATTCCGATCATAGTTGGTGGCACGAATTATTATATACAATCCTTACTTTGGAAGAATTCCCTTATAAATATTGATGATAGAGAAATTAGTAATATAGAAGATAAAGAGATCTTAAACGCAGAACCTAAAATTGTTTATGAACGGCTACAAGAAGTTGATCCAGTAATGGCTAGTAAATGGCACTGGAATGATACTAGAAGAGTTCGAAGAAGTTTACAGGTGATTTTTTATTCTAATTCCTAGAATTTCTATATAGATTTGGTAATTTATTTGTACATTTAGGTATATTTGGAAACAGGGAAGCCGCACAGTGAATGGATTAAACAACAAAATCTTCCAGAGATAAAAGCTTCATCATTAAGGTTGTTTGGCATTGACCAAATTGAATAGATAATAGATTGTATATATTCGGTTGGGATGCCTCAAGTTTTATTCTTCATACATAATACGCATTACTTTTGTTGTAGATTTCCACGTACTTGCATTTTCTGGTTATATTCTGATTTGGAAGTTCTTGATCATAGACTTGATGCAAGGATAAATAGAATGATTGAGGTAATTATATATTTTACTAATCTTTAAATTCAGAGAATATTATTGTAATTATGAAATTATACTTTTAAGAGTGGACTCTTTGAGGAAATCAATTATTTGAGAAAAAATGTTAGAACTGGAGAAATACATACTCCGTTTGGAGATAAAGATTTTACGCATGGAATTTGGCAAGCCATAGGTATGTAAAAGTTTTAAACTAGTTTACGAATAATTGATTTATTTAATTTTATACATTTTAGGTTATAAGGAATTTGAACCATATTTAACGGCAATTGAAGAATCTAATGGTAAATAAGAAACCACATTTCGTTATTTCTGGAATTTATAACGTAAAGCTGGCTCATTGATCATATGTTTTGTCTAGACGCGTCATATTTAAATGGGTTAAAACAACATGGCTTAGAATCTATGAAAGCAGCAACACATCGATATGCGAGAACTCAAGTTAGATGGATAAGGAACAAATTATTATATAAGTGTCAACAAGATTCATTAAATAATAAATGCGATGGGCATTCTGGTGACATTATAATATATTTATTGGATGCAACTTGTATCCTTACTTCTTTTATATATATTCTCTTATGAATTTTGATATTTTACTTAGCAAAATATATTAATTATAGCTTTAGAAACTTGGAATCAAGAAGTGCGGGATAAAGCAATTGCGATTGCTAAAGGTATTTTAGATGTATCAATGTCTTCTATCAATTTTGGATGATTTTGATCATTTAACGGAAATTAGCGCATTACTCCTTACCTCAAAGAATTCCTTGCAAATGGAACAGGACCCGACCCAAGTTCAGTCAATTCACGAGCTAAAGAACTTTTGAAGTCAAAGAAAGATAAGGAGTATTGTCATAAAACAATATATATAAAAACAAGAATTTTTTCTTGTTATTGATTATCTGGTTTGTTAAGTTATTTACTAAATCTTTTTCTCATTGTTTTTAGTGACTTTGAAATTTTGGATAAATGGACAAAATATCAATGTGATATTTGTACAATATTTAATGATAATATTCCAGTGATTGTAAATGGAGATTCTGAACGAAATCAACATTTAAAAAGTAAAAAACATAAATCTAATTTAAAATTAAAAAAACAGTTTGATGAAAATTATGATGGTCAATTCCCATCTTGGTTTAAGAAGAAAAGGAATGCAGATTATAAATAAACGTGATTTACATAATTTTTTTTTTAATCAATTATATAATTTACTATTTTATTTAATATTATTTATTAAGAATTATATATTTCAAAAACCATAATTTAAAAGAAAGAATGCAATTATCTTACAGTATTATTTACTATTACATTATTTAACAATGTATAAATGTAACAATTAACATATACATACATGTAACCATTGTTTTTGTTCCACGTATCGGGATTTACATGGTTTGCTTTGACAGAGATAGACGACAGAGATAAGGGATCAAATTTTTGAAAGAAATCATAGCAATCCTACATTAGTTCTTTTTTTAGTAAATATTATCTAAAATAGGAAGTGATCTAAATGACCAATTTACCGATATCCCTTAGTTTCTTGTTAAATGTCTTTATAGTTTATTCTATACAACAAAAAAAGTAATAATAAATACTCTTGAATGATTTTACCAAAAGAGATAGAAGTGTTACATAAACATGATCGGGCTATAATATCGTATCATGTGAGTTATTTCCGAATTCGAAGAAAAAGGGGTATGGTAAGTAGATTTGTAATAAACCGAAAAAAAATCTCTACTCACCAAATCTTTTGAAACGGTCAAATCGTCTTGAAATTCTTGTCATTGCAAAAAAATGGCTAAAGGTACCCTTCGTATAATAACAAGATAACAATAAATAATAACGTTAAGAAAGAGCGTTAAAAAAGAAATTTTCGTGAACGTATCAATTCAAACCAAGTCATAAACATAACGTTAAGTTCGTTTAACGATCGTAGAATAAAAAAGAAAAATATAATAAACCAATATAAAGATCTAAAACATATTTTCACATTTTTGATTAATATTCAAATATTCATTCTTGTTTGATTAACAGTTCCACGTAATTTTAAACTACTTGAAGAACTCGAAAAAGGTGAGAAAGGGATTGGAGATGGTACTTGCAGTTACGGTCTTTCAAACGGTGAAGATATATTTATGAGTGATTGGAATGGCACGATCATAGGACCTCCTGGAGTAAGTCATACATTCACAATCAAAATTTTTTAGCATTTTTTTTTTATTGTTTTTCGCTTTTAATGGAAAAAATTGGATCTGCTCTCTTTTAAGACTATTCACGAGAATCGTATTTATAGTTTGAAACTTTATTGTGATGACAATTATCCTAATAATCCACCAATTGTTCACTTCATTTCGAGAATTAATTTACCATGTGTCAATCAACATTCGGGAAAAGTGAGTAAGCTCAAATATATATATCATGTTAATGAGATGGGTAAATTAGAATGAAATTTACAAATCATAATTCTTTCAATAAGGTTGAATCTTCCAGATTAAGTTGTTTATCTCAGTGGAAAAGTTCTAATTCTCTTGAAGACATTCTAGTAGATCTACGCCGGTAATGTATTTATTTGGATATGCTTTTAAACCTGGTTTTTGATTATTATACTAAACGCGTATTTACAATTGCTTTTGGTTTATATAATATAAAATTAATAGTGAAATGGCCAATGCAGTCAATAAGAAATTACCTCAACCTCCAGAAGGTTCTACTTTTTGATTGGATATTTTTTTTTATAGTTGAATGAATTTATGAGGGAAAATGTTAATAGACTTTTAAAAATTGAGTACAAATCATATATGTATTAGTTATTTCAATTTCAAATAATCATAAAAAAAAACGTGCATGTATGTCTTGGTTGATTGAAAATTTTTTTTAATCGCAAATAAACTATTATTGTAAATTAATAAATTATGTTCCAAAATTACAAATTTATTATTTATGGGTCAAGGCGTTTTGGATCACGTGGGAATAATGAACTTCTACGTATATCATCCAAATTCAAATAAAGCATTACCACACGTTCCAAACCTATTAATTGTATTTTAATAGCCAATTAAAAAATTGTACGGGAAAAAAAAGTAGAAAGAGATTAGAGACTCACCTATACCACCACCTGCATGCGGTGGAACACCCCTCTTGAAAGAATCAATATATGGTTGTATGGTGGATATTTCAACACCATTCGATTTAGCACGTTCTTCTAAGAACACTGGATCATGAACACGTTGTCCTCCGGAAAGAATTTCTTGTCCGCGCATGAAAAAGTCGAATGAATTCGAGTATTTCTATCATATATAGTATATACATAAGCAAAGAATCACAGACGCGTTATATACAAAATAAAACATACATCATCATTTGGATCTGGCATAGTATAAAAAGGTCGAACTCCTAATGGGAATTTATCAACTATATAAAAATCGGTGTTGTATTTCTCTTTAACTAGTCTACCAAGAGTTTTTTCTTTTTCGGTACTAAAGATTAAATCACAACATTAGTAAACAATTTATTTTTATTAACCTCAAAAACAAATATAAAAATAATAAGATACCTAAAATCTTCAAGATCTTCAATTTCAACATTATTTTCTCTTAAAAGTTTAACAGCATCTTTAAATTCCAACCTAAGCGTTTTTTGAAGAAATTCAAAATTTGTGCTTGGATATTGTTTTTTCACTGCCTCAATTTCAGAAGAAAATCGATTTTTTAATCCGTTGAAAACAAAAACAAGTAGTTCTTGCAAAATCTCAAGCACTTCATGGTAATGTTCTTCAAATGCCATTTCCAAATCAAGTCCAACGAACTCTGTCATATGTCGATGAGTGTTAGAATCTTCTGCACGGAAAACTATGTAAATAGATAATAATTATTGTTAATGTACGTTGAATTAATCGTCAATTACCACATAAACAAAATATTCTTTTTCGTACCAGGAGCTATTTCAAATACACGCTCAAAATCTGAACATATACACATTTGTTTATATAATTGAGGAGATTGTGCCAAATATGCTTCACCTAAATTAGACAGAAATAAACCATTTTAATAAGATAATATATAATCCATTTCGTATAATAATACTTACCTTTAAAATATTGAACCTTAAACACATTTGCGCCACCTTCACTGGCAGCACCAAGTAATTTAGGTGTATGTATCTCAATGAAAAATTTTGACAACAAAAATTCACGAAACAGCTGACAGACGCCGGATTGAATTCGAAAAATTCCTTGATTTGCAAGAGTCTAAATAGAAAAATAAATAGATGTAAGGAATCGGTGGTATATGCACGACTTTTTAATCATTAAAAATTATTGATGATGAACTGACTCTAAGATCAACAACGCGACTATTCAATCGTGTCTCTAACGCTACGCGACTGTATTGAGCTTCATCCTAATTAAACAAAAGCTGATATTAATGACTCACATAAGGAAGTTTTTTGAATATATTATTAATATTTATTACCTTTTTGAATTCCTCTTCAGATCTTGAGGCATCCTCCAGGGAAAACGGAAGTCGGCCAATAGTTTCGCTCACCACATAAAACTATGTATTAAAGAAGAAATGTGGTTTAAATATATATTGCGGTATCCAAAATTATAGAAGGAAAAGAAAATTTTATTAATCTCCTGTTACTTTTTTGATATGTAATTCAGCATCAGATACAGTAGTACCTGTGATCGCTTCAGTTGTTTTATTGATAATGCCCTCAACGATAACGATTGATTCGGCAGGAACACTTTTATACGTGCATAGAGTTTATTAGCTATGAATAAATTATGTTCAAAAAAACTATCGATATTTACTTAGCAGCAAATTTGACAAAGGCTTTGCTTATATTTGTCTCATTCACGGCGAGTACTCCTTGAATTGTGGAAACTTGTTGTCTAAAAACAAAAAAGGCAAGCTTAGCGCCTATGAGACAAATATGAATTGTTAAGTATATTAGTTAAACCTTTTTAAATAATTTGATCATGATAAAAATTTACATACTTTTGCTACGTGAAGTATAAACACGAGCCCGAATTGATACAGTTTCTCCAGCACGACTGGCATTAATGTCGGCTATACGCGTTCTCTGAACCCCTAGAAACATATGAGATATTAATTTAACATGAGCGTCATTATTAGAATTCAAGGAAAACCAATTTACTTACCGGTCCTTTCCTGTGACTGATTCAATTTCAATTTTCCATAATTTTCGGTACCATAGTCCTAAAAATATAATATTTTCAATAAATACTCTTTTTTTTTTTTTTAATAATTAAGTTCGATAATTTTTTAATTACTTCAGTAACTTCAGCCGCTTCCTTGGCTGCGCGTTCTGTTTCCTTTTGCTTTTTCTCATTCTCTTTTTTCTCTTTCTTTTCTAACTTTTTGAGAGCTTTCTTAGAAAGAGGTTTTCCTTCTCCGTCAACATCACTCATTCTCACTTATTAAATTTTAAAATGATTTTATTTTTATAGTTTCCCTTTTTATTTTTTACGTGACCAGATTTAAAATTTGCTAATTTTGCGAATGTTTAAGTTACGATATATAAATATACTGTAAAAATAGATTTTTTTTTTGTTTAACTTGAAATCCTGTCTAACTGACTCATAATGATTCACGTATGACGATAATCTCCGTAGTCAATTTTAATGAGGTACCATATTTTAACCATATTAACCATACCATATATACGGCAGAGCATCATCCGTCTTTCACGATGGGAATTATAAACATATAGAATTATATAGACACAGAATTATATAGACACATAGAATTATATAGACACATAGAATTATATAGACACATAGAATTATATAGACATAGAATTATAGAGTCTCTCCTAGCTTTGATGTATCGTACAGTATTTCATATTATAGATAAGGCCTTAAAGCTTTCATATATTTATAATTCTAAATTTTTTATTATCATTATATAAATTTAACCAGACCTTTCATTAAAAATAAATTAGATGATAAATAATATTACTTTAAGGGAGTGCAAATCTTTGAGCTGCTCTATCGAATAAACTTGATTTAAGATCAAGATCTTGTAAAAATGCATGATTTGGTGATGCTTCTTTTAATTGACTTGAAAAATATATATATATATATTTTTTTTATGTAAGTTTGATGGATTATAAAAAAGAACAAAAAGAAGGAAAGTTTAAACCCACTTACTTGATATAACGATTAACTACTTCTGCAGGTTTATTTAATAAATTAGAAACTACAATAAGGTTTACGAGAGTATCCGGGTCATCATTACTCTATTTGAAAAAAAGTTTTTTTTTTGTTAACTTTTAGCTTCTAAACAAGAAAAAAAAAATCTTTCAATAACCTACTTTATTTAAAGCTTCAAGTAATAAAGTTTCAGCTTCCGCATGTTTACCAAGATGAATATTACAAACAGCTTGACCATTTAATATTTTCACGGTATTAGAAGAAGGTGATTGAGCAATTTCTTCACAAATATAATAAGCTTCTTGGTATTTATCTCCTCCCTGAAAAAAAAAAACAAATTAATATATATATGATTAAAGAATACGCGTTTCGAATAATAAATATATTTTACCGTTCTTAAACCAACCCAACCCTCAATTAGTTGAGCCAACATTGCATCTTCAGACCAAGTTTTTGTGGATGCCAATTCTCTTTTTGCAAGATCTAATCTATCCAATTTTAAATAAATTTGGATGATTAAAGCAACACTGTTTTTTATCATAAAAAAAAAAATTAATATATTAATATATAATTAAAACCTAAAAATTTCCTAAATAATAATCATAAATAATAAATTTTTAAGTTTTAATAATTACCATTCTAGATTCTTATTATGCTTAACAAGAATCTTTAATGCTTCTTCATATAATCCTTCATGATAAAAAATGGTTCCAGTAATAATTTGTACAGTAGAATTAATTACATTAGAAGGATCACTTAATATTACTTCACGAAGTTCTTTTAATGCTTCTTCCTTTTTTTTATCTTCACCAACACTGCCGTTACTACCACTACCACCACTAGTAGTTTTTGCTTGTAAATAAATAGCCAAAATTTTAATTACTTGTAAATCTATCTCATCAGAACTTTTAATATCAGATATAACCAAATTATATTTTCCTTGTGCTATATACGCTCTATATAAATATATTTTACGTTCTAACTTTGCCGTTTCTGATAATTGAGACCGTGAATTCGCTTCATTTATTACTTGTTGAAATGAACCTATAACAATATAAAGTTATGAAATTTAAGATCGTTAAAAAATTAAATAAAATAAATAAAAGTAATAAATTATTTTACCAGTATAAAAAAGGTTCTTTAATGCAAATAACTCATCCATGATTTAAAAATATAGTTTTATATATGAATTGATAAAAAATGTTTTGCTAGTAAAAAAAAAAAATTATTATTTTTGCGCGTGGGATGTTAGGATGTTACACAACATACGGACCACGTTCCACAACTCGCGACTTTTTTTAACCGTTTTTCAAATTTATTAGTTGTAATAATTTCATTTGGTCTTTTTTTTTAAAAAAAATGGATATAAATATTACAACTGAAGTTGGCAATAATTCAACTCAACTTTTCGAAAATACACAAGGTAATTATTTATAAACTAGTACAATTTAATTTACCTTTTAAACATCAATTTAAGTTTTCGTTTATATATACTGTATTTTAGGTAATTTGGTAGATTATCTTATTTGTTCATTAAAAAAAACGGTTCCAGGAAACCATATTTATAAAATATACGCGTTATCAACTTTACCTAAACCAAAAACACTTTTTAAATCACAAGAAAAAAAGAGTTATGAACGTAAAATATTACTACTTTTATCAGAAAAGAAAAGTTCAACAAAAGAGGAAGCACTTATGACAAGTATAGAAGCACATGAATATTATATGATAGAAGAAGAAACATTAAATATATATATTTCAAAGGTTGACACTACAGGATGTATTATTTCTACTACTGTAAAAGATAAAAAAATTAGTGCTACTAAACAATTAATTTCTTCATACATTAATTATCATTTAGAAGAAAAAACACAACCAAGGAACAAATATATTAATGTACATATATTTGCTAGATCTCAGCCACAATACTTATTTACTAAATCATCAAATAATCTAAAAAAACATATATTGGATGATACGGGTTTATTAAAATGGTGGAAAAAAGTTTTAGGACAAGCATTTACCACTTCAACTAGTAATAATTTACAGAATGTAAGAAAATGGTATTATATTCCAGGATATGCATCTGAATCTAAAGCAAGATCACTTATTAAAGATAATAATAATGATGATTGGATTTACGGATACCCATATAATAATGAGAGTAAGGTTGATGATGTTATACCAAAATTTGATGATGATGCCAAAGCTAGATGGTTAGATCACTTAAATGATAATGAAGATAATGATGAAAATGATAAAACAAATGTTAAAGAATTTTGGGAGATTATTAGTATTGGTGGAGAATTTTCCGGTGAAAAAATTGCAGGATTTTTTTGGGTTAATGTTGAACGTTCAAAAAGCGAAGATCTAAAAAAGGAAGAATATGAGGCCGTTATATTGGAGAATTTGAAGGAAAATGTTGGAGGTATTATGGTTGAGGAAGAAGAATTTATAAGAACTTTACAAAAATTCTTTGAATTAGAATTTTGTAATGAAGAAATTACTCTTAAATCTAGTGAAGATTGGAGCAAAATATTTGAGGATTTATGTGTACAAAAAGGAATCAATGATGGTGTTGTAGAATTCAAAGTAGAACAACCTCAAATTGAAGATAAAGAAACCTCACCAAAATCGATTGAAATGATTGAAATGGAGATTAAACCAAATGATGGTACTGTTCAAGAAGAAACGTCTAACAATAAAAGAAAACCAGCGAACCCTGTTGAAAATAATGGGGTTAATGTTAATGTATTATCATCATCTCTTATTAAAAGAGTTAAAAGAGATAAAAAATAATAAAAACCAAAGTCATGTGGCACGTTATAATTTTACGTCGATTTTTTAATATTTATTATTTATTTACTACAGATTATTACTTATCTAACATAGTAGCTTTACATATTTACATCTAACTTGTCTAACTTGAGTAGCTTTACATATTTACAGCATCTAACTTATCTAACTTAAGTAGCTTATTTACATCCATCTAACTTATCTAACTTATCTAACTTATCTAACACATATTTATATCTAACTTATCTAACTTGGTAGCTTTACATCTAAATTTACACTATTTACATCTAATTTTATATTTATTTACATCTATTTACAATCTAATAAAATTAATTTTTTTTAAGAATAAATAATCATTTGAAATTACCCCCTCTCGTTGAAATAGCTTTTACGATAGATAACTGAAGTATTAATGATTTAAAATAGAAAATTCTGAAATTATTTATTGTACACAAAGAAAACTTTATAGTATGTTTTTTAATTAATAAGCAATCATTATAATTTAAAAATATTTAACAATAAATTTTCTTAACACAAGGTACCTTGTACTCAAACAGGAGATTTGTTCAATGATTCGTTCGATCTTGAAAAATAATGATTCCATAATAAAAATTCTTTATCTAAAAGTTTTACAGATAAAAAACATGAAACCAAACTGGAAAATATATAACTCTTTAAAGGAGATTTGTTCAATGATTCGTTCGATCTTGAAAAATAATGATTCCATTATAAAAATTCTTTATCTAAAAGTTTTACAGATAAAAAACATGAAACCAAACTGGAAAATATTTAAGGATAAATGGATTTAGATCCAGAATTCCTTGAATTCTTGATCCAAAAGTTTTTTAGAACAACTGTTTTGACTGTTGTAGGTTGTACACACTACACATGACTTTACTTAATATTAATATAAGAAAGTTATTACCAATAAGAATTATCATTATTCGTGTGAAATTATTTAAAAAGAAAAAGATTTATAATTTATTATATGACTTAATAATACGATTACGATCCCGAATCCTTGATTATTTATTACCAATAATAAAGTTGTATTATGAAATTCAATTCGTTTATTAATGAACTTTTTGCTTATCATTTATTATTTATTCGTGTGAATTTTATTTTAAAATAAGACATTAATATGATTACTTAACAATTACGGACCAAATCCGTCGTCTGTCATATTTGATAGAAATAGAATACATAAATTATAAAGTTTTAACACAATTAATCTAATAGGTATCACTAATAAAATTTTTGAAATTTCTGGAAATCAAGGACGAATAAATAAATAGATACATAATATATATAAAGTTTATGTAAATTGGAGATCAGTTAATCTTTTAATTATTACAATTTCTCTTAAAAATTAGTCTATCGCGTAAAACAAAATATTTCATGCACAAGTTAAAAGAAACTTTTTTCATATGATTAACCATTACATCATCTATATAGTCTATTATAGTCTTAATATATAGTCTAATATATAATAGTATCTATTATAGTCTATATAGCATCCCCCCCTTTATTTATTTATTTACCCTTAAATAAAATTTTTTTTTTTTTGAAAAAAATAATTTCAATTCATTATGGCGATGACATTACCTACAGAATGTTGGCAAGAAATATTAAAAAATGTACCAATTGAAGATAAGAAAACATTAAAGTCGTGTTTAATGGTGAATAGATCAATGTGTAAGATAATTATTCCAATATTATGGAGTAATCCTTTCCGTTACTTACAAAGTTCACCACATGACCAACCAATGCCAAGTAGGATTAACGAACAAGAAGAAATAATTAAAATGAAAATCAACCAAAAGAAATTAATTAATGTATACATTTCTTGCATGGATTATAAATCTATTGATATTCTTAATAATAATAAAATTGAGATCATTAACATGGACAAGTCAATAATGTTCGATTATCCAAGCATGTTACGTGAGTTACAATATAATATTATTTGTGAATCAAGTTCATCTTGGCTTTATCAAGAATTACAATTAATTAAAGAATTTAAGGTTACGACAGAAGATCTTGAACATAATAGTAAGACAAGAGAATTTAAAAAATTATTACTTACAAGAGAATTATGCAAGATGTTTATGAAATCAAGTACTTTAATAATGAATCTTACATTATCATATTACGTACCATTTGTTGATATGTCATTTACCCCAAAAGATTTTTTTTTAATTAATAAACTTCCCGGAGCGGAAAAATCCTTAAAAAATTTAAAAAAATTCAAATGTAGTTTATTAATAGATCAATGGAAAGAAATTACAAAAGATTTAACAAAAATTTGTGGAACTAATGGAAGTTTAGAAATTTTAGAATTAAAATGTATAGGAGAACCAAGTGTAGAATGGATTGATGATAAAAGTTTTATTAATATATGTGAATTAATAAAACGACAAAAATCTCTTAAACATATTAAATTAAATTGCTGTGGAAAATATTGTAATATTTCCAAAGCAATATCATCATTATCATCACAAATTGATAATATAAAATCATTAGAATTTGTTCATTTGAAATTCAATTCAAATAATGATAATTTTCCACTTAATTTTATATCAAAATGTAAAAAATTGAATACTTTAATATTTAAAGATTGTGATGAATTATTAGATTATAATATATTCACAATAAAAGATACACCATGGTTTAATCATTTAACAAAATTAGTATTTGAAGATACAAGTATTTCACCATTTAATATAACAAAAATAATTTCTTTTTGTAATAAATTAAAAGAATTATCTTGTGATTTAGGGGAAGAAATTGAATTTTTACCAGAATTTGCTTTATCATTACCTATATCATTAAAACATCTAACAATTGATGCAGTAGAGATTAATATAAATATTTTACAACAATTTTTAGAAAATATTAAAGCAACTTTAGAAACTTTAAATTTTCCTGCTTGGATATGTAGAAGTTTTACTGACCAACATTTATATATTATATGTGATAAATTAAAAAATTCACTTAAAAGATTAGATTTAGATTTAATGTCACCAGAGAATCAACAACATAATGTTTCTTTTGAATCTATTGAATATGCAAGAAAAGAAATTGAAGTAGTTAATATTGAAAGTTATTTTAGATATGATTCATGGTGAATATAGTGAATACGGTATAATATGTTTCTTTGAAATATTGAGTAACGTTAGTTTACTTTTTTAGATTATAGTTTATTATAGTTTACGCTTATGTGAGATTATTATTAAGTTTAATTTAGATAATTATAGTCTTTCATTTAAAGTTTTGACTTCTTTCCATTTTTTTAGGATACGCGTAGTGTTCAAATTATGATTGGTGTAAAAATCAAATAAAGTAATCAAGAAAAATTGGGATCCTTAAACATTATTAAGTAATGATTTGCAAGGATAATGGGTTATTTTGTACCCAATAAATTTTGTGTAAGAAAGAATTTAACTTTTATAGGTTATTATCCCCGAGACCCAAATAATAAACAGGAGAATTTATGTACCGATCCAAGAAACCGATTCCCAAGTATTGCACATATATATTTATTTACCTGATATCAAATCATTTTTACTCCTTGATTTTTTTTGACGATAAATTACGAAATTCGAAGTGAAAAGCTATTAATAGTCATAAGATGATTGGTTCTAAAAGTTCTCGGAGTTACCGGAGTAAATAATTTATTCAATTTCTCATGCATATTAATGAATCAACGAAAACTGTAAATTTTGATATATATATATATATATAATATATATAATTACCAAAAAAAGAAAATTTCCTTTCTCAAATAAACAATGAGGGATGACTTCATATTGATGACTTCATAAACCTTAAATTTTTTTTTTCGTTAACTTAAAAAAAAAATTCGGACATAAAAATATCCGATTTCGAATATCCGATTTACGCGAAAGTACAAATAATCAAATTTTAATATAAAACGTATTGTAATATTTTATCCATATATTCAAAATGGATAACTTGAAACTCAATGATTTTATTTTAGTGTTCCGAATAAGTTTCGTATTTACGGTCATTGAAATATTATTTACGGGTTATTGAAATATAAATCAACATTCTCTAAAATTCGTCATTTTTTTAAAAAATTCTCAATCAATTTTACGGAAAAGTCTTCCGAAAATTATCCCCAATGAATGCATAAATATTTATGCGCATTTTAATATTTTTTTTTTAAAATTGGCGTTTTGGTTACCAGGATTTGCACCAATTGACTATATGAAAAACAACCTGATTTTCCTTCATCACATGATCATACATTAATTATAAGTATATTATTCCTTATTTGGAAAAACCTTTCCTTTCATTATTCACCAATTAATTTAATAATTATCTCAACATTTTCTTAAAAAGTCATAGTAATTCCGATAAAAGAACAATTTATTATTTATGACGATTTATTGTTTTGCAATTTTTGCAATGAGGGAAAAATAATTTAACCAAAGGAATGTTACAAAATATAGAAAATAATCGATCGATTTCATACATTAAAAAATCATTTAAAAAAGTAAAAGGCGCATTTAATCAACATAATATTAATTATTAAAACTATTATTATTATTATTACTAATTTTGATTAGAAATAGAAGTTGAATTCCTATTTTTTTTCGATCTTTTTAATGATTATCTGTGTATCATAATGAAACTATATAAGAATAGGTTTCATACGTTAATCCGCTATTAACCAAATTTATTTTCATTCAATAATATTTGTACTCTTTATAATTACTTGAGAATTCTCGAGAAAAAACTTTTTGGTTAATTTTTCACCTCCGGTCTTTTTTCTTTGTTTAATCGAATGATTTTTTTAAAACCCTTTTTGAATTTATTAAATTTATTTGCTTAATCAAAATAATCAGGATCATCTTTTTATTTTTTCTTTATTATTTTTTTTTTATAGGAGGAAAAAAAAAATAAAGAAAATAAAAAAAAAGTTTTGTTTATATTAGATAAAAATTAATTGGTAACTTAAAAAATTTTATATAATTTAAATTATAACCGGTTAAATCGGTTAAAATAGTTAGGAGGATTTTATAATCGGTTGAAAATTTCAATAATGTTAAAAATTTCAATAATGTTAATAATGTTAATAATGTTAAATAATTTTAAATAATGTTAATAATGTTAATAATGTTTATAATGATCATCTTTATAATATTTATAGTTACATGAAACGCGTAACGAAATATTAATTTTTTTTTAAAAAAAAAAAGATTTAATTTTTTTTTTTCATTAATCAAGGTGATACAAAAGATTGCTTTAAATGAATATTTCAGGGTTCATTGATAAGCATTATGCATACGATATATTAAAATTTATTCATTATATTTTAAGTAAGCACGTGTTAATTAAAAGTAATTAAGGTAATAAGGTAATTTTTACGCATTCTGCGCGCGAAAAAAAAAGTTAATTTTTTTTTTGTTTTATGAATGACTTTGGATTCGGTTAGAGAAAAAAAATATATTTTTTTTTCTTTTTTTTCTTCATATAAACAATATAAACACATCTCATTCAATGTATACCAAGATGAATAATCATGATAACGGATAACGATAGGATGATATGATGATGATATGATTAACATGTAAATAGAAAATCTCGAATTCAAAGCCGAACATATAAAACGCGAGATTATGTCAAAGATCATCAACAAATTCCAATAATCGATTGGAAAGGTTTGTTTTATTTAATGGAACCATTTTATATTTTTTATATTTGTATGAAACTAAACTATAAAAAAAAAAAAATTTTTTTTTTTTTATTTATTTATTTTCGTCATTCAAAACTAATACAAGACATGCCAAGCATATTATAAATAAATATCAAGGTTATATTATATAATGTGTATCTTGTCTTTGTTTAAAAAAAAAAAAAATATATATATATATATATATATATATATATAATTTTAATAGTGTAACAATATGATTATTTATATAATCATTCAAATCGTCCAATAATTAATCTCTATTTTTTTTTACTGTACTTATTACATGAGAAATTTTCCGATTGTATTAGACATTTTTTGACATGTAAATCAAATTGTAAATCTACTGTAAATCCGGGGAACTTTCAACTCTAAAACTTTAAATATTATTATAATTCCCCCATAAACAAATTCGGCGTTTAATCGATCCAATAAAAAAGTTGATCGTTAAAGCAAAAGAATTTCAAGAAACTAATAATATTAATACTATTAGAAAATTTTCGCCATTTTTTATTTAAAGAGTATATTATTATAGAGTCAACTTTTTATTAAGGTAAGACAAAATGCTAAGAATTAAGTGGTGAAACATTTAAACACCTATTAAATCGTATCTATTAACCTACTAAGAAGAGAAGAAGTTCTCTACGTTTCGGAATTTGGAATATCCGTTGTTGTATGAAAATATATTTTTTTTCTCGATGAGCGGAAACTAAATATTTATTTTATCGGATAACAAATACACATAAAAAGTAAATTAAAATTCCCGATTTCGGAATAATGTTTTTTTTCCACATCATTTGGGATATCCGTCTGATTAAGTCGTTTCACCATATTAACGATTTGTTTTTTGTTTATTAGCCATTAAAGAGTAAATCAGTTAAGGAATTTTTCTTTTTTTCCAAAAATAAAAAAAAAGGGGAGAATTTGTTTCTTGATTTGTTTTTCTCGGATGAAATACCAAAAAAAAAAGATTCATCCTTATATAAAAAAAAAACGTGGCTTCAAACAAACGATTTAATTGATGATTGATGTTAATTATTTGTTTATCTCAATTACCGGTTCTTTACAAATTCCTTGGATAAAAATTTGCCAACTTAATGCCGAAATAGTATTTATAAAGGCACAAATTTTTCAACAAAAAAAAAAATTCAGCATCTATGAAATACAAAAAAAAAATTAAAAAAATTAAAAAAAAAAAAAAAAAAAAATCATAATGAAACGTTTTATATCTTTTTAAGTTACACGCGTCGATTATTAATTTAATTGACAATTAAGATTTAAGAAAAGATTTATCTTCTATCTCCCTAGTATCTCATCTCATATATTGATTCATCTCCTAATATCTCGTATACTAATATCTCGTATACCTAATATCTCGTATACCTAATATCTCGTATACCTAATATCTCGTATACCTAGTATCTCGTATCTCGTATATCCCAAAATCTCATATTCTCCTAGTATCTCGTATATTGATTCTTTTAAAATCTCATATATTGATTCTTTGCTCTAAAGTCCATTTTATTCACGTTTATTCCGGTACTATAAATTATATCAATAAATTATTTGATTAGAAATCGATTTCATCGTCTTTGCGATTATTAACAACAACAACAACGCAATATTCATCTATTTCCTCAAGTATACAAGTATAACAATTTTTTATCGTGTCTAAAATTTTTAAAATTTAAAAAAAAAAAAATTTTGTTTTATTTCGAGTGCAATTTCCCACCTTATATCGTATGTTATATATATATATTTTTTTTTATTATTTTTATCTGAAAATGTATTTTTTTTTGGTTAGTTTATCTTATTTATTTTATTATTATTAAAATATCACTTGTAAAACAACAAATGGAAAAATAGATCATAGTTTTTTTTTTTAGTTTTAATAAATTTTTTCCTCCTTATTTGTTGTTTATTTAAAAAAAGTAACGAATCGTGGTCTTTATTATATACACGATGTATATAATTTTAATAAAATGAATAATTTTTTTAAAAATTTGATAAAAAAAATATTAAAATACAATTTTAATATAAAATGTAAAATATATCGGGTAAAGGTTTCGTAAAAAATATATCGTTAAGTTGAAGTTTCGTAAAAAAAATTGTTAAAACCCGTTGATAATTAAGTTATTGAGAACGGGCGGAAAACGTTACGGCTAAAATGTGGCTAATGTCGAATACATGGCGGTGTTCAACGGCTGATATTGTTATTTCGTGATAATGAATTAATATTAGAAAAAAAAAGGGGTTTCGAATAAATACGAAAAATAAAAATAAGAATCGAAAAATTATAATCGAAATACAAAGTATTTTATAACATCGAGGTGAATTTTTTTTTCTTTGTTATTGCGCTATTGGACGAGTTGAAGTTACGAACGTTTTTTTTTTTGGTTTTTAATTTTTTTTTTTTTTTTTTTATTTATTTTATGTTAAACAAACGAGGGTGTAATGTACCTAGATTATCATACGTAATAATAATAATAATAATAAATGTTAGCATCAACGTAATCCCACAAAAAGAAAATTTTAAATAAAGAGTTAAGAATTATTATTTACCTAACGTACAATAAAACAGTAAGTAGTTCTTAAGTTGAGATATATATATATATATATCATTTTCGTTCGTTGAGAAAGAAAAAAAAAAAATAATGAACACGCAAACATTTTTTTTTTTAATAAAAAATGTAAAGAATGAATAATATTATACGTGTCATCGGTATTTTTTATTTTTTTAAAAAAATAAAAAATAAAGTAAAAAATAAAAAATAAAGGGATATAAAAAGTGATGAAGTATATCAGTCTCTTCAGGATAGCTACTTTTATAGGTTTTTTTACTTTGACATATTTATTCGGACAATTTTCTTAAAACTTAGTTTATTATTATTATTTTTCTCTTTTTATCAGTAAATATTTTTTTTTTCTCCCTACATTATATATACATTGTATATACATAATATATATATATATATATATTCGATTTGTCTTTAAAACTAGTTTAGAATAATAATTACCTTACCCCTATTGTATATTAGCCGAATTTTATAAACGTATTATTCGGAGTTTGTAATACTCAACTAAAAAAAGAATTGGAAAGGTCTAATAAGAACATCTTTTCCAGGAAATAATAATTTTCTCAGCCAAATGGGTTCGTTAACAAAAAAAAATCAATAATTTACTTGCGCGGTGCACATAAGAAATTTGTTTACCAATATATTGTGTGTATATATATATATATATATATACATTAATATATTTTTATTATATTTTATAATTATATAAAATGTTATTAAATGGCTTCGCTTTTTTAAGTTCGAGGATTCGTTATATATGCATAAAAAAAAAAAGGTGTGCATAAAAAACCTGTTGTCACTATCGTTATCGAATTATCAATTGAACACAGAAAAAAAAATAAAATAAAAAGAAAATAAATAAATAAATAAAAATAATAAAAATACATAAATACATAAATAAATAAATAAGTAAATAAATAAAAAAAAATAAAATAAAATAAATAAATAATCATTAATCCTACATTTGGAATGCGATTGAAAAGAAAGAGTTATAGAATTTTAAAGTTTAACTGAAAAAAAATCCAATGGTGAATCATAATTCATAGAAATATTTGTTGGATCATGTCGATTTGGTTGGTTAAATTTTATAATACTTTTGCCTGCATACATTACATTTAAAAAAAAAAAAAATTTTTTTTTTTTTTCTCAAACAAATCAAAATTTTTCATCAAAGTTAATATATGCTTTAGGAGTCTGTGGTTTATTTACTTTAAATGGTATGTTTATTTACTTTTATTTCTTTCAGCTGATAACTTTAAGGAATAAGTCATTTTTGACAATTCTATTTAAATTTCCTTTTTATTTTTATTAAATTGATTATATAAATTAAATGGCGTTTAATGCACATGATTCATAATCTTTGTTATCTTTTTTTTTCACACTTTGCGCAGTTTTGATAAGTACTTCAATATGTGCATTACATACAGTATATAACATACATACAGTACATGTTATTATTCCCGCCGTCTCGACCCGTCGAATTCCTTTTTGATAATCTTTTGGATTTTATCAATTAAACTTTATACAATTAACATATTCATTTCCATATAATCGGATAAAAAAAAGATTTTTTTTTATTTATTGGAAATAATTTTCTTATTATATTTATTTTACCCGACATAATTTTTTTTATTGTACTTTTTACAATTGTTCATTGCATTTTCGAACATTATATTGCAGCTTTATTACCTGGATTTTCATTATATATATATGTACATATTATTATTCATTTTTAGATAATTGTTTCTTTATAAACAAATAATCAACATAACTGGCATCAATAAACATAGATAGAACATAAACATATTTTTCTATCTTTGCTCTTTAGACATTTTTTATTCATTATGCAGAAAATCATGCGACATGTAAATTGTACTAAAATTTTATCAAATATCAATTAAAATCAAGTTGAAAAGAAGATCGAAGAAAAATTATTAATTATTAATGTATGTGAAACCATCACCCTTAATTTTTTTCTTTGTATAATTACTTTCATTTGTGATTACATAATTTTTTTATTATTATTGAAAATTTCGTTTAAAAAAAAAGATTTACGGTCTCATTTGAACTTCTTTTTCTAATTATAGTTTTATGTTGTTATACTGTTATTTTCTTTATTTGGTACATTAAAATAACAAAGACCAATGATTTACTTCACATCATTAAAGAGAGACACAAAAAAAAAAAAAAAAAAAAAAAAATTAAAAAAAATTTAGAATGAAAGTGAATTGTAAATTAACGGATTTTAATAATATGTTTTTAAATTTTTTTTTTTTGTTTTTTTTTTGTTTTTTTGGTTCTCTTTTTTTTGTTTTTCTGTTTTTCATGAAATTCGACTTGAAAATAAAATAAAAATAAAATAAAAAAATTTTAAAAATAAATTTTTTGAAAAAAATTTTTATTTTTCGTGGGAACGCGTATTGTGGCGTTTCAAATAACTATGTATTAGATTGTATTAGGAAAACATCACCGTTAAAAAAAAGTACGAATACCAAGATAAGTTTCCAAGTTATCAATCTCTGGTGTATTTATCTAAGAAATCTTTGATCTATTTAAAAACCAGTACATTGGAATGTGTAATGATGTAACTGCATGCATCATGCTTTTTTTTGTTTCCGTAAATGGTTTATATATCATAAGGTTTTGAAATTTATGCTAATAGTTGCGCAGTAACATAATTTTTATTCAGCCCTAATTTTTTTTTTCATAACTAAAATCAAATTAATTAACGAAATTGTCATGTTCGTGACCGCTTGTGACATAATTTAAGAGGATTGACTTTACTTTCACTTAAAATAGTAATTATGTTAATTATGTCATTTTCTTTTCCCCTTGCTTTAAAAAAGTGAACGGTCCTCCCTTTACGCCCTCAAAATGAGAAAACATATAAGCATTGACAGCATTGACCTACAATTAGCATGAATCAATAAAATCATTGAGATATAAGAAATAAGATTTTCATTTCATTTCATTTTTTATCCGAAAATTAATTTTTTACTTGTAATTAACTGCGCGCGTTCTTAAAATATGAAAATTTTTGAATTTATAAAATTATAAAATTCGCGTGTGATAATATATATATATATATAAACAATAATATAAAATATAAAAATAAAATAATATATATATATATATATATATATATCATTAAGAATAAGTACATCTTTATACATCTTATTTATTTATACATATATATATGCACACATGAATTTAAACATGATTATACCAGGGTACTTGAGGTACCTTCATCTAGTTAAAATTATAAATGTGGCATGTGTACCTTGTTGCCAAAATATATGCAGTTCGTGGTTTCCGTTTTTTACCGTATAAAAATCATTTTGAATAAGGCGTGTATGTTTATCCACTATTTCATAAAAAGAAATATGTTTTCATTGAAACTCGGGTTTATTTGTTCATTTGTAATAAAAAATTCTTGATTTTAATTATGTTATTATTTTAAACTTTTTTTTTTCTTGGGGTGGCTTGGCCCCATCAAAAAGATTATTGTTGTTATTCTTATTGTCCCCCCCCCCCCTAAAATTTAACCTAATAAATCGATTAAATAATCGGTAATTCTTTTAAAAGTAAAGTTTTTTTGATATGCGATTATTTAAACCAATGTTTTGTTTGTTTAATATCATACGCGTTAGAAGATATCATTTCATTATTTTTTACTTTATTTGGTTATATAATCAAAATATTTAGAATATTTAGAATATTTAGAATATTTTAGAATATTTAGAAACACAAATAAAAAAAAAAATTTTTCGTTTTAAAATTTTGATTATTTTATATTAAAATCTTGGTAATTGGTATTTTAACAATATCTTTCTATTTATATTATTTAAAACCGGTAATTGGTAAGATTATACTTGATTATTTGGATACTTTATGATAATTATAACAATAACTTTCTATTTACATTATAAACCCCCCTGACAAAAATGGATAAAAAAGAATTTCTCATTTGGAAAATCATATACATCTTCGATCAAGAGATATAAGATAACATGCAGATATAGAATCAAAATTATCAAATTATCAAATTACAAAACAATCAACCTTTTATAACAAGTATTTATATTTGGCGGTCAGTATAATTATAATATATAGTGTATACATACATATATATATATATATATATATATATATATATTATATAAATATTATATGTATAATAATATCAATAACAATAAATTTGTTAGATTGGATAGGAACAATATTTTTCCCATCATTGCAATATTACTTATAATAACAATATATTATTTATTTATTTATTTTTATTAAATATTAAATTTATTAAAAGCATTATATTATAACAACAATAAAAAAAACTTTACAATTACGTTATTTCAATTTAAATTGCGAATAAATTATCTGAATTATCTGATGAAAAAAAAAAAAAAAGTCTTTGTTATATAATAACTTTTGTTACTCAGTTATGTAACAAACTCTTTTGTGTTTTTATGTATACAGTATATGTATGTTTCAATATATCTGTATATATGTGTATACTTCAATATATATGTGTGCACCATCTATATAAATATAAATATATATATATATAATATAATATATATTTTTTGTTCGTACTTCGTACTTTGTACAACCGATGTAGTGGGATAAAAAACATACGCGTGACTTTGAGGGAACGCTACAAAATTTATTCATTGTTTTAAAATGCAAAAAAAAAAAAAATGTATTAAAGTATCGTGAAAAAAGACATGCAGGAACATATATATAAAAAATATACTGATATAAATATAGACATATTCACTACATATTCACTACATTCACAAAGAATATAAAAATATATATATTATCTTTTTTAATAATAATAAAGAAGATAACTTGTTTTTCTTTTTAGAAAATCTTGTTAAAAAAAGGATTTCAAGGGATTACATTGAATATTACTATAATAGAAGTTCATTGTAATTTGTTTTTTAATAAAAAACCGGATCATTTTACAACGGGATGTTTACTTTTTTTAATTCTATTGTTTTTTTTTTCTTTCATTTTTTCATTTTTAAACATTTCATTTTATCATTTTTTTTTTTTTTAATAATGTTTTTTTTTTTTAGATCTTTTTAATCGTATTTTTTTTTTTGTAATAATTTTGATTTGATCTTCTTCCAATCAAATTGTCCGAAAAATGCAGTCTGTAATTCCATTGTTAAAAAAAAATTTCTCATTACGTCATTTATTTATGATTACCGAAATAATTAGTCAGAAATTATCTATAACATGTTGGGTTAAATTTAAAAAATTATTTCTAAATATGGTTTGGGAAAAAATTAAATTAAATAAAATTAATAAATATAATGTGTATATGTATATATTAAATATTTATGTATATATTAAATATTTACGTATATATTAAATATTTATGTATATATTAAATATTTAATTATTTAATATACTCAAAATATCCGAAATATACTCCAAATATACTCCAAATATACTCCAAATATACTCAAATATACTCAAATATACTCAAATATACTCAAATATACTCAAATATACTCAAATATACTCCAAATATACTCCAAATATACTCCAAATATACTCAAATATACTTCAAATATACTCAAAATATACTCAAATATATAAAAAACCGGCAATTTATTATATTTCGTTTATCTATAACCCAACAGCCGAACAGATGGTAAGTTCAAAATATATTTGTCTTAATTATTAATTAAACAAGTACGAATAACCTTCCTGATGCAATATAATCAAACAAGCCACTTGTACAAAAAAAAAAAAAGAGGATGAACGAAAGAACCCAAAAAAAGTAGAACTCACATTGAAACCATTTAAAGTCTTTCATACTTCGTGGCATTGAAAAAAAAAAATAAATAACACTGCGTGAAATTCTATTGATTATATATAGCCAAATTCAGGTTTATTTTGGGCACGTGTTACATCAAGATGCATATAGAATTTTTAGGTTTATAAATAATTTAGGTATAACAATGGTCGGCTGTAAGTAAGTTTCAGGCTACACTTTCTATTAAAATCATCATCATCATTATTTGAATGATTACTTTTATTAATTCATTGAATATAAAAAAAAAATAAAAAAAAAATAAATAATAATAAGAAAACGAACCCGAAACAAGCAGTTAATTACAATGCCTAAATGTTTATATAAATGAGAGGATTATCAAATGTAACAAAATTTTCCAATCTTTTTTTTTTTTTTTTTTTTTGTGATTTTTACCCCAGTTTTGATTCCACTATAATTTATAAAGTAAAAAGCAGGAGTTTTTTAAAGTTTCAACAAAAAAAAAAAAAAAAAATTTTCGTCTAACGTAGCGCAGTACATAATGTTGATATATTCGGTTATATAAATAACGGAAAATTTTAACAAAAAAGTAATCCTATTCAACATTAAAAAATAACAATGGTAAAATGAAAGATAATATTATTCAGATATTCGGATGTTTCATTTCAATCGCGAAAAAGAATTATATGTAAGAAAGATAATGCATCATAATTAAGTATGTAATAAATAAATAATTATACACTGTATACTTATATATATATATATATATTTATTTACATGTATATATATAAAGATATTGAATGATGAAACTTTAAAAACAATATGTAATTTTATTACGCAGCGATTGATACAATTCTTTATGATTAAGGGAACAGTTGGATTGGTAGGATTTCAAAATTTGAAAACATATGAAAACATATTTGTTCTCATTGATTTCTTTAAACGAAATAAAATCAAAATTGTGAAACGTAACATTAATAATTTTTTTTTTCAGGTTCACAAGAAATCAAAAAGATATTTAGAGAGTATAAACAATAACTTGATAATCAAAGATGATTTAAACACGTATCATATTTATTTGAATTACAAATATCTTTTTTTTTTTAAGTTTATAATCTTGAAAAAGGAATTATACAAAAGTGAAAAGTTTTACATAAAAAGATAATAAAGAAATTACCGAAATGGCAAAATCTTAAAACGGATGAGAAAAAGCGCCTCAATTAAAGTTCTTTAAAAATAAAGTTCATTAATTAACTTTTAGTTGTTATTTATCTTTTTTGTTATCTTTTATTATCTTGAACCAATCCAATGAATTAACGCGAACGCATCACAGAAATTATTATTTTTAAAATTACTTTATTTTAATAATTCATTATATCGTTAATAATGGTTATTTTTGTATTTGTGTAAAATTACACTGTATTCTGTATTTCTGTATTCTATGGAAAAAAAAAATTTTTTTTTTTTTTTTTTACGCGACAACATAAATAATAATTTTCATATGTTAAACTCAGATAAAGGTTCATTAAAATTCTATGAGTTTTTGCCAAGTTTTATGATAATGGAATTGGGAAATTAATTCCCTTTTTTTTTCTCTTGATAACTATAATAGGTTACTTTGTAATCATGATAAAAATAATTGGTATAATGGAATTTAGTAACCTTTCTAACCATTTAACGAATTAAAGTTAGGAGAGATTCGTTATTTCCCTTTCTTTTTATTGGTTTTGATTGATTTCATTTTATAATTTGTTCTTTTTTTTTTTTCTTTTTTTAACTAAAAAAATAATCATGGGGGGGGTATTTTTCTTTTCTTTCTCCATCAATTTTTTTGTTTTTTTTTTTACAAAAAATGATCCCTTTTAATTTTTCATGTAATTAGTACTTGTATTTTTGGAATGTGTTTTTTGGATGTATTTGAGAGTATTATTGTTATTATTGTATGGTTATATTATTGTATGGTTACGTGTTAATAATTCAATAAAATCATTTTTTTCAATTATTTTATACTTTGTCAGAACTTTAATTTCAAATTTCCTAAAATTTCCTGTCTCATTGATAATCGGAAACTTATAAAGATTCGCGCATAAGTCTCGCGCATAAGTCTCGCGCATAATGTTTAGATTAATCAAGTAATCTGTAAAAGAACATTTTCAGATACGTACAGCACGTGGAAACGCATGGACTCTCAAAAATATCATCATAAATGCGCAGGAAATCTTCAAATGTTATTCCTTCTTTCTTTAAACGAAAAATCAGTGTGATGAGACATGATGAATCATGGCCGATCTACAATAGAAGAGATCGAGAGAATCAAATTGTATGTATTATTTTGTTGAGATGATCCATCTAATTAATTGTACGTATTATTTTGTTGAGATGATCCATATAATTATATATTTTCAAAATATAGGAAAAAATTCTCGATTTGAAAAAAGTTAATTCATTTAAATATGTCATCACTCATCCATTCATCCACTCATCCACTCATCCACTCATCCACTCATCCACTCATCTACTCATCCGATGAAAACGAAAATATGATACTTATTCTATTAAAAGATCTTAATTCAAGATTAATTCATGAATTAAAAAAATTTATATATTTTAATATTTTAATCATCAAGAGGGAGAAGGCAGCTGACGAGTGATAGAGGTGAGTGAAAATAGTAAATCATATCGTTGAAAATTAATGCTTATTATATTGAATTATTTGAACTATAAAGTTAAACAATTCTTGATTTAACACTAGTAATTTATTTCTCATCGGTCAATGGATTATAGTTCACATCATCCTCTTCTTGGTTGATTACAACGTTACATACTGTAAGTGGGAATAAATTTCTTAGGAATCAGGATAACTTCACCGCTACTTAAAAAAAAAAAAAATTCAATTCTATATAGTCTGTTGTTTATTCTGCGATTTTTACTGGTCTGCCGTGGCTTTTTATGTAAATTTTTGCATACTCTAGATGTGTTATACTTGTTCGTGCAAGTTCAATACTTGTTTTTACATGTTCTGGTAAGTGTTATACTCGTTTTTACATGTCCAAATAAGTGCTACACATGTTCTGGTGAGTGCTGTACTTGTTTTTACATGATCTGGTCTTGTTTTTATATGTTCTAATAAGCGCTAGCTACATGCGTGCTACACTTGTTTTTACATGATCTGGTAAGTGCTTTCCTTGTTTTTATATGTTCTAATAAGCGTTACACATGTTCTGGTAATTGCTACGCATGTTCTGGAGAGTACTATACTTGTTTTTACATGATCTGGTAATTGCTGCACATAGTTCCGGTGAGTGCTACACTTGTTTTTACATGTATGATCTGGTAAGTGTTATTCTTGTTTTTATATGTTCTAATAAGCGCTACACATGTTCTGGTAATTGCTACACATGTTCTGGAAAGTGCTATACTTGTTTTACATGATCTGGTAATTGCTGCACATGTTCCGGTGAGTGCTACACATGTTTTTTACATGTATGATCTGGTAAGTGTTATTCTTGTTTTTATATGTTCTAATAAGCGCTAGCTACACAATGCGTGCTACACTTGTTTTTACATGATCTGGTATTCTAGTAAGTGCTATCCTGCATCCTTGTTTTTATAATAAGCGCTACACATGGTTGGTTGCCGTAAGTAACGATTATTGTATATCCTTTAGCGGTTATAATATTATAAACGTAAGCTGTAAATTGGCTGTAATAAATACTCCACTATTGTGGTTAGCTGGTTAACCGAAAGATAATTTTGATTTAAACCTATTATATTATTATATTTACTTGACTTTTGGACTTACAACTATTTACGGCATGCATCTAGTTACTTGTTATTTAGATCATTGTGAAATACTGAAGATGAATTCTTTTGATCAATCTCATACTAAAATATTAATTTAATCCGTAAATTATATAGATGACCTTGTGGCGTTAATCTACAGTATTACTGAAAACACCGGCCGGCATCGGAAAACACTGACCGGCATAGTTTCATGTGTCGGAATGTGACTACGCGAGTACCATATTGGTAATCAGGGTAACCCTTTATAATACTAATATAATACTAATTAATATTCTCTTCAAGATAACAAAATCTCATCATAGTCTCAAGAGTCTCAAAATTTGGTTTGTGTTAAATACTTGATTCCGACATTTCTAGGAGTAAGTAGGTTAAAGTTTTTTATTGATTAATCACTTATTAATTATTACAATTAATAATTGGATCATTATATCGTTTTTTTAACAAGTTATTATGCTCCAATGTTCATGCCATCTCCCTATAGAACTCTTTTACACGTTTGTGTTTTTATTTTGGAAAATTATTTCTTTAGTCTTATCCATTAAAAGGTAATTTAGATATTTATGGACCAAAATTTTGGTTGATGAAATAATGTTACACAGCATATTAATGCCAATCACAACATATTCATGCTAATCGGATTTTTCTTTCAAGCTGTGGGAATCTTTTAATTCTAATATAATATATATATATATATTATTAGAGAATCTGTATTGTGTAACTAAATCTCATTTGGTACTAATAATTTTCTTTTTTTTTTACGGCTAGTAACTGACGATCTATCTACATGAACACAAAATTTGCGGTATTTCATCTTTTTATCACATTGATATCTTGTTGGATATTTTCGGAAAAAAGTAAATGATTCTTAAATGTATGATTCTATTTCTATGCAGCAATTATGGAATTAAAACATCATAATGCGCAAAATCTGTCCAACATGAAATTATCAGGTAACTTTTTAGTTATAATTCAATTTAACACAAGGGTATAAAATATTAATAATTTAAAAATTCAATTAATAGGTGAGGGAAATTCTGAGAACTTTGCACAATAATTTGGTTGCAGCAAGAACACTCGTTTGTTTAATGTAGGAAAAACCCTTTATTGGAGTACACATATGGGTTGCATTCACATAATTCCTATTAGTCATCCATTGATCCACCATTCAAAATTAAATTTCAAATTGGTTACGTAATCTTTCAACGTGATTTTGTAAAATCTACAAGACAAATGGAAACAATTTTGGAACAAAGTTCTACAAATAATCATGATTTACGTTTAGACACTTTAATGAATCCCGTTATAGTGTCACTATATCCTACCGGCTTATCCTATAAATATTTGTTACCAATTTGCCATCTTTCCTAATGCTATTATTATCTATTGAATTGTTTGAGACAAAATTGACCGCACTCATCAATTCATCTTAGGTAAGCTTACTTTAAAACTTATGTTATACATTTATTTTACACAATAACCTAATTAGATTTCAGAAAAATCTCCAATACTTTCATAAATATAAAAAAGGGTATATCATATATCACAAAGAATTCTTTTAATTATTTCTTCTGTAAAAAATAATCAGGAGGTTCTAATTTTTCTGTATCATGAACTTTTTCTGCAGGATGACATAATTGACGAATTGCAAGGTAAAGAAAACAGCTTTTGTACAACAGAAAAGAATGGTATGATGTTGACCTCCTGCCGGTAAGCATCATATGTCAAGCATGGGCGTTCCAGCCGTTCCAAGATTAATTTTTAGCTTTTAATTACAAATTAATAGTATCACTAGTCCCAACACGTGTGGTTTCCTTTTGTATTTGTATCAATTAGAGAATTTGTTACATTTAATTTGTCATTTACACGTAAACCTTTATTGTGATTCATATTGAGAGGTAATTTTAGTTCACAATCTTTTTTTATTAAAAAGTATTAATTTATCAAAAAAAAGATTTATTTTTAGCATTTATTGTCAACTCCGAATTTATTAACCTCAATATTTTCCGGTTCTGCGCCACAATGTCTGTTTATACCACAAAGAAAAGCGCAAATGATTATGAATTTTTCATTTTTTTTTTAAAAAAAGAAAATACCTTTTATTCGTTCTATTTCTTGTGTTAAATTGATAGTTAATTGAAGTAACTTTATCATAATTTTTTTAAAAAGAAAGAAAGAAACGGTAATGAATCCGTTATCCCATAATTTTTTTCAAATTGAATTATTCATTTTTGTTAGACAATAATTAACTTAATATAACTTTGTTTTAATTCTAAAGCAAGATTTTATTATCGACGTAGCAATAATTATCATTTATGTTACGTCTTCGCGCTTGCTGAGAGAAACCACATGCTGGGCACTTTGGTGAATTGAAATATAATAATGATACCAGAGAATCAGCTAGTGAACATTTTAATTTAAAAATTGTACGTATACTATGTCTTTACTAAAAAATTTTTATTTTCTTTTTCAAATTCAATTTTAAAAAAAAATTTATTTTAATTAAAAGAAATATTCATATACACAAAATATTATTACATTTTTTAATAAATCACAACGATTATACGTATTATTTATTTTTTAATTTTTAATTTATTATTTTATTATGTAATTTTTTCTAATGAAATATTATAATTAAATATTATAATTCATATTGCAATATTTTAATGTTGTATCATATATTTCGCATATAGTTTTTCAATTTTTTTTTATTTTGCAAATATTTACGGTATAAAAAATGATAATACTAAGTAAACTTTTTCCGTCCATTTTCAGGGGTGCTGGTTTTCATGAAAACATATACTATGATGTTGAAGCACCAGTGGTAAAGTCGTTTTTTAATATCAATCTTCCTTCTAAACGGAGATTGACAAATGAAAAATCGACATGTATTATATATTGATATGCGACAGATCATTAGTAAGTCGTTCATTTTTGTTTTCACTTTTTCTTTCTTTCTTTCTTTTTTTTTTAAAAAAAAAGGGGTTTTATACACTTTAATAATAATGCCAGAATATATTATTAATAAAGAAGCTTATTTAAAAATTATCCTTCATGCTTGTAAATATCCAAGTAGTACTGTAAATGGTGTTCTTTTAGCACAAGAAGAAGTCGGTAATGATGATTCAAATAAAATAATTATCGCTGACGCTATACCATTATTTCATCATTGGAATACTCTAACCCCAATGTTGGAAGTTGGTTTACAACAGGTAAAAAAAAATAAAATTAAAATAATCTTTTTATTTATTTTTTTTTTATAGGATTCAACTCAATTTCTTTTCGAAATTGATTTAGATCGAAATTTATGCTGAACGAAATAAATTGAATATAATTGGATATTATCATGCTAATGAAAGAGTAGATGATAATAAATTACCACCATTTGGACAGAAAATTGCATCAAAAATATTAGAAAATTTTAATATTAATGCAATTTCTCTTTTGGTATAAAAAACATTTTTTTTTTTATTATTTTTGGTTACTTTTTAAAAACTTTTAAATTAATTAATGAATTAATGAAAATTTTCAAATATTTTAAATATTTTAAAGGTTCAAAATTCAAAATTATCACCAGAAAATCCAGAAATCGCAATTATGGTAATTATATACATTTGTTTTTATATTTATTTATTTATTTATTTATTATTTATAAATAATAAAAACTCTTCTAACTTTTCATTTCACACTTTTATATCTAGCCTTATATTTTTAAGGAAAATCAATGGCGTCCTGATACTAAAGCATTTTCATCTAATTTTGCTTTGGATAATAATGATTTACCTAAATTAGTTTCATCATCAATTTGTAAAAAACATTTTGAATATTTATACGATTTTGATGAACATCTTGAAAATATAGAATTAGATTGGTTGAATAATATTAAAGTAGTAGAATTAGCATTTGAACAAAATTCAAAAACTAAATAAAAAAAAAAACATTAAGTAGTAACATAACTTGTATCAAATTAATCAAATTATTACTTACCACATAACTTGAATAAATATATCGCACGCGATTTTCTTTCACTTTTCATTCCATTGATGTTGACATTCGTGATTACAACATTTATAAAATATTGACATAGGTTCATCTGCTGAACGTGTTTGAATTTGCATGAAATACGCTCGTGGATGTTCACATTTTGGACAGGTTACTATTAAAAAAAAAATATTTAAGAATACTTTTAGGGGCGAGGAATTATATGTAAAAAAAACCTTACCTTCGGTTGAATCAACATTTTTCCATCCTTCTTCACCACCAAGAACATCATCAACTTCCTTTCGTTTTAAAGTTGTTCGATTCTTATACTAGAAAAAAAAAGAGTAAAGTATTCTTAATATAAAAAATTTCAAGTAAACCAAATTGTGTTATAGTTTATTACATTACCTCTTTACTACCTATTGGAAATACGTAAGGGCAAGTTTGACAAAAAAATGATTGTTCACCTTGTGTGTGATGTTGGATTAATAATAGATTTCCACAGCAAGGACAAAATAACATTATTATTTAAACAAAACGAAAGGAACAGAGAATAGAAACAGGTATACGGAATGAGCTGTCAAGCGTATATGCAGTATACTCACTCATGTGATAGATGTCAGGATGATCTACATTCTATAATTTTTGATTGTTGATCAAATGATTAAATTTTTTTTTTTTTATCGGAATTCCAACTTCCAACGCTTTTTTTCTATTATAAAATGTCTTCTAAATTTAATACGTTAGAACGAGAAAAATTATTTCTTAATCCAAGTTCAAATAAATTTGGTTACCCAGAATTACAAAAATTAGTTAAACCTCATATTGATTCATTTAATTCTTTATTAGACCCTCCTCGTCAAGGATTGCTAAATTTTGCTATTGATGATATTGGTACACAGGAAATTTTTGACAAACCTAATAATAGTCCCGAAAGAGGGAATAAATTGTCAAGTAAATTTCCCTTTTTTTTAAAAAAAAAATATAAAAAATTTATCATGATAACATAATTTTTTTTCATATTTAAAAAGTATGGATAGATGATGTTATAATTGCAAAACCACTTTTACCCGAAAGTGTTCGTCTTACAACGTCAAGACAAATTTATCCTTCAGAGGTAATAAAGATATTTTAATGTAAAAAATAGAAAATCAATTATTAATTAGAATTAATAAAATAATTTATTTTTTTTAAATAAGTGTCGAGAAAGATTAACCACATATGCAGGAAAGATGTCTATAAAAGTATGTTGGCAAGTAAATGATGGTCCTGTTCTTGCGGAATATAGACCCGTGGGTATGTTACCTATCATGGTTAAAGTAATGTATTATATCACTTATCTGTTATTTCATTCATTAAAATTTTTAAATTTCGTTAGACTTATGTTATTTTTAATTAGTCAAATAGATGTAATCTACAAAATCTTTATCCAAAACAACTTATACAACACAAGGAAGAGTCAGAAGAAACGGGTGGTTATTTTATTATAAATGGAATAGAAAAGATGATTCGTCTTTTATTAATACCGAGACGTCATCACGTGATGGCACTTGCTCGTTCTTCTTTCGCGAACCGTGGAGCAAATTATACAGAATATGGAGTACAAATTCGTTGTGCAAAACTTGATCAAACAACTGTTACGAATACTATGCATTATTTAAAAGATGGTAATTGCTTAATAAGATTTACTTGGAAAAAACAAGAATTTATGGTTCCTGTTTTATTAATCATGAAGGTAAGCATTTTAACTTAAAAGAGAAAGAGCGAAATTTTTTTGTTAATTATTCTTATTTTTGATAGTCTCTTATTGAAGTTACCGATAAAGGAATATATGATATGTTGGTTCAGGGAGAACATTTAAATACATTCTTATCAGATCGCGTAGAATTTATGCTTTACAATTTTAAATCATACAATGTTCAATCACGTGATCAATGCGCAACTTTATTGGGTGATAAATTTCGTGTCACATTCTCACCACCATCGTATTATACTAATAAACAAGTAGGAGATTACGTTTTGAATAAGGTCATTCTAGTTCATCTTAGGACGAACAAAGATAAGTTTAATCTCTTAACGTAAGTAGGTACTTTTACAGCTTAAATATATGTTTATATATAACATTTATTCATTTATTTATTTAGATCATTACTAATAATTATTATTTATTAAAAGGTTTATGATACGTAAACTTTATTCATTAGTCGCAGGAGAATGTTGTCAAGATAATCCTGATTCACCACAGAATCAGGAAATACTTTTAGGAGGTCATCTTTATGGGATGATTATAAAAGAAAAACTTTCTGATTATCTTAATTCCATACGAGCGGCCGTATCTATGGATGTTAATGCAAAAAAAAAAGTGGATTTTAATGATAGTACGTGTAATAAGCGTTAATCTATAATTTAAATGATTGATAGGTTTTATTCGAATAGAAATTTTTTGTTTTGAATCAAAATTTTAAAATCATCAAATCATCATAAGATTATCCTTATTATTCTTTTAGAAAAATATATGAATAGTCTTCTCACAAAAAACAATACTGAATTTGTGGGACAAAAATTAGCTTACTTTCTTGCTACGGGAAATCTTATTTCTAATACTGGATTGGATTTAATGCAGGTCTTTTATTATATTGAATTTGTATGGTTTATTATCTCAATGTGTTTTTAATACGTGAATTTGTTTTTTTTTTATAGACAACTGGATATACAATTATTGCAGAAAAAATCAATTTTTTCCGATTCATTTCACATTTTCGATGTGTACATCGTGGATCATTCTTTACTACATTGAAAACTACTACTGTTAGAAAATTATTGCCCGAAGCATGGGGTAAATAAATCAATCATAATTTTTTTATTATTTATTATATCTCATTATATTATCGTTTATTAGGATTCCTTTGTCCAGTTCATACACCAGACGGAACACCTTGTGGATTACTTAATCATCTTTCACATACATGTAGAGTAATTACCGAAACAGTAAAGGTCAATAAGATTCCAGAGATGTTAGCAGAACTAGGAGTTTCCATTAATGTTTTACAACAAGCACTTTCCGAAGGTCCGCCATTATGTGTGCAGTTAGACGGAAAAATAATTGGATATTGCACTAATAGACAAGCAAAGATAATAGCGAATGAATTGAGGAGACGAAAATTTGACAAGACCAAACCAGTAAGTTTTCATTATTTTGTGTAGGATTACTAGGATTACTCTTTTTTTTTTATTAATTTTTATAATTGATTCGTAGATTCCTTTAGATCTGGAAATTGGTTATGTCCCACCTTCAAATGGGGGTCAATATCCTGGAATTTATTTATTTTCCACTCCATCGCGTATGATGCGTCCTGTTAAATATCTTTTCAATAATAAAACCGATATGATTGGTTCTTTTGAACAGGTAGATTATTTTAGTTTAGATAATTAATTAACGTCATGTATAATAATTTTTTTTTTTAAAAAAAAAAGGTATATATGGACATTGCTTGTCTGAATGAAGATATTATAAAAGGTGTGACAACTCATCAAGAATTTGCTCCGACAAATGTACTGAGTATCCTTGCAAATCTTACACCATTCTCTGATTGCAATCAAAGTCCTCGTAATATGTATCAATGTCAGGTAATTAAATAAAACTAGCATAAAAAAAATTAGAGTTTTCACCTTTATTAATAATTTTTATATATACAAAGATGGCAAAACAAACAATGGGTACACCATCAACATCTTTAAGATATCGAACAGATAACAAATTATATCGATTACAAACAGGCCAATCACCAATTGTTCGATCTGGACTTTACAATACCCTTGGTTTTGATGGATTCGTTAGTGGCACAAATGCAATCGTGGCTGTAATCTCTTATACAGGTAAATATATATATATTTTTTTATGTAAGTCATTAATATTTATAAGTTTCTATGCAAAAAATTGATTTTATTTGAACAAATAAGGATATGATATGGAAGATGCTATGATCATAAATAAGTCAGCACATGAACGAGGGTTTGCATATGGTACTATTTACAAATCAGAGATAGTTGATCTTAATGATGAACGAGAGCGTGGTGAACCTATTAAACACCATTTTAGTCTTGGAGAGGATGCATCCCCAGCATGGCGTGAAAAACTTAGTAATGATGGCTTACCTCTAATTGGAGTTAAACTAACAAATGGAGACCCTTTGTGTGCTTATTATGATGATACAACTAAAGTCACGAAAATTAAAAAATATAAAGGGACAGAAGATGCATATGTTGAGGAAGTTCGATTAATTGGAGATGATGCGGGTAAAGAAGAAGTTCAAAAGGTTCATATTAAATTAAGGGTTCCAAGACCTTCGGTTATTGGTGATAAGTTTGCTTCTAGGCACGGGCAAAAAGGTGTTCTTTCACAATTATACCCTCAGGTAGACATGCCTTTTACTGAAAGTGGAATGCAACCAGATATTATTATCAACCCACACGCGTTCCCTTCCCGTATGACAATTGGTATGTTTGTTGAAAGTTTAGCAGGAAAATCTGGTGCATTATATGGTGTTGCACAAGATTGTACTCCGTTTAAATTTAACGAAAACGATACAGCGGTTGACTATTTTGGTAAACAGCTTGTACGTGCTGGATATAATTATCATGGTAATGAACCCATGTATAGTGGAATTACTGGTGAAGAATTTCAAGCTGATATATATATTGGAGTTGTATATTATCAACGATTACGACATATGGTGTCCGATAAATGGCAAGTGAGATCTACCGGTCCTGTTCATAATCTTACAATGCAACCTATTGGTGGACGTAAAAAATCCGGTGGTATTAGATTTGGAGAAATGGAACGTGATTCTTTATTGGCTCATGGAATGAGCTTTTGTCTTCAAGATCGTTTAATGAATTGCTCAGATTATTCTCAAGTAAGAAATATATAAATCAAAATTATTATTTTTTTTTCTGATAAATTTTGGTTTGACCTTATTTTTTTTTTTGTTATTTATAGTGTCATTTATGTTCAAAATGCGGTACTATATTTACAGCATTAATATCTAAAGAACACGAAACGAGAAATGATGTTAAATATAAGAAACACCACATGATATGTAAAATTTGTGATACTTCAAAATATATATCACTTATAAAAATTCCTTTTGCTTTTAGATATCTTGCAACTGAACTTGCAAGTATGGGTATTAAGATTACATTAGAATCGAAGTATTAAAAATAATATTTATTAATTTAAATTATAAAACCACTAATAATAATAATTTACCAGAATAACGATCACGTGATTTTTTGCGTTCGTTAAAACCCAGAATTCCAACGTGTTTTGTAATATTTTCATACAAAAAGTCATTGTATGTGAATTCTTAAATAACACTAATTTTTTTTTTTTTAAAAAAAATATATTAAAAGAATTGTACATAGAAATATAATTTATGAAATTAATTTATTGTTGCTGCGGATTATCTTAAAAAAAATTGTGATACAATGTGATACTTAAGAAATATATAAAAAAAAAAATCTTTATCCAAAAAAAAAACGCGAAAAAAAATGCGGAATTCAAAAAAAAAATATTACGTGTTTCTAAGAAAAGATCACCAGAAATAAAGAAAAAATGATGAAAATACTAGTGACGAAGATATTATTGCTAATTTAAAAATTGATATGCTTTCGGAAGACGAAAATATTAGTGACCTTGAATCACAGTCCATAAAAAGTATTGATAAAGAAGAAAGCGATTCTATTGAACAACATTCGGAAAATGAAAAATTTGTACTTGATGATACAACGGACAATGAAGAAGAGAATGAAAAATTTAATAAAGAAACATCAGAAATGAGTGAAAGTGATGAATATATTGCTGGTGATAGTCTAGACGAAAATGATTTAGAACCGGATGAAGATAATAAAACTTTATCAGAATCAGAGTACCTTTTTTTTTTTTATTTTTTGTAATTTTATCTTAAATTATTTAAGAATTTAATTGAAATAATATTAACATTCCAGTTATATTTAGGGAAACCAAAACTCATTATGTCGTTGGTGTAAATGGTAAACCACGTAAAATATTACCTGAAATTGATCCAGTATATGATAGTGATTCTTCAACTGAAAATGTAATGTAAAAAATTTTATTATAATCATATATCTTTGAAATTAGTTAAAAATAGATTTTTTTTTTAAAATAAAATACTTCAATTTTTTTTGAATCAGCCAATTAATTCCGTTGGTAATATACCTATGGAATGGTATGATGATTACCCACACATTGGATATGATATTGATGGGAAAAAAATTATGAAACCTGCTAAAGGTGATGAATTGGACAAATTTTTGGAAAATATGGAAGATCCTGATTCATGGTAATATATACATATTTATATATAGATATTTGTTATAGTAGAATTAAATTAATGTAAAGATTAACATTTTTGATATGATCGTTCATTTTTAGGATGTCTGCCAAAGATAATCTCTTACAACAGAATGTGAAATTAACTGATGAGGAATTGGAAATTATTCGCCGAATTCAAATGGGTTCATTCCCTGAAAAAGATTTTGATCCTTATGAACCAACAATAGAATGGTTCACTGGTAAACCTGAAGTTATGCCGTTAAATGCCACACCTGAACCTAAACGTCGGTTCATTCCTTCGAAATGGGAAGCAAAACGTGTAAGTCATAATTCTGATTTTGATTGGGTTAATTATTATCGGATAACTTACTAAAAAAAATTCTTTGTATATCGATTGATTTATGAAGATTATGAAAATAGTACGTGCTATTCGTCAAGGACGTATTGTTCTTGGAAAATCTCAGGTGCAAAAGCCACGGTTTTATAATTTATGGAGTGAAGACGATAAGTCCCGTGAAGAACATCCTATGCATATACCTGCTCCAAAAATGAAGTTACCTGATCATGATGAAAGCTACAACCCACCTGCAGAATATTTATTAACAGATAAAGAAAAAGAAGAATGGGAGGAGATGGATCCTGATGATAGAGAAAAAAATTATATACCTCAAAAGTAATCATTAATTTTATTATGTTTTTATATTTTAATTATGTTAAATTTTATCTCCTATTTTACAGATATTCATGCCTGAGAAATGTACCTGCATATAATCGGTTCATTCAGGAGCGATTTAATAGGTGCCTTGATTTGTACCTTGCCCCACGTATTCGAAAAAATAAGGTAAATTAATTGTTAACACATAAACATAAGTGATATAATGTTCTTTTTTATTAATCTGTTTTATCATTTTTTTCATAATTAGCTTAATATTGACCCGGAATCACTTATTCCCAAACTTCCAAACCCTAAAGACCTACAACCTTTCCCTACATCCCTTACACTTTCATATGATGGACACACTGATCGTGTACGTTGCATTTCAATCGATCCTACGGGATTATGGTTAATTTCTGGTTCGGATGATAAAACAATAAGATTATGGGAAATTATAACTGGACGCTGTGTTAAAACATGGGAAATTGAGGATATTGTTTATTCAGTTGCTTGGTGTCCAATTCGGGAAGTTTGTGCATTTATATTTTCTTGGTAAGTTTCATGAATATTACTCACAAATATAATTATACCGCTTGATTAAATCAATTCTAATTTTCTCACATCAGTTCAAATAAAGTTGGTGTAATATTACCAACAGATATTTGTGACGATGAAGTTGCACTTTCAACTTCTCAATACGTTACAAATGGATTTAATAGTAAACGGAATGGTAACTTTATAGATAATGACTTTAAGAATTCATAATAAACTTTTATACTCATTTTTCAGTCTATTAAAATTTATAGATGAAAAGGTCAAATTGGTCGAGTGGATGAAACCATCTGACGAACAGAATAAGAATGGGATACTTTTATTCATTCAACACACTCATGATAAGGTCATTTTAGTAATTTTTGTGTTCTAAATAAATATAAAAATATTAAATTTTTTTTACTTACCTTAGACAATTAAGCAAGTCACTTGGCATAGGAAAGGGGATTACTTCTCAAGTATTGCACCAGATGGTAAATAATATTTGTGCATAAATTTTTTTTTTTTAAAAAAAAGAAATAAGATTCTCATTTAATATATTTTGTTTAATAGCTGGTAATCAAGGGATTCTAATTCATCAGCTTACAAAACATCAAACTCAACAACCTTTCCGTAAAACTAGAGGAATTATTCAATGTGTAAGGTTCCATCCTATTAAGCCATTATTCTTTGTTGCGGTAAATATTATAGTTTTTTTTTACATTATATGATGATAATGGTTTGGATTTGTTCAAATAATGATTTCTTTACGCTTTTTTTTTTAAAAAAAAATTTGTTTTATAGACACAGAGATATGTTAGAGTTTATAATCTAATGAAACAAGAACTGACAAAAACTTTACAACCAGGAGTTAAATGGATTTCTAGTTTGGACGTTCATCCGATGGGCAAGTGTTACAAACTAGATTTATAAAGCATTTTTGAGAGTCCATCTTTAATATTATAATTTATTTTGCCGTTTATAGGGGATAATGTCATAGTTGGAAGTTATGATAAGAAATTATGTTGGTTTGATCTGGATCTATCCCAGAGGCCTTACAGGACTTTATAGTAATTTTCGTTTAATGAAATAGATATATATGAGAGGATTCTAATGAGCTGTGTTTCATCCTTGGTATAATACATATTATATTAAATTTTTTTTTTCCTAAAAAATTCTAGTTATCATTCAAAAGCTATTCGAAACGTGGTATACCATAAACGACTACCATTATTTGCATCATGTAGTGATGATGGATCAATACAAATTTTTCATGGTATGGTTTATAATGATCTGCTTCAAAATCCGTTAATTGTTCCAGTGAAGATTTTAAAAGCTGGCCATCAAATTGTGGATAGTTTAGGTAACTATTAACTATTTCTTATTAGTAAATTAAATAAAAAAAAAAGGATTCTTTGAATTACCTAATTTTTTTTTCTCTATAGGTGTTTTGAATTGCGAATTTCATCCAATTCAACCTTGGATAATATCTTCGGGTGCGGATCATACAATAAAATTATGGACGTAAGAAAAATTAAGTCAAAATATTAGTTTAATTACAAATGATCATCTATTTTTGTATATTTAATGAATGTTATGTAATAGATCGATAGAATTCTTGTAGATCATTTAATGATGATCCTCATAAGAAAAAAAAATAAATTTATCGAAAATATTAATTATTATTTATTTATATTTGTAATTAACTAATTATCAGCCTAAATCTATTTGATTATAAAATGAATAATTAATTACATAATTAATAATTATCTCTAAAATTGCACACGGTGAATACGACTAATAAACTAAATAATACAATATACAAGTTTTTTTTTGTTATTTTTGTTTTTTTTTTGGATTTATTATGTTTCCATAATTTAACTTCCACCATTAATAGCATTCCAACCACCATCCCAAATTTCAACCCCATTGATAGTAGTGCCATTACTAATTATGGAACTCTTACTACTACCACCTGATATCATTGGATCAATAGATTTTAATTCTTCTTTAATGGTATTTCGAGACAATGAATCAATTTCTTTAGCTACTAGAGCTATTATTTTCTGAAAGTAAAATAAAAATTTTTCATTAAAAATATATTATACAAGTAAAATATCACACAAATTTTCTAAAAAGAAGAATTGAAATTAGAACCTTGAACTTTCCATCAACTTTTATTACACTTTCTGTAAATGATGCTGTCAGTACATTTGCAGTTCCTACCAACAATTTATTATAAACATCTACAAGAATATCACAGAGAGTATAAAAAGTTTGAAAATAATCCAAATCAAAAGGCTATTTCGTAAAAAAAAAAATATATATATATATTAGTTACAATATAAATTAATGAAAAATTATTTAATAAAATAAATTTACATACTACGTTTGGCACAAATAAATATGTATATTCTCCAGTTTCTTGAAATGATGAATCTTCGTCTTTAACAATTTTTGACTTTCTAAAAAACATTTTCTAATTTTAAAGTAAAAAAAAAAAAATTAAGGAATGAACAAAAAATATTTATAAAAATGTAATAATTATTAAATCTAATTTCTTTTAATTTTTTACCATTTTTTGTTTTGCATGTTCATTTGTATGATATTCAAATTCCTGTAGCATTACATTTAAAGCTTTTACATAATCCTGAGGATTTGTTATATCAAGTATTGGAGCTAATGATGCACCTAGAATAAAAAAATTTCCTGTCCTTAATTATAATAATAAAAAAAAATATATATATACAATTAATTCCCAAAGTAAGAATTAAATTAATTAATTAAAAATTAAATCTACTTAAATTTGTAAATACCTTTTCTTCATCCTAACATTCTCATATACCATCCCCAAATCTTCTTTACTTAAACATACAGTGTTAAACCAATGTATTCTTCCTTCATGAGCCTGTTTTAAATAGGTAAAAGTAGTTATTCGTTTTTGTACAAGTTCATATAAAAAATCGTAAGCACCCGCTGTTAATGTGTTGGTGCTACTATATTCAGTAGGTACAGTAGAACTGGAAGGTGATCGTGGAGCTGGCTGTGGAAAGGAGACAGGTAAAGTCGTTGTTGAGCCACCACTTCCATTATTATTATTTACTGCATTGTTCGTTGAATTTGAAGTTGGAGAAGTTATTGATTTATCCATTACAAAAAGAATAAATTACAAATACTCCAAAGAGTTCTGCAGGGACTTTTTTTATAGTATTGCAGTGTCCCCATAAATTTGCTGATGTTTTTTTTCAATTATAATAAATAATTATAATAAATAAAGCTTTATGCATAAAACGTTTTGTTAGGCAAATCAATTGAAAATCGGTTACAAAATAATTAGTTACATAAGCAAATTTTTTTACATTTGATTTTTTTTTTTGTAAATCACATTTGGCCATAATGTACAGTTTATATTGCTAATCACCTGATTAAATTTTTTTAATATGAAAAATATTTATGTACTTTTTTTAAGGTAGTTTTATACCATTTTCTAATAACAGATCCGTAAAAAATTTTTCCAAAGTCTCGGCTGATTTATAATAATAAGTCTCTTTTGTGTTATAATATTTACAATTGTCCCATATTTTTTGAACATCAATAGCAAACTCTTTAAGAGTTAGATATCGATTGTTCTCCATACGTTTCCTGACGGTAGAAAAATCCATGGGATCCTTGATAATATCATAATAATCTGGTACAGTAATAGGATCGACAGGGAGTCTAAATGGCCAAGCACTTCTATGATTTTCTAAATCCTCCATGATTTTGAGCATAAGAAGATAATCGGCCCGATATTTAACCGATTCCTTTGCCCTTTTTTCTAATTCCAATGTCCAACCGGATTCCTTAATACCTGGCACAGACATAGGATCTATTGATTTAACTCCATTTTTGAAACGTTGTAAACCCGGATGAATGATGGGAGGTTTAATTGTTCGAGCGATTTTTTCTCTTATTGCTTGTTTTTGTCTTGCTAAAATTTCCTTAGTTTCTGCATAATTTATTTTGGCAATAAAAGTACTCTTTCAAATAACAATTTTCCATAAAAACAAATAAAAATGTTATTATCTATTTGATAATTAGTGAAATACGTGCAAAAATTTTTTATACTTACCTGCATAAGTTTTGCTTTGCTATAATCTTTTATGTAACCTTTCCATATTTCTTTTTCTAATGTAATATTAGTTGTGAACCCAATTTTTCGAAAAAATCCTATAGCACTTTCATCTGCATAAACAAGCATATATTTAATCTTGACTACATCTCTCATGAAATGCTTTAAGCGATTCATCAAACGTCTGCCATATCCTTTATCTTGATGATCCCCATTAACAGCAAAGAAAACAATTTCAATAAAGTTCCTTTCTACAAATGGTCGATAACAAATTCCACCAATCACTTTATTTGGATCTTTAATAATCACTAAACTATAATGATTATGATTATACACGACACGAGCAATATACTCTGCTGGCATCTTTGGTAATGCTGTAGAAATTAATTCCTTAACACCAGTAAGTAAAAATAAATTCTCTCGAGTTCCATCATTATTAATAATTCTCCACCGAATATTGTCTTCTCGCTCTTCTTTAAATATGAACTTATGATCCAAATTATTTCTTTCATCGATATTCGCATTTTTATCAACTGGTTTCTTATGACATATTATATGATTATATTGTTTAGCACTATTAGTGATAGATGTCATTTGATCTTTCATTTTTTGAACAAATTTATCTACATAATCAAAGTCTAATAATTTCCCTTGATTCTCCAAATATTTGTCGATTTGATCAGCAATGTTCAGTAATTTATAGAAGTCTTCACCATAAATATCATCTACATTTCCATGAAGACCTAATTTGTGACCACAAATGCACAAATCTATACATCCAATTCCATTAGCAGAATTTAGTCGCCATCCTTTGCAAGAGCACTTATCTCGTGAAGAATCCGTTGATTCTCCCATGCACGTCATATATCGTCCAATTTTCATATGCCTTTGGTAATTGGATAATGAGTCGATAGGAATTTGCGTAGATGGATAACTTGAACTTGCCATATTTGTTCTCATTTTCTTTGATAGGATAATCGTAATATCAACTAAAACTTTCAGAAGAAGCCAAGTCCTTTATAGAGGAAATGGTTTCCGAAAAAGAAAATTACTGAAAAAAAAGTGAAAATGTTACATTATTTTGTCCAATATATAGAAAAGAAAAAAGGAATGTATATAGAAAAATGTTTTTTTTACAGAACAAGAGATTTAATTTGATATCCGTGCAAGTTAACTACCTTTGATGCATACGCGTAATTTGATCAAAGAAAAACGGAGATCGCGTTAGTACGGCAGGAAAAGAAAGTTTGGAGGTTTATAAATTGTTCGCAATGCAATTATCATGCAATTATCATAATTATCATGCAATGATAGTTACATGAGAAAAGGTGATCTAATTTTTTTTTAATCTTCCCGCAGTATCGCCCTAAGATTTTTTACTCCACGTGTGATTAGACGTATACAAATTACAAATTTGTCAATTGGGTCCAATACTGGTCCAATTATATTTAGTAAATTATTAGCAATACTATTCGTCATGCAATTATTTGTAATATGGTTAATTTCTTACCCAAAATATAAACATTCAAAAGAAACTTATCAGAACAAAGAAACGTTTAAAAATAAGAAATGCGTCAATAAATATATTACAGGTTAGATAATGCCAAATAAATATAGTGATATAATGAAATTAATTATACTGCCAAAACTGTCAAATTACAACTTACCAATTACCAAATTATTAAACATTACTAACTGCTAATATATTATTATTATTAATTAAAAAAAAAAAAATTATTTAACCGATATTCAAAAATTTCAAATAGATAGATATAGTCTAAAAATTATATAGAAAGTTAAAAAATATATAAATTCTAATTTAAAATTTTTATCTTTAATACACTTTAATAGAACAATAAAATTCTGCAAACAAGAGAATAAGGAACAAAAAAATTACTTTTATATTGCTATTATTTATAAATTTTCTTCAATTACAAAGAAAAAAAAGTGACATAAAATCTGAAATTTTTTTTTATATAATTTTTTAATCTTTTTAATTACCATTTTTTTTTGATATTTACTTTTTTATATTTTACATAAATGATTATTATATAAAAAAAATTTTTTATTAAATTGAAGTAAAAAATAATTTGTTAATAAAAACTAGTGTATATTGGAAGTTTGGAACTTTATAGTAAAAGAAAAATAGCCCAAAAATTAAGTACAATTTTAAGATTTTATTTTTTAATAGTAATATATTAGTTTGTATTTTACTTTTATTAATAAGTAATATAAATTTATTAAAAGAAAACTAATACTAATACTTTTGATAAAATGTTTTAATTATTTATAATAAAAAATTAAAATTTATCAATTGCAATCAATCTATTAAATAAATAGAATCAAATGTAATTAAAAAGAATTCCAGATATATATAAAACAACTTATAATTTGACTTTACTAATAGAAAAAAAGCAAATTCAACCAAATTTGAAATTTTAAAAATCAGTTTTTTGTAATTATCTCATAACTATTGATGAGCTTTATAAAATAAAATAAAAAGTTTATTCATTAAATTTCAAGATAATAACAAAAAACTAAAAAAAGTATTAACTTAGTGCAGATCAGTATTTAAAACTATGATTTACTTTTTAGATAAAATAATACAGTAATAAATAATTTAAATAATTGAAATTGATTTAAAAAAAAAAATGTATAAAGATATTGTTTAAAACTTAAAGTACCAATCTTTTTTCTTTACAACTATCCAATACCAGAACTCTACATCATATATCTGATATTAGGTTCTAGGAGCGCCAATCTGCGATAAATAAAACTGTCCTGTTACCCCTGTAATCATAAGAAAGAACATTTAAAACCAAGATTTTATTTCGCAAATATGCCAAGGTAAAAGTATTAAAAATACATACTTAATGCGTATGTATCAAGAAAATAACACGAGGTTAATACGCGTTTAGTAATACATGATTTCCATTCCATGATTTCCTATTTTAGATAAATTACAAAATAATGATCGCGAAAAAAAAGCGCGATTACTAAATAATTTTTTCCATATATAAGCCCTAGGTTTTTCACAGTTTATTTTTTTGCGTTTTCGAGAACCTGACGTAAAAACTAAATTATTAAATTATTTCGTTTACTATAATCAAAATCAATTCAATACTCAATTCTTTTTTTAATTTGAAATAAATGGAAAATACCTTTCAAATTTCTAAAATTCAACCCTCAACAACCGGGTTAACAACCTCAAATAATGATTCAAGTATGCCTGATAATGTCGTTAAGGCATCAAATCAAGTGGCATCTTGGAACGTTGTAAATACGACTGCAACAATAAATACACCGTCTACTAATGTTCAAACTCTCCCAAGAAATGTTATATGTAATGCGATCCTTACCAAACGCGTCTCTGATATTACAAATAGTTGTTTTAATTACAAAACTTCGACGTATATTGATCTACCCAAATGTACCGATCGATCCATGTGTAATAATGAAAATGTTAATGAATTTAATAAGATACAGACTCCTGTTAATGGTGTGACCAGCTTTAATATACAAGATTCTATAAATAAAGTCTCGGAAACTCCTCAAGACATTAATAAAGTACAAACAAATGTTAATTTTTCAACTTCAAATGACGAATCATGCCGAATATCCTCAAAAGGAATCGTCATGCCTGCAGTTGTCATTCCAGAAGATCCTCGAGGGTCAGTGTCTTTAATAAGACCAAGTTATTTTATACCTGGACAAGCGAAACCAAAAACCCTCGATGATGAAGGTATAAAAATGATGAAAAGTGGTAATAAAATTTTATTACCTAAATCAGAAGGGTCACAAGGGTTCGTTATTCCGGGATCTCAAATCCTGATGCAGACGACCAACAAAATGGGGAACGATGAAAATCTTGCACCAAAACCTGATTATTCGTACGCCTCGATGATTTGTCAAGCGATTTTTTCATCCTCTGGAAAGAAATCTACTCTTGCGGAAATATATGAGTGGATATGCTCCACTTATCCATTCTTTAAAAGAAATCAACAAGGCTGGAAGGTATTTATTACTTCGATTTAATCCTTTAATATCTTTATATATGTATGTACGTATATATTTTTATGCAGAATTCGATCCGCCACAACCTCTCATTGAACGCAGCCTTTGTTAGAGCCTCACGTGGCGAAGGAGTCACAGGAAAGGGAGGTTACTGGATGGTCGATCCCAAATACGAACGCTATTTTGTAAATGGGCATTTTAAACCGCCCAGCAGTGAAACCAAGAGCTCTTATAAGAGATCAAAGTTGTTAGACGAAAACGAAATGATCATCACTACCAGTAAAGCCACAGCTGTCGCAAATAAAAAAAATGGAACTATACAAAGTCATAAGCAAAGCCATAATCAAGTAGCCCGAGAGAAATTACGACAGATCAAAGATAACATTGAAGCTGCGGTCCAGATTACTCTCCAATTAAAGGACGAAAAGAATGTTAGTTCCTTAAAGAAAAAGGCCAAAGTTGAAATAGTAAAGAACGTTGAGAAGGTGACGGAAACGATAAACTGCGAGGGTAAAAACCATTTTTTATAATATTCTGATTAGGGAACTTATTATAATCGTCATATCGAACGAATCGAACATGAGTACAACGGTCTAAAATGACTCATTTTAACATTTATAATTTACATAAGATATTCCCACAGGTCCAGAAAAGGACAGAGAAAAAATAATGATTGCAGAAGGATGTGATGAGGTTTATCGTAGATATTACGACGGTAACGACCCTAACTGGCGGAGTGATGCGGAATTTTTCGCGTCATTTAGCCCATTTTTGTAATACTAGAGAGAAATTTTAATATAAGAAAATTAGTGTTTGCTTAAAAAATTTTTCTCTGCAATTCGAAAAAAATTTTATTTTCAAAATTAATATTAGGGTACATGCAATGAATGATCTGTCGTGAAGGCAAAGGAAGAACTTAAACAAGAATAAAATAATTTAGCATAGTAATCCTCAATTCCTCATGAGAGAAAGTAAGCAAAATATCTTGGAATCTTTCAACCACAATTAAATTTTTTATTGATAAATTGGTATATAAAAGTAAACAACAAAGTTAACAAGAACGGACCGGCCGTTTTGACTGTTCAATTTAATAGTCTCAATAAAAAATCGACATGACTAACCTAATGAATTGTGCAAAACTAAGCGATGAACCTACTTCTATAAAGAATATATTTAACAAATGTAATGAATGTATAGGAGGTAAAAATTTGGAAGATATAAACAATGGATTATATGAATTATATGATAAAATTTTAGACTCTAAAATGATGTTAATATATATATGATATTAATTTTTTCTTCTTTTTTTTTTCTTAATTTTTTTTTTTTTGTTAAATAATAATGAAGTCAAAAAAAAATTTTTTGCTTTCTATTTTTTATATTGTAATTCGTTGATTAAAGATTATTATTAAATGTTTCTATTCAAATACTAAAGATGATATTAGTTTGAATCAAGAAACTTACACAAGAAAAAATTGCAATTTGATTTTTTAAAAAACGAGCGGAGTTTCCAATACAGCTTCTACAACAGCGTTACGACGTCTCAATGCAAAATGTGGAACTGCAATGTCCAATTCATATATGGGAGGTAAAAATGGCTCTGGTGCAGGAATTTCCACTACAGTGTTTGGTAGTTGGTAACTTTCTATAACGTCCTGTGATAAGTTTGGACTAAAGCCAGAGCTATTAACAGTAACTGTGCTTGTAGAAGGCAACATGTTGGTAATTTAACTTGTAAAATTAAATAGTGAAAGAAAAATAAAAGTATTTGTGTTATAAGTGAGTGGAATAAAGGTTGGTTTTTTTTTTGTATTGTTTTTTTGGTATCGCTTAATGAGAGAGAATCGACTTTATATAGTGATAAAAGAGTTGACAAAGACTTTTTAAATAATAATTTTAGTGGTGACGATTTTCTGCAGTAACCCTTTAAGGGAAACTTATGATTCATTGCTGAATAAAAGTATTGGTCATTGATGCACCCTTGTGAACTTATTTGCTCACATTTTGCTTCACTGAGTAACAAAGAAAACCAAACTATTCAGGTTTTAAAACAAGTAATCATTTCATAACATATGCTCCTCAAAAGCAAAAAAATATTATTGTACCTTTTAGCTTTTTAGCTTCATGTGTTTATTATTATCAGTTTTATCTTTCTATTAATAAAATTTGTGTACTAGAATTTGTGTACAACATACTTCACGATTTAATTGTTTAAATTAATTCTATACCGGCTATTACTTTAAATTAATTGTTTCCTTTATTATTACCGTATAAAACTCGTTTTTAGAGTTTATGATGTACAAATTAGCGGTCAAAAGACCTTAATATAGTCATAATAATTCCTCGTACTATCTACTTTTGTGATGAAAGTAGATTTACCCCCCTTAGCCGATATCGAAATTTAAAGTTTTTGGGTAACATGTGACTTATGTGGCTTTATTGAAAATCCTTTAACAAAAAGGCGGGAATTTTTCATCAATTTTTTTTTCGGGCTTATCTTTCCTGCTTATGCTAAAAGTTTCTAATTAACGAATAATGGCGGCTATTTTTGAAGGAATTGTAGATACGTTCTCTAATATTATACTAGGAGAAAAAGGAACTAAGGGTGAATGGGAAAAAGAACACCGTTACAAGTCTTTTGCTTCTGAAAGAGAAGGTTGTCATGTAAAATGGTATGTCGACGGTAAAGACTATTTTTATGCTGTCTCAGAAGCCCTTATGAGTGCCGAAGAGGAGATTTTCATTGAAGACTGGTGGCTTTCACCTGAACTGGTATATAGCATTCTTGACGCGCAAAAATTTTTCGTGTCTCTTTTTTTTTAAAAAATGTCAGCTTTTTGTCATTCACGTGTTAAATCACATGACTTATCATTATCATTGAACATAGTATCTTCGCAGACCACCTGCCAAGAATGAAGAATATCGTCTTGATAATCTTCTTAAAAAGAAAGCACAACAAGGAGTGAAAATTTATGTTGTTCTCTATAAGGAAATGACCCAGGCTTTGACTTTGGATTCCAGTCACAGCAAACGTTCTTTGCAGGGTTTGGACAAGAACATTCTTGGTAAGAACTTTCTTACCTTACATTTCATTGATTGATATATGCGAAAAAATTTTTCTAGTCTTTAATAATAATTAAATTTACGCGTGTAGTGCAAAGACATCCTGACCATGATCTTGGTGGCACTTTCTTTTGGGCGGTAACTGATTCATTTTAATCTGCTCAATCAAATTTGTCAACACGATGAGTGTTTTTTGAAATTAATCTTTCTTGTCACGAATTTTTACAATTATTCTATTATGCGATAATTTATATATTTAGCATCACGAGGTAAATACTATAAGATTAAAGTGATGATAAAGAAATATCATTAATTAATAACTATTCTTGAAATATAGAAAATTGTAGTTGTCGATAGAAAAACTGCTTTTATTGGTGGTTTAGATTTGTGCTTCGGTCGTTATGATACATCATCGCATCAACTCGCTGATTTCCAGCAAACTTCTAAAAATTATTCTATTTGGCCTGGTCAAGATTATTCAAATCCTAGAATTAAGGACTTCTTTGATGGTATTTTATCTATTAATTATAAATATTTCTTTGTTTGTGTTAGAACCTATACATGCATTTTTTTTATCTATTTCGATCTTTAAATATTTAGTGAAAGTATGGGCACAAGCTTTAATTGATAAAAAAAATACCGCTCGTATGCCATGGCATGATGTATCTATTGGTTTTGTGAGTATCGCATTTAATTGGACTTCTCAAATATTGTTTATAAAAAATTAAGAAATTATTAATCCTTTTGCATATATTCACAGGTTGGCAGACCAGTACTTGATGTTGCACGTCATTTTATTCAACGATGGAACTTTATCAAAAAAGAAAAAGCCGAAAACCGTCCCGAATATCCAGTTTTGATTGCCATGTCTGATCGACGAAGTGATAAAAAAGATCCTCCAACAGTCAGAAGTTTCGAATATGGTAACAAAAAAATTGATTGTCATCCGCATGAGGGTAAATGTAACATTCAAATTATCAGAAGTAGTGCTAAGTGGAGTCATGGACTTGATGAAGTAGAGGTAATATATTAAATTAGTATTTTTATTGAATATGTACTTATATACGTATGTAAAAAAAAAAAATCAAATACATATATTTTATAACAGCGTTCAATCCAAAATGCTTACATCGAAATAATTAGCAAGGCTAAGCACTTCATCTATATTGAAAACCAATTTTTCAGTAAGATTTCAATAAGGTTTATTTTTGCCGTAGGTATAATAAATAATTCAGAATTAATTAATGATGTTTTTTTTGGTAGTTACTGCTACGAAAGAAAGTAATGAATATCCCGTAAAAAATCTTATTGGAAAGGTAAAAATTTTAGACTTTTTATTTCAAATAAACAAATAAACGATATATTTTTAATATATATATCTTATTTATAGGCAATAGTGGAAAGAATTGTTAGGGCTCATAAAAATAAAGAACGATTCAGGATTGTCGTCGCCATGCCTTTGCTTCCAGCTTTCCCAGCTGAACTTGACTCCAGTGATGCTGGTACTGTTCGGTAAGTGCTTTACTTCAGTTAAATATATAATTCTTAACCGAATATCAAATTTATTTTCTATTTTGTACAATCAGTCTAGTTATACATTACCAATATCAATCGATTTGTCGAGGTGGACAGTCGATTCTTGAAGTTTTAAGTAGAGAAGGCGTTGAAAATCCTAGTGATTACATTGAATTTTATGCACTTCGTACTTATGACGAACTAGACTTTGGTGCTATAAAAAAAGGTTTGGGTGTATTGGATGATGAAAAAAAAGTTGTCAGTTCCGGGGAACAATCTGGTGCGGATCCGGCTATTCCTCAAGCACCTGTTGATCAAGATCCTACTGGCTCCTACATTACTGAAGAATTGTATATTCATACTAAACTTCTAATTGCTGATGACAGAATTGTCATCTGTGGCTCTGGTGAATAGGAAATCATTTTTGAGATTTTATTTATTTTTGAATATATGTTAATTAGTTTTTTTTTTCATTATAGCTAATTTGAATGATAGATCACAAAATGGCGATCACGATTCTGAAATTGCTGCTGTTGTCGAAGATAAGGATTACATAGACTCCAAGATGGCCGGCAATGATGTATTTGTTCAAAATTTTAAATTCGTTAGTTTGAACGTTTACTCAATTTATTTTATCTAATTTTACTTTAGTGGAAAGCCGGAAAGTTTGCAGCCACTTTACGTCGTAAAATCTTCAAAGAACATCTTGGCCTGCATAATGAAACTGATCATGAAAGAGTTACTACAGTTTGTTATCCGCCACCGTTAACTATTGATACTTATGATCAGCATGAACTTAATGAACTTGCTAAAGATGATGATAAAGTTTTAGATCCACTTAGCGATAGTTTCACCAACCTTTGGCGACAAACTGCTAAAGTTAATACAGAGGCTTTTCGTAAAGTGTTCCATTGTGTTCCAGATGATACTGGTAATTATAATTTATTAATAATTTAAATAATTTTTACTAATTAGTTTATTTCCAAGTATTATTAACATTATTATAAATATTATTTTAGTTTTAAACTGGGATGATTACAAATCGTTCGTTCCAGACAAAAAGAAAGTTTTAACTGGTCACGTTTGTGATCCTGAAAAATTATCCAAAGAAGGAGTCAAGTCTGAATTAAATAAAGTAAAGGGTCATTTGGTTCAATTTCCATTGAAATTCATGAGTAAAGAGAGATTGTCAGGATCCGTTGTATTTGATAACGTCACTCCTATGGAAATATTTACTTAATTTAAAAAAGTTATTTTATATATACAATTATTTACTATTTATTTAAATTATATTCTAAGGAACTGATTCAAGTTACTTCTTTTAAATTAAAAAAAAAATAAATAAATAAAATATTCAATTATTCTGATCTTTACGTGTTAAATTGGATCATTAATAAATAATCTAATTTATAATTAAAATTATTCTACGTTAATGTAATAAAATTTCATCCCAAATCTAATATGCATAAATAACTAATTTAATTATTTAATTTAAATATGTACAGCAAAACATGGGACTGTCATACCTTAATCTTTATTTAACATAGTAAAAGATGAATGAATTCATTATTAAAATAAAGTGACCCCTCAATTCCCATTACTTAAATTTAAAAATTACAAATTGAGTCAACCACCCATGTCCAAAATCACCCAAAATCACAAATATAAATAATAATTTAGCATACTGAAAAACTCGATTAACATAAGCTATTTAAATATTGGAAAATAAAAAAGTTTTTTTGTACACTAAATTTATGATAACGCGATCGAAAAAGAATAAAAAGAAAAAAGAAAATGTCCTCGCTAAAATAATAATAAACAAACAAACATATATATATATATATATAATTGAATGTTTATATAATTGTTCTTTACACTAGGCAATCTTTACGCAGATTTACAAAAGCACTAGAACCAACTCCATTTCTTGCAAGTTCATTAAGAACAACGGAGGATTGTCGGTAAACTCGTTCCAACGGAGGAATAGGAGGTTTTCCTTGTGATACTAGTGGAATGAAAAAATTTAGTGAAAATTTAGAAAAATTTTTTAATAGTGAATATAGAGAGTCATGAAGGTAGCTAGTACCTAAAATAGCACTATTTAACGCGTTTGCAACTGGTTCTCTACCCGAAGGATCAAGAAGATATGAAACGACACTATTTCGCGGATCAGTATATGCTAACAGCGAAAATGTTTCCTAAAAAGAAAAATTTTCGTGTAAATTATGTATTACATTTCGAAAGTATTAACACGCATATGGTTTAACTAACCTCTAGTGCTTTTTTTATTTCTTCGCGATTATCATCGCGATAATCGTCTTGTAATTCTTGACCAAATCGCATGGCAGCCTCAATCATTCCATCTAATCCATTTAACTCTGTTTCGACACCTTTCCGTCGCTTGGATGTTTTTTTCGTTTTAATAAGTGTTACTGAACCATCTACTTCTTCAACAGATTCATGATCACTTTGGTAGTCATCAACATCCATTGCATCCATTGCTTCCATTGCATCTGCGTATTCATCATCCCCTTCTTCTTCTTCAGCCTCTTCTCTTTCTTCGTCCTCATCATCTTCCTCTTCAAGATCATCATCTACGACCTCACCGATGTCTACATCATCATCAACAACTTTATCTTCAATTTCGTCATCATCATCCTCTTCTAACATTAAATGATCTTTACCGACCTTTACAACTTCATCATCATCATCATCCGAGCATGTAATCTGGCTTCCAGCACATAACCCCATCATTTCTATAAATTTACGACAACGAAGTTGGAAAAGTATATCGCCATTAGATGGCAAGACAGAAGGATAAAACGTGTTGGTTAATTTGATGGCAAAATCTATTTCACCCTTAAGGACAGCATCACGGATCCCTAAAACACAAATTTAAATGTTATTATAAGTGAAATAAATGCGTCACATATATTTTATTAGTTCTATATCTGCATACTCTGCCGGTTAATCATATCCTTATCCGAATCTAAAGATGAATTTTCACTTTCAACACCTTCCATTTCACTGCTGTCGCCTGACGCAAGTTGAACGGCATCTGTTGAAAATGCCTTTGCAGTTTCACTATATCCATGATGAACTAGATAAGACACAATAAGTTGGTGAACTGTTGCTGTAAGATTTGTCTCAGAAGCGGCTTGAGAAATAGGTAAAGAGGTCAATGGCGATGAGATTGGTGGCATAGGTTTTGCATTAATAGCATGCCATAATCGAGCTTTTTCTTCCTGTTAAATGGTATTTTTAAGAATACTAAACATTGAAATAATACAATTCTATGAAATTGTCTAACCTTCATATAATGCTCAATCGCGTATTTAAAATTCCTATTGCCAAAATTGACTTCTACAGACTCTCCTTGCGTCCGCAATCCAATCGAAGGATATAGATCACCTTTCAAATCTCGGAATGCAATACCTTTTATAATGATAGAAATTGGTGAATTTTTTCTTTTTTCACTTTAATGTACAATAATTCACTTACCTAGATGCTTTCCGTTCTTTGTATAGAATGCCGTGCCATCTCTGAAATTTAAACAGCATCCAATAGTATCACCTGTCGTAAACGTTGGTCCATATGGTTTACCAGTACCTGAGCAACAAAAAGAATGTCCGTCGTCTCCATGATAACCCCATGAATCATTTTCCCATCCTATCAACAATAATAAGATCACTATGAAATTAATGTGTGATCACACAAAGATAAAAAAAAATTTACCAGGCAATCGATTTAAAGGAACAATTTTTGAACAAAATCCTATCCCAATAAAGCTATGAAAGAATAAAGATTAATGATAATAGCAATAGCAACAGAATTGGAGTATATTATAACTATCCCTCACCCGTCTTTTCCCTTGCTTATAACATCAACTTCAAAATAAAATAATCCACATTGTGGAGGCATAGGATGATTAGCTCTTATTGCAGCAGCATCTATGTCATTCTTTCCTGAGCCTAAATTTGTGTCATGAAAAAATTTGTGTTATTTGAATATGTTCATAGAGTTTTTTTCGATCCACTATATCTGATTGTGGCTCATAATAGTTATTGATTCAAAAATAAATTTAATTATCATAAATGTTTCTTCATAACAAATATGAAATGATATAATTGTTTTAAAATAAAAAATGTAAAAACATTACATTGATTCTAGAAATTCGTTATCCATTTATCTCACCTATATAATTTACTCTAAGTTTGTCAGGATCCACGCTAAGGTGTGTACATTTATCGTCAACATTCCATGCTGTTGGCAATTCCAAGTTTTCGAGTGGGTCCTTGTCGAATTGACTTTTTTCCGTATTAGAATTATTATAATATAGTTCCGCAAAACTTGTATCAGCTAAGTACTCTGGCAGTTTTGGCTTCTGAGTCTTCAACTTTGACTGCTTACTTGACGTGTTTGAGGTCACAGTTGAAGAAGTTGATAGATTATTATAGTAAGAAGCTCGTGTAGAAGAGCCAGAGGCATAGGATGTCGATGTAAGAGGATATGTTGTAATAGTTGGCCGATAGTACGGTGCGGAAATCTGAGATAACATGGCGGGTGGTGGATTAGACATTGGATAAGTTGAACTAGACGACGAATTAGACATTAAGGCTAATTGTGCTGCAGTCGCACTGTTAAAGATATTTCTCCTAGAGGAGATAGAATTTGAAGAGGTATTTGTCATTAACTAAAAAATTTTTTTTTTTTTCGACGAATGCAAGGATCTTTCAAAGTTAAAAAGTTGAAACAAGAAACGCTTTTATGTACAATGAGTATATCGGATCATAAACTAACTGATAACTTTATTAATGCAACTGCCGCAGTTTAGCACATGACTTTATTATAAATAAGGAATCAGAATTCAATGAAATAAATTTTTAAAATTTGCAATAAAAATAACCATGTACGGTAGTTACATGGAATGTCTTTATGATGTTATAATGTATTTAATTAAATACCACCTAAAATAAGGTTTAAACACAATATAAATTGAATATTCTTCACAATGATTATTAAATAATACTATACCTCTTCGTTATCGGTTCTTATTCGTAGAATCCCTACATCTTATTATTTGATTCTCTAAACCATTTCATAACTTGTTTCTTGTATACTGAGAAACAATTTTTATAAAAAAAATAAATAAATGCGATAACAAGGAAACAAACTAAGCGAATATTTGCACCTTCTGGTTTGGCCCAAAGTTCTGCAGCTTCTGTATTTAATGGACTATCAATGTTGGGTTCTAGTGATGAACAAAGTTACTATATTTAAATAATCTTCCAGAGTTATAAATCAAATCAAATTAAATTGCTATGCAGTACCTCCGAGAAGACTTTGTAAAGAAACAAGAATACTTGTTACATTATAAATAGCTGACCATTTATCCTGAATTCATATTCACAAAATGAGTTAGAAATTATTATAACCTGTAAAATTTAGCTTTAATATAATAAATAACAATCGAAATTTTAAAGCGACCTTGAGAATATCTAAGCAAATGTTACCGTATTCGTCTACATTTGGATGATAACAGTGTGTTTGAAATAGAACACATGGAGCAGAAAAGGGATAATCTGACGGAAACTTCATAGTGATCTTATAAGTTAGACCTTCATAAATCTAGTAGTTCATCATAATTAATTTATTAGACTAATTAAAAATAACATGAGAAATGAGATGAAAAAAATAAGGAAGCTAATCGATTTCACTTACTGTTCCCTCTGGTCCCACTATTGATCCTACCCAATTGAACAAATTGTCCGTATCAGGGAAAGCTGAAACCCCGGGTGGTTGTGAAAACTGTCAAATAAAATTTTGTAAAATTATTTACGGATAGGTATAACCCATTATATCATAATTACCATCAATTGCTTGAGTTCACTTTTTAATCTGTAAGAGAATCAGGATAGATAAAATAAGTATCATGAAAGACTTGTTGTAAGCATTTTTTGTTTTTTAAAAAACATTAGTTTACCTGTTTAATACGGAATTACTATCTTTAATAACTCTAGAGTTGGACTGAGATTTTCTGAGGCTATCATTGTTCGTACTAGCAGAATTGGTCGACGTTGGCTCCATCGCTTAAATTTTTTACGATATTTTCAGCAAAGCTAATAGTAAATAGATTTATTACTTATTACTTTATTCTTATTATACTTGAATCTTTATAAACTTATTTCCTTAAAGTTATTGAAAAGAGTGCGTATCAAGTATTAAAAAACGCGAAAAAAAAACTTTCGATGTTTATATTCGTTATCTGACCTCTTATCATTGGATCAGTGTCATCGTTGTCTAAAATAATATGCAGACCTACAATTTTGGGAATTAAAAACGTGTTAATTTTTTTTTTATCTGATTTACCATTACAAAAGTTTAATTAGTGTTCGTTCAATTTCAAATCCGGATCCATTTTAGCTAAAGTTAACTAAAAGTAACATGAATCTTAGATCACGCGCAACAAAACGCCATTCCCCAGTTTTGCAGGAGGTACTTGACTTTTATCCTATTAAGACGAATAAGTTTGGTAGACAAAAGAAACAAAAACAAGTAAATATTGTATATCAACCTGTTCAAGCTCAGCAAAAACGAAGGAAACATGTTTATATAAGTCGTGGAGATGTTGGCGAAGTCTTTTTTGATGAATGGGAAGACATTGTCCTTGGACCAAAAGTACAGCTGCTGCAGACCGTAGGAGTAGATTTTGAATCTTTGCCTCAGAATGCTTACGAATTCGTTAAAATTAAACCAACCGACTTTGAATTATTGCAAGAAGAGTGAGTGTTACCTGTAAATAGAATAGAAACATTTCATAATCAATTTAAATGTTATCTTTGTCGAAATATATTATTTATAGTTTAATTAAATATCAGTGTAGGAAAAACATATCTTCCACACTCACAGAATCCAACTTCCGTTATAATAGGAAATTCTTCTCCAATTCAAATTCATCAGTTTGAAACACACCCAATTCGTAAGAAGTTCTCATTATATTATAGAAATTTGAGTTAAAAATAATAATAATTTTTTATTGTGATTCTAAGATAGCGAGCTTCCGAAGAAATTAGGTCATATATTAAACGTCGGTAAATCAGTTTGGGCAATGGATTGGTGCCCAAATGTATTATCTGAAAGTAACTAGACATTATTGTTTTCCACCAAATTAGCAGTATATGATTAATTTTTATATTGGTAGAACATTTAATGTTTATTATATTTAAAATTATTCATAAAGGAGAACAATATCTAGCTATAGGTGGGTACAAATCCACTACGGATGAGCACCACACTATCGGACAACGACAAAAAGATGATATGAACAATTCAATACAGATTTGGAAAATCGATTCTAGTTTAAATATTTCTGATGCTAAGTCACCGCATTTGGATATGGTTTTGTGCCATAATTTTGGATGTGCCTTTGATTTACAATGGTGTCCTTACGGAGCTCATGATAAATTTGAGGTAAATTAAATTTCGTTAATTAATAAATCAGAAATTTTTTTTCAAACATGTTGCCATATATAAATAGGGAATTCAGCAGCAGGATAGCTTTATTCCGAAATTAGGGATTATTGCAATTTCTTTTGGTAATGGTAGTATTGGAATATACGCTGTACCGGAACCTAATAGCATAAGAAAGAAATATTGTTTATCTCCAAACAAGACATTATTTGGTAATAATAATATTCCTTTGTTGGTGATTATGAATTTAATAATATAACGCATAATAACATTATATAGTAAATAACATTATTTAGTAAAACTTACGAACGCGTTATATACGTTTTCGTTACCAAACGTTATGTGTTGGACAGTAAGTTGGGGCGGTCATAGAAAGATTGCATCTGGATGCACAAATGGTTTGTAGCTTGTTGTTTGTAGCTTGTTACAAATAAGTCACATATTATGATCTTTATATTTACTCAACCTGACATTTTTTTGCATCAAAATAATTATCATTTAAAGGTGATATTGTTATATGGAACATTGAAGAAATTTTAATAGAAAAAATTTCTCATGGGGAGATTAAAAATTCAGAAGGTTTTACGATACATAATAATATTTTAATGTTTATCTTATAAAAAAACATTATTTTAAGAAAATTTTAACTATTATTAAAAAAAGTTACTTCCCCGATACAATATTTTCGTGCGCATGATTCTTGCGTTCGTCAAGTATCGTGGAATTCGATGCAAAATCCTAGTCACATTATGAGCTGTGGACATGATGGTCGACTACAGATTGTAGATGATCGTGATCCGTGGGTCAAAAATAATTTTCAGCGAATTAGAGGTGACTAATATAATATTTGCGATTATGTTATTTATTGATTTATAATATTTGACTTTCAACCCATTTTTTTTAGCATATTTAATGACAGCATGTTGGCCAAACCACTATGGCGGTGTCTTATTTGCTGATACAGAAAACACAGTAAGATATATCCGAATGGAAGATTTAAAAAAGACTACTGGAGTTATGATGCATCACGCTATAGTTTGGGTAATTTGAAAAGTTCAAACGATTCAATACCAAAAATTATACTAACAATATTTCAATAGAGGATTGCGGCATCGTATTTTCATCCATTTGTCGCAAGTTGTTCATCGGATGGGACGGTAAAAATGACAAATATTTGTCGCTTAAGAGACAGGCACCAGGTATAATTTAATTTCGTAAAAAAGTTTCCGTAATTCATTGATTCTAAGAAATTTTGATTATTAATGAATAGAAACCAATTCAAGTGACATTATACCGGCTCAGTATCGAAGAAGATATGAAAACTGTCAAATATTGGGATAATATCAAGTCTAAGGTAACAGCTCACTCTTTATTATAACCACACATTCAAACTTTGGCTGCAAGTTGCCGAGATTTTAAACATTATTTGGAAGAGGAACATATTTATGATTGTTTAAACTTAATTATATAAATAGGAAACGACGACCACATTTATGGACAATAAAGCATTTAGTCACTTTTTCATGCCTGAAGTTTCTATTCAACGAGTAAGATTAAAAATAATAATTTTTTTTTCAAATATCGAATACATCATATTAACATTCAGTACGAATAGGTTTCATGGAATCCGAATATCGAAGCAGGATCATGGATTGCGTCGGGAGGTACATTAGGGCTAGTGAGAGTTGAATCTACAAAACGGGACTAAAAAATACTACCTAATCTTTAATATTAATAATATATTATAGTTATTATGGTAGATGATTTATTATTATTTGAATTAAGAAATAATCCACATATACATTATAATTTTCTATATGTAATTAAATTATGATAATCATTGATTTATTTTCAACTCTTTCAATAAGACAAATAATAAATTTAACCAAATATCGGAGGGACCAGGTATACACCATCTTATACAATCTTGACCACCAATATGGTCGTCAATTCTAGTTTCCATAACATTTTCTAAATTCCAATAAACCCCGCCAACAGCTTCAATAATTTCTTTAGCAATCATATTTTGTTTATGTATTTCACCCCAATGATAAGGTAATTCAAAAGCATTGTAAGGATTAGATAAAGGTTTAAGATTTGGATTATTACAATTTAAATGGCCTACTGTAGTTGACCTAAATATTAAAAGAGTATTTGGATTTTTTGTACGAAGATATGAAACTAATCGTATTAACGAGGAACGAAAAGTCGTATCATCTTGGTAATGATGACCCTTGTTAAGTATAATTACACTAAAATGATAAACGTAAGAAGTCCAAGGTAGTTCTAAATTGTTTATTTGAATATGACCATTGTCTTCTGGGAGAACTAAAGTTTTTCTAGTGGATAATATATCATTACGAGCATATCTCATTACTGAAAATAATTTATCATCATCTTCGAAAGGAGAAGGAGGTCTACACAAAATATGATCTTTACATGCTATTTCACCATAACATTGAACAGGTCCATCATGAAAATAATTTAACATTAATTCATGAAGTTGATAAGATGATACATCACCTACTAACAAAAATTTTAGGCCAGTTATCAATGAACAAAAATCTTCCCGAGTAAAATTTGGTAGAGGACATTTATGAGGAGTTTCCCATTTATATTTTACTGAATTTCTCGAATTATCCCATATCTCTTCAATTGAAGCATTTTTATTTAAAGATTTAGAATTTTTATCGCATTTTCCATAAAGAGGTTCTTGTTTATGTTTAAGAATGGCTCTTGGCGTATCATCATAAACCCATTTTCCTTTTGTTGAAATACAATCCATACGTTCACGAAATTTTAATAAATCTTTTTTGGTTTTAATATTTGAACCCGGAATTGAAGAAAGGAAAGAAAACTGTTTAAGACTTTTTTTTATTTCTATACGAGTTTCTTCTATAGCAGCTTCTATATAATTTGAAGATAAAGAAGTTGGATGATTAATAGTTTCGGGAGGAGAATATAAAAAGTAAATTGACAAAAATACTACTGATAAAACGAAAAGTATTCTTGCTAAACTATGTATTTGTGGCATATTTCTTGTAAAATGAAAACTAACAAATAATTTGATATAATTTTAATAACTTACCGCATATATAGCAATTCCATATTTGGAATGTTACTCATTTCATTAGTTTTGGTTGCATGATCATCCACATTTTATAACCGCTGGCCATTTCAGGTCAAATTTATGATGCCGGCCAGAATTACAAATTCATATTATCACGTGATATAATTTTTATCCTTGAAACATAGATAATTTTTGCCAGAATTATGATGTAAATTTAAATGATTTAATGTCCAAATGCAATCATTTGAGGCCATTTGGGTCACAGTAACAAAATATGATTTACATGTAACATGTGCAACTATGATTTTACATTTTTTAAAACAAAAACCAACTTTAAAACTTTTTAAAAGTGCTTTTTCTTTTATAAGTACCATGACTGATATAGAACAAATCACTGGTAACTTATCTATAAATCAAACCTAAAAGTGATATAAATATCATCTAACGATTTAACAATGTAATTCTTTTTATAAATAGAAACAATCCGGCCAGTTGTTGTATCTGGACCATCAGGTATTATTATACTTAATGTATATAATGTAATAATATAAGTATAATCTTAATATTTGTTAGAATTTATAAGGGTCGGGAAAGTCAACTTTGCTTAAACGTCTTTTTCAAGATTATCCTGACAAATTTGGATTCAGTGTATCTCGTAAGGAAATTACTAGACTTTTTCATAATATTTATTACCAAATCTTCATATTCATATTCATATATATATTTAGACACTACTCGTTCGCCTCGCCCGGGAGAGGAAAATGGTGTTCAATATCACTTTACATCACGTGAAGAATTTGTTGATCTCATTAAGCAGGATAAATTCATTGAATATGCAGAATTTTCGGGAAATTTATATGGAACTAGTATTGATGCTGTTAAGTCTGTCTTAAGTCAAGGAAAATTTTGTATCTTGGATATTGAATTAAATGTAAGATTAAAATTAATAACTTTTTTTTGAATCACTATTCACTAATTTTTCATTATTTATCTAAAATTATAGGGAGTAAAAGCTGTCAAAAAAACAGATCTTAATGCACGATTTGTTTTTATTAAACCACCTTCGTTGGAAGCTCTTAAAGAAAGGCTTATTGGTCGTAAAACTGAGACTGAAGAATCTATACAAGCACGTCTTAATGCTGCAAAGGAAGAACTAGCCTACGCGGATCAAGAAGGTTCACATGATATAATTATAGTAAATGATAATCTAGATACTGCATATGAAAAATTTAAAAATTTCATTGTTGAAGGCAAATCTTAGATGTATATTATTTATTTTTTCTCAGTTGAAATAGACAAAAATTTTATTTATTACTGATATTTTGATTCTTAAATAAAAGTAAATAAATTGAGCTTATCAAGATTATGAATTCTTTATAATTTAATTCCTAACTTATGTTCCATTGATGCATGCATATCCATCATATCTGTTGACAATTCCGGAACTATTATAATAATGAAAGATTTAATTTACTTAATATTTTCTTAAAAAAGAAAAACGATTAAATACATTAAATACAGACCATTTAAGAAATCTTCAAAATCGATTGTTTCATCCTTTCCCATTAAAACTTCCAAACTTAAATTAGAGGAAGGTAAGATTGGTGCGCGTTGAACCTGATTTACAATCAAGCCAACTTATGTTTAGTTACATAGTTTTCAAAACATATATGTATAAAACTTTAATAAAAGCAATTCTTACTCTTGATACAATACTACGTTCCATGAGCTGTCTAACTGGAGCATGGATACCGTAAATCCTTCTTTCTAATGTGAACTTCAAATTCGTTTGAGTTTCTTCCCACTATGAACGATGTAGAAAAGATCAATTTTATAAGTTCACATGTCTTAATATATAATAAATTTTTATCATTACATGTTTGAGTCTATGCTCTAATGGATGCTTTGGCAAAATATCGGTCGCAATTGATTTTGGTCCATAGCGGAAAGTATCATGAACGCCGAAAGAATTGACTGTCTCTGCAATACTTTTATTTGTAGAGTCTGGTTGAGTAGAGGGAGTGATACGAAGAGACTGAGGATCCTAAAAAAAAAATGCTACATTAATTAATAATGAAGCTAACTAATAATGAAATTTTAACAACATACCATTGTTAGAATTTCTCGTGGTTCAAAAAGTAGACAAGAAAATGTAATTTTTGATCTGATTGCGTAATCTTTAATTCGTCGATTGTTGTACTATACATGTGATATTCCGAGATTTGATATTTTTAAGCCACAGATCTACCGAATTACGCTGTTAGAAAAATTCACTTCGTTCAACTCTTCATCTCACACTATTAAGGTTATTTATCTCGGAAGTTCATTTAAAACCATCTTCAACCACTTTTAAGCGAAGATAAACTTATATTACATCTCGCGTTATAAGCCGCTCTCCCACAATTTTTCCAGCTAGCGTGTGAATTCGGTTAAAAGATCTTGCTGAATGTCAATTTTAGGGAGGCAAGCTTTTCTCTGAAGTATTTATGACATACGCGCCTAATTTTACTTCTACAAGAGTGAAATATGTCTTCAAAATTATTCCTTTTGGAAGAGGGAAAGAAGTACTGGTGAACGAGGTGCTATTTAATGTAATCAGAGGATCATGAGTAGATGGGTGGAGCGGAAAACTAATAAGAATTACCGTCGAAGAATGAAGAAAAAAATTTTATAACTACCCCCCCCCCCCTTCACCTCTAGATTATTCAAATTTTATTTTTTTGACTGAAGATATGCGATATTTATATTTAAACTTTTTCCTTTAATTATATCCCTTTACAAGTGATAAGCATGCTCGAAATACTTTGCCCCAAAAAATCTCATGTATGGGTACCTATTTGACCTATAGAGACTTTCACGGCATTGACCTATAGAATTATGATGCGCGATCTCACTTTTTCGATTATCCATTTATTCTCTATTTGGGTTAATTGAAGATATTACCCCAATGTGCCCACGCACGTTCGCTAAAATGTTAATGACGGCCTTAGCTTTTTAACAAAGCCAACGTTTTTTAAACGAACGCCTTCTCCAGCTGATGATGAAGGTACAAACAAGATCGAAATGATGACAAGACGTCTGATTGTTCAGACATGACAACAACACCGACCCTGCCTGATTTATTCCCTTTCTTATTTTACTTTATCTTTAGTACCAACATTTAAATTTATTCTCGCTTATTTAACAAAAATAACACAGTCCAAGTTTACATGCATTATTTTACACCTGATAGTATTTACGTGTGGCACTGAAGAACAATGCGGGCTTATAGTGAATTTGAGAATCGAAGTTTATTTTCATTTACTATTTAATTGGCTTTTTTACTTTTATTCCGGTTCTGTTTGCGCGTGTAGGTCCATAACAATTGTCTTTGGCGGCCTTGCATTAGTTTAAAATTCTACGCGTGTATATTTTTTTCTAATTTATACGTAGTTTGTACTATACATGAGTTCTACTAGCTATAAAAATAAAAATAGAAAAAAAATACTCGCTAAGGAACAAATAAAAAGGTTAGATGCTGGGCCAATAAAGCTGGTAACTTAAAAGTAAAAGGAGAGATTTTTTATTGAGGTGGTAATATGCTCAAAGGAGAGAAAGCGAAAAGGGATTCTAAAGGAGTGTAACCAGACAAGAGAATTAGTAATTATTTAATTCGTATGGTTATAATTAATTAATTAGAGTCATTGGACAAAAATAATGAGACTTTCAGAAAAAGTCTTGGTTCAAAAGTCAATAGCCCATGTCAAGTTTTACTTTAACAAAATAATTTATCTACGAATTTTATTGGCCGACGCATTAAAAGATATGTTCAACAGACGTCAAAGTAATAGATAGTACAAGTGAATTAGATAGATCTGCTTAGAGATGTTGTATGTGGATTATAATAATAACGGTATTGATATTATTAATTACATTATCTCTTCATAAATAAGTTACCTATTACTTACTTCTCAAATAATGAGGATGAAATTGGCAACGATTCCAAGGTAATTTTGTAGATATCTTTATATTATTAAATTTTCAATAATAAACAATAATTTAAAATATTCATCATTTTTTACCAGATGATCTTCAGGTTTAGTTCATCACGCTCAACCTATTCGATATTATACACCGATAAATATATTCATGCAAATGTTGGATAATTACGAATACTTGATATAGATAATATAGATTACATCAGCAATGTGTCAAATACTTTATTCATCATTATGAGTTTCGGATAATCGTTATCTAAAAATTCTAAAACTTCTTCAATATAGAATAAGAGTACAGGATAAGAATATAGGATAAGAGTATAGGATAAGAGTATAGAAAGAGTTATAGGATAAGAGTTTAAAAATATAAGATGTGGTAATGAGTAATAATATCAGATATCATTAGGGAATGAAATTACACATATCGAAATTATTACTTTAAATCTTTGTACTTTTCTATTCCTAACTTAATATTTCAACTACATTTCCTAAATTTGCTGCCTTTTGATATAATTCAAATGCCTTTTGTTTATCAATACTAATTCCAATTCCTTTGTCATAATGACATCTCAAATTATCTACATTTGGTATTCTCCCATAATAAACTTTGCATATTTGGATAAAACTATGTAATGCCATCATTTGAAAGTTGCCGTGTTATAATACTATGGTTCGCTTTTCCATACTTCTTTAGATTGTAGGACTCTCTTCAGATTTAAAATTCGTGTTCTGATGTTGCTTCTGGATTTTGGCTCTTGTAATATGTTTACATACTTATATTCGATTCCTACATTCTATTGATCTTCGATTTTCTTGAATTCTCTGTGTTTCAATTAATATACACAGCGATGTAAGTGTAACTTGACTACATCATCTTGAATTCTTAATAAGGTCGTCTATGCTTTTTGGTATCAAATATAAAACCCATAGGGTCTACGTTCGAATCGTTCGAATGATTTATCCTAATTAAACTTTTAGAGCTCTATTAATTTACTAGATAAGCTAACATTTTTTACTTTAACTTCTTATACAATGAATTAATAACCACTTAGTTATTAACTCATTAATTTTAATTTCTTAATTGAAAATTCTTTAGATAAAACTACTAGATTTATTAATACCCTATTCCTGGTCCTTTATAATATTGTTTAAATATCACGCTATAATCGAAATCTTAATTCTCTTGTGCTTTCCTGAATACCATACTGTTTTCGAATAACTCATATATTCTCATATTGGATTCGTATTTCAATCAATTTTTCTCTGAAAATAAATTCTCGTATATTGACTTTATAAATTTTCATCTATCATAATCACGTGATTGGCTCTGCTGTGCTGCAGCTTAATTTTCCCACACCAATATGCACTATATATACGCTTTTGAATTAAAATTTTTTTTTTTTCTTATTACTCCATATTCTTGACCTCTCATTGACTTGTTAATGTCAAAATCTTTCAATATTCTAATTTTTCACGTACTTCGATTCTTTATTTTTGATAAAGGTTCGTCAAAATTACGATTTTTTGCATGTAAAATTACATACTTCCAATAATCTCGTTTTTGCATTTCGCATATGATTAAAAATTCTATTAATTTTTCTAGATCAAATTTTAAATTTTTATATTCTGAATTTTTTTTATTCCGTTTTCTCATATGTTTCTTATCATCTCGTCGTAAGCGTTGTAATTTCTTATCATGTTCAAATAATTCCTTTTCTTTTTTTATTAATTCTGATTTTAACTTCCTAATTTCATTAATGGTTTCTTTTATTTTCTGAGGCATTTTTGATAAAGGTTTGTCAAAATCACGATTTATTGAATGTAAATTAATTACATCATTCCAATAATCTCGTTTTCGCGTTGCGTATTTTATTAAAGAATCTATTGATTCTTCTTGTTCAAGTTTTAAATTTTCACGTTCTGAATTTTTTTTATCCCATTTTTCAGCTTCATCATATATCTTGCTCTTATATTTCTTATCATCTTCTTCTGTTCGTAAACGTTGTAATTTCTCAAAATTTTCATTTGCAACCTTATTATGTTCAGATAATTCCTCTTCTATTTTTGTTAATTCCGATTTTAACTTCCTAATTTCATTAACTTTTTCCTTTACTTTCTGATAAGTCATTTCATTCAAATAATATCTTTCAAAAAGAATGTCACATAAGCGATAACAGATAAGAAAACAATACAAACAGACTTTTACCATTTGACTTTGTACCCCAAATTTATTATATTTTTAATGCCTTAATCTTAGCAAAATTTATCGTACAAGATATAATATAACTATTTTAGGTAGATATCATGTATTTAATATTTAGGCAACACAATAACAATATTTTGTAAACCAAATTTGGTGGATTTAAAGAGATTTATTAAATTTTACTTGCTTACAAAATTATTAATAATCGAATTTTAATGTTGGAAACTATATGAAATCTTTGGAAAATATCATTATATCAAATTATACCAATATTTATATATTTATTCATATAGTGAAAAAGTAAAATTTTTATATAATACCAATATATTAAATATTGGTATATTGAGATTTAACTATATAAATAACTTTTTGCCAAAAATCTTATAATTTTAAAAAATTATTGCTATTAGATTTCTTTCATTAAAATAAACGTGTTAATAATATAAATTTTATTGAATTAATCTAAAACCAGGAAAATTTTTTTGAAAAATATTTTAAAAATAAGTAAATTTGTAAAAATTTTATGATAAATAAGCAAATTTTATCTATAACCTATATATAAAATTTTTTTCTAACTTTAATATTTACTAAATATATTACAATAATTTTATTTAGAATTCTATTAATTATTTTCCAAAAGTATTATAAAGTAAATTTATAAACATTAAGAAATATAGCTGCTTATGCACTCTGCTATAACATCCCCCTACCTATATAGCTAAATAACTTACCAATTGTATATATGCGGGATTCTTTCTAGAATAACAAGTAGTTTATTAGTTGTTCTTTAGATAAAACTTGTATTTTGTCCTATACTCTACTCTCAAACTAATAAATGTGCAGCATATTAAAAAATAAATAAACATTGAAAATATTATACTGTATACTGCAAATATATAGTGGTTTTTCTTATAAAAAAAAATATATATATAAATTGTATTATATATTAAAGATTATTATTTTAACCAGTTTTGGTTATTAATAAAAAATTAGTTTCAGTATATGTAAAACAGTTTCATCATTTTAAGTTTAAACTAGTTTTGACTATTAAAATGGCAGTTTTAGGTAGTAACATTAATTACAAGTCCCCAAAACGATTCATTATATTTTGCAAAAATTGTTGGAAAAAAAAAAATACTCTGATGCTATTAACCTTCCATTTAGTGTTATTAGTTTACAACTTGTATATGATCCACCCGCTTGGCAAAGTTTTAAGTGGAATATTATTGGAAGTTATGTAATATGCCAAGAAATCTAATTGCATAATCGGCGGAAAGGCGGGTTTTTATTTTAACATAGGTTTTGATGGCATCACTTTACCGAATACAGATTTTAAATTGAAGAGGATAATGCTATAATTATTACGATACAACGAATGAATTATACTGTATATCAGAGATCATGTTCTTTTTTTAAATCAACTTCTACCCAAGTTACGTAAGATATGATGTAATTTTGACGACTAAAATTAAAAATATAATAAATTATGATCATCGACGCCCAAGTGGCGAAATTTTTTTAAAGAGATAAACCTAAACGAAAAGTAATTAATATATTTCGATGAAAGTATTCTAAGTAGGTTTGATTTGTTTCAAAATGGAAGATCAAATTAACGCTGGGGATCAAATTAAGTTAACCTGGTGAAAACTATTATTATAAGCATTGTTTTTGTTGCATAATCGTATTGCATAATAATGCATTAATTATTTTTTACTAAAATCAGAGAAAAAAAAATAAACTTGAACATTATTTAAAATGTTCAACGAAATAAAATAATAATTATGAATTGCATTTAAAAATGAAATGGTTCGATAGAATATCGGATGAAATACTTTGACAAACGGATAAAAGGTTGTTGTGTTTCGTAAACAAGTATAAATTGTTTCAGATAAAGTAACAAGTTTTAATTTTAGTTTGACTGGTTTAAAAAAATATATAAATATAAAAAATTTCCTTTTTTTATTCTATAACAATAAATTAAATTAATGATTTACCATGTTTTTTTTTTTACAATAAAAGATATAATGTTACAAAACTTCATGCATCAATAAAAGAAAGAATTTTATTGGTGTAATAATTTTTAAAAGTGGTAAAGGTTACACAAAAAAAAGATCACATATGATATAAAAGTTTTTGAAATTATAGTAGGAGAAATAACATGTAATGTTGATAAAAGAGATTGCTTAGTAATAAATAAATAATTATATTTGATAAATACCACTATATTTCCGTTGCGGTAATGCCGATATTTTGATCAACAATTGTTATCATAGAAATTTATTTTCCGTAAATACACAAAAAATATTAATGCGATTATTATAAAATAATTAAATACATAAAATACATAGATCATTCTTTTTCTTAAGTGTGAAATGTAAATCATTTCTTTAGCGTGCTTTTAATTATGATCGTTGGTACTGACATTAATTTGACAATTATTAGATGATCAAAAGATAAAAAAAGAATTACCAATTAAAAATAGAAATAATTTATGAAAATTTTTGAATGGCAAACGAAAATCAGTTAACTAAAATTAACATTATACTCTCTATATCTTACTATACCTAACTATGCTCATTATACTAATTGAATAAATGTGGAAAACAAGACTGCGGTCTATTTGGTACCATTTTGTCCATTTTGAATTTTAGTACAGGGATAATTTTAAATTCATTGTCTTCTCATACATTTTTTTAATTTTTCTTTCTTAATTACGTAAAAATTTCTTCATACATTCTTTTAATAGAGCAAAAAAAGTTTAAATTTAAAATTTTTCGGCATTCGGCAGTCGGCAGATGGATTTTGTATTCTAAAATATATGCATATTTAAAAATGTACTTTATTTAGTACACGCTTTTAATTGCCCTGCATAGTCTGCATTCATGGGTAACAAAAATTTATTACCCAATCATTTGTTAATGAAACAATTAACATTTAGATAAATGTTTATATGTTTATATGAAATTTTTAAAATTAAAAAAAAATCAAGTATTTGACGAAAAGAAAACGTTTTAGTTTAAATTATACAAGATTTTTCGTGTCACCTTAAGACAATAAATTATGTTTTGATTTTTGGTTCAGAAATCATTTCACGGTTGTGTTTTTTTTTGTTGGTTTTTTTTTCTCTTTTCACTTTCATTCTGGGGGGAAAAAAATACATAAAAAGGTATTGTATGTTTATATGTTGTGTTTATTCGGTCTTTTTTCCTCAAAAGAAAAACAAGATAAAAAACAAAAAAATATTATTTTTTTTTTTAAAATAATAAAAAAATTTAAGTAGTTTTCTAACTGAAAAAAAAAACCTACCTTTTTTTTTTATTTTTTAGTTGATTATTCAACTTTTTTTTACCTTTATTTTCTTTTTCTTCGAAAAATAAAAGAAGGTGTGACGTATTTTGCTTCCTTTTTATCCTTCATATGATAATTTATCAACAAAAAAATATTTGGTTTTACTTTTTTATCTCTTATCCATATGATATAAAGATCCCCTACAGGTAACTTTACGATCTTTCAAAACGTAAGGGGAACCCTTTCGTAAACAAAAATTAATAATATTTTGCCCTTTATTCAAAAAAAATACCTCTTTTTACCAAAAACAGACCTTTTTGGTAATATAAAAATATAATATTGTATATATATATGTTTATACAAATATATATGTATGTATATATATAATATTTATATAATTTTTGAAATAAAATATAATTTTTTAACGTCACAACAGCTCCAACTGCTGTTAAGGACTCTTTCACTTTTTTTAAAAAAAAGAAACTATTCGATTTATTCGAAAAAAGTTTCGAATTAATAATCCTTTTTCTTTTTCTTTTCTTTTTTCTTTTTTTTTTTACCGAAAATCAGTCGCTGTGCGGCTCCATCAAGTCTTTCATTCTCTGAAAAGTGTGGTCACGCAACCACACTTACATATTAGGCAATTGTGGAGTTCATTTACTGGACAACCTCAAAAAGATTTGGATATGTCACAACCTGACATAATTAATCATAATCGTCCTATTTCTTCTTCCTCAAATCGTCATCCAACTATCAATGATGATGACAATGTTGTCGATCAAAGAATTTCAATTATGACGTCTCCTACTTCAGTAAAAAGATATGCAACTTATGATTTGAATTGGAATAATTTAAATTACGATCTTGATCAAAATAATCAAGATAATGATATTATTACAAATTCCGCACAGGCTGCGAGATGGTCTTTACCTAATTCCCCTAATTCTAATACAGTTACTACTCAAGAACAATCACCACCACCACCACCACAACAACAAAAACAACGTCATTCTAAAATAAGAAAATCTATATCTCCAATAATAATTAATACAAAAAAATCTGATTTACGTGACAAGAATGATGATGAACCTCAATCACCTTTTGGAGGTATTACGGTTACAACTGTTAAAGTGGTAGAAATCCTTCATAGTCCTACAGAAAAAGATGATGATTTTAATGGTATTAAATCTCAACAAAGAAAATCTCGTCCTGAACTTTTAAATCTTTCTTCTGAAGAACTTCCTGTTGGTATAATTACTAGTGAAAGTAGTAAAGATCGTAAACATAATAAACAGAGAATTAATTTATCTTTACCTCCATCAAATTCTGTTTCATCTTTATCTCTAAAGAATCCAAAATTATTAAATCAAAAAAAACGTTCTTCAATAATAAATTCTCAAAAAATAAAAGGAAATAAAAATTTAAAAAAATCAGAGATGATCATACCAAAAGAAATGTCTTTTATTGATCCAAGATTATTGGCGATTAATAATTCTCTTGTTAGAGCTCCAACAATAATAACAACAACAACAACAGCAACAACAACAAATCGTAATCGTAAAACAATAAGACGTGGTGGAAGTTTTTATAGAAAAAAATTACCTCCAAAAAATTTGGAATTTGGTTCTACTTCAAATCCAATATATTCTAATGATCCAACTGATATGGAAGCTGATTTACCTCCTATTAAACATAAAACATTTCCTTGGTTACCTGGTCCACCTAAACCACCTCAATTACTTCATGCTTCTCTAGTTCCTCTTCCTCGTGTGAATCGTGTAGCTATTAATAATCATGATTCTCATATTAAAAATACTTTGGATAATAATGAAAATCCGAAAAGAAAATCAAAATTTAATTCTAATCGTTTATCACGTGCTAATTCTCAAAGAAGACGTACTTCAATAATTGAACCTGATCCAAATCGTGCTTCTTTAATATTTAGACGTCAAATTATGGAAGAAAGTTTGATGATGTCATTTGGTGGAATGATGATGAATGGTGTTCAACAACAACCTACTTCAATATCAAAACCACCAATTAGACGAAAAACTAAAAAAGGTAGTAATGCTAAATTAGAAGATAGAGAAGTAAGACGTGAAAGACGTAGGAAAGAAAAATTAGTGAAAAAACTTAAAGAATCTCAAAATGTTTTATCAAATAATAATAATAATAATTTAAATAATAATCAAATAGAAGGAAAAGATATAATGAATGAAAATAATGTTAGAGAATTTCATATGGGACCTCAGCCACCACCAAGGAAACAATCACATGATAAACCTATAATCCCATCACCGCAAAAACCTAAAAATAATGCTTTACCTTTACTTTCTTCACCACCAGATCGAAGATTAGGAAATTCTAATGTTAACTCATCTTTAGAACATTCAACTGATGAACCTCTACCTTTTCCAGCTCATTTGGCTCGTTCAACTTTATTTGAAAATAATTCAAATAAGGAAAGATCAAAGCGTAAACAACAACCATATTCACCTTCAAAAGGTCAACCGATCCCTTCACCTATTTCATCTATATCAAATAATTCCCGTGTTATTACTTCCAATCCGGAAGGAAAAGAACTCACTGATGATGATGTTTCACAACATGAAGTTATTAATTCTGAAGAAACTAGTTCAATTAATCAATTACCTTCTCCAAATAAGTCTCAAAAGATTGGGAAAAATATTTTGGGTTTATTTAATAAACAAACAACAAAAGATTCTACGAGTCCATCAATTTCGCAAATTAGTTCACCTACACAATTATCACTACAATCACCACCAACCACGCCAATCACATTATCATCAACAACTCCACCGCAATCTCCACCATTAAGTCCGAAAACATTAAAGGTACCTCAACAGTTGTTAGGGAAATCTATCCAAAACCCAGAGAAAAAAAAGAAGATGGAACAATTTGAAGCTTTAATTGCTAATTCGGAAACATCAAGTAGCAAAAAACCCATCAGTGGAAAAATAAGGGCTATTACAACAGCGATAACCACAGTTGCATCAACCGCTACTTCATCAGCTTCTTCAAGTATAAGTATGAGGAAAAAATCTGCTGATGGAACCCCTTATAATAGTCCTAGACATTCAAGTGAAGGATCATTTAAAAGTGAGGGAAAAGAAAGTGAGAAAAAGAATGGTCTAAAAAGAGACTCTTCAAATAGAGGTTCATTAGCTGAATCTGTTCGTTATAGATCAGATGAAATGTCAGAATTAGGACCAGGTGATGATGGTGTGATAAGAGTGACATTAACTCCGGAAGTTTGTCGATGAAAAACCCAAAAGTAATTGTGTATTTAATATTTTTATTTATCATTATTTTATTACTTGTGTACATATGTTTTCATAATACTTTCTGTGTTATAATTATGTGTCTTTAGAAAGGACTTATATTTTAATAGCACGATACAAATAAATTACTTAATATATTATTATTATTTTCTTTTTTTTTTTTACCAAATTTTATATTTAGTCTCTTCCATGAGAATTCATGAAATTTTTTTACAAAAAAAAAAAAATTATAAATAGAGAAATATTTTATATATATATTAAAGTTTTTTTTACAGTTTATTTATGTAATTTTATCTTTTTTTTTATATTAATTTTTTTTAAAAAAAAGAAAGAAAGAACTCATTTGAGCTATAAAATTGAACAATAAAAAAAACATATCTCATTACAACATTATTTAAAATATTTAACATATTCTTAAGCGAAAAATGTGATAATAATGTTATATAATTAGTGAAAATAGTGAAATCATCATCATCTTCTTCAACAATCAACTTAAAATAAATTGGTATTATCTTCTCGTTCTTATTCGAAAAATTGGCGGTTATTTAGTACCCGATGGATTTTCAGATATTATTTTGTGCATATGATATTCTAATAAAATATATTCTGATTTAATGTCGGGTGCCGGCGTAGCTTAGTGGTAGAGCGTCAGTCTTGTAAACTGAAGGTCGGTGGTTCAATCCCGCCCGTCGGCTACTTTTTTTATCTAAATTAAATTTTTTGTACGACGATAAAGAAAAAAAAATTATCTACATCATTTTTTTTTTTTTTGTGAAAAGCTTTTATGATTTGGGAAATAATTCGCTAAAGTGATTGGATTTAGAATTACTATACAATCAAAAGGGAAAAATGTATCAGATCGACAATTGCAAATCAATGATCGACAGTACATTACGTAAAATCAAACTGGGGAAACAAGAGAATTTTATAGCTTGCTTATTTTTCTTCACATGATACACAGATACTTTGATTTATAAGGACATTTTGTTTTAAGGAAAAGATTTTTTATTTGTAATTAAAAGTTACGAATTTTTGCGATTATGAACTCATTTCTTTTTTTTTTATTTGTTAATAGGTTAATCAACAAGATAGTTGGAAAGATTTATTACATGAAATTTCTAATACAATTATTAAAATTGAAATTAATCTTCAATTACTTGAGCAGATATAATTCTCACATTTTCTTTTGGTCTAAGGAGAAAAAAATGCATATATATTAATAGGCTAAAAAATATATATATATACAAAAATGAAATAATCTCAGCATTTTTATAAATTTACCTATCATCCCGATCAACACTAACTTTGCCTATACGTTTAACTATTTCCATACCATTGCTTACCCTTCCAAATATCGCATGTTTTCCTTTTCAAAAAAAAAAAAAAAATTTACAATAAATAATAATTAAGACATCCGGGAATGTCTAAAAAATGGTCAGAAAATGTCCTAAAACATCAGGAGAATGTACCGAAATGTGAAAGGTTCGGATAATGCAATGAAATAGCGAAAGATTCCGGACATTTCAGACAAATTCTGGGATTATATTAAAATCTTACCATCTAAATGAGGAGTAGGTGCTAACGTTATGAAAAACTTTTTTGGAATTTAAAAAGATTTATCATAAATAAAGATGTAAACGAATGACAAAGGAAATTAATTATAAACAGTAAATCTCGAGTTCTTACTTGACTTCCATTAGTATTTGGACCAGCATTAGCCATACTAATAACTCCAGCTCCTGTATGTTTTAAATCTGGATGAATTTCATCTTCAAACTTTGAACTAAAATACGATTAATGAAATTTTAATTAATTTTTTTTATTTTTTTTTATTTTTGACTTGATTAATTTACCCATAAATTGAATTTCCTCCACGTCCAGTTCCAGTTGGATCCCCTCCTTGAATCATAAAACCCTTTAAAAACAATAAATTAAATACAAAATATACAAAAAAAAAATACAAAACACAAAATTTTATTAATCAACTCTTTTTTTAATTGTTATTTGAAAAATAGAAGAAATTACACTTACTTCGATTATTCTATGGAACTTTATTTATTAAAAAAAAAAAAAATCACTTAAAATTCTTTTTTAAAAATTTACTTAAAGAAAAATCAAAGTATCAGTTACATATTTATTTACTTTATTTTATTGAATTTTTACTTACTATTGTATTATCATAATATCCACGTTTCGCCTAAGTATAAAAAAAAAATAATGAGTAAAATAATCAAAAAAAAACCCTTTTTTTTAAAAAAAAAAAACTTACTAATTCATAAAAATTATCACAAGTTTTCTTTGCGTGATCATCATACAATTCTATTGTAATCATACCCTAATCAAAGGGAAAAAAGAAAGAAAATTTATTTATTTTTATTTTTTTTTTTATTTCCAAGTCATAATTTCTTAAGAACACACCATAGAAGTATTGAGAATTACTGATCGAGACATCACGTCAATTGAGGAGAGAGATTGAAATAACTGTGATGATGATCATTAATTACATTAAATTTATAACCTAATTTTATAATTTTGCACTACCTGTCGATTATTGGCCACAACTTTTGATTTTTTTTTTCATTTTTTTTTTTCATTTCATTATTTCTTGCTTAATTTTTTCATTTATTATTTACTATTGGATAAAGATTTTTTCACGAATTTAAATTTCTTATAAATAAAACTTTATAATTATATTTTCGTTTTTTTTTAAAATTTTTAATAATAAATAATTGATGAGTAGATTACTTTATTTCTGTCAATATTCGACAGTATCATGCTCTCTTGTGATACTTCATACTGGAAAATAATAAGATATATTTTAATTATTAAATATGAAGAATAAACCTACATTCTGTTATCCCATGTTGATTTGGTTAAAGAATTATTCTTGTAAGCATCTCTAATAGGCTTGGAGTAGTTTATCAATTGCTGGCTGATTGTCGAGGATTTTTAGAATTTGATATTTGTTCTGAAATGGGCACGGTGTATTACTTGGAATTAGTGGTCATTTATTGAATGTGATCAGTGAATGGCATTGTAAGAGAAGCAATTTCATGTGCAATCATACGTCATACCAAAACTTTTATTTTTACGGTCTTTAATTACAAGAATAATGCCTGAGTAAGATCACAATAAAGAATTTATTTTAAGGATTAGAGCAATACGTTGTAGAATTAAGATCAACTTGGAACTCGCCAAAGAAGCTCAAATGGAAATGAATATGAATCTGATTATTTAAAGAAGATATAAGTCATAATCTGCTCCAATTTCATGTATACAAGTAAAAATTCTATATATATTATGATTTTTAAGGCTCTAATAAAAAAAATAATGATTTGATTTCATTGGTACAATAAAAAGATTTTAGGTTCTTACCAGTTCTACGTATTCTAGAATAAGAACTGAAATATAAAGCACAAAATCTCTTCCTATATTGAAAATAATGTTAAAAATTGTAAACATTGAAATCAAAAGACTAAACATCATAATAATAATCACATTGACAATTTGAAGCATTTTTGGCCATGCCATTATAATTAATAGTCAAACAATAATATTCAATATAAGATCATTTTTTTACTGGCAGAAATGAAGCAATTCATTTTCATTATAGCACTAATCACAGTTTTTACAAAAACATAATCTTTAACAAATATATAGATGATCTATAATATCCATTTTAGAAATAAATAAATGAACTTTTAAGGATGGATTTTTTTTTATTTAGTTTTTAAAAATTATATAAAAATATCATATAAATATGTAATACTAAAATTAAATAACTTACCAACTAAAATAAATTACCAAATAAATTTTAAATAAAAAAATTTAATAAATATGTAATTCTAGAATTATTTAAAGTTAAGGGTTATCTTTTCTACTAGTTATGGTGATAAAACAAGATATAATTTGACTTTACTAATAGAAAAAAAGCAAATTTAACCAAATTTAAAAATTCAAAAATCAGTTTTTTGTAATTATCTTATTATCTAATAGTCCAATAACTTCAATTTAGCCAATTATTTTTTAAATTGTAACTATTAATAAGCTTTATAAAACAAAAAAATTTTATTTAAATCTGATCACTAAGTTCTAAGATAATTTCAAAAAACTAAAAAAGCAAAAAATAATAATTTTTAATGCAAATTAATTATAAGTTATACATTAAGTAGATATTTAAGGTTTTAATTAAACATAAGGCTTAAAATCTCTGAGAGGATTTTTAAAAGTTTTAGATTTTAAAATACATAAATAAAATTTCACCTAAAACTTTAAATAAATTCTGAAATCTCAGTTATTCTAATTTTAATTTCCAAAACTTACTATTAATATTTAATAATCATCTTATTTTTTTAGTCTTTTACTTTTTTTTAATAATAAAACATCAAATAGTTTACCATAAAATTTAAAAAAACAAAAATAAAGTTTGCACTTTATTTATAAGTAACCAATTTAGAGATTTTTTAAGCAAGAAAACAAATTAAACAAAAAGTACTATATTATAAGTAACTTTAATTTATAATAATGTAATTTTATTATTTTAGTTATATTTAATATATAAAAGTTTTAAAAGTTTTAGATTAAATTCAGAATTCAGAAAATAAATATATATTTTAAAAACAAAAAAAAAACAAAAAATTTAAAAATTTAATAATAATATAATATTATAAAAAATGCATTTTTATATTTTTTTTTATAAATTTTATTTCTGATTTATATAATTAAATTGTATAAATTTAATAATATATTTAAAAAAAATTTTATTTATATATATATAAAATTATAAAATAAGATATATTAGTAAATTACATTTACCTTTAATAAATATTAAATTCATTTAATTAATTTTTTTTATATAAATTTATCAAATAATTTTTTATAATAATTTTAAATATAGTTTTCAAAAAAGTAAATTTTTATGCTAATTATTTAATATTAAACAAAATTAATTAATAAAAAAATAAAAAAAAACAAATTTATTAAATTAATATTTTAAATTCAACTTTAATACTTTATAAAGTAAATTTGCAAAATAAACAAAAATACAATTTTATAAAGAAAATTATATAAAAAAATTTTTAATAAATATACTAATTTTATAAGTTATAATTAAATGATTTAAATTCCAATAGTAATTATACATATCCTTTTAAAATTATTTATTTTTATAAAACTAATTTAAAATACAATAAAAATATTTTATTACTATAGTCATTTTATATCAAATATATATATTACTTTTTATTATTTTTACAATTACTTTTTCCAATTTCTTAATAGATTTTTATATAATTTATATTATATAAATTATAATATAATATATATAGTAATAAAAAATACTTATTTTTAAAAAAAATCTTATATTCTAAGTAATTTTACTTATATTAAATTTATTAAATTAGACAACAATTTTACTTATAATAAATCATATATATAAAAATTAAAAAATTAATTTCCATTATATTTGGCTCAACATTTTTAATTTTTGAAATTCGACAATATCTATGGAATTATAAGTTTTGTTAAAAAATTTTGTATAAAAATTTTTAAAAATTTTTATCAGTTTTGTAGGCAATATATTTGCAATTTTTTAAAATAAAATTATATTTAAATATGATATGGATAAACTTATTCGTAACATCCTATTACACATCTTATCTGTAACTACCTCGAAAAGTTAGGTCGGATAAAATAATTTATATGTATTTTTATTTCGGTTTTTTTGTTTTTTTTTGATAAATTTATTATAAATTTTATTATTGTAAAAAATCATATAACTGAACGCGGGTGGCTTAGAATTATACGGTAATGATCATCCGCGCAAAAACAAAATAAGCAGTACAAGTATTAACGCACAATTGTTTAAACTTCGTCCTTTATCTAAAGAAACTTAACTCTTCTATAAACGTCAACGATTTCTGCAAACATGATATATACAGTATCATTATATAAGTGTCAAAAACGAATCAAGATAAAGAAATACAATGAAAAGATAATATTACCGATTCTGACACCTCGCACTATTATGTCCTGCTTTACCGCACGTTTTGCAGGTATATTTTGCGCGAGACTTTTTTTCGGTTGATGATTTAAACTGCTTTGTTCCTGGGCGTCCTTTACGCCACGAAACTAATGGATTTTCAACTTGTTGAAGTTCATTTTCTTTATTATCATCAACTTGGACTTCAGAACGTTCCATAAGTTCTTAGTTTCGCGTGATTATTATTTCCTTGTGTCGAATAATAAACTGTTTTAACCAACCAACCATTTCATTATGACTGTCAAGTTTAACAGAAAGTTGAGCTGCCTGTCGCGCAAGTCCCATACTTCTCCATATTTGACCTTTTTCTTTGCTGCACAACGTAAAGCATTAGTAACGGTTGTAGGAACAGTAGAAGGATTTGGAGTGAATACTACACCCGAAAAATTTTGAGCAGCTTCTGTGTTTACAAAACAACAAGTTTCTGCTGCTGCGTCCTTATCTTTCTGATTATCGATATACCACCTCGAAGGTATCATTTGGATTTGAAATCCTGCAACTTGTGAAGTCATCATTATTCGAAAGTAGTGGCGATATATAATGCTGCGGGATATATTAGACATGCATGAACAAAGGTAAGAAATGGAATCGATTATCACCACGAAATATATATGCTTTTTGTTTTCAGGTCGCATATCGGTAATCTTCCATACTTCTTGAATGGTTTCTTCACCAACTTCAGCAATCATTGACTTCAACAGAATTTGCTTAGCATCATATGAATCTTCAACACATCCTTCCATTACACCAGCTTCTGGATCCTATATAGCAATAGTATTAGATTTCGTTAACATTTCAACATATAAAAAAGACACTAAATACCTCAACGATATTTGGTTTCACTTGACTTTAGTGAAAGTAAAGGCATTGTGCCATTTCCATACGCTCAGCAGACAATATTTGTGGGGTTAGGTATTCAGTCATTATTTTATCAACTTCGGGAAAAAGGTCTTGACTAACCCTATAAAAAATATTTTTGCTAAAATATACTTAAAATAAACTTAAAATTTTATTTTATACTTAAATTATATTTAAAATTTTATTTTATACTTAAAATATACTGAAATAGGCAAAAATTAAATATCATTTAAGTATAATTTAAGTATATAATAATATACTTAAAATATTCTTATTTTAAATATCCTTAAAATATACTGAAATAGGCAAAATTTAAATGTAAATTAAATATATTTTAAGTATATATTAAATACAATTTAGTTCAAGTTTTGCGAAAATTTAATTTTCAGTATATTTTAAGTATAAAATAATAAAATTAAGTATATTTTAAAGAAAATTAAATATATTTTAAATATATTTTAAGTAAAATTTTTTTTTATAGGGTAACCGTTGTAATCCCCACACAAGTTGATAAAGTGCGGTACTCAAAAAACCGATTCCATTGAGCTTCATGTTCAAACCGTGCATCAAGAGCATCTGTGAGACCGCATAATGTACTGTTTGCTGACAACTCGCGCTTGATTATATTATTGTGACTTTCGACGCGGGAAGTAGTTTGAATTCCTGCAGTAAAAATTTTTGACGTAAATGCACGAGCCCACGCTTGACGGCTAGGATAAAGAGCTCTCATCAGGTAATCCTTTATACTAGGATATTTTTCTATAAGCTTAGACCACCTTTCATAAAAAAGTTCTTCACACAAACTGTTACGACATGAAAAAAACTCTGAACGAAACTTTCATATTGATCGCCGAGTTTTGATTTAACATTCTTTGGTAGATTTTCGCTGATATGGAAAATGCAATGAATCAGGTGAGTTGTCTTGTATATTTGTGTGATCGCTTTGCAATCCCGAATAGGCAGGATCGGCATCTGTGATGAACACTAAAGGTTCTGTCATTGTTGCTTTTTTGTACACTCCAAAATCCATTTATAAGATTCTACCGATTCGTCGATACGAGGTTTGACCTACAAGTGCGTTGATTTAGTATTGTTATCAATGACAAGAAAAAGTGATAATGGCATTTGATAACGGTTGGTCTTAGCGGTGTTATCGTTTAAAATAACATCATGATACTCTAACCAAAGAGTAATTTGGGATAGAGACATCCAAAAAAGCCGAGTAAGTCTCTTATCTTGATCGAAGCTAATGAAAATCAACGAACCATCGGGATCGTTTGACATCTTCATTAGTATTTTTAGTAAGCGAGATGCATCATAGATTACATCTGGCCTAACCTTATATTTTTGTATTGCATTAGAGAGATCACAGTCGAGAATAGATATAGTCGGAAATTTTGCTTTCAACAACTTTCGTTGAGTGGTAATCGGTAAATTTCCATATTCAGTGAGAAATTGGACTTCTTTAAGGACATCATCAGGAATGCAACGGTATTTTGATGAATAATTTTCAGTATCAGCAGGAAATAACGCATGGTTGTGCAAATTATTGAAAGTGGTAAGAGATACGCCTTAAGAGTTTTGAGGGCAATTGAAATTTGCATTCCATGGACATTGCTGGCGTTTTGATTTATGATCTCGATGACTATTAATATCAACTTGTTTTTGTGGATGATAACAGCCGCCGAATTTACTTCCAAAGCTACGATGTTTAATACTCTCATCTTCACGCCAACCTAATCGTTTCTTTATAATCGTAAATCCATGTCTTTTGCTATAGGCTTCCATGATTCCGTCCACATCTCCCCACGACCTAAAGGTATCGCCTATGGAAAGATTTGTTGTAGTTGAATTAAGGTTGCTTGCCGAAACCTAGGGGTTTAGGCAAGATGGCGTTTCGCCGAAAAGCGAAATTCTGCCGAAACTATATTAAAGTTATATTAAAAAACTGGCGCAACTTTGGAGAAAGGCGAAACTGCCGAAACTTATTATAAATGCCGAAACTGCCGAAACTCTGCCGAAACTATAATAAATCTATAGTAAAATTTTGACGAAACTAATCGTAGGATTTTGAAGAGCAGACAAAGAACCTTAAGTTCCAATCTTCATGTAAAGCGATATTGTTTGTTAGTGCTTTTAGCCGATTGTTATATCTTTACATGGAGAAATTAATAATCGTATTACCTTCGCTTTACAGGTTACGAGGTGCTATATCACTCACAGCCTATTCATATGAGAAAATGAAAAGTATGAATATTGCAAAATAAATTAGGTATATCGCAAAGAAACACAACATACCCATTAGTATCATCCTGGCATACTTTTCCTGATTCCTCTTCTGGGTTTGTATGTTCCAGAATAAGAAATGATATTGTCTCTCGAAAAGTACGTAAATAAAGCTACATCTACTCCGCTGGGAGGTGTCGTAAACATGATAATGGATTCTTGGATATTCAATTCAGATACGTCCATCTCGATATGATACTTCGTTTTGTAAAGGGTAAAAAAAAAGAACTTGTAAAAAAAAAAGATGAAGTAAATAAAGTGAGCGAAGTGTTATACCGTGAGAATAGTGTGAGAATTAATTAAAGATGATACGTGTATAACAAGTGACAAATAAAGGTAACAAATAAGTTTTTCAATAACGCGTCATCACGCGACTCGTGTAGCATCACAATTACTACGTAATGTCACGGATTTGATATCATTTTGACCAAAATTAACGCTAATTTTAGATTAATTGCAAAATTTAACACAAAAGTATAATTTCGGCCGGAATTAATGGCACACTCTAAAAATTTCCTTTTTTGGAAATTTGTGGAACACTTGTGCAGCAGGTTTCCCCAATTTTGATGGGAAAAATATTTCCTTTTTTGGAAATTCGTGTAACGTCACGTGACAATTCCGAGGTTATTACAGATAAAAACGTGTAACAGGATGTTACAGACATATGATATTTTATAATTTTACAACTATATTGATTTATATTTTTAGTATTAATTACCAAAATTAAATATAAATTAATTTTAAAAAAATAATATCAGAATTTTTATATAATAAATTAATTTTCTTTACCATAATATTCTACTTTATTATAAAACATTTTAATATACACAGGCAATCTCGATAAATCGGATCCTCGATAAACCGGATTTGGCACTATTTCGGATTTTTCTTCTGGAACCAAATCATCTATATTAAAACAGTCTTGATATATCGGACTTTATTAGTAAAATCTCAATATTTGTAAATCGGATTTTATTCTAGATCAACTATAGTTAAAAAATCTTGATATGACGTATTAATTTTTTCGGAGTCCGAAATAATTATGTCAATCATTTATTAATTAGGCAAACAATTTTTCTCACTGTTTTTTTTTTCAAAATATACTTTAGCATGAGAGAAAACAAAGATATGAATAATAAAAAGAAGAAATCTTTAACATTAGCTCAAAAGAAAAATGAACTCTGCGAAAAACAAAGAGATCAAAAACTTAGTGGTGTTCAATTAGCAGCACAATATGGAATTTCCACTAGCACAGTTTCCGATATTTTAAAAAGATCAGAACATTGGCTTTCCATTGATACCACTTTACCAAATGCAAATAATTTTCGTGAAAAATCTAGTGTTTATCCACAACTAGAAGAAGTAATGAGCATTTGGGTTGATCAACAAATTTCAAGAAATTTAACTATAAATGGGCCTATTATCCAACAAAAAGCAGTAGAGTGTGCTAACTTACTTGATATCACCAACTTTTCAGCATCTGCAGGATGGTTAAGCAACTTTAAACAGAGAAATAATTTGCATACATATAAAAAAAAAGGAGAAGCTGGCAGTGCTCCTATTGATGAACTTCCACAAATGAGAGCTGAATTACGAGAAATTCTTCAAGCATATGAACTAAAAAATATCTGGAACTGTGATGAAACTGCTCTTTTTTGGCGTTTAGAACCATCCAAAACAATAGCACATGATCCTGTACTTGGTAAAAAACGTCCTAAAGAACGTGTTAGTATTTTGGCAACTTGTAATGCTTCTGGTGATGAAAGATTGCCTTTAGTTTTTATTCATAAATATGAAACACCACGTGCATTAAAGGGAATTGAAAAAAGATCTCTTCCTGTTTGGTATTATTGGAACTCTAAAGCTTGGATGCAAAGAAGTATTTTCAAACATTATCTTGAAAGATTAAATTCCAAAATGCTTAGAGAAAATCGGCATATTAATAGATAATGCTAGATGTCATGAATCTGAGAACATCAATAGTCTTTCAAATGTTAAGGTTCATTTTTTACCACCAAATACAACATCATTTCTTCAACCATTAGATCAAGGCATTATTTATAGTTTAAAAGCACAATATCGCAAATTGCTATGTCAAAATCGTATTCAAGCTTATGATTTTTATGAAGAGGAGACATTCCACCCCCAATTGATATTTTTGATTCAATCAATTTAATTGCTGATGCCTGGAAAAAAGTATCTAAAAAAACAATTCTTAACAGTTGGGCTAAAGCTGGAATCCTTCCCAATAATAATATGGAAGATTCTGAATGTTCAGACAATTCCGATTATGAAGAAGATAATATTGGACATGAATTACAATCATTAATTGATGAGTTAGGATTTGTAGATCCTTTAGCTGTGAATGACTATATTAATATTGATAATAGAGCATCTGCTAAAGTGGAATTATCATTACAAGAAATTGTTGACGTTGTAAAGGGAACAAATGAAAGGGAAATTGAAGAGAAAGAGGAGCAAGATGAAATCTCTACAATAGTTGCGTTAAATAGCATTGAAAATGTAATTAAATATATTCAACAAAAAGATTTAGAAATTGGTAATTTAGAAATGAAAAATTTAATTAAATTGAAAAAAAGGATCTTTTTTGATAATATAAATGAAAAAAGGCAAAGTAAACTAAATGAATATTTTGATTTTAATGTATGACAGATAGTTCTTTTATAATAATAAAATTATATTCATTTTTGAATAAAATTTTGAAAATTTTGAACGAAAAATCACGTGATTTCTTGGTATTTCAGATTTTTCATATATTTTTATATAAATCCGGTTTGGCGAGATTTTTTCGATATATCGGATGTCTTGATATATCGGATATTTTTACTGAAACCAACTGATCCGATTTATCGAGATTGCCTGTGTATTTTTTATTTTTATTATAAAACTTGTATAAGACTAATTTTAACCTAAGATATATAATTTAACCTGGATAATTTAACCTACTAGTAAATTTTATATAATTATATGAATTATTTACCTCCATTATGTGATAAATTTGATTGGGCTGACTAATATTTATAGTTATGCTATCTGTTTATATATTTTTTTTGTTTTTTTCTTCCTTTTTTGTTTTTTTTCTTTTCTTTCTGTTTCATTTTATTTTCCTTTCTTTTTCCAATCCATTCCATTTCCTTTTTTTTGTTTATTATTTTTATCTGCTTTTTTTTATTTTTCTTTAATACATTTTTTTTGTCTTTAAGTTCTTCCAGATTTTACAATTTCTAATAGAGTATTATATCTTAATATATTAAAAAGGTATATTCTTTTTTTTTATTGGTCATGTTTTTTAATTTTATTTTATTTTATTTTATTTTTTTTCGCTGCAGCACATTTATTAGTTTATTAAAATAATTTTTACGTCAATATATATACAAATAATACAACATAAATTTAAACTAATATAAATCACTATAAGATAACCCTACATATGCACTGTCAGGTGAATTTGGGACTATAAGAGTAAATTCAATGTGAAATTGTCCTTTTTTAGAGGAGATGCCCTTCCTCTCAATCTTAATCCTAGAAAAATTCAACAAGACCTACTGTAAAACAATAAGAAAAAAAAAAAAAGATTTTAAACAAAAATTTAGAATAAAAAAAAGGATTAATAATATATAGACTAGATGGCAAAGTACTCCAATATCCCAAAACTTCTATTTGGCCCAGTTCTTTTATTAGTTGGCCAGTAGTCTAAGCAACACCCTAATTTCAGCTAAAATTAATAGTTTGTCATTGTTGTCGAAGCCTTTATTATTTAAAGTAAAATGCTTCTTATTTTCTAAAGACTTCCCCTTCTGTTTCTGTCCATCTATGTCCTTCTGTGAAACTTTCAGATTTTTGTCTTGGTTTTGCTTCTGAGTAAAATCCGTCTTCTTTGGTGGCTTATTTCTAGGTCAGTTCAAGGTGAGAGAAAAATATTAAGTCCAAACACCTTTAAATTCTTTGAAATTGAATTCTGTATTGAATACTTTATTTAAGCTTGCCCAAGTATCAAAATACGCAATTAATTTCTTATGCCCACAATTCAAACTCTTGAATAATCTTGAAAGCTAAAGCACTATCCAGTTGTGATAGCATAGATTGGGTAGGATTCTCCACATTGTAAACAATATTGTTAGTAATAGATTTAGAAATATATATAACAACAGCCTAGAATCTTTCACGTTCTTTACGCTGCTTCAGAGTTCAATTTTATTTCTTACTAACTATATTTTCTTTTCTTTATACTATTCTTTAATTCCTTTCTTTTCAATATTATGTGACACGTTTTGCTCTTAATTTGCTTTTATTTGATTATTAACTTTTTTTATGAGTTTGCTCTTAAATTTAATTATGAGGGTTTTTTTTTTCATGTGATAGGTATCTTTTTTTATTTTTTAGTCTTTAGGTTTTTGTCTTATTTTTTAATTTTTATTCTTTACTAACTATTTTTTCTTTACTCTATACTGCTTTTTGATTTAATATATTTTACTTTTCAAATGTTACAAATTTTACTTTTTAACTTTATAGGTTTCATCATCATTTATTCTTTACCTTTTTTTATGAGTTTCATTCTTTATTCTTATAGTTTTATTTTTTTGTTTGCTTTATTGTTGTCATGTATTTTTTTGTATATATATACTATAATTACTAATCCTGTTAAAAATAAATAAAGTATAAATTTGATAGTTTTTTTTAATTAATAAACTTTGATTAAATATTTTTAAATCATTATAGTACAAAAAAATTTTGTGAATAAAAGTATTGCAAATTTTCAATAATAAATTAAATTAACCAATTAAAATTGATTAGTATAAAATATAAATTTTTAGAAAGATGATTTAACTTGGATTATTTAACTCAAGGAGCAAGTTAGCAAAACTTATAAACCTTTCAGTATACTTTAATAAATAAAATAAAAATAATAAATAAATACTTATTTATATAATATTTACATATAATCTAACTAATTTCTTTATTTAAAAAATTATTCCCTATAAAAAAAAATTTTACTTAAAATATATTTAAAATATATTTAATTTTCTTTAAAATATACTTAATTTTTTTATTTTATATTTAAAATATACTGAAAATTGAATTTTCGCAAAATTTGAATTAAATTGTATTTAATATATACTTAAAATATATTTAATTTACATTTAAATTTTGCCCATTTCAGTATATTTTAAGGATATTTAAAATAAGAATATTTTAAGTATATTATTATATACTTAAATTATACTTAAATGATATTTAATTTTTGCCTATTTCAGTATATTTTAAGTATAAAATAAAATTTTAAATATATTTTAAATATAAAATAAAATTTTAAGTTTATTTTAAGTATATTTTAGCAAAAATATTTTTTATAGGGATTAAATAATATAGAAAGTAAGTTATAAATTTAACTTCATGTATTTTTTATAAATTTAAAAAAATAATTTTTTTTTTAAGATTTTATATAAATTAAATCCTACTTCTAAAATTTAAATATTAAAAAATTATAATAATAAAAGTTGTTTAACAAATTTTACATATTCTATTAAGCTTTAATATAATTACAATAAAATTTCAAAATTTTTTGTTATCTAAAAAATACAACTTTTAACTAATAGTTAATCTTTAATTTTATAATATATAATTAATAAATAATAATTATTATTAATACATAAATTATGATTTAAGCTTTTTAAAAACAAAAATTTTTTATTAAAATTTCATTTTTTATAAAATTAAATAAAAACTGAATTTTTGAGTAAAATTGCAGATAAATTTATTTGTAATGTTTTACTATTTAAAGAATATCTAAAATACATTTAAAATCTATAATCTTACTATATCATATTATAATTTATATAATTTTATAGATTCTTAATAATTATTATAATTATTACCAAAGTTAAAAATAATTAAGATTTTTTTTTTATTTTTTTTATTTTTTTTAAGTATAACTAGTCAAAACTTTTATTTAATTATAAGTTATAATTAATTGTAAATTTGAGAGACTTTTTACTCTTACTGTACAATGAAAATGTTCAAATACACTAAAAAAAAATAATTAAGATTAAATAAACTAAAAATAAAATTTTAAATAAAACTAAAAATAAAAATATATAAAATTAGAATTAGAATAAACTAAAACTATGCATAAAGTTAAAATTAAAAGTTAAAATATTTTAGTTTTAAAAGACTTAAAATCAAAATAAAATTAAAATTGACTAAAATAATAGCACCCGCACATGTGCGCACCCCTCCATTTTTGGTAATTTTTATATAGTAAATTTGTCGATCATTATTTATCACGTGACTTTAGTAAAATCCCAATTTTTTTAAATATTCATGCTGCAACTCTTACGTACATATTATAGAACCTTAATAATTTATTTACTATGCGTATTTTTGCCTATTCTACAACTTTACTTAATGAGCCATGAAGGGTTTAGAATGTCATTTTTGACTTTTATATATAATATATCCATGGGGATGCGCACATGCGCAGGTGTGCACAAATTTTAAACCCATATAATTATATCATATAATTTCAAATAAATAAATCAAATTGTATAAAGATTATTAGTAGTTTTTGCTGAAAGGATGCTAATTAGTTTCTCTTGTTATGCTGCAGCTTTTGATTGATATTTGGATATTTCTAAAATTTCTATATCTATTCATCAATCCTCTATTGATTTGAACATACAGTATCTTGAATTTATTATTGTGACATTAATTGAACTTTTAGCAAGAAGTATTAAACTCTTAAGCAATATTTTGCTGAATATTATCAAAATACTTGTAAAAAAGAAAGAGAAAGTAAATAATTTCATTTTGTCACTGACTTCAAAAGTTGAAAGAAGCTGAGGATAATTATTAGTTAGTAAAAAGTTATAAGCCTCTGATCTATTGTCACTAATATTTTCTACAGTTTAAATAATATCAACCTTTGAAGTTACTAAAAAGTTTATACAAAAATGGTAGCATAAATCAGGTTAAAGTAAGGAACTTTTCTGAAGGTTTTATCATTATCATTATCCAAATATGGGTTGAGGGTTGTTGATTGACAAGAAAGCCATTATTTCAAAAAATATTGCTGAAAAATTGTGGAAAAAAAATGGTCTATGCAATCAGTAGAAAGAGTTCTCGCTCTATTCCTATCACATATATATAATTTAATTTATTAGTTTTATAAATTTGATATATGTTTTTATAAATATAGCATTTTAATAACAATTTGCTATTTCTTATAACTTTATATATAATTAATATCTATAAAATATTTATTTTATTAAAAAATTACTATATTAATAAATAAATAAATATAATTCTATCAAAAATAAAATATATTGACTGACATAGTAATTATAAGTATATCTATTATCTTAATCAAAAATTTAATATTTGCTATTAAATATTTTTAATAAACAATCTGCATTGTATTATTTTTAAATTTTAAAAATATAATAAAAGATTTTACATAATTATTTATCTAAAAAATCAATTACTATTTACCAATATATTATAAAATTTAATTTGACTATAATAAATTTATAGTAATTCTTTAATTAATTTACTATGTTTAATTGATATATAATTACACAAATTTGCTAATATATATATATATTTTTTTATTAATGTTGTATTCTTTACAATCTAGCAATTTGAAAATAAATATTTGAATATCATTATTAAAAATTCTGCCAATTTTTCTAATATTATTTTTTAAACTATTCATAATAAGTAGAAAAAATATATTATTTTGGAAAATCTTTAACTAAATGATATTTGAATTATTAATATAGAATTTGTTAAGAGAAAAAGTAATAAAAGTACTGCTACCAACTTTAGAAATGATTTAGTTGCAAGTTGAAAGTTTACTATAAGTGCCTTACCATTTTTTTTTCATAAAAAAAATGTTTTATTTTCTAAGTATTTTTTTAATATATCAAATATTGGCAGATTTATATAATCACATGTTATTTGACTATAATAAATTTATTAAATGATTTATATATATAGTAGATATCTGACATTCAAAAGAGCCAAACCTAAGACCAACTATCTGGACATATAATTCTTGCCAAACTGTCAATAATTTTTAGGCTTAGAATTACAAAGCAAATACATACAGCTATAGTTCATTATAAAAATAAGGCAAACATTGCTGAAGGTTGGAAAAAATATTGAAATTTATTACGTGTCATAAAATCCATGATACGGTCGGGTTCTATCACGTGATTGTCATATTAACTATGTGACAAATAGAGGCGTGACAAATAAATTTCACAGTAAAAATGGAAAACAGCTTTAGATGTTACCAAAAATGGAGTCATATCCGCGGCATTTTTGGACTAGCCGATTTGAAGCACCTCACTGGACTATATGAAATACTTATAAAATTTGACGCAGACTTAATATGTCTTTCCAAAAATCCGCGCATATATTCTGCTAATTGTGTTAAGAAACCAAATTTTTGGTTCTCTTATTGTTCATAAAAAATGTTTTTATTTTCTAGATTCCTTGTAAGGTTTTCTTAATTTGCACCATGTATTTTCTGACTGGTAATTTTCTTATCTAATTCTACATTAGAGTATTGTGTAATTAGCATATGCTTTTGCCTGGATTTAAACGGTCCTAAATCCAGACCTGCTACACGTGTCTATATCTCACGTCGTTTAAAATATGAATAAATGCAAAATTTTTTTGTTTTCTACTTTTCTCTTAACAAGAAAAAATATATTCATTTACCAAAACTTTGAAAGAAGTTTCTTTTATTCACAAGGAAAAGCAAATGACAAAAAAATCTAAGAACGCAAAAAAGAACCTTAAAGCAACAAAGAGAATTTACTACAAATTTCTTTGTAAATGTGGATCGGGTTTTGACACTTTTCCGGAATTCTTGGAACATGTTGAAACTTTTCATCAGGTTGGAAATGTTGACTTTCAAGAAATTCTGAACAAAAAGAGTAGATATGAACGAGAAATTAAATTTTATTGGAGTTTGCATTGTCAATGTGGTCATAAATTTTCTTCTTCCCTATGCAATGCCAAATTGAAAGTAAATGAAGGAAATATAGAGTTAGTAAAGAAATATTACCTCTGCTGTTTAAAATGTGAGCAAGTTGCTGACTTTGACGAGGAAATTTTATTAAATAATTATCTAGAGGAAAGATTTAAACAAAGTTTAATTTATAGCTATTTTAAAGAAAAGTTTGATAACTCTATGAATGATCCTCACAGTGAAAAAAAATTAGAGGGGCACAAAAGAGAGCTTTGCGAAAAATGCAAGGAATCTCCGTCTGGTTTCTGTGGCAAGAATTAAAAACCAGTGCTTGCTTTATTGAGGTTTTTATGTAACGGCGAAACCAATCAGTATCAACTTGCATCACTAGTTTTTTTTGCCTTAAACCTAGGCATTATGACAGCTTTAATGTAATTCAATTTATGCTTATGATTTAATAAATGAAAAGAATTTTCAAATCAGTATTGTAAAGTGTAATAAAATTTTAAACTTATTGGGTACCCGTTCACTATCAAAATAGATACCCAGGTTGTTTGACAAGAACTTAACAACCCACTTTTTTTAAATGAGTGCAAGGGAAAGTTTTTCTCTAGATGAATGTTGTATTTCCAAACTTTTCGACTTTGAATCGTCATATTTGTTCAAAAAACTTCTTATTAGAGCGAAATAAGAAATTAACAAATGAACCAAGATTAGCAAAACAAAATAAAAAATGAAAAAAATGAAAAAAATAAAAAAGAATGTTAGAAATGATTTTTAAATCATTAAATAAAAAAAGAATAACACATCCCTTACTTTTAAAGTCTGATTTGTACAAGAAACTCAGTATTTCTAAAAAACGAAACATTAGAAATGTTTCTAAAATAAAAAAGCAAACATACATTATTCCCCTCCTAATTTACCTTTAAAATCCAGTTTGTATAAGAAACTGGCGTCCCCAGAGAATCACTAGAAAAAAAATAAGAAAAAAACGCTAGAAACGTTTCTTTAAAGTTGAATAAATAAAAAAAAAAATATACACCTCCCCTTCCTAATTTACCTTTAAAGTCCGGTTTGTATAAGAAACCTGGAGTCCAAAACAAGAAAGGAATATAAGTGTTTCTTTAAAGTCAAATAAAAAATATATATATATATACCTCCTCCCTTTTTCCCTTTTCTAATTTATCTTTACAAGTCTGTTTGTATAAGAGACTGTCATAAAAATGTAATAGATTATCGCAAAGTTTAATTTTGAGCAGATGATTGATAAACATTAACCATCCGATCAGTTATTGTTTTTGTTGTTTATTTATCAGTATTTTTTTTTCTATAGCGAATTTTAATATAACGAATTGCAGAATCTTTAGTGTAGTACACATTTAATTATATGAATTTTACTAATAAAATGCAGTACACAGTAGCATTGAACAATGAAAATTTTATAAATAAATAACGAATTTCTTTTAAACTAATTTTTTTTCATATAAATGCAAAATAAATTTTTAATGGATACAAATGGAAGAAAACAAAAATGAAATGTGCAATATATTGATTTGATAGTTATGACAAACAATCTGGAAATTCATGCACCTAATCAGAACAATATTTCTACCAGAAACATAATGACAAAATAGAAGACATTGGTATTTTAAAGATCACATTGGCCATATAATTATATGTGAAAACAAATATAGGCAACCTGAGCTTGTAATAGCAAGAAATGATCTATATATCAATCTATATAATAGATTGCAACTGCAAAACTAGCAAGCAAATTAATTCAAACCCAGTTTTAAGTATATACATGAGATATTTATAAAGATAATTATCAGTCTTGAAAGATAGCAATCCTACCAATCTTATACTATAAAAGACAAATTGGTTTATCTTTATGTAAGATTAGGATTTCACCTATTTCTAATAAAGATTACTGTAAAATTTTTAACATTTATATGTAAACTTTTTATTGTATAAATTTTAAATAAACTATTGATTATCTTTAAGTATTTCTAAAATTATAAAAAAATGAATAACATATTTATAATTTTATATAAAAATACTTCTTATATAAAATATCTTGAATTTAAAATATTTTTGAAAAATTTTAAAAGTTATTTTTAAAAATTATTTTTAGAAATATGATAAAATATAGACAAAGATATTTTTGAATTTAAAAAATATTTATTGAAAATAATGCTTTATTAAGTAGAAGTAATTGAATAGTAAAATTAGATTTGGTATATATATATTGGAAAAAATTCATTAAAAAAAATGGAAAAATAATCAAATTATTAAATTTAAAAAATTTTTGATAAAATTTGGAAAAATAGGAAAAATATAAAGAATCATTAAAAATTTTGGATTAAAAAGTCAGATTTTTATAGTTATAATTTTCTTAATTTTCTTATAATTATAATATATCAGATTTTTAAATTTAATTAACTTGATAAAATTAGCTAATAAAAAATACAAGTTGATATTAGGTAATATAATATTAAAAAATTAGTTTTTATTTCATAGATTCGAAATTTTAAAATTAATAATCAGTTATTTTTATTTAAAAATTTTATATATTTGTAAATAAAATAATAGTTTTAAATTTAAAAAAACTTTTTTTTTCTTCTTTAAATAATCTGTTAATTATTAATATTAATATAAAATTTGTTTTGTAAATTTTCATAAAATTAGATTAGTAATTATGAGAGTCAATTATTTAACTATTAATGTTACGTTATTTTATATACACTATAATCAAAAAATTTTATTTTTAAAAATCATTAAAATTTCTATAGCTTTTCTTAATATTATTCATATAATTTATTAAATACAATACCTTTACTACTATAATAACTGCTATTTATAATTTTATATAATTAAGATGTAAAATAGAATTATATTTAAAATCAAATATTTAATATAGTAATATACAAGTTGTTTTAAAAAAAAAAGTAAAATTAAAAATAAATTTTTACTTATATTAAATAAATAACAATAATTTATTGTAATAATAAATTGTCAAATTTGGTACTAATAGAATAATAAATAATTCTATTAAATTAGAAAAATATTAAGAAATATGTTATATATAAAGTATTATTATAAAAATTTAAATAAAAAAATATTTGAAAGGTTTTTAATATTTTAAAAAATATCATATATAGTAGGTTATAAAAAGTAATTAATCACTTAAAAATAAAATAAATTTAACTGTTTTCATTAATAATTTTATATTTCTATTAAAATTAGAAATGTAAAATCCATTTTATAAACATTTTTTTATATAATTAACAATAAAATTATATATAAATATTTAATTTTTTAAAGTAAAAAATTTTATAATTAGAAAAATAAATGCTAAAAAATGATTCTTTAATTTAAAATTTACTTATTTTCAAAATATTAGAAAGATTTAATTAGTAGTTATTAAGAAATCTACTTTTAAAATTAATGAATTTTAGTAAAATTATTATAATTTTATATGTAAATTATCAATTTTACTAATTATTAAAAATGATTAAATTTTTTGAATTTTTGAAATCTTTTATACTTATTTTACTTTAGTTGCTTTAACACAGGTTGAAAAGTGAAAAATCAGGCATCAATTATTCACCAATCGGTGATGATTAGCATTTTTGCCAAATATTGTCACCAATCAAGCAGTTTGCTAACTTTTGATCCAGTGATCAGAAAAGGATGAAATATAGCTCATTGGAATCATCTCAACAAGACGAATCTAATGGTAGTAAAATCGCATTTCTAGGATTAATATTTGATAAGAAATTAAGTAAAATATAAAAATAAAAATATATCATTTATATTTTATTTAATTTTTTATTAACTATTAATCCTAGAAATGTGATTTTACTACTATTAGATTCGTCTTATTAAGACGATCCTAATGAGCTATATTTCATCCTTTTCTGATCACTAGATCAAAAGTTAACAAACTGCCTGATTGGTAATAAATGGTATTTGGCGAAAATGCCGAATACGATCACCAATTGGTGATTGATTGATACCTGATTTTTCACTTTTTGACCTGTGTAGTTAAAATGTTGAAAAAATTTTATTTTAAAAATTAAATATTTATATATAATTACCATTAATTAATAAAACATTAATTAAGTAAAAAAATAGTTTAAAATAAGTTTTACATTTTTAATTTTAAAATAAAAATAAAATTATTAATAAGAATATATTTAATTTTTAGGTAATCAGTTATTTTTTATAATTCACTATATATAATAATTTTTATATTACAATATATTTTTAAAGGTTTTTTTATTTTTTTTATTTTTTTTCTTTTAATATTATTTTTTTTTTTAACATATTTGATAATTTATTAAAACTAAATAAACATATTTGATAATTTATTAAAACTAAATAAATTACAAAAAAATTAACTATAAATTTAATCAATTTTAATATTATTAATTACTAAAGTAACTATAAATAAATACTTCATATATGTACTTATTTTATTATTCAATAGGTAGATTATAAAAATAGTCTATTTTAATATAAACACCTTATTTTTATATAAAAATAAGAATTTTGCTAACTTTTTTTCTGGAAGATATCATCTAGGTGACATCACTTGTATTAAAAATTAAATTTTATAACTTTTATAACTGTAAATTTCACTTTTTAAAATAACATCATCAAATTAACAACTCTAATCCTAATTCTTTAGCTATAATTCTAATCCTAACTAATCCTTAACTTTAAATCCCTAAATTTCTAATCTAACCTTAACTGTTAATCTACTATTTTTTTTATGAGTAATATAATATACATACATATCAGGTTCATATGATTTAATTTTACATAGATGATGTTATCTAGGTTAAATCATATGAAGAAAAAACTAGTTTTATATCAAAGATAATTATATATAGAATTTATTGCATTGTAGCCTTTTGTAAATTTTTTTTGCAAAGCAAATTAATAAGAAAAAAAACTTATTATTTTAAATATTTTTTATAATTCAATTCTTAAATAAACTTTAAAAAAAGTTTTTATTTAAATTATTAAATTTAATTAAAAATTAACATAAAAAATATATAATTAAACTGATTTACTATCTGAATTTTATCTACTTCTTTAAGATATTATATTATTGAATTGTAATTAATCTTATTTATTAATACATATAATTGATAATGATTTAAACTTAAAAAAATATTTCTTTTATTAAATATAATATTATTTCAATATAAAAATTACAATACTAAAACCTACAACTTTTAAGTTTAAATATTTTTAATATAATTTAAACTTTATAAAATAAAGCTAAATATAAACTAAAAGAAAAAAATAAAATATAAAAAAAAATAAAATGAATTCTGTATATAGAAAGAAAAATATAATGATCTATATAAAATTGAATAAAAAAAAAGAAAATAAATTACTTTACTATATAATACTATTTTTATTATATATTTTTTTTTTTCAATATATATTGAAGATGAAGCTATATTAAATATCCAGAATTTGTTTAAAATAAATTGAGATTGATTAGTTTTACAATTTAAATAAATATATAACTGAATATTAAATTAAGTATGTTATTATAAAGTTGTAAATTATTTATTATTCTAAAGTTTTATTTAAAATGAAAGGTTTCTTTTAAATCCAGTAATTGTTATAATTCTAAAAGATTGCAAATATAAAAAGAAATATATTAAGTAATAAATAAATTCATATTTCTATATAAATAATTACTTATATATTATTAATAATTTCAAAATTATGTAAATTATGCAACAAAAAATATCTTTAAATAGTAAAAGTTAATACATTTTTTAACCATTTGTAACATTTAATTATATTATTATTTTTATATATTTGATAAATAAAATATAGCTGCAGTTTAAAATTGTATAAATCTTTTTTAGAAATTAAAAAAACTAACAGGTATATATAAGAAAACAATTAGAAGTATAGGTAAAAAAGTTAAGAATTTATATTAAAAAAGATTTAACATATTTCTTTATAATACTATTCAATATTAAAAATAAAATAGATCTGTTAAAATAAAGGTAATTGTTATGTAAAAACTGTAAAAAGTATATAAACTGTTCATTACTTATTGCTTATTGTAAATAAAACTCTTCATATTTATTGCAAAATGAAACTGCAACACTTTATTGAGTATATTTCTGTTAAACTGTTAAAGTTGAAGCTTTATAAAGAATAAATTTTCATTTTGTACTTATTGTATTTTTTACTTTTAAATATAACCAAGAAGAAAAGTTCTATAAAAGAAAAAAAAAAAGAAGTGAAGAAAAAATAAAAATAAAGGTATTTTAAAATAAAAAAAAACATGTAAATACAATTAGAAAAAGTTTCAT